>NC_135267.1:26901541-27503272 GCF_051311805.1 Agelaius phoeniceus
AAAACAAGCCTGAATAACTATTTGACTTTATTTTATACTGTTTTTGGTTGTGGACATCACAACTTTGGAAAGACACAGAGAAGCTGAAGAAAACCCAGAGAAGCAATGGTAGCAGAGGTCAGGACGGCTGACAAGAAGCACTTAAATTTGCAGAAAAACTCCTCTAGGCCATATATTTGGAAGAGTTTTCTGCAAGGATGGTGAAGAGCTACACAGATTAGTTAACAGACTGTGGAAGTTACTTTAATTTTATGTGAAAAAGGAGCTTCTCTCTGAATCTTAATTATCCTGAAATTTTTCAGAGACCTTCCCATTTCCATCTCAAGTCTTATAATGTTAAAAAGGAAATGTGCCTAAAAAATTCCTTTCCTGAAACTGAAAGTTTTGTTTTATTTTTCCATGTCTTCATTTTCAGGGTTTTGTGGACTTTTGTCTGTTTGCTTTTTCTTGTTGTTGTTTTTGTTGTGAATTTTGTTGTGAACTCTTTTTTTCCCAGAATGGTTATTTTGATTCAAAAAAGTCACGTTATGCATTCTTGAATTGGAAACAGAGGAGACAGTCTATGCTCCCTGCTCTGTCACATGCCTCACTTATGGCACCACATGAATAGCTGTATAAACCAACTTTGGGGGCCAATGTGATGAAGGCATGATCCTGTTCCCTTCCTTTCCTGTTACTTAGGAGCAGTAAGGAACAAGCACTAGAATTTCTCCAGGAGTAAGGTTGTCATGGAAAAGCATGTATGGAAGGTTCTGGGTGTGCTTCTATCCTGACACATCTCTGACAGAGAGCTTTCAGTCCTTTAAAAAGCACCTGTTAGTCTACTTGTCTACATTAGTATTAGCAACTAAAGATCATCAAGTGGTGAATATTTCCAGAATATATGGTAAAAATTAAGAAGTATAATATGTGCCATTATGTGTTTAACTAAGATACTGTAGAAAATTCCCTTGTTTCAGGACATTTTTTATTGCTGTTAATTCATCTTTTGAACTCGGCTACTTTCTTTACCTGGTAATTAAAACTGTGCCAACCTAGAGATGATTTCCCTAATATTTTGGATCAGGGTCTCACTTGTCCTCTTTGATTACCTGTGTGGATATTATCAGAGGTGTTACTCAGCTGGCCAGCAAATTTGTAAACCTGTTTCCCCTAACACTGGGAATATATGCAATATTTTGCCAGTGCACAGAAATTGTATCAGTCTGACTGTGCTGATTCCATATTTCCAGGTTTACATTGCCTTTACAACTAACCCTAGGAGTATAAATGACAGTATGGTTTTCCTTTCTTTTGTACAGCTTGGTAAGGATCTCAAAAATATCTAAAGCTTGTCAGTTCTAGCAATGCTTCCAAATAATTTATGAATGTTATTTACTTCCTGTAGATTATAACACAAGTGAGCAAAAGCAAGCATGTAAGAAACACGAACTTTATGTGAGTTTCCGAGACTTAGGATGGCAGGTAAGATTATAAATGCTCTTTCCTAATGGTTCAAACTGGGACAATCTATTTTAAAGTCCCCCATTATTTACACTCTGCTTTCTTTATGGAAATTGGTATTAAAGTGATGAGAGACATATTCTTTAAATGCATTTTGTAATAAATCCTTATCAATATTGCTATCACTATAACTTTACCTTTTTTTAGCTCTGCTCTCAAACATATTGCATACATTAGTGACTTTATGATATGGATTCATTCACATAAAGATAAATTTAAACTACTGCTCAAGAGTTGAGTGAATTTCTAAATGAAACCAAAATCTCCACATCAAGTAATGAAAAGTTTTCAGTTTTGACTAGTTCAGATTTAATTCCCCCTTGTTAAGTGCTGTCTGCTGCAGGTCATAGAGATTTCACTGGGGTACGGTCCTTAGGGAAATAAATCTTGGATTTATGTCCCTAAGGAAAATAGGCTCAGTGATCTTTATGATACCATAACTAATTTTATATAATTTCTGCCATACAGTAACAAAAAAGTTAATATACTTACAGTAAAAGGTCGTGAAGTCAGAAGCAGGGCACTGTGGGAAAAGAAAATAGAGATCAATTTAGGGTTTTTTTCCAGAAAGCAAGGAACTCTCTATAAAGAAAGAACAAGAAGGCCTTCAGCAAGCTCTAACTATTGCATATATAGGTAAGAACCCAGGGATGGTTGCCTGTGCATTTCAGATTTCTCTGAATTATTTAAAAACCATTCTCCAGGAGCAGGACAAGTCCATGAGGAGCAAAAGTATGCTATCTTTTTAGTGACAGCTCAACCTTTATGTATCTAGCTCAGACTCTCATATGGCCTCATTATCCTTTCTGATATTTTGTATTATATTTATCCCCACAGCAGCCTGAAGAAGTAGGCAGAGGCTGTTTTCCCAAGTCTGCAAAGCATAATTACCCTGTGCAGGGCCACAGAGCAGGGTTGTGGTATTGAACTCAGGCCACTGAACAAACGAGCCATTGTCTCTTGATTACAGGGGTTTTTTCCAGATATCAACAGGGTTTTTTTTTAACAGTAAATTCTGGTATGCTCCAAGATGTGCTAGGCTCTCAGATCAGTGGCCATAGTGGCCACAGTAGTCAAAGAAAAAAGAAAATCTATTTTTAACACAAAGGCTACTGTAAGAATTAAAAGTTTCAGCTGGAAAGCCAGAGCTACGCTGTACAATATTTGATCAGTGAAACACAGGGTGAAATAAGATACAAAAAAAAAAAGATACAAATCCCAAGTAGCTACTTGATCCTCTCTGCCCTTCCTGCAGCACCTCCATTACCTGGCAGAGGAGGAATTCAGCAAACTAAACACACAGCTTTCATTAACATTTTAAAATATTTTCCCTCTTGCGGTCTTTTGCCCATGCTGTGTTGCTTGAAATACTGAAAATGTATGATTCATTGATGTGCCAACAGGTAATCCCTAGCAACGCTGTCTCACACAGTAATACAGTTAACAGTGCTGACTGTGCTGAAGGAAGACAATGCATTTTAATTACTTTTGTTGCACCAAGAAGTGCTCAAGACTTTTAGTCTGGAATAAAAATTATTCTGCAAATATATTTTAATCTTCAGTCTCCCTTATAACCTCATTAGTTGGTATTCAGTACAGATTTTTAGGTTTCATTAATTTTCATCTCAATTTTACATGAGCAAAGCAAGTACTTTTTTTAAAAAAAAAACAAACATTCATTTCACATGCCACCTTCTGAAGTTCATTTTGTCATTGAGCAAGTCTTAGTTTGATATAGTTACAAATTCCCTGAGTGAGAAAATATAATGAGTGGATTTATTTGTTGTTGTTTTAGGATTGGATTATTGCACCGGAGGGCTACGCTGCGTTTTACTGTGATGGAGAGTGTTCTTTTCCCCTCAATGCCCACATGAATGCAACAAACCATGCCATTGTTCAGACTCTGGTATGCCTCTGACTGTGTTGTAGTTGCCTATGCTGCAGTTGTTTGTGTCTTTGCTCAGAGTCTGACTCTTCTGTTTACCACTACTGAATTTTGATTATTTCTTGGTAAATCATAACTCATTTCAAAACCTGCTTTAGTGATTTTGTTGGAGAGAGGATGAACTGCTCAGAGTTACCTGAGTGGTAACTTCCATTTCACTTCCATTTCAAATGCAATAGCACATGAGAAGGCTGTGTTGTATTACTGGAGAATTGTGTAGACAGGAACCAAAGGGGCCCCCTGGTTTGACTTCCAAGAGTTTTTGCAACTTATTGAAGCTCAGTGTTAACATCTACATGTTATACCTTCCAGAAATGATGACACTTGGCCACTCTGTGGACCTCTGTTGTCAACTGTTGGCACAGATTCTTACAGTGTAATTTAATGTGAAGCTTTGCAAACAGATGCATTTGCATGTACGAAATTGTGTTCAGTCATGCCTGGCTTACAAATGCAATTTAAAAATAAGTGTGTTTGGATCTGTTGCTCTGCCTGGTACATCTAAAATGGGATTTGCAGCCAGCTTTCTGCCTCTGCTAATTCTTATGTTAGTCCTGTGCCTCAGCTGGAGCAGCCAAAAAGATGATCTTAGTTGAGGCAGCTGGCTAGGCCTCCTCTAGCCCAGCAGTGTTCAGCTACAGAAATCATGACCTTTAGACTATGACTAAATGTCATTACATTTGAGGCCAAAGTCTGGTCAGTCTGGTCAAAACCTGATTTTTCACCTGTGCCAGCTGAAGAACTGGCTCTGAATAGCACTGGTATTAGCAGAATGATTAAGAAGGAGAGGGATGAGAGATAATACACAAGGAGGGAGTCACAGCATGAAATGAGAACAGGAAAGGGCTGTCATCCCTAGTTAGTTTCTGGAAAGTTCAAGACACTCAACTGAGATTAGAGAAACATGGATTTAAGGTTCCGTTGGATTTAAACTAATAATGGTAAGGTATCCTGACTATCAGATTATGCTGATGACTCTGTCCAAGGATAATGATCTTTTTATTTTATTCTCACATCAAAATCTGGGCCTGTAAAACCTTCCCCCTTGAGAAATGAGTTGAGTTACTACCTGGGATACCAGCCCAAACACCCCCCTCAAATTTAAACCCCACACCAAAAATAAAAAACCCAAAACCAAGCAAGCAAACAAACAAAAATAAAATTTGATTTCTTTCTGATAGGAAACAAGGTCTGTTTGTGAAAATTGCCAAATATTTCTACATGAGAGGGACATTTTCAAAAACTCAGCATATGCTGAGAACTTTTCCCTTCCATTCAGTTTTTCATTTACTCACCTTCTCCACGTCCAGTCACCAACACAACATTATTCCTCTATACTAGAATTCCAATAATCAAGATTTACAAAAAGAAGGGGAAATGTCAGAGGCTGAAAATAAGTAGAAGTGTGTTAAGGAGTTCAGGTGAAAGGGAACAGAAAATGCCAGTTGGCAAGGAATACAGCAATGTTCTTAGAAGACAATGAAGAACAGCATATCTGCAGTCCTGAGCAGAAAAGAAGTAGGTCAGCAAAGCAATAGTTTAGTATTACACAAGCATTGTCCAGAAAAGTTGCCAATATCACTGAGATCCCCAGGTTAGAGTTCCCTCCTGCAATTATGGACTGTTAAATAAGAGTTGGCTCACTACTACTTTCTCTTGTGTGTTTTTCCTTTCCAAAAAATGGTTATTTTCCCATTGTTAGGAAATGTGTGTAGTTTGTCCTATTTTTTAAATTGGATACTTAATTTTTGCTCTTTTTATGGCCATTTTGGAATTGCGTGTCTCCCTTTGCATGTACTGTACATGCATTCAGTGCAGCCAAAAAATCATGAGGCCAATTAAGTTTTAGCTGTACATAAATTAGATGAGATAGCAGTAGTTTAATGCTTTCTGGTTTAAATTATACAAAATTCAGATTTACACAAGGTGTGCATATGGGGATGGCTTGGGAAGCAATTATTCATATGCTCCACCCTAATCCAAATGCAGTCACCTCCTGGCCATAATGATTACACCATTCTGAAAAAGCCTGCTCTTTGGTGTGGGAAGTGATTGTTCCTTGGTACCCCTCCAAACTTAACTGATTCTTTTTTATTTTCTTCTGTAACAAGAATAGGAGAAATACAGGCCAGTACCTCACTCTCTCCCTCTCTTGTTTCTCTGCAATTAAACTCAGGCAAACAGACAATACAGATGCATATAAATAAAAGACAGGGTGCATTTAATAAGCTCTATAAACTTTCTTCTCGTCTCCTGCATCACCCTCAGAACAGGCACAGGGGTAGCATTGACTTCCTGGTAATGCAAGGCAGTGGATTATCAGGTTGGCTTGCACTGAATTTGGGGTAAACACTTGGAAAGGCTGTGAGCATCACTTCCAAGGGGATATTGTGGGGCCACAGATCTTCCATCAGGGGTGGCAGGGGCTGGTGGATTTAAGACCATGATTTATGGCTGGACAAACATCTGACCAGGTCAGGCACAATCATTTTTTTTCTCTGGTGCTTTGCTATTCATTTGTTAAATATTTTTTAAATGTGTGTCTAAACTGTTACAAAACAGCTACTTCAGGATTTATTATTGCTCATTTCAAAAGGCCTTCTCATGGTAACTGTTATGTAAAAATTGTTTCCTGATAGACTGTTCTCTGTTGTCTGGCAAAGGCTCTGGGTTTATATCACTGCAAGACAGATGGCTCTAACAGATTTACAAAGACTTAACATACAAGCAAAATCTATTACTGCTGAAGTCTTCATCCATGCCTTAATAATCTGTTGCCCTCTCTATTACAACTCCCTCTTCTCTTGGCTCCCCAGATTCCAAGTCTTCAGCGTGTGTAGAATATTACATCCAACCTTCTTTCAAGTACAAAGAACTTGAATTTCTCCCATTTTATTTCCACTAGATCTTGTTTGTTCTGGGACACTTTTCAAAACTATTTTCTTTTGCTTTAATCTTTCATTGATGTATTTCAGCCTGGTGAACATAAAGACTTCTCTGCCTCAGCCCCTGCCCCAAATATTCTGTCCAGCTGGCACCCACCTTATGAACGGATTTTTATTTCAGTGGAAGTAGAATTGGTTCCATAGATACCTAGATAAGACCTTAAAATGCACTCATACTGTCTGAGACTCCACATCTTATCATTTCATAGGCTGAAAACAGTTTCATTATGAAGCTTTGCCTGCACAGCCTTTGCTGTCTGCAATAGATTTTCCTCTATACTGAGCCCCCACCACAGGAAAGCATTTTAGCACATGCTGGGGTCCTGGTGAGACCTGGGGCTTGAGCCTTTGCTTCATGTTATGCCTCACCCTCAGCAAAGATAGTACAGGCAATATGTTTAAATGTCTTCCTGAGCAGCTGCCTAACTCCAATTCTCTAAATTTTATCTGAAAACCAACTTTCTGTCTTGGCTGCTTCTCATTTATCTCTCCATCTGCTTTTATTGTATAACCCTGCCTGTGCAACTGAAATCAGAAAAATGTGCTGGAGGTAAGCTGTACTTTAAACTTGCTAACCAAGGAAAATTTGTGACCACAACCCTTGCTGAATTGCAAAGACATGTTTTGCACTGACATTGTCCTTGCACCTCTCTGTTTGATATATGAGCTGTGTATTTATCTGTCTTTCAGGTTCACTTGATGTTCCCCGATCATGTACCCAAGCCATGCTGTGCACCAACAAAACTGAATGCAATCTCCGTGCTCTACTTTGATGACAGTTCCAATGTTATTTTAAAAAAATACAGGAATATGGTGGTGCGTTCATGTGGCTGCCACTAAAACAAAAAAATAATCTAAAGCAGAGGGTTTTATTCAAAATTGTAATGAAGTCAAGATATAAGCATTGCTGATGAAAAGGCAGGCCTAAATTTATTCCATTTCATGTCATCTCTCATTTAATTGTACAGTATAATGTACATAGTAGCTTTTATTTATTTAAAAATATATAGTTGCTTTTGTATGAGCAAAATTTCAGAACCATTTATTTAATGGGTCACCTCACTATGCAGCAGAAGTTCACAAATTCATTTTTCCATTGACCATACTGAAATTTGCTTTATCCCATTTCAATATTGTAAAGTAAAGCCTTTTTGTATGGAATTTTTTTAAACGAGAAACTCCAGAAGTTCTGTAACTGCTTTGTATAGTTAGAAGTACTAAATGCATTTGGTCATATTTTGCCAATGAAAACTGTGGCAAGGTATTTATTTAGAAAAAGGCACAGGAAGAAAAAAACTAAACAAAACTGCTCAGCTAAACATATTTTTTTTTTTCTTTTAGAACTTCTGCTCCATTAGAAAAAGTGAAATGTTGAACAGTGCTTAAGTAAATGAATAGGAGATAAAAAATAGAAGTGAAAAAATTGCACATAATTGTTATAACTATTTTCTTTAACAAGATGAGTGTAACTGGAGGAGTATGTTACTTTTTGGCTTGTGACCTGCAGAGTTTGCAAAAGGCTCCAGTCTTCAGAAATTCTGTGTAGACAGACTCTCACCTCTATCTATGACTTTCCAAGTTAACACTAAAAATTGAACTACAACATTCTTACCTCAAATCATATCATTCTGTTATCTATGACACTGCTCTGGCAGGTATTTTTATATTAGTGAAAAACAAGCCAAAATCAAATTTAAAAAAACCACACAAGCCTTCCCATTACATACACATGCTACTATATGCACAAAGTATACAGAATACAGGGTATGGAAGGGCTTTGCTTATTTAGCTCCCACTTCTGGATGTGTTCTAAGAGTGTGCAAGGGAAGGCACAGGGGGTGCAGCAGTTGTCTCATGTTTAATCAAAAATCTTATCCCTGGTGGTGGCTGTTTTCAGGTAAAGATAAAAAACACCTTTCCTAAGATGATGTTGAGTAACTTGCAGCCTATTTGCAGCTCCATCTGCTTTTCTATCAGGTGGGAATTGAGTTAAATAATGGGACTCAATAAGGGATACTTTTTTTCTTTTATTTAACACTTGCAACTTTAATAGTTCTTAAATCCATACCAACAAGTTTTTATTCCCACTAAATTTTGGCCTCAAGTTAAATCCTTTGGCTTTGAATTACACAACCAATTACAAATTACCATTCCCATCACCACTACACACAGGTTTATTTTGAATTAATTACACTTAATGTCTTTGGGCACCCCTTTGTTTTAGTGCTGGGAAAGTGAGAAAATAGAAGTGTTTTTCTCTCTATTACATGGCTAATTATCACATACGCTTTTATAATGAACTGCCTTCATTAAAAATGCTTCCTTTAAACCATTCTCAAAGAGCTGCTAAAAAATGGATAGGATTGGTAAGTTTCTTCTTAGACAGTCTAATCATGTAAACTCTGACTTCTCTGGTTATTTAAAACACATCTCAGAAAACTCAGATGATTACAGACTGATAAAATCAGCATGTGTGTGACTGTGTGTATGCATGTGAATAGGCAGCTGTTGTTTTTGCAGAAACTAATTTATTTTATCTTGCTATTGAAGTAGTACATAAATCCTTTCTATGCATACACTCAATTAAAAAAATTAGCAGTACTGATTTCAGCCTTGGGAAATCTTTCCCTTTAATAGAACAGTTCCATTTTACATTCCCATCTGTATTTTATACTGACATTACCTACATATCTAGATTTAGTTGCAGTTCATGCACAAAAAATGTATAGGAAAAAAGGTCTGCATCTGAATTACCATTTTAGAAAAGTTAAACTCCTCTGTCATATTCAAAAATTACTGGTTTTTTGTATAAATTGAGTAGGTGGATATGCTTTTTTGAATTCAATTTATTCTAAATGGAATTTGATGGACACTAAATTTTGGGTACATTAAGTAATATATTTTCAAATAATGGTGTACCATTTTGAGACTAAGAAGCTGAAGATTATTGTTATATTATTCTTTAAAATATGCTGTTGGAATATATTTCTATATTTTGAGACATAATAAACCTGTAATAATGTTTTCCTCTGCTGTGGCTTTGCTTCTTAGATGCATGACAAAATGACACTGACTTGATGCATCCTTTTTAAAAGGAAAAGCAGGAGATCATCAATGGTTATGGACAGATTTTGTTATAGTTCATTTTTGGTACAGACATTTTGCAAAATTACTTTTATTTTGTTGCTTCTTAGACAGCCAATGGTGAAACATCTACATTTCTAATAAAAATCATACCTTCAATTCATACCTCCAAGTGCTAGTACTCAAAATACACTAGAAAGGAAAAATGCTTTTTAAAATTCCTAATAAATCCATAACTGATCATCCCTCTGTAATTAAGGATAGTGGCACCAAACTTTCTACATGCTCTGGAGAAGTAAATGTAGTCATGTTTTCATGTAAACCTGTTCAGATAATCTCTTCTTCAGTAGTACCAAATAATACAGGAACTTTTTGTTCTTTTCCTTCGTCCTATCGAATACCTGTTATTTTATATATATTTATGCATAATATACACACACATATTTAATTCAACATGTACATAATTATATAAAAATTTACCCTTATCTGTAGCTATATCCGTTTCTCTAGTTATGAAGACTCTTCCATTATCATTTAGGACACAAGAGCTTTGCTCTTTTTCAGGTTGTTGAGGGTTTCAACATCCTTAACAACTGGAACCTCAAGGGCTGAAAGCCCAAAAAATCCAGAATTAATATTGCAAAGCTGTCTGGTAGCTGAGCACATAGCAATACATTGGACCTGTGCAAAACCCAGCTAGAGAGGTCTTGGAGAGTTGTTGGTGTGGATGTCTTCAAGCAAAACAATGATCATGCTTCATTCCACTCTGCATCTATCTGAAATGCTGACACGTCCTTAACAGTGCCATGACTCTCCCTTCTGCAGTAGGTTGTTCAGGTAAATATGCAATTGTGTGAGTGATTAGGCAGCTAGTGAAAATGAAGACAGCTGAGGGGCTTGGGTATCTTCAGGAATAAGAAACCAGGCCTTACTTGCTGCACATGAGAGCACAGCTGATTGTTTTGCATACTGGGATGTATAAAACTATAAAACAGCACTTAGTCTTTACATTACGATGTGGGTCAATTGTCAGACCATTTGGGGCCTCATTTTGGTAAATGATAAATGCATGAGTGGTGTGAGTTACACCTATGATGTAGACACATTAACTGAGACTCTCTTAGGGACAACAAAGAAAAGTTGCTTTTTTTGGATTGCAAATCACCTATTTCTCTCCACAGACAGGTTTAGGACAGTCACTCTGCTTAGACCTTGTTTGAGCAACTGTAGCCAGTGACAATCCCTGACACCTTAAAAATAACATAACATTGTTGAAAAAGTTTTACTCAGATGTTTATTTTGTATGTGAAGCTTTGAGAAACCTCCTGTTATCATGATGGGATGTCACACTTTTGTTTTGGAATATAATTTTCTCTACCATTTACAGGGGAAAGGTTTGACTGCTCACTGTGTACTACTTCTGTTTCGGTTGGTTGATGCTTTTGAGCTCTTTTTCAATTCCTCTTTTGGAAAAGTTTCATGATAAATTGAATTTACTCAAAGATTGTTTTAAAAATGGCTTCGGCTTGCACTCATAAGACTCTGAATTGTTTCAGCAACACATTCTAATTACCAGGGCCTTAAAATTACATTATTTGCAGTCTCTACAGCTTTTTTGCTCACACATTCAGCTGTGTAGAGGGAGAATCTGACATGTGGTGCCTGAATGACAAACCAGCCACATGTGAATTATACAGCATTATCTTTTACTATCTCATCTGAAGTCACAGAACTTGCAAAATGTGATTTACAACGTGTTACTGAATTCTTACTCACAGGGCTTGAGCAAGATCTTGATTAAAAACAAAAGAAAACTAAACTAAAAAATGCAACAAAAAACAGCGAGAGGAGGTTTTCTTGCCATCTTAATTCAAATAAATCAGCACCAAACGTGGTATATGAGGGGTTGTGAATCTATGTGAATTAAAAGGGCCTTTTGTATTCTGTTTTCCACATTTACAACACATGACACAGACACTTCTCCCAACTGTTATATTTCCAGCTAAATGCTTTCTGTTCTCTTCCTGTATGTTTTTGCTTCCAATAGGCACCACTGATTATTCTTATTAATATGAATGAATATTCTAATTGCTTTAGCAGATGTTAATGCTTTACAAGAAAAGTGTGTGTTATTAGTATTGCTAAACTTTACATGTACAGGAAAGTGGAGGGGCTTGACAAAGAGAAGAGCAGATGAGAGGCAGGATAGGGAAGACAACCAGGCCTCCAGTGCCCCAGTGCTCTAAACCCTGTTGCACACTCTTGGCAAGGGATGTATACACTTGGCACTTCTGTCTATGCAACTCATAACTTTAAGGAAAGATAAGCAGTCTTAGGGGTTATCTGGACCTATACATGCATTTACAAATATTTTTCTATTTTCATGGCTATTTGTGTGCAGAATGAAGACCACACCTTTCCAATGCGGGAGGGGTGGAATTTAAAAGGTACTTCTAGGGAGCCAACAACTATCTTGCAGCAGATCTTGGAGCACCTTTTCAACAGGGTCATAAATCTGTACTGGTAGAGTTGAAGGCAGTGTTACATCCCTCCCTTTTCTTACATTTTCCTCCTCCTCAGTGGGAAGTTCAGCAATGTGTTAAGACTGGGACTGTATTCATATCTGTATAGCAGGGGTTCTCAGGCCAGATGTTGGCTGGAGATGTGAGGGCAACATATTTTCTAGGGAACAGCTTTCAGAGAATAATATTGCAGCAGAGATATGGGCAGATCTTCCCTGTAAAACTTGTCCTGGTCTCTTCTGGGTTTCCAGCTGACTTATGAGCAGAAACACTTGTGAAAATGAGAAAGGTCTTTGACTAAATTGTAAGGAGAAAACTTTGTGGGGGATCTTTCTGGCATCTCTGTCCCCATAAATTCTTTGACTGAGAAGTCCAGGCTTGAACCTGGAGCTACTCGACTGCAGAGAGACCAAAAGTTGGATAGGACATGGTAGAGAAACAGTGCATATATCAAACTCCCTAAACTGATCTAATTGGAAAATAAAGCTTTTCATGCCTGGTTATTTTCTTGGTTGCTGAGCTGTTTTGCCACAGGAACATGTGTTCCCTTTTATTCGGGCAAATTTTACATCCACCGCTGGGATTCCTTTCCAAAATTAGTGTTTCTCCCTTAACCTCTGCAAGGGCTCTTTTCAGCCTTCTCTGCATGTTATCTGTTTTATTATTCAAGACTAACAGCTCCCACCGGGAGTGCTCTTTCCTAGACTGTGCTGCAGGGACAGAACAAAGACAAGACCTGCCAAGTCAGTTACTTGTTTAACCGGGATGAGAAACTTTGAGAAATCTTTTTGCTTATTTTTTTTCATTTTTGCATGTACTTGGATTTTTCTTGGTTTGCTATCTTGGTATGAATTGGATAAAAATACATAGGTAAGTGCATAGGGTTCCATGAAACATGTCTGTGAAAAGAATTTGTGCATTTAGTAAGAAACAAAACTCCCTAATTGGTTTCATCTTTGAAAATTGAATTAGTACAGCTAATTCTATTCCCTGTAAAGGAGAAAGGTTTTAGCAAGCTACTGTGCCTGAAAACATGTCAAGTTTTGAAATCTACTAATTTAGTGAAAATTTAAGAGTTTCTAATTAGCAGGATCTATACTGTGTAGTTCAGGACATATATCCAAGAACCAGATCAATATTCTCAGATATATTGGTGTACATACAAAATCTATCAAAATTAATAGTGTCCCTGAAGTACTTGTAAACATATTTCTTGTTCTGTTTACCCATATTGGACAGTGAGGTAATGAGAATGGTATTCATGTCAGAATACAATTAACTCCTTAATTCTCAGATTTCTTCACCTTATAAGTAAGGCCTGATGCTTTTACTCTTTCCTCTCACTCATCTACAACAAAATATGGCTGAAGATAACTTAAAACTATAGGAAATTAATTTCATGCTTCAGAATTGAACTGAATGTGGAAGCTCCAAAACTTAAATTAGAAGTTTTAAAAACAAGCATGAAAGCAGTTTTTAAAAAAGTTTTTTAAAAGATCCTTGCACATCTGCAGAGCTCACAGCAGTGCTGTAGAAGTGGCCATTGGAGCAGAGAAGCCAGGGCTGTGTTGGCACCTGCAGAAGCCCCATCAGTAGGGGCTGTGGCTGCAGGGCACTGATGGACTCCATGAGGAGCCCACGTTTGTGGAAAGGAGCCTGGAAGCTGCAGGGCTCCCTTCTCTAACACAGTGCAGACACAGGGGCTGTCCAGCAAGGAAACAGAAGAAATGTCTCATAGAATGGTGCACAGTAGAGACCACTGAAAATGCTTGCATTTAATCATAAAAGTGCTTAAAAATATGGCTCTATTTCAAAAAACCAAAAACGTATTCATTGTGAAATTCCCACTCCAGCTAAAATTTCTCCTGACACTTCTGAGTGAAGCTTCACTGACATTTTCACAGAGGTTTGCTCATTTTTGGCAGGAAAGAATTTGACCCCTCTCTTCAATCATGTTACACCCCATTTCCTCTGACTGTCTCTTTTCCCATTCTCTTGGTTTTTCCCATGATGTAAATACACACTGCAGTAGAAGCAGCAGAGTTCCTCTGGATTTACTCTAGAATAGCTAAGTAACTAATAATAGCTAAGAATAGCTAATTGCAAAATATTTCCTTCAATGTTTTCCTCTTATTCCTCTGAATCTTTTCCCTTAGCTGACCTTTGCTGCTGAAAAAAGCGGTAAGAAATGAGCCAAATAATAATTGTTAAGGCAGAAATCGTATTTAAATTGTTTTAATTAGGTAACTAAACATGATACACAGCTGTTATATCATTCTCCTTACAGTTATTATTTACATGGCACTGCCCTGACTCAAACACTAAGTAAGGCCTATCAAGCCTTCCAGGAGAGCAGTCTGCTGGAATTTTCAAGCAATGCCAGGCTGTCAGGCTGTTTCATTTCCCAGATGTGATTTTTGCAATTTTTTTTAACAGATTGCTCCTCTAGAAGTTTACTCAATACAGTAACCTTCTTCAGAGGAGCAGGAGTGCAGCCAGGAATGGTAACCTCTCCCATTAATGTATTTGGGTCATTATGACAACACTTGTCCCCAGTTTGGTTTGCTTCATGTACATGTACATTCATTATATTCTAGATATTAAGAACAGTACTATGGTTTTTCTAGCAAGGAAGAGATCTCTGTCAGACAGTAAAACACATCTGTGGTCACTTCTACTTAGTGTTTCTGCCTCTATAATCTAGTTTTCATGATTGCCCAAAGTCTACAGAATCCATATCACTCACCATATCAATTATAACAATTAGCTTTCCTGTGGACTGCTCTAATTTCATGCATTTCTAATCATCCATTTGTGGTGTAGGTAATTACTATGCTCATTTACTTGCAACTGAATGTTTTAGTAATTATATGTCTGTTTCCTCATTTTCCCACCAACATCAGCTTTTTCTCCTTCACAGTCACGATGAAATCTTTTCACATTGTGGAAAATCTAGTATTCTCTTTATGAAGAGTTGTGCAACCTCCATTTTTTCTGCTTATAAAGACAAAAGGAAGTGCTTTCAAAGTAATTTCTATATGACACAAAACAATGGTTCTATGTAGATATTTGAGCCAATAATGCTTCAGAGGCTATGAAATTATATTACTGCCTATTTCCAGGTTTTTTGCAGTACCAGAAGCAACTCAGTCAGAACCCATATATTGACATGGAAACACACTATGTAGGATAGAAATTCATAAAAATGTCTTTTTTTTTTTATTTGAGGGCTGCTGAAATGATCCAAATCTGTGTGCAAAAGTTTGTGAATGGCGATTTAAAATGTGTTTTCCTGTGTATTTCCCCCTTGATGCAAGCAAGCCAAGGTGTAGAATTAAAGGGTGTCCTAGTGAGTGCATATCTGTGAGGTGTATTCAGTGAGATGCAGAACACCAGCTCACATTTAAATCAGTTTTTAATTTACACTTAGGGTTTACTTTCTGATGCATTTTCCCACGGAGACTCAGCTGCCTTAAAAGTTCTGTTATAATAGCACCATCTTCTGACTAACATCCTGTCAGGAGTACTTCTGAGTACTTTTGTCCTTGGTTCATTGCAACTGTGAGGGTCCTACTTCTGTGAAAAGGTGGCTGCTCCCTGCTTTATGCAGTGCTCCAGAGATGCAGTGAAGTGGTTAACCATACAGTGCAATCATCTGCGCAGAGCTGGGAATTCCTTAAGTTTTGCAGCCCAGTGTTGAAATGTACACACATTTCCAATGAAAATGTTGAAAGAATTAAATTAAAACAGAAAGTGTTCTGCTGACATTTTTGATGCTGACTCAGTTTTGTATAAGTAAGAACCACTGACAGCACTTGCATTCTCAGTTTCTTCCAAGGTCAAGACTGTATGCTAGATATTTTGAAGAGTCTACTACAGTATAAATACAGCCCAGCTAGTAAAGTTTTAACCTTATTTAACCTTTGCTTATGTGCATAGATGTAGATCTTCAAATTACTAGAAATTGTTGGAGATATTTTGCAAGAGGAAATTGTATCATTTTCATATCAGACACATTAACTCTTGGCTATGTTCTAATACATGTGGATCTTTTCTTCCCATTTCTATCTGGACAGTAAAGAAAAGACAGGAGTGACTGTCAGTTGACTATCAAAGCAATTTAGTCAATTAATTCTGGAAAGTCTAGAGACTAATATTTGAAATCACTTATCCAGTTCATTTCATGTAAATTATTAAAACTTCAAATGCAGTTTAAAGGGCATAAAACCAGAGTGAGAAGTTTCCTTGGTGCAATAAAATGGGTTTAAAAGTTCTGGGTTGCTTCCCTGCTTCTACCGTTGATTCACGATGAAACTTTGGAAAACAAGTATCCCATATCTGCATGAATTGGTGATGCTTTGATAAAGGACAAGGGAAATTGATTAGGCTTTGTGAGACCTTTTGACATTCAGATCCATTCAGCAGAGCAAAAATAGTGCTATATCTGTATTACATCCTGTTGCTGGTTTCTGAATTCTTATTGCCATGCCCTTCTTTTTGTGATTAACCAAAATTTTCTCAGATTTGTTAGCCTCTTTCAGTTCTCATTTGTAATACAATAGTAACATTTACCAGTATCAAAGGAAAATTAGAAGGATAAATACCTTAACATTAATGAGGGGTTCAGATAACAAGTAGTCCTGTTTGTGCATATTTGTTATTTGCATGTACAAATGCAAGTGTGTAAACACATGCCATCTGATATATTTCTTAATTAAATGAATATTCCTTCATTAGAAAATTGTGTCTTTTTTCTAATTTTCTCCCTTCAAGGTACTAATTTTTTTAATACTAAATAACTCCTTCAGTCATAAACAAAGAAAATTATTTGCCCGAGCTAATTTTTTTGTTTATTCCCTTGAAGTGATTTTCTCCAGTCTACGAAATGTTACTGTTCATGTTCTCAGAATTTTCTAGATATTGTGAAAAAGTCTGAAGAACATAATGTGCAGACCTGATGACTCACTGAATCTGAGAGCAATTTTCTCTAGTTAGTGACTTAGTGGGATGATTCACTGCACTGTAGCAGTCTTTGCAGAGTTTTACATGTTAATGCAAGGTGCAGGGCAGAGAGAACAGAAATAAATGCCTAAACAGACATTGTAGTTGTGTTGATCTTTATTCCCCTCATGACAGAAAAGTGAATAAACCAAACAGAAGTATCTGTCATTGGTTATAGCAATATTCTTTACTGTGTAGCTCCATAGGGATATTGAGTGTCACCAAAAACTGAGCAGTCTGGGGCTTGTGCACGCTCAGGGCCATCTACAATTGCTCACTTCAGAAGCCTTTCTCCAAAGTCATGGTGAACTCGCTGGATCAGAATACTCCTTGCTACCATTTCTCCACTTATGTTCAAAACAAAAAGAAAGGTAGATGTAACTGTAGACCTCATCTAAAAGGTCAAGAGAGAGAGAACTATCTCAAAATGGCTTGGAGCAAGACGACAGACTCTGCATTCAATTAAAATATTCGTGAGATGATACCCCCAGCTGGATTTACTTCTTATGTTGGTTTCTAGCTATACATATTTTTTTCATCTTCCACACAACAAAAAGTAGGGTCAGAGCACCCCAAGGGACCAAAACTCCTTAGTCAAGAATATAGATGACCCAAAATTCGTAATTATCTTAATTTTCTTCTTTCCTGGCTCTAACCCAGTTTACACTGGTGAACTGTTCTGCATATTGAATTTGCATTCAATACACTAGTGACTCTACCATGCACATCTTTGATATGTAAGCACTTTTCCTCTTCACACACTATCATTGAAAAATGGTTTTAGATATCTATTTGTTAACATATGTTCTCAGCATTTGTATATCTCTGTGTCTTTCCATGTGATATTTGTTTTCCTGTACTTTATTTGTATGTATAAATAAAGAATATATCTGTTGTTGAGATACAGATTGGTCTTTGGAAATGATGTTAGCCTTTTTCACTCCATCTATTTCAAAAAAGCAAAGAATGGCTGAGCAAAACAAATTGGTTTATGGACTCAGTATACTGCTGGAAAGATCAGAACACAATGTAATGGTACCAAGCCCTACATTTTGCCTTCATCTTTCTGAATTCCCTGGAAGATAGGTAGAAATCACATGGAAAAAGCCATGTCTCTCTGGGCGATGGACCTGTGTTTGGCTGATTTGTGGCTTCTCCAGACAGTGTATGCAGCATAGTGTTCAAGAGTAGAACAGGACTTCTCCCTGAAGGACTGCACAAGTAACACATGCTTTAGGGCTCCCCTGTCCTCCTTTGTTCAAGTTTTGCTGTTATTTTGGGGTTGCTGAGCACTGGTGTTCGTCCACCTGTATCAGCTCAAACTGACTTTGTTAAAAGGCGTCAATGTCTTTGCATGAAAACAGAATTGTACTTTGGTACTACTGTATATTGCTTTGCTTATTAATTTTTGCATAAGATGTCATGCATAAGACTAGAAGCTTTGGTCCTTGAGCTAGATCTGCAATTTGTGCATTTTGGAGCAGTGCTATTATGTTTGGCTGGTATCACCTACAGTTTTAACACTGTCATCTTATTGCAGCAGAGAAAAATGAAGCTTTCCCATGTCAAACAGTGCTGTGTGCACAGAAAGAAAACCTGGATTCAACAGCAAGAATTTATCTCAATGATAATTTTTGCATCTTTCCAAGTAATGGAAAGATGAAAAAAACCCCCAGATTTTAATCCCATGGATTATGCTGGCAATGGAAGAGTCTTAAAATTTGATTATTTCTTATTATACTCTTGTTGTTTTATGAAAATTTTTAACTTACACATGTTATAAGTTAACAATTTTAATAGGTGATTATTAATATAGGTTTCATCATTATAATATAGTTAATAGGAAATCTGATCAGAATGCCAGTATAAACTTTTCTTGCTCTTGGTTCCCATGAAATTTTCTGTTTTAACTCTGTTGAAATAGACTTTTAGAATTTAGCCTTCCTCTTATTTGTACCTGATATTTAGACTTTTTTTCTCATTTCTCAGTGATCAGACATTCACAGGAAGATATTATTAATAATAAAATACAATGCACAAAAATTCATAAAGATGTGATCTTCTATTGTCCTTTTGGCTAACAGATTTTTTGCTACAACTGCTAAAATTGCATTTTAAGCTCCTTCACAAAGGTTTGAAGAATAATTAAAAGTACAAGAATGGCAGACTGTTGGCTTTGCTGCATGCTCTTTAGGGCCTCACTCAGAAAGTGAGAGAAATCTAATTAAGACTCGGATAAAAGTGCCATATGGAGAGTAAGACATTATGGATTGGGTTTTTATGTCTTAAGAACTGGGAAACGAGATTGTCTGAGGCTAAGTTAACAAAATAAGCACTGTAAATTATATAATTAAAACGTATTTATAGACACATATTCTTCAGCCACTTATTCTAACACTGTAGTAATAATAGTTATCAGAAAACAGAATTTATGACACTCAATTACAATCTGTCTTTCAAAAAGGCTGTAGCTAAGTACTAGATAACATGGTGCTTAGTAATACATGGCACTTGGAATCAGGAGTCTGTTGTATAACATAGAAATTATTACAGCCTTTACAATTGGTCTTGAATGGTTTGGAAACAGAATGGCTAAAATTCTCAAAGATACCCAGGGTAATTAAGGATTTTGATTACATTTTCAGAAGTACCTTTGATATCGTGAGTTAGAAACCTCAGATTGATATAGGAAAACAAATGTTATTCAAATGCTGCAAAAACTATCATCCAAACATAAATTCATTAAATTATGCATTTATAAACATGAATATAGGCATCACTGAATCCTTAAGCTGCCTGAAGTCTAATTTCTTCTGGTAAAGTTCCATAAAATGCTCAAATACCTCCCCTTGAGAGGTACTTCAGTACTGGCTACACTTGCTTGGTAGCCTGTTGCCTTAATGTTTGCAGCAGGCATTCCCTGCCTGTTTCCTTGCTGGCTCAATGGGCTGTGTGCAGTCATAACCTGCCTTAGCTTTCCCAGGAGCCCACCCTTTGCCAGGGTCCTGACCTTGCCCTTTCTCAGTTTGTTTGGCCTTCTCTGTGCTGAATCATTCAGCATGCAAGTCCAACAGAAAACATTGTATGTGAAAAAAGATGTTTTTTCCCTCAGCATGCTGACCAGGGTCAACACAACACCAGCCAAATGCTCAGGTGAGTGTGGTAGAAAGGGTGGGAGCAAAGTGTGGGCAGAACCATCTGGCTCAGCCGTTCTGCTGTAGAAACCCACCATCGACAAATGCTGGATTACACCATGTGGAAAAAGCAGGAATAAGGATGTTTTCTTCACCCCAGTGGTTGTGAAGGTTGTTTCCAGTCACTTAAACCATGGAAGAGTTGCACATTCATTTTTCCATCTGTTTTATTTGCCATGAGCAGTTTAAGTTGGGCTCTCATTTGGAGGCCAAATCCCCTAACTCTATCACATGGCCTACTGTGCATCCCACATTTTCTCTGTGGTAGCAGGTGACTCAAGAACAGAAGCAGACACTGCCAGACCCTCCTGGAACCTCACTGAGCATCCAGTCCAGCTTATTCCACCCTCTGGGAATCCGAGCAGCCAGTGTCATCTTCCACCCATGGACTATCCCTGCAGCTCCTCCATGCCTCTCTGCTTTCCCAGGTGTATGCCACACGATGTGCCATTCTCAGCCATATGTGCCTTAACTAGATATTACAAGTTGACTTTCTCTTCTGAAGGACGTTTTGGGATGAAATGGTCTTTGTATTGTCTGACAAAATTGTTCTTCTTTCAGTAGCATACTTAAATCTTTGTGCAGGAGAGAAAATATGTTTATGATTATGAGGATCATTACCTTCATGGCTGAAGAACTCCCATGGGAAATGTGGGCTGTAATCTCCTCAAGCAGCTCTGAAACCCACGTCACCACACCTTGCTCTCTAGCACTCAGCTTTTTGGACAAAAGGGAGCACTGGCACTGGCATGACTACTCTTTACCACCAATACCACACTGGTTTTTTTGCCTAAGACTGCAAAATATTAGTTCACAAAGGAATTCATGGCATGAATTCCAGTTACACAGGGCCTTCTTTTCTGGCAGATCATCAAAAATTACTTTAGCAGTATCTGCTCCTTAGCTTAGTCAGTTCTCCTATCAGTTTCTGTTCAGAGACAGCAGCTTCAGTCTCGCTGATTACTCTTGGGGATAGTGAGATATGCAAACTCGTGGGGCTATGGTGCTTAGCTTTTTCATGGCTATACCCTATGTACAGACCAGGGTCCTGCCTGGAAAGGAGCTTACACCTTTAAGTCCCTTAGAAACTTTTGAAAGTATCATTGCCTGCCATATTAGCTGAAAAATGTTTTATGCAGAACGTGATACTCCCTGCTTGCTTCAGGGTATGTAATCTGGACTCTGAACCCTGTGGTCACTGTGAAGCCTCCCATTCACAGACAAGTTAAAGAGATGTGGACCAAGAAAGCTTATTGCATTTCTCTGGCAAATGTAATGTGAGACCCTTACATAGTAGCTGATCTAATTTTCATCAGACTCAGCTCACTATTTTAGGAGATTTCACTGCAGAAAGTAAAGGAATTGCTTCCATGACTGTATTTCAGCAATCAGCTTAAAAGTACGGGAGCATTTTCTTCTTGTCCTAAACTAAAGCAATGTTAGCTTCAGTTCTGTTCTATGATTGCCAGTTAAAATTGTGTTTTCCTTGTGACTGTGGTGTTTCAGAATTGTTTATAACTAAAAAGTTGTAAGACCATGCACATTAGATCTGAAAATGCTCACAAGAATTTTGTCTATTTGCCTCTTCTATACACATATATCTCATGAAGCAGAATGACAATTTTAGTCACTGTAACTCAGTCTGCTCCAGCTTAACAGGGATGGGGCATGGGATCATCTCATTTCTGTGTTCTGCAGTCCATCTCCCAACTGCTGGTTAATAGCTGCAGGCTTTTCTCTGGACACAGATTTGGTTCATGCTAGCCAGCCCTGTCTCACAGGCTCAGTTTAGGGATGGTGTGTGCTGGGGACTGCTGCCAACAGGCAGGAAGGGTGAGGCCCTCCTGCATGGGAGACAAGTACACAGTGGACAGCTCTGGACATCACCCTGCCAAACCATTTGTCCTTGGAGCCACAGGGTGAGCCCTCAGTGATTTTATTCATTAATATGATCTACAGAGGGCAACAGACCCAGGAGGAAAAAGAAAATTCAGCAAGGATAAGACTTTTGTTTCAGCCAGAGAAGACTGATCTGTCCAGACTTCTCACATAGAAGAGTATAGAAAAAGTAGCCAATTCAACTTTTAATTTGCTAAGAGGCTGTTCCATTTTTTTTCCCCTCCAGATTGTATTCCCACTTGATTTCACCTTGATATTTTAAGAGAGCTGGGAGAGGTGCCACTGTCGGGTGGAAAAGGTTATGGTGAACAAAGGAGCAGCAATCCAGGACTGTTCTGCAGAGACCAGGGAAAACTCAAGACAAAGTAAATAGTTATAAAGAAAAGAAAAAAAAACCCATAAAATTGAGCAATTCTTCCCTCATTTAGACATGATTGATAGTTTCTAATTGAATACTATTGATTTCTGAATTAAAGAAAAAAAAATTAATTATCCAGACTGCTTAGCTTCATGCTTCTTTTTCATTCTGATTGGCACATGTTATATTGGATCAAATTCATATGACATTTGATCTCAGAACACAGTGTAAAGTTTTGTTTAATGTCAGTTGGCTCATTAAATTGGCTTAAAGGTTTTTATATTCCTTTTAGGATATACAGCTATGTTTGTTAATATTTAATAAATTATATATCAGTAGCCATATAATTGATTGTAATATTCTTATTTATTGTGATATTGAACTTCACAAGTTGCTGTTTAAAGCATATCTTTCATCTATATGTTCTAATTCTGTTCTCCTTCAAATTTTTCCTTTTTATTGTAAGATCAAAAATTATTTGAAATAAATAATTTCCCTAAATGATATTGCTTATTTAGTTTTCTTTTTCCTAATGTAGCAAAAATGATACAATCTTTTATATGATTAAGGAACAAAAAACACAGAGTACCTAAAAGAGACATGAAGATAGAAGGGAAAACCAGAATCAAACATTAACACATATGCTTCAAAGAAAAATCTTCTTTAACCAAAGAAACAAAAGATTTAAGGAGTTCTTTTGTCTTCATCAGAAAATACCAGTTTATTGGGGGGGGTGGAAAGAAAGAGTTGCAAGACTTCTCTGAACAGAATAGCCTGGAGTCTTTGTGCATGGTAAAGGAAGATTTGAAACATTTTTTCATTAGTTTGGCACTGAATTTAAAATTTGATAATACAGTCCTTGAATCAACTTTTGCTGAAGATGGCAAAAATGTAACTTTTGGAGTGCATTTTCTGCTAATCCAACTACTTAAGTTTGCGCAGCTGGGAGACTTCTATTTTTTCCTGCAGCCTTTTCTCCCCCTCCCCCATTCTGATTTGTTATTGTTTGAAATTCTGAGAATGTTTTACACACATTTTCAGTGTACAACATTTGGATCCTGATAAACGAATGACAAGTATGATATAAAGCCTTGTGGAAGACCCTGCAGGGTCTGCCTAGAGAGAAGAACACATCTGTCTCCAGCTGTGCACTTATTTAGGAGTGAAATTAGTTGTCCCGGGTTGGGCAAAGATAGTAATTATTTTTTTGTTGATGTGAAGATCAAAGGTTATTCTCAGGAAGTAGGGACAAGGACTGTGGTATTTAGCAGGAGAGATTTATCCAGGACATAATTTAGTGCATGTTTTGCACGTTAACCTGGTGCTAATGCATGTAGATGGCAGAGAAATTGTAAACAGGCTGATGTAAGATAAGTTATAATTGCTGAAAAGTAAATTAATCTCCTGGTCATGAATCTTCCACAGTTGGCAGAACCTTGAGCAGCTGCTACATTCCACAATCACACTTGGAAAAGAAGCTGCTTGATCTGAGGATTTCTTGCTGCAGTGCAAATAACTTATTTCTCCTATCCATTTCAGTTTATTTATGTATTTATTTATTTATGTGTTTTAATAATGTAAACCTGGTTTTAGGAGCAGTATCCAGTTTTAGACTGATATAACTCACAAATTTCTTCTCCATAAGAGTGAATCCCTTGGTTTTGTGATTTGCAGTGTGCAAACTGAGAATACCCTCCCCCTCCTTCAAAACCACAGAGGTAGGAGCTTATAAATATGACTTTTCATAACTGGGTGTAGTATGACCTCATGGTCAGAGATGAGATATAATATTTATTTCTCCACAATTTCCTGATGCTGTTTCCATGAAATAGCTTTCTCATGTTTCTCATTTCTAAATTTGACTTATATATGCAAATACATTTACTTTTTTAAAAGTTGCTCAGTATAAAAAAATGATACAAATTGTGTGAGAAAAGTGGGGGAAAAAAAGCTACAGAAATAATGATTGAAATCCCTTACAGCAGACTAAGATTTAATTATTATTTATGCACTATTATGACAGAAACATTTTTCAATAGTACTGACATAGGCAGAGAGCTTTTTTGTTAAAAAAAGCATGACTCTCACTTTCCATGGCTCACTTTACTAAGTCAGATGCTGCTGAGATTTGTACTGTTTTAAATAAGGAAAATGCCACGAGCTAAAATGAGATATACTGATATAAATCCAGAATGAATTATCTTAAATTTATGCTTAAGCATAAAATGTTTATGGCCAATTCCCATGACAAAAATAGTCCGCCTGGAAGAGGTTTGGCAAAAAATCAGAGACAGCAAACCAGTTTCATAATTGTAGCTCATTCACAAATATTAATGGAAACATGTTTTGCCATGTATATTAAAATTCAGTCATTATCTCATGAATAATTGCCAGGCTATGGAGAAACAATGAAGAGAATGAAGTTCTAGACTTTTTCTGTTCTTTCTCTGTCTTTGTTTTCATTTCAATATGCTCATGAAAGCCTGTCCAAGGGACCAAAACAAATGACTTCTCAGATGCTTTGCTGTGATCCAGTCATCAGATGTCTGAGGGAAACAGGTAGTGGTGGATTGCACAGGGAACACCTAAGCAGGCTTTGACACAATAGAGAAGTTTTCACCATAAACAGATTTGGTTTTCTAATTTTGTGCAGTCCCTGATAAATCTCTCAGTGTAGACTAATCTGCTATAACAGCAAGTGCAGCCAAAATCCAGAAATTCTCCGGCTAATTCTGGCTGCAAGCCAAACTTCACTGTTTTCCCACTGTACTGCCCTCCCACAGAATAAAATCTTACTGGGTTCCCCTAAAATAGCAAATGAACTTTGAATTAATTGAGGGGAAATCAGCTCTAACCAATGAAAGACAGGCTACCAAGTCTTCCTGGGGGTTACTCTTCTTTTAACATAAAAAGGCTAAATATAGCATAAATTTTAGCATCTTAAGAATGTGGGTAAATGTAGCTTTTCTGTGCATTTAATCCCTTAAGATGGGGTGGATTGATGGGTCTGCAACAGCAAGTCAGCAACAGGATATGTTGGAAGAGGCGACTCTATCACTGGGTTCTTTTCAAGTACACCAAGCAGAAACCAGAAGGTACAGCAAGGCTCAAGGTGAGGGGATTAGCAGTCACTACAGGACTGAGATAATTTAAATCTGACATGCTACAAACTTCAGCTGCTGAAACTGTAGCTTCCTTATTTACCTTGGTGATGAAGAGCTTCCATGTTGAAAGATTTCATGGGTGCCAGCACTCCACAGTGTCAGGTTGTTGGGAAAGGAGCACGGTGAAATCAATAGCAGAGTTTGTGGGCATGCAAAGACCATTCCTGTAGCAAAGCTAGGTCATACCAGGTGCAGTAGCTGCTATGGTATCTCTGGGAGTGAAACAGCCATGTTTCTTGTGCTTTCTGCCTTTGCTGACAGCAGTTGTGGTACGATGCCAAAACTACTATAAATGTAATAAAATTTGGGAAAAGGTTATCCATACTCCCACTGATTAGTAAATATAGAAAAAGTTTTGTCTACATAACTACAAACAATTAATTTTTAAAAACCCATTAGTGTCTTGTATTATTTGTAACTTCCTGTTTTTTTAATATATTTCTTTTTCATTTTCAGAATGTTCTAATGCATGTCTTTTTAATGTTTTTGTTCAATTTTGCACTGATTACTCAGTTAGCACTGTTTTCAAAATTTCCCTGAGTAAGACTGAAGAAAAACTGTTTTGCATCACTGTCTATTCCTTGGAAGAAATACAAAAAGAGACTCCAGCCTTATCTCCTTCAAATGTTCCATAATGACAAAAGGACAAGACCTTCAAAAATATTTTGGAAACAATTTGCACATAATGGACACTTTATACACAAGAGGATTGGAATAAAAGTATGCATAATTAACCTCTCAAGTATGGGGTGAACATTTGCCATGTATGTTGTGTTTTCTAGGATGTTTTACCTATGTTCTATATCTTGTGGTAGAAACTCATAAAAGTTAATATAGCACTGTTAGTCACTTAATAATGAAGACCAATAACATTAGTTGGCCTGAGATGGGGAGAGCAATTGAATCAGGTCATGCTACTGACGAAGCCAGATTTCACAACAACTTTCAACAAATATATAGCATGTGAATAAACTCCTTAGAGGACAATTTCATCTTAAAAAAAATAAGAATAAAACAGACAGTGTCATTATAAGGATCCAAATTTTGCCTCACAAACCTCATAACTTCCTAGTATCACAAAAACATAGTTGTTTCATAATGTCACTGGGGAAAGCGTGGTAAACACATACTGTTATAAACTGAAAAAGCAACCAAAGCATCAGCCCATCAAGTGCACCAGAAAAAGTTTTCAAATAATAAAAACAAAAGAAAAAACACCAGTTCCTTCAAGCCATGAAGATTTTACATCTTTTTTCTTTCCAAGACAATTGCTGACAATCTGCTAATGAGGCCTCTTATTATACAGGAATGTTTACAGTCATTAGACTTCAGGCAAAGTTCATCAAAAGAATACAGACAATTACTTTAAAACACCTGTGACACTTAAAGAAGTACCTCAGTGACACTTAACTCACCCACTTCCAAACTGCAAACTAGTTTTACAGGTTATTATAGAATTTGACTGCAAAGAAAGCCATGGTGCATGTTGTAGATCAGCCCTCCAAACCCACAGATCTGTTTCTGACCTGAAAAATCCCATTTATCACCACATTCCTCTGCGTGTGAATCACAGCAAGTCACAGCTGCTAGGTCTGGGTGGATCACCTTGTTCAGCGGGAAGATCAACTGGCTGAAATAAAGAGGGAAAAACAGTGATTTCCTGCCAGCAACTGGAATGAAAAGTGACAAATGGACATGTTTCTTCATACCATTCATGGTTAGCTGGTGGAACTCATTGCTGCAAGAGTTCATTGGGACTGGATCTGAGGGAGGCTGGATATCTACCAGTATATTTCTGATCCTCAAGAATTAGACTAGTAAAGCCCAAATATCCAGATGAGAATGCTAAGAGACATAAAACATCACATATTTCAGGAGATAAGGTGGAGATCCAGCTGTTGTCCAGTTGTTAGACAACAAGCTGATCATGAGCCACAGTGAGCCCTTGCTGCTACAAAAGCCAGCGAGCTCTGCTAGGAAGAGCATTGCCAGCTGGTCAAGGGAGCTGATCCTGCCCATCTGCTCAGCCCTGGTGAGGCCACACCTGGTGAGGCCACACCTGGTGAGGCCATACCTGCTGTGTCCAGTTCTGAGCTCCTCAGTACCAGAGAGACATGGAGCTCCTGGAGTGAGTCCAGTGGGGGCTACAAAGATGATTAAGGGACTAGACCATTTCTTATGAAGGAAGCCTGAAGGAGCTGGGCCCGTTCGCCTCAAGAAGAGACATCTGAGGTGGAACCTCATCAATGTCTATGAGTATCTAAAGGGAAGATATCAAGAGGATGTTTCCAGGCTTGTCTTAGTGAGGGAACAGGCAGAAACTGATGCACAGTAAATTCCACCTGAATCTGAGGAAGTCACCACAAATGATCACATCTGGGAATGGATTGACCAGAGATGTTGCGGAGTCTCCCTCATTGGGGACACTCAAGAACCATCTGAATGCAATTCCCTGTAATGTGCTCTAGGATGGCCCTTCTTGAGCAGGGAAGTTGGACTCATTGTGGTCCCTTCTACCTTACTCATTCTGTGATTCTGTGGCTTGCAAGAACATCTTCTGACATCGCATATTTATTTCACCAGGATTAGAAACAGTGGTTGGACCAAGCATGTCAGGTGACTGACAGTGTGATAATTTGACAGCTGCTTACAATAGAATTTGGGCCTTACCAAACACCTCTGCAGCAGTTTGTATCAAAAGTGAGTTGGTATTGTCACAGAATCTCTCAAGTTGGTAGGGACCTGTAACGATCATCAAACCCATTTCCTAACTCCTTGCAGGACTACCTAAAACTAAACCATATGAACATGAACTTCATCCAGATGCTCCTTGAACATGCTTGGTGCTGTGACCACTTCCCATCAAGTACATATGCTACCATTTTTGAGCCCTAACACAAGTTTTAATGCTGTGGTGTTTAACTGGCAAACCATCTTAGTTTCTAGCTTCTGTGAACAATCTGTGTTCTTCTCCCTATTGTCACAAAACCTTTGATCCCGATGATAACCTGATTTGTCCATTCTGCATGCCTGAAGTAAGAACACCAAATGTTAAAAATGGTGGAAATCATGTGGTGAACTTATATTCTAAGCAGTAAGTAGATTCAGAAAAGTTCAGGGAATAAAAATCTCTTAATTTAAAATGCAATGCAATGACAATTCATACAGAGGTATTGATCTGTGTGAGAGCAGAGTCTGTCAAGAGGAATCCTTATAGTCACACTGTACTATTCTTGCTGCTCTCTGAAATCTACTGTTCCTTTTATTGTTACTACTTTTTTGAATCTGTACCTGTTTGGTGTTTAAAGTAGATGAAACAAATTTCTATCGCCTTTTCCCTGTAAACATGATACGTGTTACTGAACTCTTACAGTGAACAAACAGCTAAACCATTTGTAGGAGTGAAATAAGACATCTGAAAAATCTGAAAAAAGTTTAAGTTTTAACATCAAGATACTGTTCAGTCTTTGTGGCTACAACTATTCACTACACTCAAATATAGCATGGGAGTCTTCTCCTACCCTGGTCTTGTAGTATTGTTGTTGGGAAATCCTTATAATGTTGGGAAAAGGCAAAAGAGGCAAGCTCTGCTCCAGATCAGAGTACTACTTGCACCCTTAGGCAGAGCATGGTTTATAGAGAAGCACAGTTAGAGATCCTATATTGCATTTTTTAAACTTCGTCCTCCCCACATACAAGGACCTTTAAACTTCTCATTTTTAAAATGATCCAAATGATCAGTATATGTCACAGAGGTTTAAGATAATTTTCTGAAGATTTAGGAAAATAGAAGTATTTTTAACCCTCCTCCAGTATAGCACTTAAATCCTTGTTACAATACCTGAGCACATAGAATGGGAGGAAACTTATACATGATTGGAAACACAGAACTTAGCACTACAAAGGTTTTTAGGCAGCGTTATATCAGTAAATCTCTGCACAAGTTTATTGCTATAAATTCAGTCCCATTGCAGGGGGTTGTCTGGTGGTGCAGCATTCCCTGTTACAGGAGCATGGTAGCAGTAGGAAATCATATTTAACCCAACTCATGGTCTCTGACCATAAGACCCTCAGCTGTGTCTTTGAGTAGCTCTCAATATTTATTTTAAATTTTAGAATTTACTTTTTACGCATATTTATTTTCTGTTCATTTTGTATTTTTTTCTTGTACTTGAGAAAAGAGAAAACAAATAAGAGTTTTCATGATCTGTTTTTCACTTGTTATCTCAGTGACTGTTTGGCAAATATTTCTTGGCTAGAAGGAGAGTAGGAGAACATGCAGACGGGGTGTACCATAAAATTTTACGGAAAGCATTGTGAAATCTATGTATTTGGGTCAATCTTCACCCTGTGCTGTGTAGTGTAGTGTCTGGCCAAGCAAGGACCTTTCTTTAGAATAGCACTTCCGCTGAACAGGGGAAATCCTTTATTTCCCACTACCAGGGAAATGGATTTCCTTGTCCCAGTCTGAGAGCAGAGTACAAACAACACCACACACTCTGGACTGGGCAGCACAGTTTGGCTAAAACCACGGAAGAAGAAAAGACTGACTGATGTGTTAAATTAGAAAGGGAAATTAGAAAGAAAAAAAATTCTTTGGAAATTTTCCAAGAAATAATGGAGCACTGTAAAACCCCTAACATTTGTCTATATTATATGGTTTGTATTGCATTTTTATAGTGTGACTCTTGTACTACAAAAAAAATGCTCATACAAAATGTTTAAAAAGTTAATGAATACTCTAAAAAAAATTATTTGCAGGATGAGTCATGTGTATAATTCAGAGTGTAAATACATATTCACTTTGGTGTAGTAGAAGAAATAAAACTTTTCAAGATTAAAATACAGTTTCTCAAGTTTCAATTTTAGAATGAGTTTCCATATACTATATGGATTCAGATTAATCTTAATTTTAAATTGGTTAGAGAGCCCTTCAATATTAATCAACAGATTTTTCCAAATAACATATTTTTTCTACCTTCCTTTTTTGAGTCCTTGAATTTAATAATGTTAGGATTTCCTGCTCCAAAGAAGGATCTGCTAAATAAATTTAAATGAAATAATACATTTTAAACAGAATGAAACGTGTGAAAAATACAGTCTGATAAGATCAAGAGTCTGACTCTACAATCCCCAAAACATGACAATTTGAAATTAAATCTGAATTGATGTGTTCTTGAATTGCTATTCTGAAACATTTACTTCTTTCTTTAAAAAAAATGTTTTCCCAAGTCCATAACCTGAACATGAAGTTCATGTAGGAAAATATTCTAGAATAAGGCTATTATTATACAAGCCCCATAACTCCCATGGAATTTCCCTTATGAAAGGGAACTCCAGGCTGGCCAGTTGGCTTTCCAGTCATCGTTGCTGGTAGACACATTCAGTGGGGTTATTATTGTGGGTAATGCCCCATATGCTTCCTGCATTAAGAAGGTGAGGGGAGATGAACACCTGCCATGACATAAGTCATAATGAAATTCACTTCACAAAGTAGAAAAGTCCTAAAAAATGAGTGGAAAATCTCTATTTCTGAATTTGAAAGTGGAGTTGTAGAGGGGGCTTCCAGCCAAAAGCCGATCAGGTTTGGAAATGGATGACAGGGATATCCTGCGTCTTGCATTTGGAAGATTGTGGAAGAAGTTAGAAAAGAAAAAGAGAGAAGTTGTCAGATTTTTAAAACAGAATTGTGAATTCTGGTTTTGGATGGCAGCACTGACAGGTCTCACCACTTCCTTGGTGTTAAGCACCAGGCAAACAGAAATGTTCCCCAGTAAAAGCGTGCTCCCACACGCCCCACCACAGATGTTTTGGAGACATGGCAGAATGAACCAACAATAATATAACTGCACTTGGGAGCAGGGTTGATGATGTCAAGTACAGTATACGTCTGCTAAGATGCAACTGTGAAAGAAAAGAAGAGAAATCACATAACTCATTTCTATGATGGACATGTAAGACAATGCTATGACAGTAGCTGAGAGGCACGGCACGAGGGGCAGAGGGATCACTTTTCTCTAACCATGCAGATGCTGAGCTTGGACAAATATCTAGTCTGACCCATCTGTGGCTTTTCGCATTTTCAGAAACCAGCAAACTAAAAGGACATGTGAATTGAATCCTCTGCTGTTTTAATTTTAGTTGGTTCATCCAACATTTCAAACAGAGATATATGAATTATGCTTTTTTTTTAAAACCTAACAATACTTTTACCTCTAAACCTTTTCCAGATTTGATTTCACAGGGTGAAATTAATCCAGTGTGATAGCCTGAGGTGCCTACAATGGAAATGCTGACAAACTTTCAGCTATGGAAGTGTTAGCAACCCACCTCAGATGTATTGTCATTAATTCAGCAGATGAAACAGAAAACAGAGAAAAATTAGCTGAAGTTCAGTGGTTACTTGTTGCAAATTTGTAAATGGGGTCTCTACCATAGAGGTATGTAAAATAATGCTCCTGTTAAAAGTTATGTGGAAAATAAAGGTTCTCAGCAAGCTAATTTTACTCTGTTAACAAAGCATGGTTTCAAGCTATTCTTGTTAACCATCCACCCACTTTCTTTTCCTTCACCACCTCAGATTTGCAGATAGGAGGTACAATTACAGTCCTTTGTTTCATCCTGAGATCTCTTTACAAAATAAAGTCTACTTTTATCCTGTTGAAACCTATGTGCTTTCCTTCATTGTGTAAAGTTAAAGGAGCTGATGTCTAACTTTAAAGTAATCCTTTGTCTTGCATTTTTCCCCCCTCCCTGCCTCTTTGTTGTATGTATAGCCTAACTGTGTGCCTTCAATTGAACTTTTCCCCTGCCAAATCACACACTTAAAGCAGGAAAAAAGAGGCTGGGGTGAAACCCTGGCCCCTCTATACTTCATGGGCTTTACCGGGATTAGGTTTCCACTCCAGCGGCCACTGCTCTTTGAATTGTTCCTTTCAGTCCTGCCCGAGATGTTTTACCCCTCCTGGTATGGAACTGTTCTGCTGGACATTTCTGGTGCAGATGGTCTGCTGCAGCGAATGGAAAGCCAGGAATTTGGGGGATTTAACCAGCTTTGACACCTTAGTGGGATCATGATCCAAGAATTTAAGGACTCCACTCTTAACAAATGCACAATTTCCATTATGACCCCAAAAGAATGATGATAAAGAAAATATATATTTGTAATTATATTTGCATTTTTATTCATCTAACAGCCTGTTTTTCATCTATTAGGGCAAGTCAGGAAGATTGACTTTTCCAGTGTACCTAATGGGGTGTTCTGGGCATTTGTAACAAAAGAGGATGCCAAGAAAAAAAAAAGAAAGGAGTGTAGAAATAAAGTTAGCAAAAAACCACCACCATCACCACTGATAATATTAGTCATTATCATCATCAAGATAAGGTTGACAACAGTGCTGGGAATCTTGTCCACTTGCCTGTGCAGAAGGAAGGTGTTTGTCTGCAAGATCAATATAGTGGGGCTACTGGGACATAAAATTTGGAATGCTAATGCTGGGCTGTTTCTCGTGGCAGACTTTGCTTTTTCTTTTAGTGCCACTGCTGCTCTCCAAAGGAGCCACAGGAGATGGGACTAATGGCAGGCTTGTCAAAAGAGTGTGTGCCTGAAGACTACACCCTTCCCCCTTCCTCTGCAAGAAGCTTCAGACTGTGCTGATTTCCAGGCCATCTCCTTAACTTCCATTACCTATTTATATTAATACCAGTAAGCACACACTGAGCCCTCAAGGCTTCGTGTTGAATCTAATCCACAGGGATGTAGAGATTGAAGGAGATATGTTTGATCAAATAGAATGGGCAGTTTCACATTTCTGTATCTTTACCTTCATTCCTCAGGGAGACCCAAGATGCACACCATCACAGTCCTTGGAGAAACTGCTTCTTCCTTGCTCAGTATCAGTTTGCTTCTGAAAATGAGGCACCCCCTTTCTGAAATCAGTGCTGCATTAGTGATGTTTAAAAGATACAACTATTCATACTGCCTTCAAGGAGATGTGCAGAATGCTCTGAACTTGTTCACAGAAAACTTGCTTTGCTGTCCACAGACACAGCCATAATCTTCCTACCTTCTAGGCTCATCCTCAGCTGAAAAGAAACAGTAGTTCCACTATGTTTATAGTCTCTTTTGTTACTTTGTGGTTTCCCCATTATTATTTTTCCTATCCTGTTCTCCTGACAATCTAGGGAGCAGATTTTTAACTTTCAACTTCATCCATGAGATGATACTAAAAAAACATCATAGACATCTCTGGTGTTTGCATTTTGCATAGGATGTTGAGAAACTGGAGAGGCTACAGCATGATTTGATAGCTGGAGAAAATGTCTAAACCCCCTCAATCTGCTTAGGTTATCAAAAAGAAGACAAATTTGACTTACTCACTGTGTTTAAGTACATCTGCTGAAACGTTTTGACCTTGTAAACTCATACAGAACAGGAGTTTGATGAGGACTGAAACCACAAGCAAATGACAATGAATTCAGAGCATAGAGACAAAAGCGGAAAATCTTTTTTTTTTTTTTGGGACTTTTAAAGCTAAAGCTTATTTCTGCATTTGAAAAGATTTTAATTTAAAGATTTAACTAAGTGAAAAGAGTTAAATAAAAGGGCCTAGCTAATCATTTTATATTGACCCAAACCTTTTGTTTGTTAAAGCCAACACTGGGCTGACTCATTATGTTGATAATAACTGCTCTAGTAGTACAGCTACCACTGTGTTAATTATTCTAGTGCTGAAGAGAAATCCCCTGGGGTGGGTTTTGTACTTTGAAGCTGATGTAATTAAAGAAATGCAACAAGATTCTGGAACTATCTGAGGATTCTTGAGTACGCAAATAACCACCATTGTCTAGCAATGAGAAAGTTAGAGCATGGCATACCAACATTAAATTCCGATAGTTTTTCTCACATATACTGAAAAGGAGAGGGAAAACCTATTAATATTATTACTATTATTGGTTTTTGGTCTTAGTAATCATTTAAATCTTTCCCATGAGAACCTTCTGATGTAACCAGAAACCTTCAGATGGAGTTTTCTTACACCATCTAATATTTTTGATTTGAAGATGATCAGCTTCCTGAAAAGTATTTGCTAAAATAATCATTATGAAGATTCCCGCACATTAACCAAAATATTTTAGATAATTTAAACTGTCCCATGCAGGGTTGTAGGGAATTCAAGGAAAATAGACATCAGGGTTAGACTGTTGAAACAATCAGGGAAATGGGCCCCTTAGGGGGACAACCCAAACTTTTTTTTCTGAAAGAGGAATCTCAAGCTTGGGGTGTCGGTGAGAGAAAGAAAAATATGAAGTGAAAGAATACATTTTCAAAATTCTTATGAAGCCAAGTCTTGATGTGTTTATGCAGCCCTTATACCTGCAGTCAATATGTTGGAGTAAGTGGTAGTATTTTTCTCTTGCTGTACAGAATACCAAGTTTAGAGACAATAAGATTAACAGTCTCCAGCAACAGTACTTACATCTGCTCCATAGGCCAGCCAATAACTCTGGACTCCTCCAAGCTGTTCTGAAAAAGAAAGCATTTGAATAATTGGACAAAGGTGCTTGGTGGAGCTCTAAAATAATCACTACCATCCCTCATCTTTCCCAGCCCTAAATATACATTTGAACTCTATCTTTTAATCCTGTTTTTTGGCAGAACATCTTTAATCTCTTGCCCTCCATTCTAAGAAAAATTCATCCGCATGTGAGTTTAAGTAGAAGTTACTATTTATAGCAGTTTAAAGTGGTTTATATTGTCTAAATTTTTATTATACTGTCATGATAAATTTGCAGGCTTTTTTCCCAGTGTTTTGCTGTGAATAGAGGCTCAGATGTGTACTCTGCTTACACTGCCTAACTACTGAAGCTGGATGATTTTTTTTCTTCCCATAACAATTACCTTTACCCCTTCATTTCCTTTTCTAAAATAAAATTTGAGGTGATTTATAAAATAGTTGCAAAATTGACTTGCATTTTTTTAATTGTTCCTGCCAAGTGAAAAATAAAGACAAAATCTGGTAATGGGAAATTTCTAAGTGCTTTCAATCCTATGGTTTTGTTCACAGCAACTCTAAGGCACAATTCTTAACTCTCTTGCCACTGTCAGTGCAACCATAGGTAAGATGCAACATGTTACCTTGGATATTTGATTAAAAGATGTCCTACTCAAGCCCTCTATCTTCTTATCATTTGAAGTGTTTCAAGCCTCTTCCAGTTGAATGCAGTGCGATGGCTCTCACTCCCACTCTTTGTGAACTCCTGTTTAAACTCCTAAAACATCTCAGAAACAATTAGTTAATGTTACTTTGATTAGTGAGAGAGGAAATAAGAATTGCATTGTATATTCCGGTTCTGTGGTCATATAGAAAAAGCAATTATTTGCACAGCCTGCTACTCACACCCTAAATATTTGGGTGATGATTTCCTGGATACATTATGTTGAGTTAATACAGAAATTTGATGCTGAGGGAAAGGTCTAAAAACTGGCTGAATTAGTCACTGGCTTAAAGACTGCTTACTTCTTAGTGACCATTACCATAGGATAACCCAGGTTCTTAATGACTGTTTTATTTTGTTTTAATTCCATGGTTGTTGTGACAGGATAAATTATCAGATGTAGGAAAAAGCCAGCTGGGTTTATTTAATCATTAGCCCCTTCAACATTTGCTGGGAGCTGTGGCAGGAGTGGGGAGAAGGTTCTGAAACATCTATAAGAGGGACTTAACTCATGTTGAGTCATGAACAGCAAGAATTTTTCAGGAGTCTCTGAAAATAAAGGAAGGTCTTTCCAAGATTAACAGATTGAAGGGCTCATTAAATAATCCTATTCAGATCAAGTCTTGCTGTTTTGTGCCTCACACTTCAGAAAAAGATATATTTCAAATAAGAAAGGAAAGCAAAGTGAAGTATCTAAGGTCTTGAAGATGTTATTTATCTGGGAAGCATGAATGAGTTCAAGAAGTGTGCCTGGTGAGAGGATCTGAAATAAAGAGAGGAAGAAAAAATTTGATTTCTTGGTCAGTTAAGGACTGGTCAAAAAGTATTAGGCAGAAACCACAGTATGGAAGGTACAAGTTACCAACAGGAGAACTTTCAGTGATTAAGAAGTAAGGAACATGTTCCCATATTTGTGGGAAAAGCCTACCTCCAAGCAAGCTAGGGTTGAGCCTCCAGCACCATCCTGTCTTCTACCAGCAGGGAAATTCAACTTTTGGTTATCCTCCTGCAGATGAATGCTGTAAACCTTGGACCAGTGGTTTCCAATTTGGAAGATAAGGCATGATCACAATGAATACAAATGAGCAATCAAGTCTAAACTAATGAGTTTTGTTTCTGCAGGACAGTGTCAATATTGGTCTTGTGACCAGGCTGCAAGAGGGAGGAGGCTGAGGAGGCAGGCCCAGAAATGTATAGGACAGGGCTGATTTATGTTCTTGACTCAGTAATATGAATTCTGGTTCTAGTTAAGTTATTCACTCAGCTATTTGTTCCTTGGGTTTCAGTCCCTGACCTAGTGTATAAAACAGCAATGCTTCAACAGAAGAAGATGGTTTTACCCACTTGCAGCCACAAGGTTTCTAATTTTCTAGCCCTTCTTTAAAGGTAAGGGTTAAAATCCTTCAACCCAGAAAATTCATTGGCTACTGCTTAGATTAGTGCTTTAACCCCTAAACCACTGGATAAAAAGAATAGAGAAAGGTTCTTCACACCAGATATTTTGTGAGGAAAACCAAATGAAGCTATTGTATATATTCAGCAGGATTTACGTATAGTTTTGGGTGACTGAAATAGAACTTTTCAAGGAAAAAAAACCCACACCTTCTTACCACTGTGAACTACTGCTAAGATGTTCTAGCACTTTTAATTATGTTAAAGTGTTAACACATTTATTCATACATAGTTATACTTCATGTTTGGACACGATCTCTTTGAATATACTGTCTTCACTCTTTTCTAGAAAGATGTGACCTGACAACAGCTGTTACTCTTATGAGAACAATGTCCTGAGTACTGTTTAGATGTTTGCTGCTGTTTTAAATGTCTTCTGGAGACCAGGGAACATTGCTTGTCTATAGTTTATTTTACAAAGGGACAAAAAAGTTAACTGTGTCATGATCCTAGATGAAAAACAAAGACATGCTGTTCCATAATTAGAGCACAATGTGTGCAAATACCTCTTTTTGACTATGCCTTTGATATTAAAATGCAGTACCAAATGCAACAGACTTAACTGTTTATAACATGATAATATTTTTCCTTTTTTTGCCCTTTTATCAAAGTAACAGAGTATTAGAACAATATCTCACACTATTTACAATTATAATAAGTTTATAATTGCTTATAAGAATTTATAAGAATTGTTTATAATTATTTATAAGAAGTTTAAAATTTTATCCCCGTACTATTTGTTGCTTATCTATTTCAGAGCAACTGTGATAGAGTAGAAGTTAAAGTACTAGTAAATGGATTACTGGTTCCAACATATAGAACCTACACATTTCTCAGACAGCCCAAACAAGTACTTAATCCTCCACTGCCTAAAGCAGAGGACAATTGTTTTCTGAGCCATGAATCTGACTACTGCTCAAATTTGATTTTTCTTTTCTCCTTTCTTTCCCCTCTCATAGCTATCAGTGATGGCATTGAAAACCATCATGGAGAGATAGGTGAGACCACCACTGCAAAAAGAGAAATGAAATAAGCAATATAAGTGCAAGCCAGGAAAAAAAATTAAGCAAAATAGAAAAAGAACATTTTTGGTATTTTCTCTTTCTATGTTACTGTGTTTTTACTATTACTTCCCATTTCCAGAAAGAAGTTTTCCCATTATAAGCTACTTTTTTAAATTAAAAGAAAACAAAACTGGCACTAGTAAAGAGCTCTATGTGCAGTTTTTAATGGGGGAAAAAAAAGTTGTAAGAATCTCAAGAGTAGATGAAGGGCTGTCAAATCCTATAGCTGTGACAATGCTTGTGGGAAAGTCTGGAACAGCAGGGAGGAAAGTGGGAGCCAAGAAACCTGAAAAATAGTCCAAGTACTTTCATAAAGTCCTTCTTTTAATAATGTGGGTTTAATTTTCATAATATATTACCATTTGGTTTGTTTCTTAGGGACCTGTGTTTATTAGAGAGCATTCCCTGAAGCTGTCAGTCTATGGGAGTTCCCCTAAACTCCCTCAACATGCAGCTTTAGTGGTTTTCCTCTGTTTTGAGAGGGTACATTAATAACCACATACTAGTCTAGGCATTAAATAGGCCACCCACCCTTCCAGAAGTACAGTTCACATTTCTATCCACTCTTAATGGCAGCTAGCCTAATGGGAATGATGTCAAGAGGTGCAATGAAATACTCTGTGTGCCTCTGTCCTCCTGTCTTTGTGAGGACCTTGCCCTGTTTGACAGCTATTTGTTCAGTCAGGGAATGTTGCAGAGGGGTTGATTTAGTGCTGAGGAGAAAGGAATGGTGCCACCCTCGTTATTAGCAGAACTGATGACCAGCTTTGCTGCTGTCCTTTGGTCATGTCTGCACACATATGACCTGGAAGACATTCTAAGTACTCATAGCTCTCAAGTTTGTCACTCACACATGCTGCACAGCCACAATCTACAAGCAACATCTGCAGAGGTGGCTGACTCCAGATTGTTTATTCTTGCTCTTGTAACTCTCTTCCCATCTGCCTTTGGCCAGCTCTGCTAAGTCTACCCAGGAGCAGATAATGGGCACAAATGAGGTTTCTGAGGAAGTGCATGTGTGGGCACTTGTGTATGTACAATTTTTTATTACCAGCAGGGCTGGCAGCTCTGTTTATTTAAAGTTGCCTGGCACTTTCCACTACAAAATCTAATTTCCAGTTGCCAAGATTGAACTATTTTATCCAACATATTTCAAGCCAGCCTCTGATTCAGAAGTTTGCAAAGGGGCATGTGTGCATTTATTTGAAGTTATCAGGTAAGCCCCTTCAGTAGTTTCCTGAAAGTTAAGGACACCAATACTTTGCTTTCCAAGCAGTTCTTTTGCCACATTAAAGAACACAGTTCTGTGGGGAGAGCAGATGCCTTCACAGTAGCAGGAGTGTCTGCCAGCCCAGCTGCTGAAATATTGGCAGCTGCTGATCTAGGTGAGTACTCTTTCACTGATAATGTGTCCAAATCTGGCTGAGATTTAAGTGAACACATCAGAAATTGGAATCTGCCCTGTAACTGCAGCTTTGTTTGCTGTTGCTACAGCCACCTGAAGGAACATCAGCTGGTTGGTTGTAAGCTCCACTCTAGTGTCCCTTAATTGACAGGGCTCCAGATTCTACTGCTGCCAGAGCTCAGGTGGCTGACACCCACCCTATGAGTCCTTAGGATATGCCTCACAAAGCATCATGCATTTGATAGCTCCATGCTATGCTTGTGACCCACATTCAGTGATCTAAAAGGGTCAGGAACCACCCTCTAGCTCTGACACCGGATAACTTGGCTGCATCCATACTGTATAACACTCAATCTAGTGTCCCCAAATATGTGCAATACATATATGCACCTAAAATTTTCATTTGTTACATGCTAAAATTACTGCACTTTTTTTTTTTCTCTGATGTACTGAATTCACTACTCTTCCAAATCTGCCTATGCATTTTAGCCATTCCTTTGATGTTTCTCAGGATTCAGTTGCCCAATTAGCTACTTCCTTGACCAGAAAAGCACACAATGGGGTATGCAAGTCCCTCCAGGACAAAGATTCTTCCTGGAAGAAAAAAGTAAGGGTATTTATAGCAAAACTCATTCAGTAATCATATTCAGTAATCATATTTTCAGACTGATTGGTGAAGAGGCCAACATCAAGGTGGCTCAGGAGGACCAGAAGGGGTACATCACAGCAGGCAGTCCTTCCTCACCAAAGGCAACTCTTCTCCATCCAGAGCCCAACACTTGTCCTCGCTATCACGCTGCTATCAGCAAATGCCAACAATGTGACCCATCCCTTCAGTGATAATCAGCAAAGAGGAAGACCCATCCAAGTGTGATATCAAGTTACTTCATTTGTTCAAGTGGAAGAGACTTTGTCTGGTTTAGTGGGAGATCAAAGGGCTGTTATATCAGGTTTCTCTTTTATCTTTTTTATTTATTTATTTATTAAATTTCCTTTAAAATGAAAAACCCAGACATTCTTCATACATAAAACAATAGTAATCTAATAGTTTATTCAGATTGTCATAATTTAGGAATTTCCTGACCAAATGGCATTTCTACCCTTTTAGTATATATTTTAAATATGTGATTTTTATTTATGGTTTAATAAAACATAAATATAAAAAATACTGTATAGTTTGCATTGGTATAAAACATAATCAAATTTTTTTACAAGTCTTAATCACAATGTGCATTTTTCTCTGTTTCCTAATGTAATCTTTTATTACTGTGTCTGCTTTACAAAATTTTCTTGAACTGCTATTTTTTTTAATTAACTATTAGCTGTCTAATATAAATTTTCAATCAACTGCTGAAAAAATCCTGTTTGATTGCTCCTTCTTACCAGAATTGCCTTCCATGGATAATGAACCTAATCACTTAAAAATTGGAAATACCAGATTAAAAAGCCAATCAATCATTTCTAATGATTTTTAGTATTGTGAAAGGAAGAAAAAGACCCCTAAAACAGCACATGGTGTTTTCAAGTAGAGCAGCTTTTAAAAAGCTTTTATCAACAGCAGCTGTCACAGATGGGTTATGTTAGTCAATAAGACTCCAAAACAGGAAAAAAAAGCTTATATAAATGAGAAGAATATCAGCTTGATTATAATACTCTTTTGCTAAGAGAATATACAATGCTGGGCTCGTCTGTGTTTGCTTAAACATGAGTAAAAAAGTGTAGACCATAAAAATACACTTCAGAGCCCCTTTTCCCATCTAAAAAACTCCCATCAATTCATATGCTCAGTGATTAAACAGAACACCATATATCATTCTGCATATTTTGAGCACTTTGTAGGAGCCTGGATGAGAGAAGTGTTAAGAAGATCTTGAAGCCAAACACTGAATTGTTCAGTCAAAGCATAACAATTTATTGCCAAGTTTGTTTCTGAACACTATAGATATTTTTATCTTAATGTATTGCAAATTGATGTAGTTACTCATTTTTATTTGAATCTTTACAGAGCCTTAATTAAAAAAAACTGCTATCCATAAAATTAGCATGGACAGTCACAAGCCAAAAGATATTAATAATCTGAAAATTAATAGAAGTTTGTCTGACACGAACTCACATTTTCTGATTTTAGTCATGTCAATAGAATTAAGTGCAGTGTACTCAGTGATTCTTGTAATCTGTTATAACACAGCTCTTCATGAAGCGAAAATTATGATGGTTATATTTGTCAAGTTCATCGAAGAAATAATTAGCATCAGAACACTGATTTAAAAAATATTTCTCTAGCCAAATCTATCAGCATAAACTAATGACAAATTATCTGTTTTAGTCTCTGCTATCAGGATTATGTTCTTTATTCTTTCTATGCATGCAAAGCATATAGATAAAAAATGCAAGCCTGTTCTTGTTCTTATATACACAGCACTTGTATAGTCATAGAATTGTTTGGGTTGGAGAGAATCTTAAAAATAATCTACTTCTAAACCCCCTGCCATGGGCAGGGACATCTTCTGGGTTGTTCAAACTCTCATCCAACTTGGTGTTGAACATTTCCAGGGATGGGACATCCACAACTTCTCTAGACAATATACTCCAATGTCTCTCTACCCCTATTTGAGAAACATAATTCCCTTTGGTTCCCCAATTTGTGTTCTTGGCAGTCCAGTGGTGTACCTTCAGCAAAACAGTCACTAAAAGGTTTCATTTTCTGAAGAAGATAAAGATTCAAATCACCTAAAGTTAAGGTGGGACCTTGGCTGCATACTACAGCCATCAGAATAGGACTGAATAGTGGTAGTACTACTGTCACCTCTTATCTGAAGAACAGACCAACAATTTGCATCCAAAAAAAAAAAAAGTAATGTTTTAGAACAGCAGTTTCAACATCAGAATCCGTATTAAAGAGCAGGTGAAGTATGGATGAGGGTCAAAAGTCTGAGCACTCTCCTTTGGCTGTCCCTCATACTCATGTAGGCTAATGTTATCCACACCTTCCCAAGAAATCAGTTTTTCTCAATTTATTCTATAGGGAATGCAGAATCTTGACTCAGTGTCATGAATTCCATTTCCTAGAACTGGCACCTGCAAATCAGATGTAGTTAAGCCACATCAACATGCTCTTCTCAGAATATAACCAAGCAAGAGAATATCACTCACACCAAGTATACATTACAATGGACTGCAGTTTGAATTGCACAGGTTGTTCCATGCAGAGGATCAACTGGAGAACAACTCATCTCTCTATTCACTTGCACTTCTTTCCAAACTTCTTTTTCCCCCTTATACCTGATATTTTGGTCTCCTGAATATATTAGAAAGGTTTCTTTAACTACCTGCCTGACATAACCATTGTCTTGCTTTCAGCAAGGAGGTGTTGGAGGAATCTTAGGACAGAAGTTGTTCACTGTAATATATAGAAGAGAATGTTCTACATTTCAAATACATTCAAAAAACCCCTTAACTCTGAACTACAATCCATCAGAGAACAGGGTTCCCTAATATGTGTCTTTTGGCTCTTTAAGAACTACAAACTTCGTAAGTTTTCCTGTTGCTGACATCCTCCTTTATTCAAATAGTCTGAGCAATATAACTAATTCAGAAGAGTTAAAATCAGTCTGCAAATAATTTGAAGTTTGCTGCCTGCATTTCAGATCAGCCACGTTCTGTGTTTCTAAGTGGATCTGTTATTTCTAACTCCATTGATCTAGTAAATACCTACTCCCCCTAAAATCCTTGCCCTGTATTATTGAAAACCACAAACTAAGGAATCTGTAGGAGATCTATTCTGAGCTTGTCTGTAGGTTCATTTTGGATATCTGCTAAATATACAGAGTTTTCTAAACTCTTTTAAAGATAAGACATGGGCAATTCTATGTGGGAACTATCATGTAACACATTGTAAAACTTTTAAAAGTTTAAAATGTTTCACTGTATCAAGATGCCAGAAAGATAAGAAAGGAATGTGTTCATTTGCTCTTAATAAAGACAAAAGGACAGGCCAGTAAGTTATGAATAGTAAAACTGCTAAAGATTAAGAGGTGCAAAATTATAAATAAAATGATAATACTATTTAACAGGAATTAAATTCTCAGTCAGATGTTGTTCTTTATGTGCACAGCAGCAATATATTTAATATTAACAGTAACGTTATTTTGATAAAAAACTATTTTGCAGAATTATAGTGTAAGAATAATGATAATAAAAAAGGTAATTAAAATAGAACTGCCCTAAATGGGTCATAAATCCAACATCTAAATAAAACAACAAAATTCAGTTCAAACTGATGGTAAAACTGAATTTGTTTGAGCATGAAGTCTTCAAGTAGTCAATGAATCAAAAAAACTGAACTCACTGCAGCTAAAAGGGGGAGAGACTATCAATGAATTATGCTTAGGAGTAAATGATGTAAATGGGTAGAAATTTTACTTTGCTTACTACAAACAGAAATGCTACTTATTAGTCTTATTCAGTGCTAATCAAACATAGGAAAAATTTGGGATTGCTACTTCTCAAGACATATTCAGAATGAAATACTCAGGCAACCCATCCTTCTGTCTACCAATTTCTTTCTCTGTTCCCTTCTTTCTTGTTTGCACTGTGGGAGGATCTTAGCACAGCTCTTACTGAGTACTAGCCATGACTACCATATTCTTTTTCTTATTTTTCTTCAGCTACATTTCCAATCATTTAGTTGTAGTGGAAAACCTTGTACAGAGACAGCAAGGATACCAACCTTCTCGTTCACATTTCTATCAAGTAATTGCCATTGTTTGGTAAACCAGAGGAAGAAATTCAGGCTGTATGTAATATTTTTACTGAATTTCCTCTTCAAAGTCATTAACTTAGTTAGCAGAGTTGTAGTCATTCTGCCAAAACACTGTGTATCTTTGGCATTCCCAGATAATGAGACATAGAATATATTCCTGTAGGTATAACTGAATTCTGAATTCTTACTGCAGTATAAAATACACTTGGGCAGCATTTTCATTACAGCACTTAATCCAGCTGAATTTTGTATGAATGCCTCAGAATTCCTCTGATGAGAATCATATTTGCAAAATAGATTTGACAGATGTACAACAGTTCCCAAAGTATTTAACAGAGATAACACCCCCAAAACATGATTACTTCCAAAATAAAATGAATATCAAAAGAGGTTTCAATATAATGAATCTGAAAGCCTACATATTTTATTGAAGTACCCAAGAGAGACCAATCTTCCCAAGAAAAGTGCTGAACCTTCTTAAAAGGGGAGGCAGTATTTCTGCACTCTAAAGAGGGCTTCCAAAACATCAATTTTTTAAGTGACTTTAGGACTCTTAAGACATACATTGGTAGGAGAAGCATTTTATTGGGTTTTAAAATTAACTCCTAAGGCTCATGAAAATTATTCTAATGATTTGTTTTCAAAGCCACTACAGTTCATTACACAAGATAACAAACATTCTGAATAAGTACAGCTGCCAAACTGGTTTATAAATTAAGGCAAATCTGAAGCCTTTTTTTTCTGCTATCTTTCTGAGATTTCAACATTTTGTAAAGCTATACTTAAAGAGTCCCTTATTTTGTTTTGATTACTTGAGATGGTGTTTCTGCCTTTGTTGAAGAGATTGCAAACTATAGAAAGCATATCTGGGTAAAATATAATTGTTAAAAAGATAGATACCTGATAAAATCTTTCATTATGTATATATTTAAATTCTCTTATGTCCAAAAAGAAATATTTAATAATATATGAAACAGATGTTTTCAGATTGAAAAATGTAGAAATTTTATGCAATTATCAAAATTAATTATAGTGTCCTTTTTCTGTTTACACTTTAATGAAATGCGAGGTGTCTGAACTACATAACCACATATAGCTGCTCCTTAACTATGTAGTTGGTAAATCTGTCATTTCTTGTTGCCTAATATCAGCTGCCAGGTGATCAGAATGGAGTAATTCACATTATTGTTATATATTTCTTCTTCAAGAGTCATTAGCTGAATAGGCAGACCTCTACTCAGTGTGATGCCTCCTGCCCTGAAGTTTTTCAGAAATGTCAAGGCCCTGGACAGCATTTTCTGTGTTCCTCCCCTCTCTTCAGTGCAGGCAACCACCCCCAACATAACCCAACACAATGCAACCCAGCCCCGCCCAACCCAACTCAACTCCATAGTCCATAAAAGAGAAAGAAAATCTCATTCCCCCCACACCTAACTCTGGGGCAGGTGGAGCCAATGGAGGTTTTGCCAATGACCTCAGCAAGAGCAGCACTCTCTAAACCTCTTTTATTCCAGCAGGCCAAGAAACTTCTTATTTACACAGTGACAGCAACATATTTGGACCACATACTTTTGCTTAGAGTTAGACTAACTTAACATTGGGAAATGTTATATAGTCGTAAATTCTGAAAGCAGTTAATGGAGCTTTTAGGTATATAATTTTCTGTAAAACAAGAGATTATGAAGCTGAAACCTGATGGTTGCTCTGAAAGTGCTATTGAGGTACCATTTTCTTGTACATAGTATGGTTGTTAGTAGACATATGGGCTTTTATATCAGAATCATGAATGAAAAGTAGACATTGTTTATTTGTAATATATGCTATTGACCATCTGAATTAATGAAATGGAATTTATGGATAGATAGCCTGCCCAAGGAAGTAGAAAAAAATTACTGCTAATAATTCAGCCTCTAACATAAAGAGTGGCTGAGACAGAATTTTGATTTGTTGCTGGTTTTGTTGTCTCTTCCTGAGAAAATGTTGTTTCAGCACTAACTTTAGCTTTAGAGGAGGGAGAGAAAATATCCATGTTATGAACATAATTAGAAAGTAGACCAATTTAGGCAAAGCTTCTTTCCAAACATCAGTCTATCTAAGTGCAGGTGGGAAAGGGTTAGGGTTAGGGTTAAAAAGGGCATCATAGACTGAGATTCCAGTTGGATGCAGCCTTTTCTGACTGGAGAAAGAGAAAAAGGTAACTGTGATGGAGTTCTGGGGTGACCACATCTGCCCGTTAGGGGCTGGACATCCATCTCTCTTTACACAGAGTTACCCAGCAGCCATCATTCACATAAAAACTCCCAGACCATTACCAACAGTTGACCTTGTGACCTTACATTAAATGCTTCACATCTCATTACTTTCCTCCCAAGTCATCTATTTTCCTAATTTTTTACAATAATGCACTTCAGCTTTGTCACACATTTCTGGCTCCAGTTCTGGAAAATGTTTCTGTTCAAGAAAACACTCCACTGTGTGCATTATTTTGCTTATCTCCTGAAATCAAAATGAAGCATGCTGTTACCGTTTGCTCTCCATAGAGATAGAACGAAAACACACTTACAAGCTTCTCTGTCCTGAGCTCTGAATGCTGGCAGTTATTTTTTCCAGTCTGTTTCAAACAGAAGAACTAATGTAATCATAAATGCATTGAAATGAAATCCTAATAAAGGGTCTTCAGAAGAATATTCATGTTTCCACTTAAAAAAAGGTTTATTATACTTGTAAAAGATATTTGAAGCATTCTAGCTTTCTAAAGCATTGCAGTATACTTCTGCAATAGCTTGCTACCCATTACTGAATAGATTTAATTATACTTGCTCTGTAGTAGAAATACAGATGGTTTTTTGCTACTGATTGGAACGTCAGTAATAATTTAATTAGATATTATGACAGTTTCCATGGCTTATATGTTAACACAGTTAAATTCTCTCTGTAAACTAATTTTGAGAACAAATGTTTCTGTTCAAAATCTTTTACAGTGGAAATGTTTCAAAGGTAGAAAAAGTTAATTACAAGGCTTTTTTTTCCCCCTTCTAAATCCTCTGAAGGAGCAGGAATATTTTCCATGGAAATATGGTCAGTCACTGAAATGTCAAAGAGGCTCTAACTGAGCAGTATATGGAAAGTATATGAAATTTAAACGACCTCACAATCTAAGTTAAATGGTACTATTTATTTATACAGCTAGAGTGACCCTCAGTGTGCAGAAGATATGCTTTTTACTGTGTGGTTTTCATGGATGCGAGAACATTGAATGGCTGTATTATATTTAATTAAAAGCAATAGTGGGCCTACCCAGATGTTAAAAGGGCTTGATCTGAACAGTGTGTTGACATCAGATGAATAGGAGAGGCCACCTGCTAGCTCCACTTTTGGCTTTGTGGATGATTTGCATTCCTGTGGCCTGTTGCTCTGCATGATTGCTCTCAGCACTTCACAGCCCCATGAACTGTTTAATATCATGGATACCTTCCAGCCATGCAGGCTATCTCCTTTTGTAACATCAGTGCAAAAGAAAGAGTGACCACTTGCATGATTCTGATGGGTAGAGCATGATGTTTTCACTTAGCATATACCACATCAAAGAGAAGGAAATGCTTTTCTATAAACCAGATTAAGATAAAAATTAATCCATTCTTGCCTTAGAGACCATTTTTTTCCTCTTTCTGAAAGATGGTCATCATTTGAACCTGAGTACAGTACAGTTCAGACTGTATTCTTGTTTTTTTCCCTTGAGCACGGAATGTTTATTGTTTAAATATATAAAAGTTAAATAAATCACTAAATATGTGTATTGTTTGAACACTGAGAAACCCTTCAGTAGCATAAATGAACACAAAGGCAACTATTAGACTTCATGTTCTTTATCACTATTAGACTGCCACTGCATTGCTAATTGCTGTTATCTTTCAGAAAAACTACAAATATTCTAAAGGGAGAGGCAAGAAAAATGTAATTAAAAAGAGAAAGAAATCATTATACCATTTTCCAGCAGGTAACACTAAAAGACAAAAGAAAAATTTCAGATCCGTGTTTCTGTGAACTGTCCTTTCTTGAGATTACACGTGCTGCAAGGAACTCAGTCCAAGTTCCTTGTAAGTTCCCAACTTGAAGGTTATTGTATCATCATTCAAGGAGTGGAAGGATGCCATTATCTAAAAATAGCCACAGTTATTTTCCAGATTCCCTTGTATTTCCAATCTATATTTATTTCTGCAGTGATTTGCTGACTTCATGGCAGCAAGTTCTCAGTGACATTTTCTTACAGTTTTATACTTCAGTACTAAATAATAAAATAATAATATGCTTGCTTTTGGTTTTGTGTTTGATGTTTCTTTTTCCTTAGACAGTATAATGATTTAAGGTACAAGACAGAAAAATCAAATGTTAATTCACAACAGATTTATACACAAAATGTGATAATTCATAACTTCTAACTTGAGGTTAAAAGGTTTTTAAGATTTTAAACATTTTAAATCAACTTCTTTCTATAACCAGACAATTACCTTCCTGACGGATTATTCAGTTACTTAAGAACAGGCTAAGGGAGATTAAAGAGGAATTTATATACCCAAATGCCTCTTCACCTGCTTAACTCTAAAGCACAGATTTTCTAACTCCTTACTTAACTAACTGCAGTATATAAAATTCTTATGGATTTAAACTTATGATTTCAAAGTTGTTCTAGAATCACAAATTTTATTTCTCAGCACATCCAGAGAAACTTGGTCTTAAGGCTGAGAGAGAGCAGACATTTAATTTTGGATTCCACAGTAGACAATGCACTTATCACTGTTGAGAAATGTGGTTTCAGTTCCATCCTTTGGCTGAAAGGGTCTGAGTCTAACCGTGTTTCTAAACTGCCAGGCTTCAGAGGATTCCGGGAATAGGAGCTGTCAGTTTCTCCTGCTTAATTAATTTTTTTCACTGCCTGATTAAATGTTTTCTAGTCAGTGGCTGTGATAAAATAAGTCAGTAATTCCACAGCCTGCTGATTCATATTACCCCTGGAAAAATTATAGTGATGGCTAGGGAACTTCTGCAGTTAAATGCCAGTGCTCAGCTCTGCTCAGGTAGGATGTGAAATGCTACCACTGGACTATGGACTAAATAGAAGGCGTTTGATTGTCCTGGCTTCCTTGAAAGAAAAAAGAAAACTGCTCTCAGTTTTCAAACTGAAACATCATGAGAGGGAAGTATCTCTTTAATCTTTAATTAAGCACCCCAAACTTTTAAAGGGATAATGCCAAAGATAATCTTCTATTTATAGCATTTTAATTTGATGTGCTTGGGGATGTCCAAGACATCTGTGGCATGTTTGACAGATGCCACAGGGCCTGCAGGAGACTGCTTCTCTAGATGGGCATCCAGGGGACTATGGCATCTCAAATTTTGTAAGCAGGCATGTTAAATTTAGGCAACTGAATCTAAGTAAGGGTATTTAAACTGGTGTGATAGCAGTTATCTAATCAGCACAGTCTAGAGAGTGGTCTCTTTGTGCCTGGAGCTGGGAATGGCTTTTCCATCTCTAAGGACTGTGTTTGCTAAGTTTTTCCTGGCTGTCACTGGAGCTCATGTGCCTAGCACAAGGAGAGACATTTGCATGTAGATATATTTTTCTCATAGAGTATTTTGCATATAAATTCAGGTGAATAATCATGCACTGAATCTTATAATTAGTTATCATATTTTCCACTACTTTCACTGTAATCAGTAAAACTAGTAGGATTTAGAGAACATATTGCTACAAAAGAAAATGTTGAAAATCACCTAACTCTATGCTGGCCATGGAAGCCATGTGCCATGTATGCGCAGACTTTCACAAAAATTGCAATTATTTATGCATGTCTTCTCCACTGGAAAGTGCAAAGAGAAGAGAACACATTGATATTATTCCCCCAGTGAGCTATCTAGCAGTACTGGGTTTGACCAACAGCTAATATAGCTTATGTCCACCACTACTGGAAGGGCCCTTCAGCCCTAAAAAAGCTGAAGGACTTGAGATTGGCAGCAAATTAAAGTTTAATATGTACTGCAATTTGTATCTTTTAGAATCCTACATCACTTCCCCATCATAACTGTGTGTTAACTGCCATTACATCCAAGTATATGAAGTAATAAATAGGTCCCAACTGCCAAGTAAATGCTAAAAAAAAAAATCTGAGGCATTTCTTCTCCATGTGGGAACCATCTCAAGTGAACTGTACTTCTGTAAAAGGATAGCTATTACTGCTGTTCTACAAGTGCTTTCCTTCATTAGAAAGCTGCCATGGAAAATGACAAAGAGTTTACTCTTTTGTTGAGTGCTCTGTAAATGCTGTATGCCTTCTCCAGATACTGCTTTGCAGATGGAAATATTTGAGGTAAGGATGAATGCCTTACTGAATTGTGACCTGCTATAATACAAGTTTTCTTCTCAGCCTAATTCTCTCTGGTTTGCACTACTCAGGTGCTGCAAAACAGCTGCTGGATTAGCTGATCTATGCAGGTTTGAATTCTCTTGTGTGCCTAAATCCCCATGTCATGGGGATACAAAAGGAATGAAAAACTATGTACCAACTGACTTCCAGCCATAAAAAAAGAAGTGGGCTCACCCTGAAGAGGTGATAGTCCACGGCATTTCTGCACTCCACTGATTCCTGTATCTTTGGCTCTATGCACAGACCTGTGAAATTTTGAAGCAGAGCTAACTTCTACAACAGTCAAAATAGTTTCTGCTGAACCTCAAGAACAGTGAAAGTGACATAAACCCATCTTTCCGACCCATACATGACAGAGGCTTGTGCTTAATCAGCACTTAGTAAGGAATTTAATTAGAAAAGAATAAGATTATATAAATTTCACTTTTAAAACAAACTACATTATCATCCCTTTGACCATATCACAGAGACAGCTTTATGATAATATCTCCAAATATATCCAAACACGATAAGGAATTGATAGTGGACGTTTTTGTTGTTATAGCAAATGGAGTGGTAAGGCATGATGATAACTGCTGCTATGCATTGCTATTGTATATATAATGATGGGGTTGCTGGGCACCACACTCTTTAGGGCTTATCTTTGTCTATTTTAAGCAAAGTGTTAATTGAGTGCAAATGTGTCTGATTCACTGATGTAGAGAACTGTTCTTTGTTGACAGTCCTTAGTCTCTTGATTGTTCTTTTGGTATTGGCCAGCTGTGGTCTTGAGTGGTGAAATACCATAAAATATGAACTGTATGAACTGTGCTTTCTTCAAAGTATGTATTTTGCCTTCAATATGGTGAAGCAATCAAACTCTTACATGTAGCTTACAGGAAGAGAACAACTTTGCTATAATAAGTACTGGGGGCCTCAGTTCAAGGAAGGAGAGGATGCTGAGGAATGTTAAAAGCAGACACTGTTATCACTCCCTTTGAGTACTGACTTTACCTTCACCTATAGTTGCTTCAGCTTTTCCCCCTCTAACCTTGAAGAAAGCCTTTCACAAATATAGTGACATAAGTTATAGAAGGTGTAGCACTGGGACAGAAAAGAGAATATCTCCATCTTCTCTTCACAATATTTTTACAGAAAATGTATAGGCAACCCTCTGGATTCCATGTAGGTTTTAAAAGCTCTGCCTTCTGATAAAAAGGACAAAAAAAGATCTCCCTCTGCTAATTTAGTAGGGAAGTAAACCCAGTTTCACTGATGTTCTAACATGAGATACATATAATGAACGGATTCTTTATCAGAAAGACACTCTTAGTATCATTCCACAATTCAAAATCTTAAAATTTCAGGACCTTCCTGCTTACAAAATAAAGAACTGTCCCCAGCCTTGAAAACACCCTCTCTAAATCCACACCTAGGTGAAAACTGAAAGCCCATTGGTAGAGGAAACATCTCTCCCTCTCTCCCAGTTACAACTTGTTACTTGTATTTTCTCTTTTGTGTATTCCCTGAAGTACCTCACAACATTTCTTCTTTGTCCTTGAAAAATGAATGTAATGATCATATTTGTGGCTCATGTCCCTTCCAGTGGGATTCTTGCTTCCTAGCTCTTCTGAAATGCTAATCACCTATTTCCCACTCTGACATTCTCTCCTACCTTCATTTCATGTCAGTGGGAGAAATTGAACCCTTCTGTGGCTCTCCTGAGAAGCATTTGGCTCCTTTGTTCTCTGACTTGTATTTCTTACCTGTTGAAGGCAAGAAAGTTTTTCTATTCTGACTTAATCATTTTACCAGCTATCCTTTCTGCTGTCTTTCTTCAGTAGAAAGACTTGAAGGCCTCCTGGTCCCACACCTTGCTTACAAGTGCAGAGATTCACAGGTCTGGGAAGTGTGCAAATCTCAACAGCTGGAAACCGACAGTCACAGGAAGAATTTGGTGCAGTTCTTAACAATCTGAACTGTGAGAAACAGTTGTTAAAAAAAAAAAGTAAATTATTGATCAAAATTTTTGAATCAAAAAGCCGCCAGATAATTGCCTTTTTATTTGCAGTGCTCATAGGAATTGGTAAACTTTAAGTTGTAAAAGTCTCTCACATACACAACAAAAGTTTATATACATCTATGAGACTCCATCTTGCACCTGGTTAGATCAGCAATAAAGCTAGGAGAGAGTAGGATTTGGTATTTTTTTCTGGATTTTCTGTAAATCTTTAGTTTATGTTGAAAGTTCAAGACATAACTTAGGTAGCTCCCTTGAGATCATTGTAACAGATTTGCTTCTGCTGTTGCTGGTGAAACTCAGTAGCAAATACAATAATTCCACAGCCTGAGGAGGCCATACAGAAATTTCTTGCAACTGGTGTCTAGAAAAGGGCAAAGAAGGAATGAAGGGAAAGGAGAAGGGGTTAGAAATGGAGCATGTTAGTCCTTTTCCTTCCAATATGAGTTCTGGAAAAATGACTGCTTTCAACCTACAGAAAAGAACCTGGACTACAAAAATGAGGGTGGTTTTCCATCCTTCAGCCTCCTGTAATATTTCTGTGAAACCAACACAGGAGAATATCCACTGCAAAAAAGGAACTAGTATGGAGTTTGAAAAAAAAAATAATTTAAAATTCTGTTATCAAAAAGAAGTGATATTCCTAAACCACTTAATTTTGCTTAATTAGCCAGTAGAAATGTGTAACCTTTGAGGATTTTATTTTTTTTCCCTCTCTGGTACTTATATGCACATTAGCAGGTATCCTGAATCTGGAATATCTCTTCTTGAAGCATGACTATAGTTATCTACAGTCCTGAAGCACTGCACTCTTCACAGTTAAGAAGGCAGAGCAAAGGTCAATGGAAGCTCAGCTCATGACTTTTTACAGTCCAGCCTTTTCTTCAGCACACCGTTTGAGGAAGTCCAAGCTGTGGTGTTTCAGTCTCATGAATGTCTTTTGGCTTTCATGTCAGCTTGTATTTAAGGGTGGATAACTGTTTTAAAGGGCACTTGAATTCAGTGTCCTTTGTAGCACACCGATCTGCATCTGTTTAAGAGGTGTTCCATGTGCTTTTGGCAGATGATATTTCCAGCCATTCTAAAATGTTTAAAGAGGCTGAACTGCCTGCTGCTATGCTGTAATTCAAATTTGGGCTTTTGGAGTTATGGATAAATTCAGTGTTTTAGATGTACTTTGTTGTGAAAATAACAATAAAAATAAAATACCTCTTCAAAATATAAATAGAGGAAAAATATAAAAATATATGTCTAATATTTTTATGGATTATCTTTTTTAATTTGGAAAATTAAGTTTTTGGGGTTTTTTGACACTGCTGGTACCCAACAAAATAAATTCTCACTGTGGAATATGGAAGTTGTCAGGCCCAAAATATATAATTGCAAAAGAAAAAAATCATTAATTCTGGCTGGACAAAAACATTGGGGATGATTCTCAAAATGAGAAGAACAAAACTTCATGAGACTATATAACAGATTTTGACACTTCCCATTGCCACATGGGAGACATTAAATCAAAAGGACTGATCAATCAGAAAAGCTGCTTGATCTTGCTTCATTATGCAAAATACACAGCTGAATAAGAGGGGGCAATGTATATGGATGCCCTTTGTTTCCTTTCTCTTTTGCTCATTAGAAAATAAAACCAGAAGTTGTGACAGAATATGAGACAGATTAAAATTCAGAGGACCTGGAACTGCTTGTTGTTTTGTTAGCCTTAAACCACTTGTTAGACAACTAAGGCAGATGCACAGCCATTCTAGAAAGGCACAGGCCACAGTGCCCACAGTACAGTATGTCTACCAATCCCATTCAAAGCATGTATCCTCTCTAATTTTGTCTGTTAGCCTCACACAAATGTCTTGTAAACTATGGTGCTTAAAAATATCAGGCGTTCATACTTATGAACCTGAGTGACTGCCAAACTAATTGCGAAGAAGCTGTAAGGGAAACTGGTCCTTGCAAGTGTTTATAAAGGATGGATCACTGGTTATGTCTGGTGCTGCTTTCATGGGTAAACAAGTACCCTGTGTGTAATTTAGAGATAGTAAATGTAGATACATCAATATGTGAATGTTGGTAGAAATATATGAATGATGTGCAAGCTCACATCTCAATATTAACATTTTCCAAGTGTGTGTGTGGTGTGTGTGTATATGCATGCATTTACATGTGCAAATTTTCTCCCTAGAAAATACATTATTAGAAATCCTAATCCAGTACATTTTCACACACATTGAGAAGGAACTATTCCTTTAAACTTAACATACATTATTGGTATGCATTATGCATCATCTTCTAAGTCACATGCTTATAAAAAATTGGGATCAATAGGTATCCTTCCCATCATTTATTTAGATTTCCAAATTTTACATTAAACACAGCAGCTAATGACTTTCTAGTGTAACAGCCTTGTTATATAGAACAAAATAATAATAATAATGAATCTGCTCAGACACTGGAGGTGTTGAGGAACTTAGGGACTTTAATAACTTTCATACAAAGTTGGTATATAGGATATATGCCCTCAAGCACTGTCATTTTGGTTAATGAAATCTGATGGCATATTGAAATGTCTTTCTTTCTGCCTTGCAGCTCCTCATTATAAAATATGATGCGTTTTAAGTTAAGAGTGCTCAGCACCTCCCAAAAGAGAGTCCTTAAGCAGTACAGTCATAAAGTTGTGTTTCATTATGTTGATATTAAACATACACTTTTCAGACAAGGTATCAATTTTATACTGTTCACATGTTTTGGTGGCTTGCTGTTTTCAGGTTTGTTGCTTTTTCTCTACAGTAAGAGGCCAGTTTACAATGTGGCACAACCAGCTGCACCTTGGTAAAAACAAATATATTGCAGAAATGCTAAGCAACATCCCTAGGACTGCTTTCCTGCTCTACTTTGCTTCTGATTGGCCACACCAGGATTATCACAGACCTGAGCCTGTCAATTTTGCTGAGCTGTCAAATTTGTCAAGTCTCTGAAGCATTCATCTGACATGAGGAAGGTTTCATCCATACAGAGGCTTTCCCCTAAACAAAATGGGTCAAATTGAAAGATGTAATTTAAAGCATAACTCATACATCAAATAACACAACTGCAGTGTGCCTGTCATTTTTCATGAAAAAAAAAAAGCATAACTGGTATTTTGCTGAATAATATTTATGTAGACTTTAAATATAAAAGAGAATTGTTGTTTTAATAGAAGACTGGTACTTTGTTTCAGAAAATATACTTTATCACTAAGATTAATGTCTGAAGAATTCCAGAGTGATTTGAAATAAATTCCAGTTGGAGAGTAAGGCCCATCTCAGACTGGTTTCCACACTCTGTGACTTGTAGATCAGGGTCTAAAAAGTTTACATCTCAGTGGGAAATGTCCTTTATCTACTTTCACAGCAGGTGAGTCTGTCAAAGGTGAAGAATGATACCAAGAAGACTTCCAGTCCACTTTATCTTTCAGTCTTGTTTTGCTTTACTAAATTTTTTAAACAGTTCATCAGGTTAGTCGCCAAGCTTTATTCTCTATTATTACACTAATTTTAAAAATTATACTATTTTGACTGCAGGAATAATGAGAAAACGTCACTGGGGATCAGCTGTGGATATATTGCCACTCCTTTGCTCATGCTCTCGTGGGGCGGATTAGTCATGTGTGGGTTTAAAACATCCCTACAGGCAATGTCTTATTGCTTAAGGTTCAGAAGTATGAATAATAATAAAACTAGACCGTAAGCTATTTAGCTTGCTAGAAATTAAATTTAACAGCTTCAGCTCATGAATCCAGCTGTAAAAGTACATACAAAGCATTAAATTAACAGCAACACATGGAAATCTACTGGATCGTATTCCAGAGGAACCAAGTTATGTGTTTGTTTTACCCGTTAATCTGGTAAGACTAGACAAAACAGTTCTCCTTTTTTTATAACATTAAACTTCTTATTCCATTAACAAAATCCTTCTGTGAAGAAACTTGCTGCTGCAAAACAGTAATTGTAACCCTGACTTATCGTTTGCTCATAAAAATCATAAAAAGACTGAATCTGTCATCTAGGTCAACTGCCTTAACCCTGTAGCTAGAAACTGATGGACTAGGATGGCTTAATGTGCCCAAGAGATCATCTGCTTTTTTCTAAAAATATTGATGAATACTACTAGAGATATTGCATCTGACCAACACTTTTGTCTGCATATCCATCACAGTCAGAGCACTGCTGCTAGTGTTAGTATTTGAGAATATATCCATTTAAACAAAAATTAACAACTATAATCTTGCCTCTCAAGACATACTTTAGTCCAAAGGGAGCTTATTTTTTTCCAAAGAAATTGTTGTTGCTGATTCTATATGAAGAATATAGAATATATATATTATATATTATATATTATATATTATATATTATATATTATATATTATATAATATATATATATATTCTATTTGAATATCTATATTCAAATACTGCAGGAAGAGACAGCAGTGTAAAAACCCAGGGACAAAGAGTTTCACAGATATTATCATAAGATATATTTGATCCTTGTAGTGGAAGAAGTTTAATGTAGGAAAATTCTGGGTTAAATTATATGACTGCTCTTGAGAAGGGATAAGTAAGGAAATAGGGGTGACAGCATAGTGGGCTTCATAAAAAAGTGAGCTTTGCATCTGTTACAAGTACTATTAGCAAATATTTAGATGACACCAAGCTGGGGGGAATGTCAGTCTGCTGGAGGGTAGGAGGGCCCTGGGAGGGATCAGGACAGGCTGGATAGATGGGCCAAATCCAATAGTATGAGGTCTAACAAGACCAAGTGCTGTGTTGTGTTTTGGCCATAACAACCTCCTGCAGCACTGCAGGCTGTGGACAGAGTGGCTACACAACAGGTAGAAAGGGATCTGGGGGTACTGATTGATGGCAGACTGAACATGAGCCAGTGTGTGCCCAGGTGGCCAGGAAGGCCAGTGACATACTGGTCTGTATCAATAATAGAATGGCCAGCAGGTCTAGGGAAGTGATTCTTTCACTCTACTTGGCACTGGTAAGGCCACAACTTGAATACTGTGTCCAGTTCTGGGCCCCTCAATTTAGTAAGGATATTAAGCTGCTGTAGTATGTCCAAAGAAGTGCAACTCAGCTGATGAAGTGTCTAGAGCACAAGTCCTGTGAGAAGCAGCTGAGGGAGCTGGGGTTGTTCCGAAAAGGAGGCTCAGGGAAGACCTTATCACTCTCTACAACTGCCTGAAATGAGGCTGTAGCCAGATGAGGTCTCTACTCCCAGACAACCAGCGACAGGACAAGAGAACACAGTCTTAAGCTGCACTGGGGGAGGTTTAGGCTGGACATTAGGAAGAAGTTTCTCACAGAAAGGATAATTGGGCATTGTAATGGACTGCCCAGGGAGGTGCGGAGTCACCATCCCTGGAGGTGTTGAAGGAAGCACTGGATGTTGCACTCAGTGTCACAGTCTAGTTGACAAGGTGGTGTTCAGTCATAGGTTGGACTTGATGATCTCAAAAGTCTTTTCCAACTGAATTGATTCTGTTATTCTGTGAATAATTGTTGGGGTAGTGCAAGAGTAGAGCAAAAATGAACATGTGGCAACTTGTCTTCCTCCAGACCCTAGATGCCACATCTGCACAAAGGCCAACCACCTTGTCATTACACAGGATTTCAGGTTTTCTTATTTTGCAAGGAGAAAAAAAGTGCTTTTTCTCCCTTTTTCTCCTTTTTCTCCTTTTTCCCTTTGCCTAGGTGCAAATCCTGATTCTGAGGCCAAGACAACTCCTTCTACATTGCACTTGTATTTTGGCAGCACAGGGCAGGATGATAGACTTTGAGGGTATGTCTCTGTACACAGCAGTGTACCAGTAATGGCTAAGAATGGGAACCAGTCCAATGACCAGCTGCTAGTGAGCTCTCTTCCTTCTGCAGAGTACTGAGTGACACCAAGAACAGGATGCTCTGCTTGCTTATCCCCCAGCCCCCCCAAAAGATGATCACTCTCAAAGTCTTGATTCATATCTTGTATGAAGTCAGGTGTCCCCTGTTGCCTGGATATCCTTTACTGCTAGGCAGCATTTTCAGGAGCAAGTTGACTTTATCACAGCCACAGATCCATCAACTTTATTGACCTCTGACGTCATCCCTCACTGTGTTGCTAGGTGAAATCACAATTGAGCAAGTGTTGTTCCTGTTATCATCATGCTTATTGCTTATTCAGGTATTATATATAGTCTTACGTTTTGTACTGCTACAGATGGAAGGGCTTACTTATGGCACCATAAAAGGGAGCAATCAAATCTTTAAAATGATGACCTGATTAGTATCCATATTAAAAACATGACATTGCATATTGGTGCACATGATGTGTTTTGTTTACATCAGATGTATGAATTAAGATACCTTTTCTGTCCATATTAAGATACAATTAACACCAGCTGTAAGGTCTAGCTAGGAAGTAACCCCTCTCAGGATCTGAAATCCATTGGTTACTTCAGGAAATCACACAGTAATTTAAATATGCTTCTACATAGAAGTCTCTAATTCCACCTAGTGTCAACTGGGTAAATAATTATTATATTTATAAACTTTCTTTTATAGCTATCTTTTCATGCATATAGACAGTAGTCCTTCTTGGAAGTCTGCTGAGCTCTCAGTTTCCAAGATATGTTATGCAAAGAAAATAATCCCTACAAGTTAAGAATTGTCTAAATATGTACTGTAATAAGAACGCTGTAATGAGCTTGAAGTGCTCTGTCTGACATGCAATAGATCCTTGTTTTGAAGTTTTAAGGCAAAATGTGGCACATTCAATTTTAACCTTGGTTAAAAAGTCATAATTTTTTTATTTGTCATGATGATGTATTAGGAATCAAAGGAATCTCTTGTTTTCTTAATGGTATGGAAATAAAATGTACAGTTTGTTTTTAAAAACAGAATCACTGTTTAAGATATTATTCCTAGGAAATACATTTTCAGTATTTCCTTCCCTTTTTCTCTCAGTCTAGCAACACAACCTATTTAAGCAAGGCATGTTATATTTTTTTCACAAAGATTTCTTTCAAACACCTTTTTTTTCAAGTCTCCATGTTTTGTTGGAAGATGTAGAATAATAGGCCACTTATGGTATGCCCAGTTAATCCTGAATGTGCATCTCACTGATTGTGGACTTCATTCACTCTCACTTTGATTCATACTTTGGAAAGTCCAAATCACTGCTGTTGTTCATAAAGACCTTTAAGGCTCGCTGACAATAAAAATTTTACATTTCTTTAATTCTTTAATGAATTATTTCATTCCATGTCTGTATATTGCACCAATTGCACAATAATTCATGGCTGTTCATTTCAGATAAACCACATTTTGATTATAATGCAACAATTACTGCCCTTAACAGGCGATTTATGTTTCTACAGAACGATCCTAAATCTGTCTGGACAGACTACAGGATTAATGAGAATAATGGTGGTGAATTACTCATCAGGCAGTGCTCATTAATTTAGCTGATTGCTGCACATTTTCCAGCAGAAAGGACACTTCAGCTATTTTTGCTTTTTCCATAAAATTGTTTTCTGGGTGAAGTCTACATCAAATTTATCCCTTGAAGTAGAAATTTATGCCCTGGTTAGAATTTTACCTCCAGCTTCAGAGATCCCCACCTACTCCTCTGCTACCAGAGCTGGCTTTGACCTCTCTTCCCTCTAAGAATGGCTGAATGAACTCCCTTTGTGCCATATCACTGGTCAAATGCCATAGGAATGATTTGTTCAGATATCTAACTATGGCAAACAAAAATTTTCCTTGGTTTTCTTAAAATGCTTTTAACAATGCATGCACTTCTTCATAATTTCAATGTTAACTCCTTGTCACAGATAAACAGAGAACAGCAAGAGATCCTGTACCCTGTCTACCATATTTTCCTAGCTTTTTCTGTCTAAAAGGAACAGGGCTGGCTATATTTTATATTCTTTTGTCAATAATATTCTTTTGTCAATAAGTTTTTCTGACTACCTTTCTCTAACAACATTTCTATTCTCTTTCGATAAACTGGGATAGGAAACATGTTTTATTTGATGTCTGGATACAGTCAATCTCAAGGCAAGCATGCAAGTGTGGTTATATTTTCATATGTTCATCATTAGCATCTTATACACATTACCTGAATGATCTCTTTCTGGAAATAATTGTTTTAGTAGAAATAAAATAGTCTACAGGTACAACCAAATTCCTTTAGAACTCGCATTTTCTGAATTAGCATCCTATGAACTTTCTATCCATACTATAAAAAACATATGCATCAAATGTGTAATCTCTGAAGCAGAGAATCCTGTCCGTGATGGTAGCCAGCACCAGATGTTTCACATAAAGGTGCAAAATCCCCCTACAGTAGGCAGATGTTGGATTATTTCTCTATTAAGGAGGTCTCATCCGAAACCCTGATACTTAAGAGATTGTCTGAAGCCCAAAAGCATGAAGTTTTATTTTCATTCCAGAACTCCACTTTAGTGTCTCACTAAGTTTTACTCTTTGTTTGTTGTGGAGCAGTGGCAGGAATTGAGTTATGTGGGCTCCAGATGTAGGTTCAGTATTGTTTCCCATGCTGGAGTAACATGCAAGAGAAAAATCTGCTCAGAGCAACTGGAATATTAAACTGCTTAGCTGTTAGTCTCTGGCAAACATAAAGAGTAAAACACAGCTAGAAAATCACATTTCTCAACATTTCAGAAATTAAAGTGATATTCACTGAGACAACAGAGGACATGTTCCTGACTCCAGGCTATACCGCTGCTAAACTCCAAATTCTTGCTACAGGACATGGAGATCTCTGTCCTTTTAGAAACAGTTGTACATACTTGTGTAACAGAAAAGTTCTGGCAACTTAAATAGAGTGGTCACTACATCAGGTCCAGATGTAACATGGGTAAACACCGCTGTGTTTACAGTGGGAACACAAGTTCGTTGTCTCATGAACATATGTGGTGACAACACTATGGGAAGGAGCAGGAAATGGACGCTAATGAGGCTGAAGAGCCAAAGTCTCTCTGGGACCAATTGTGAAAGAAAGTTAAAGCTCCCCTTCCTGGCTGTCAAGCACTGGAGCAGTCCTACTGCCTCTGTGGCTGCAATGCTGTCTCTCCTGCCTGCGCTGGGTCTTCTGGCACCCCATGGTGACCTGTTCCCCTTTGCTCATGCTTCTCAAAAGACCCACTATAAGGGAATTATAAAAACTCATATTACCTCCAATCTTTGTTAGTGCTCTCCTTGAGCTCAGAATAACAAATCTGATTTATAAAAATTGAGGCATTGTGTCAAATGATGTTCCTTGACATGGTGCAAAACACGTAAAAAATTTTAGCTGAAATTCTACATGAGCAGAAAAGGAACAAAAAAGCTTTACCAAAAAAACCCCCAAACAAACAAACCACCAACCCAAAATACCACAAACCAAAACCCAAACCAAAAAACCCCAAACACAATAGTTTTAAGTCCAAAAGTCAGTTTACCTGTTGACCTTCTGGAAAACTATAGATCTTAAAGAATCTCACTGCACTAGAATCTGCAATACATAAAGGCCAAGAAAAGTCAGAACTGTAACACTAATGTATTACTATAGAACTAATGAAATATTTTATGCATTGTTTTTGATTCCTTATCACTCAAATTCCTGGCTATACAGTAATGCACTGTCAGCATTAGGTCTGGCATTTAGGATTCTCTCCTCATAAATGAGAAGAGTAGGTCCAATACTCTGAAGGCTTCTCAAACTCGGCCAGGAACTTTGCAGCTATTCCTCTGTGCTTGATGTTTCCTACTGGCCAAAATTCAGTGGTTACCATTTCAACATGTGCATGTGCTGCCCTGCCTAGAAAACACCAAAGTTTCCTTCACCACACTGGAAAAGCAAGTCTGTACCTAACATGGAGCAAACGCTTCCCTGAGGGTGATGTGGACACCTGGATCCCTCCAATTACTCCAGGAAAAAATGCAGCTCAGGCAGCGTAAATCTCTCTAAAAGATTATAAATTAAATTAGGCATTGCCTAATTTAAGTGCCTAAAGTAGGAGGTTTGACTAATGCTGTCCATGTCTATTTTTTATCCTTTGCAGTCTCTCATGCAGATTGGATCTGTTTGTTGTGAGTTAACCCTGGTATGCAGTTCAGCCCCACACTCACTGACTTCCCCACTGTGGGATGGAAGAGAGAAACAAAGGCACAGAAGTGAGAAAACTTGGGAGTTGAGATAAAGACAGTTTAATAGGTAAAGCAAAGCTGTGCATGCAAGCAAGGCAAAATAAAGAATCAACTCAGCACTTCCCCTTGGAAAGCAGGTGTTCTGCCATTTGCAGCAAAGTAAGGCTCCATCACATACAGCTGTTCCTTGGGAAGACAAACACTATAAACCTGAATGTCACCCTGTTTCCTCCTTCCTCAGCTTTTTAGTTGATCATTTTGTGGTTGGCTGTCCCAGCTGTGTCCCAACTTCTTGCCCTCCCCCTGTCTACCACTGAGAGAAACAGAGAAGGATTTGACAATGATCAGGAATAAAATAATAAAACATGGGTGTCTTATCAACACTGTTTACATCACAATTCCAAAACACAGCACCATACAAGCTGTGATGAAAACAATTAACTCCATCCCAGCTAAAACTAGCACCCTGTTGTACTAGGACCACACTAACACTTCTAGAAGTTATTATTTGCAATCAGAAAGATGAGAAAATTATGAATTTTCCTAAGAAAATTCTAGTTCTTGTGCTGTCAAGTAATTGTGATGCTTAGAGACATGTTTTAGGGATAGACTTGGCAGTGTTGGGTTAATGGCTGAACTCGACGATTCTAAAATTATTTCCAAACCTAAGCAACTTTTTGATTCTCTGATAATTCTATGAGCTGACACATAGACCTTAAAACTCCCAGATGTAGTATGGGAAACAAAACTCTTCTCATCCTGGTATACAAACATCTGCTTTGGAGGTGAATTGTGTTATAAATTGGGGAAAGAAATAATTAAGGCTGGCATGGAATGGTTGATGATGCAAATGGCATTCTTGTTATGAAAAAGAACACTGTTCTGTTTCACAGAATATTGCTTAAGCAACACTGAGTCCTAAACATAACAAAAGTAAGATGTATTCTGCTTCACAATATGACAGTAGCATTTTAATTTAAAGGTATTGTAGGTTTTTCTGCCCAGATGAAATTTACAGATGGATTTTTGTTAGAAATGTGGATTCAAGAATGTGCTTTTTGTTGTAAATGCAAAATGAAGTAGTGCACATCAATTTTTATGTGACTAAATCTTGCATTAGTGATGAAGATAGCAAAACAAGATGTAAAAAACCTGACTTTTTCCAAGTTTTTTTTTTTTAATTTATAGTGCTGTTGCTACCATTCTGCTAAAAAGGAAATCTCTGAATGTCAATACCATTCCAGTAATTCCTATGTCAGTCTTTCCTCTAGAGTTACAGTATTCATTTGCCTGGTTCAGTCTTTACTATTGAAGCTAAAAAATACAATTCTTTGTCCTACTTATGCATACTACTAAAGAGGATTTTAGATCATAGGACTCAGCTGAAAACTTCAATCTGACTCTGAAGTTAAATACAAACAGAAATGGAGAAAAAAAATGATGCACACATTCTACTTGATGATCTCAGATTACTTTGCATTATGGCACATGTGATATTTGTTTTTACCCTACGCTACACACTATTCCAATTTATTTTTCATTATTTAGTGGTATTTTGTCCAAAAGTTTTTGTTGTGTTGATAATTTAAAAACTGCTTTCAGTTACTGTGGATATACATTTTAATTGCACAATGTTTAGGCAAAATTATATGAAGCAAGTTGAAAAACACAAAACTGCTATATCAAACATAAGCAAACTATCTTGACAAGCACATCCTTTATGTGCAAACACAAACTTTCCTTTTTCTCTTAAGTAATAACTCTGCCTTTTTTACTTTTTAGTTGCCAATATACTGCACCAGAAAACTTCGCCATTGGTTGTTTTTCGGTTTTGTTTTTTTTTTTTTTTGTCCTGAGTAATGTTGGCGACAGAAGAAATAGAAAAATTCTAGGGTCAGCCTGGTCACAATACTATAATTTAAACTGTTGCTATTGCTCTGGAACAATTTAATGACAAGGCATAGTAATTTGGGACATATTGCAAGTAATTTTAAAAGATCAGTTATATGGCAAATGCCTCAAAAAACCCTCAAACACTTATTCCTGGTATGCTCACAAAATACATTTTGCATGTTAGCTTAGTAATTAGAATATTAAAATTTAAAAAGAACATGTACATTTAGCTTTTGGGTTTGTAGCATCCACATACATTTGTGCTTTATTGGATAATGCCTAATTAATTTTCAATTGCTGGACAAGTTTGAAATAGAGAAGTTGCATATGGTTTGTAGAAGATAGTTAATTTGATACTAAAATATATATCTAAAACAAATCAGAAGAATTGCTCCCTAAGAGAACAGAAAAGGTTCAGGTCTTTAACTGTTTTTTTCCTGTTTGGAAAGCACCACTTCCAGAATACACTGCAGGTACAATTTTTAGGTGGTTATTGTTTTGTCCTGTTTTGACTAAACTCTGATAAAAACTCTCTATTTGAGAAACAATGGATATAGCATAAAAGGTGTTACAGCATTTCTTTATCCAATAAATATTTCCTAAGAGTAATTTATAGTTTATCCTATTTGAAGTAAAAGGGTCACTTTTTTGAAAAACAAGAAAACCAGCTTCACTGAAAATCAGTACTATTTTGTTGTCTCTTAATAACATAAAGAGAGGAAGGAGATCAGAGATCACTGCATATTGCACCTTATAATCCCTATAAAAAATCACATCAGCATTTATTGGCAGAGAAGACTAGGTGGAGATGGAGATACTAAGTACATTGATGTGAAAAAAAGAGATGGAAAAAAAGTCTGTGTAACAGTAGGCAAAACACTTGCTCTGAAAAGGAAATATATTCTTAAATATTGTAATAGCACCTTGAAAATCCATTCAGGAATTGGCTCATAGTTTCTCCTGATACTGTCGAGTGGTAGGTCAGGTCGCTGAGACAAAGAAATCACAGTTCTAAATGATGGAGTCTGACAAGGGACACATTTGGCTCAGCAGCATTTTTGTCAGTAATGAAAATGTCTCAAATGGAAAATGTTATCCATAAATAAACACTTTCTGCTACAATTCTCTGCTGTCCTTGATATGCCTCATAACAATTTTAGGTAGCTATGCAGGGCTGGTACCTTGGAGACCACCCATAGACCCAAGGGCTGCCAAGTACCATTCCTGCCAGTGTAAAAGTCAGCACCCTTTACAAATGTAAAATAACACAGCTTATGACACATCCCCTTTTTAATGACTCTGTGTATGGGTGTATAACTATGAAACCAGGTCTAAATTCACAGAATTTCCTTCTTTTCCTTTTTGATGCTGCATAGTAGCATGAGAATAAAGATAAAATGTGTCCCTTTTTGTGTTTGCTTGTTTTACATTGTTGTCTAGTTGTCATAAACCCTGCCATCTGACCAAATTAGTCAAAGAATAGAAAAGAACAAGCTCCAACATCTGGGAAGACATTAACTTGGACTTTCTTCTTGATTGTATCTGTTTCAAATGCCAGGTGTCTATCACCTGGGATATAGTTTTATTTTGGCAAAGTAAATCTATTACTAACTCTCTGAAGAATGCCGTCTCTGAATGATGCTGCAGCTAATGGAATACTGATTTACTGCCACAACTGTAAAGGATATTTTTTAACATTGTGTTACACGTCCCATCAATTTAGATCAACCAGACCTACCATATGTGAGAAGTTATCTACATTTTTCTCCAATAAAACTGAAATGATGAAAGCTTTGCTTTCCCTGAGGTATGATCCAGTATTGGTAGCCCCATTGTTTTTTTTTTTAGCCCTCATCTTTGTCAGGGCTGGAGCATATTATTCCTGCAATGCTTGCCAGAATTCTATGGCTTACTTGTTGTTTGAGACTCACCATATGTGTCTTTGATCCCTGCCTAGTAGGCACTTTGGCTGCTTGCCAGTTTGGCACTTATGATTATCATCAGTATGAATAGCTCCCTTGCTTCTGATTCTGTCCTTCTTGCTGTCATCAAATCACTCTTTAAACAACTTTCTTATTTTCTTTCAGATGCTTATAAATGATCAATCTATTTTTACCATGCCTTTCTTGGCCAAGGTTTTGTGTCACACTGCAGGAAATCCAACAGCTTTATGTTTCCACTCCTAATGATCTGACTGCCAACTACCTGTGTAACTGTATGGCAACAATAAGAAGTACAGAAACATCTCTTGTGGTAGTGTTTGAGTTACTCTGCATATTACACAAATATGCCTGTTTTCCCCATCTGGTTGGCTTGACGGCATGATTTCTTTGAGAGATTATTTATTTTAGTCAAAAGCATTCCTTTTAATAAACATTTTAAAACCTTTGACCAGAATGCAGTGTGAGCCAATGACAATGATAAATTCAGAGGAGTATCAGAATGATAAACAGTTTTAAGAGACAAATGGAAAGCCAAAAGCCAGTTGTGCACAACTTCTACTCACCATCCTGATACAGCACTAAACACATCTGAGCCCTTCCATGTGTTCTAGTGAACTGAAGTTGTTCCAAAATGCCATTGTTGAACAAAAGATACACAGAATCAAAATAAGGAACAGCACAGGGCACATAAAAGTCCAGACCATGAGAGGCCCATATGCTGTTACAGAAAGATCTGCCAGAAGTGCCCGTTATTCTTTACCTGACCCTGCAAACCCTTCAGCTAGTAAATATACTGGTACTATCACAGGACAAGGGTATCTGCCTTCATGTTAACTCATAAAGTGGGGTGGAGTAAGTTTTGTAGCCTCTGCAAGCAAAGAAGAGTATCAAGATGATTGTGTGTGCCTAAAACACAATCCTCTTGGAGCTTCTTTCACTCTGTGCTGTCCAATGTGACTCTTGTTTAGCAATAACAATCCAGTTTAGCTCTAGAGGTTTTAACACACAGGGCCTTTTTCAATAGAAAGATTATCACACCCTTCTCCCAAGAAACATGTGTATTTCAAATGAATGTGTTTTATTTATGCGTCTCTTGTTTTTGAAACAATTCATTGCATTTTGAATGACCAGTTGAAAAATTCAATGCAAAATTGGCAAGGGTGAAAAACAAATTCTGATTTCAGGGAGAATAAGATGTAGAACAGAAAAGAAATAATGAGAAACTGTTGCAAGAGAACTCAATTTGGGATTACTTTAGAATGTATCTGTTGTATTTTCCTTCTCTGCCCAACAACACCAGGAATTCAGGTGAAGATATTCTTTTTCAGAATATATGGTGGTGCTCTGAGTCTTGAAGCAGGTTTGTCATAGTAAACACCCACACTAGATGTAGGCTGGAAGAGGCCACTGAGGTTTCAAGCCCTACAAAAACAAAACAGTAACAGACATAAAAACAATACCATTAGAAGGGATTTAATGTGCAGAAAATAGCAGTTTGATATATAAGCTGCCTGCAGAGCATTACAATGCAGTTAATTTCAGAAGTATTTGTAAAAAAGATGATTAAAGGCCATAAGAAATTTGACTTTGAAACTGAAGTAACTCGAGAACAGGTGAGGTAGGTAGGAGAGGTACACTTTATTCATAGACATAGTCCTAACTTTCTTGTGATTGCAGTTATCCTTTTTCCATATGGCTTTGAAATGTACAGAAAAGTGAAAATGAAATTATTAATCTTAATAAAGTGCCTTTCCCTTCACATATACCACATCATCGATAAGCGTTCTCTCACTGCAAGACAAAAAAGCCAGCATGATTTTTTTGCCAGCTTCTCTATATTTTATCCCTAACTATAGGTAACAAGATCAAAGCAAATACCTAGAGACAGCATTTAAGGAAAGCTTGGTGGAATTTTGAACTGTGAAAATAAAAGAATGTTGCATTCACAAATATTTTACTGGAAAAAGGCAGAAAATATACTAACTGCATCAGATAGTAGTCAGTAAAAAAACTTCCTGGCACTTTTCAGTGGCCAGATTTGAAATTGCAGAGATGACTACCAGTAATGTTTTTAAACTTTTACACTGGATTTTAAATATCTTATTTCTGAAAAGCCATGGTTATCCTTGAAGGACAAAAGCTTCCCAGCCAATCAATCAGCATCCAGTTTTGGTTTACAATGGCTATGAAAATACAATTTTTAGATGCACAGAACAACAAGGATGAAATGCAAAACTGCAAAAGAAAGATGGGGCTTTGAAAGCATCGTATCTATCCGTGAACTGAAACAGAGACTTGGTGGTAAACCTGATAACCTTTTGCAGAAAAATGATTGATGGAAAGGCTAATAAATTTAACAAAACATCCCTGATACCCCAGAAAACGAATGATCCAGAAACAATTTTTGCTTGGGAGGAGTTTGGAAAGTTGGCTGACACAATGAATGTAAGGGAGCCGACAAAATATAACTTGCTGCTGCGGAGAGAGCTGTCGAAACCTGAACAGTGCATTTGTAAAGCTCTAAGTTTTCGCTGTCTAAATGTAAAGCAGAAATGCCAGTGTGTGCAAGAAGCCTCGTGTCACCTAGGCGCCCGAGTGAGCACGACCTCGTTTATCTTGCATGGTTTGCACAGCCCAGGGATGCCGAACAGGACACGTCTGGAAGCAGCCCTGTCCCTTCCCCTTGCTCCTCTCTTTCCCCTCTGCTGCCTGAAGCCTTGTCAGTCAGGCTGGGCCCGGTGTCCCGCGGGCGTGCGGGCGCAGCACGGCTGGTTGTCCCCACGCTCGGCCCTCCCGGCTCTCCTCAGCGGTTTCTCCCGCACGCAGCCCCGATTGCAGCCTGCTGCGGCGCCAGCCCAGCCCGCAGCCAGCGCGGCCACCCACGGCCGCGGCTCCTCAGACGGGAAGGCGAGAGGGGCAGGAAGGGAAAAGAGGCAGAAGGCGAAGAGGAGCAGGAGGCGAGGGGGGCAGAGGGCGAGGAGAGGCACCGGGCGAGCCCCAGGGCCGGCGGGCGTGAGGCGGCGGCCGCCGCAGCCGCGCGGGAGGGGACGCGGCGGCGCTCGCGCTCCGCCAATCGCGGGGCTGCTCGCGCGCGGGCCGGAGGCTGCGCCCACCCTGCGGCAGCGGCGGCGGCAGCCGGGCGAGCCATGGGCACGGTGCCGTCCGCGCTGAAGCACTGCCTCAGCTACCAGCACCTCCTCAAAGAGCAGCTGTGGATCGCGGAGCCGCCCGCGGCCTCGCACCCCGCGCAGGTACCGCCCGGCGCGGATCGAGGGATGGGACGGGGCCGGCCCGACGGGGCGCGGCCGCCAGCAGGGGGAGGACGGGGCGCCGCCGCCCCCTCGCCGCCCCCTCGCCGCCCCCTCGCCGCCCCCTCGCCGCCCCCTCGCCGCCCCCTCGCCGCCCCCTCGCCGCCCCCTCGCCGCCCCCTCGCCGCCCCCTCGCCGCCCCCTCGCCCCTCAGGCGCGTCCCCCGCGCCGCTGCTGCCCCTGCCTGCTCTGCCCCTGCCCGCTCGCAGAGCCCGGCTCTCTCCCCTCTCTCCCCTCTCCCGTCTTGCCCGGAGCAGCGGGGGAGGGAGGAGGCCTTTACCCCCCGTCCCGCACCGCTGGGGTGCGTCTGGTCAGTGTTCCGGCACAGGGCCGGTATCACACTGTGTTCCCGGCAGTGCGAACACAGGTGGGTGGCGCTGGGGCCGTGGTGAGGCAGTGGCAAACCCACTCAGCAGTGGTCCTCGCCACGCGTGATCATTCACCGTGTGAAAATGATAAAATGGCAGGGTGAGACGCATTTGGGAGGGGTCACGGCACTGCCCTTGCTGCATGCAGCTTGTACTGCTCCCACGCGTTTGCTGTCGAGGGAAAAGTCCCTACAGCCGTAGTAGGGGTGCGGGGGCAGAGCCGGGGGCAGTCACGGAGGGGCGACTGAAGGTGGCTGCGCACCCTCCTGTCCGTGAGCTGTGAGCAGGTGTGGACGGTGGCTGCAGGGAGTGAAGGTTAATTGAGGTGCCCGGGCAGGCTGCGAAATCAACAGCGTAGGCCATGACTGTCCTAAACATGGCTTTGTAGGGGAAGAAGGGAGGCAAAGTTACCAGCATATCCTCTCTGAACAGTCATCCAGTCCAACTCCAGCTCCAGTAATCAGTCAGTGCTTCAAACCTTTAAAAACATAAGCCAAGCCTAGAACAAAATAGTTTAAACTGTACTTAAATACATTTTTTATTTTCTAAGACCAGCTCTTGTTTGTTGCATCTTCTGTTTTCAGATAGGTGGTGGGATCATCTTCTATTTTTCTCCACTCTTTGGAAGTGAATTTAATTCCTATGTAGCAATGTGACTTCAGAGGTGGAAAGAAGATGAAAAATGTTCTGATTGATATGAAAACTGGCAGCATTTTAATTTTGCTTCAGATGCTCTGAGCCTCATATCTCAAAAGATGTATATGTGGAATACCCAAAGCAACATTGTTGTGAGCATAGGGCTTTGTATATGTAAGCCCCATACAGCTTCCAGCTATCATACTTCCCTGGAAATAGTGTCTATCCAGAATTAAATCGGGGGAAAAAAAATCTACTTTTTTTTTTTAAATTGGATTTTTTTTTTAATGGTAAAGAAATAAAATAGAATTAATGGACTTCTATGTACCAGGTCTGAAGCAAAGCACTATAATTCTGTTCATATGCCCTTGCTACATTTTGGTGCATCATTTCCTTTCAAAATATCTGAACATTTTTTAAAAGTGATATGCCACTTGATTGTGTCAGCCACTCTCCCTCTATCAGATGAAGCATTTGAAAAGTCTTTTGCAACAGAGTGGGTTTGCAGTCAAGAACAATCATTAACATCTTCTCAGAAAATAGTAGATTAAAAAAAGTTTTCTTTATTGTAATGGACCATTTTACTTAATTTTTGCAGTGCTCTTCTTTTATTTTCATCACCATTTTTCTTTGTCCAAAGATACAGAAGGATGTCATCAGTAAACAGCAAACACGAGAATATACAGCAAGCATCTTCCCCGTGCACATTGATGTGGGTGTGAGCTGCACAGTAGACTAATTAAATCCAGAGGTGGTCATTGTTCATGTTTTTTCACATTTGCTTCTGCATTACTTTGCTGTGATTTTACATGAATCTGTTCAAATTTCCATATTTCTCATGTGGACTCTTAAACAAGCCACAAAGGTTTTCCTTATGTAGGAGTGCATTCCAGACCAATCCTGGTCAAGAAAAAAGTATTCCTTGTTACATGATCTATAACTATACTGGCTCAAGTGATAGTTGTAAAAGGTTTGTTGGTTTTGTGTTGTTTTTTTTTTTTTTTTTTTTTTTGTTTGGGTTTTTTTTTTTTTTTTTTTTTTAATGACCAGCGTATGCAAGATAGTTATGGCAGCACCACTGCAATGATATTTATGAGAGTACACTAAGGAATAAAATAGGAAAGAGGGTTTAGGTACAAGAACAATTTCCCAGAAATAACACACACTGTCTGATAAAAATATAGAGTTTATTTACTTGCTGAAATATTTTCAGGAGATCCTCAGGATTTTTCTTTAACCACCAAGTAAAATGTAAATGTTGCTGCCAGGGCTCTTGTAAAAATAAAATCATTCTATTTTGTCTAAAGACCCCAAATATATAATAATTTTGTTATATACTGTGCTGACTAATTTGTAGTCCTGTCCAGGTTCAACCACTTGAAGCTCTACTGGAGTTGAAATAATGGGTTCTAAAGTGAGTAGTAGAATATCTTAGTCTTTGTTTTTCCTTCTTTTTTCTGTTTCATTTAGCCAACCATTTTTGTGGTATTTTTAGAAAAATGTTTGACTTTAAAAGATAGACTTACTTGAGTAGTAAAGTTAATAAAAATGAGAGGTGAAAAGTAATAGGTAATTTGGCTAGGTGGCTAAATAGGCAGTCAATAGAATTTTCTACTACATATTTGTAGAAATTACTAATACCTATTTCAGTCTTATTTAGACTAGCCTGTGTTACATCGAAAATTACTGAACACCTGACTGGTCAATGAGACACCACATTCCTGTTGCAGTGTGTTCATCTTTCTCTATAGGCTTAATTTCTTAACCTTGCTTCAGAGTGCTTCCATAATGCTTCATGCAAGGAATACAGTTCAGCTTCATTTTCATAGCATTACCCCACTGTATATGGTTTTTATTACCAGGTCTGATTAACTTAATATTAAAGGTTTGGTTTATTTTTACTAAATAAGAGCTATAGTACACAAGATTTTGTTAAAGACGTGGGTTTATATCAAAGCTGTAAAATGTGCTGGCATCCATGGAGAAAAGAGGTGGCTGTAGATATTGCAGTATTGGGAAGATTTCTGCAGAGTCAAGGTCATTGCTGATGGTGACTCAGAGGATTTGACCAGAGTGTGTAATGTACTTTGTGGTTTGCTTTGTGAAGTGCTCAGGCTGAGCAGCAGGGAAGGTGTTTATCTGCTGCTGGTGTCCTCTGGTTTAGCAGCAACCTTCTTGCTGGACAAGAGATGGTCTGAGAGTAATTGACATTGATTGGTCTTATCCTACAGACTTAATGTTATATTTTCATGTAGGCTAGAATGGAATTTTGATGCATTAGGAATATGCTAAGGACACAGCAGGGAAGAGCTGGATGGCTAAAGAAATACTAAAGACTGGGATGAAATTCAAGGATACAGAATGATTAGGTGCTTTGAGACCTATAACCCAAACTAGAAACTTTGACTTTATTGTTAGAAGAGATTGGAGAAGAACCTTGGCATCCTCACAAATCATAGGATGACTATGAGCTGCCAATATAGCTGTTAAAAGAAATCAAGTTAGGTCCTGGTCCTCAGATAGAGTAGATCAAGTATTTCCAGTCAAACAGGGAGATTTTGATGCCATTGCAAAGAAACTGTATCTGTTCCATTTTGGTTAGTCATGTTCAAGAAATTGAATTCCAGCTGGGATAAGTTAGGTCTTGCACCACTGGAATTGGAGCATGATTTGGGAACATTGATTGGGAACAGGGAGGTGAAATGTAAAATGTCTTGGGTTTGTTTGATACATAGTGTTAAGACTTGGAGGATGTGTGGGCAGGGTGGTAAGAAGAGGAATTAGCTGTTTAAAATAAAGGAAGATGTTGCTACCCACAAACACACACTTATACTCAGTCCATATAATAAATATAAAGTAGAAATTGAAAAACAAATTACGCATTGGTAGAATTCTTTAGGAACTTTTTAATCACAGTAATGAAGATATGATTTGGGTTTACTAAAAGGATTATATGATGTGATGTCCATATTAGTGAAAATTATTTGATTTTTAAAAACTTTTAATGATTATATAATAAGGAATAGAGGATAGATATTTAAATGTTTTGAAAGAGACAATCTATGTCCAGTTTTTTTAATTACACTGCATGGCTTAATACTTTGTTAAGGTCAGAGTGTCAACTTTAGTTGAGCATTCATCTGCCACTTTAAACTGGGGAATTCTACTCTGCAAGGGGGTAGTGGCTAAACACAGTGGCTAAATTATAAGCTTCTTTTTCTTAAACCATTGCATTCATGTACTACTAGCTAGGTGTACTAAGGGGTATAGTAAAATAAGAATATATTAGGAGTCATGGTTTGGTGAGGGCTACCTACACTTAAAACAAGCAAAAAATAAGACAAAAATAAGACTCTAGTCTCTTATTTTGCTGGATGTAGCTGTGACTCTAGGAAGTGTAATCTGTCTAAATAATGCTAATGTGTGCTATGATATGTTATAGGATTTCTGTCACAGACTTAGGCTGTCATATGGAATGCAATATCCAGAATCATTAACAGTTGTTCAGCATATTACCATTGGAAAATTTTGTAACTGGGGTGGAACAGAAATGCCAGGTGCTAAATACATAAAATAACGAGCAAAAACTTGGGTCCTCTGATTTAGACAGCTAACTTCTGTTTCAGAGCCTTGATTCCAATGATTTATGTGCTACGTGTCTAAATATCCAGACTGAAAATGCACAGACTAAGATTCCCTCATCTCCTCACTGCATGACACTCTTGGATCTAGAGATGCACACAAGTGTCTTACTTTTTCAGTTTTAATGTGCTAGTTTAGATTTTGTAATAGATTGTCATGTTTTAAACATATGCTAGAAACCTCTCAAATTTATTTTTAAAGTAACTCAAGAATAACAACAAAACCCACAGTCCACGTGACAATTATATGTGTCTTACACACTTATTTTGACTCTTGATTCAAATTACAGCATAAAAAATGAAGCATATGGTATTGTGCAGCCTGGGAGGAGACAGCAGATCTCTTTTATTTGAGTCTTTTAGGTACACCTCAGAGCAACTGATTTGAGACATACTGTATTTCATGTTCTTTTTATCTCCATGTAATTATATATTCCAGGAATAAATTAACATTTGCAGATTCTCATCAAATAACTATTTGGGCTATTTTAATTTTTTAATTTAATTTATCAAGCTAAGAAGTACTATAAAAAATTGCTGACAACAACATTGCAAGTTTATTAATTTACTGTGACAATTTTCATACATCATTGTTTATTCCCCTTTTTTTTTTTTTAATCTGATTAAAATTGTATGTGAGTAGAGAAAAAACAAGGTAGTTTTCCTGGACTTTATGTTGCAGTTTTTGTTTCTTAACTCTTTCAATGGATGGCATTATTTAAAGATACTTAATGAAATCTTTATAGAGAAAGTACGTTAATTTCACTGGACAAAGGTCTTTTTTTCCCTCTGCCCTTTGTCCACCATTTTTACCTCATTCTGTGTTTTCATCCTGACCTTTTGTTGTCTTTCATATAACCTAAGACCAAATAATTGATCACTAAGAGTGATCACTGAAGTTCCTGGTTTCCAGTCCTACATTCTTCCAGGCCTTCTGTACGCTTCTATATGCAGAGACCTTGTCAATACAGACTCATTAAAGGAATCTTTTTCTCAGTGAATACATTACAAGAATGTCCCAAGAATGAGACTTTTTTTTTTGCTTTGTTGCAGATTCCAAGTTTTCTTAGTCTTCATAAGATTAAAGCATACAAAGTTATTAAATAGAAAAATAGATTTATATATATATTATATATATATAATTATTAAATATATATAATAAAATTAATAGAATTATAAAGTGGAAGAGCTTATAATTTAAATTATAGCAATCTATTAAGTTTGTATCAGCATGCTGTTTTTTCTTGCTGAATTTGGAAATGATGAATGACATATGATATATGCTGACACTGAAGGTAGTAAATAAAACACCCTCCCACTGAATTGAACTGGAGTGCAATGCTGAGCTCTTTCTAAAATGTTCTTTGAAGTCAAGAGGAGTTTCCCCTTCAGAAGAGCAAACTTATGCCAACTTTTTCAGTCAGGTATTTTATGTGCTGCAGAGCAAGAACATTGAAGAGAGAGAGGCCAAAAAGGCTGATTAGTTGGTTTGTTAGGGGTGTCAAACAGGATGTTAGAAGTTCAGAAGCTGATAAAGTGTAGGTTTGACCTAAACTGAGTCACTAAATTTCAGGTTTTTTATACCATTGGCCTGTAAATACTGGACAGATAACAGGAGCTTTTTATTTGATAGAGATCTATGCTATACTGAGATTATTAAGTGAATTTAAAATTTTATAATAAAGGTGGAAATACTGTAAAGTATTTGCTTTGCAAATTTGGGAACTAAAAAAATGCACAGGAAGTTTTTATTCAGACCCCATATCTGCTTTTTGCTGAAATCCCATTTATGACTTTTCCCACCTCCATCTCCTTCAAAACCTAAATATGGGCACAGTGATGTTCATTTCCTCTCATGCCAGCTCAAGGAAGAGGATTGATTAAAGACATCCACATGTCAAAATTATTTTAAAATTCATGCATTTTGGGATAAGTCTTTTCTCATTACTTTGGCTGGGAGTGAAGATAAGTGAACTGCCAAAGATCACTCAGATCCCAATTTAATTCCTACTGAAATAAATGGGAATATCTTTTAATAAGACTCTTATTTACAATTTGTGGTTGTTCTGTCTTTTAGTTTTGATAAGGAAATCTCACCTTAGAAGATTACTGTACCAGCTGGTCAGACATAGAAGTTTTCATAAAGTAGAACATTTACTGCTCCTAATTAATCAAATTTTCTGTTTTTTAACTTTCTAATATGTTGACTAATAAACAGTATTAACTCTTGTCTCTATAGTGGCTTTTAGGTTGTTTTTTTTCCACTTAGAAGGAATGCTGAGTACCTGGAATGATTCAGGGTGGAATGCTGGGTACCTAGGATGAAGGTGTTTTCTCTACATTTTAATGATAGGACTATTTTTTGGTGCTTCTGAGGAAAAAGGTAGCTTCAACTCTTGCAGCACCTGTGTTGAAAGATTCACATGTTGATGGAAATGTGTGTTTGAATTTCAGTTTATAGGTGAATAGCATGCAGTAAGAAACCGCTGCAGTGTAGGTATAGTCCAGAGATAAAGCTGAGTTCTTGTCATCCTTACTTCTTTCACTACATAGATATTTGAGGTGTTTAAACAAGGTGATGGTTCTCTGAAATTTTAGGACCTGAAGGCTATTGAGAATCTTTAATGTGTCAAATATGAAAGAAATTACATTTAAAGAAACTGTGGAGAGCTTCAGAAAAGTAGTTATTTAGTACTTCAGGCTGTGTTATCTTCTACTGTTTAGCTCTCTCATTCATATAACAAAGGTATAATATTTTCTGTAGCATCCTTCTTTTCCCCAAAATGTATATTTTAAAAGATAGATGAAGTATGAAAAAGATGATGTTGTGTGGTATTGTGAACTTGCTGGGCAAAATGTGCCACCTTAAAAAATGTGCTGGTGCACATGATAATGCAGATGTGGACCTTGACATACAATGTTATGAGGTATACTATGCACTCACTAAGGCTCATCAATTAATTGATCCTCAGAAAATGCTGAACAGAAAAATAATAATTTTACATGTGGGAATAAAAATTAAACAGAAATGGTAGGAAAAGGTTCTCTCTGTCTGTCTAATCCATTTATCTTCTGTCACTTGGGAAAACTCATTGGAATTCTGAGAGAAGTTGCTTTCTTGATTGATTTCTTTATTGATCAGAAATTTCTGAGATAAGAGCATGATCAAAATCAGACTTTCATACTGTGCTAAATACCTGTAAAACAAATTCAGCATTTTTGCTTTTCAGCAAAAGGGAAATATTACTGCTGCGTTAACGTACACTTATATAGCCCTTTTGGGGTAGAAATGTCACAATGGTGCACACACTTTAAAATTAAGCAATGCAGTAGAGATGAAAGATTTTTTCTATTTTGTAATATGTTGTTAGGGACATAATATACAATGAATAATAAGAATTTTATTATATAAGGTATTATTAATCAGACACATATTTTATTATCTGGTCTTTTAATCAGTCACTTCAGAGAAAAACTGCTAAGTGCATGGTTTACATTTCAGAAAAATATTTCCATGGGCAGTTTTAAGGATTGCCTTTCAAACTTAATTTATTACAGTGAGAAGTAATCAGCTCATAGCTTTTTTTTTTCCCTAACTTTTATAACTTAACTGGGTTACGTATCATGTCAGTGGTGAAGATTTTGATTAACATTTGGGACAAAGCTCTACTATTGCAAGAAATGGGAAAGATGCTGCAGGTAATAAGAAGGAAATGATATTTACTGTTGGAATGTTGTTATAGCCAATATTATTTTTAGATAATTCCCTTGTTAAATGGAGATTTATTTTACAGTTTGGTGTAAATGAATGAAAGTTACTCCAATTGTGGCATTACATTTGAATTTATTTGGATTAAATATTCTTATGAGAGTCATTCTCAGCAGCTCTTGTGACAAAAACACAGATTTATTACATGCGGAAACTGCTAAAAGGTGCACTGGTGAAAAAACTGTGCTGGGTAGACATTTCTTCTTTGTTTGAGTGGGGTTTTTTTGTTCACAGATGTTAGCTGTTTTGTATGGGAATAAAGGTGTTAGTTTATGAGTTTCTTGGAAAAAGAAGTTTAAAGGGTTTGAATGGATGAGATGTGTGGACTGAAGCGCCAGAGGACATTGCCGGAATGTTAGGTGAAACCCATAGGGAAATAATTCAACAACAGCATCTGGAAAGGAACTGTATGTGGCTTTAGGGCTTACTTTTAATGCAAGTAGTTAAGATGAGATTAAATATAGGTGTTAGTATGTGAGAAATGGAGGAACAAGGTTAGTGATGAAGGTATATCATGTAGAACACTGGGATTAGGGAAAAGATTGAACAGAATCCACAGCTGATCACATCTGAATTTTTAAAACCCTGGAAACATAATTTGAATTGAACTATATACTAGCTTCATAAAAAATAAAGCAGTGTACATGAATATTTTATTGGGGAAAGAGAAGACAGGGTATAGGCCAGTTCATTGGCCTTGGCACGTCACTTTTGCCAGAATGGGATGAATGAAGATGGTGGAAGGTTAAGCTACTAAGCCAGTTGGCTGTTGGCTCTGCAGAGAGAAATCAGCTGGTGAGTGAGAATTTTCTCTTGTCTCCTGACCATTTTTTGATAATCATTACTTGATTCAATTTCCTAAGCACTCTTGTCTGGTACCATGTGAGATACCCTAAGGTAGCTGAGATGGCTTATAGGATTGGCAGGTATTGAATAGGATTTACTGGAGACTCTGCCCTCTGGCTCAATGGCTGGAGGCCAAGTCAGATGCATCCCAAATGCACAAGGGTGCCTGTACTTAGCCATCTGACCTGTGCCCCTGCTGTTTGCTGCGTTGTTGGATAAGCTTTGGGCCATTGCTGACAGTGCTGAGAAGTGGCTCCATTCAGTTGGCCATGTTGCATTGATGACACCATTTAAGATGCCCTATGATTTCCTCCTTTATCTCCAGCTTCCAAAAAGCCACAGGTCCTGTGTCCTGCATGCTGTGTTGAGGGAACCTTAAGTCATTTTATGTGAATATATACATTGACTGCACAGGGATACCTAGGACACCTGTGGACATAACTGTGTAGATACTTAAGGATTTTTAAAGTCCAGTTGAGTCCTATCATTAAGAACGTTTCAGGGCATTTTGAGCTTAATGAGTGGGATGGCTGCATTGCCATTTAGTCCATAACTAGTATTATCTATTGTCAGTCATTGGAAAAATCCCTCAGTTGAGTTTATGTGTCACAGTAAAATGAAAGTACAGCTAATATTAGTACTATTAGATATTTATCCCTTTTTTTTGTCCTTAGTTAGTACTGGTTTTATTACTAATTTTAAAACTACATAAATTTCTTTCTCATCAGTTGAGAACTTTATCATTCAGAATATGGAGGCTTAAAAAAAAACCCAAACAAACTTCCTAAATGTGCAAAGTCTGGAAGTGAAAGCAGTAACATTTGGGAAATATCATGATTCATTTTGCCATGACAACCCTTAATCTTCTCAAACAGTCTGAAGTAATATGTTCCAAATTTGATTTTGTCTTTGTCATAGTTCCTCCAGTACCAGTATATTTTCTTCTACTTGTTCCACTTCAATGTGTTCAGGTTTCCATGATATATTTTTTAAATTTCATATAAGGAGTTTTTAATTATTTTCAGCAAAATAGGAAGAAAACAATATTCTTTAAATATACTCACATTTGACTAATTTCATAGTGAAAATGGAAGATTTTTAAAACATCATGAATGGCATCGTGTTAAAGTTATAATTTCCTTACCATTATTGGGAAATTATTATGGTAATGCTTTACAGATGTTATTTTTATAAAGAGCTTTATAACTCTCAAATTCTTCTGAAGAATGAGTTGCCAACAGTGATGAAATAAATAGCCATTAAAATACTGTCATTTTAATCAGTATCTTTTGGAAAGAGAGCTATGGAAAATAGTGGTGGGCCACCTGTACGTAAATTCATTATTTACTTCATCTTTTAGGCCCAGCCTTTGGACACAGAAGATGATTTTGATTGCAATAGTAATGAGAATAGTTGATTTACTTTCAGCTTTTAATTTTAATTCTTAAAGATCTATGCATAGCTCACTGTTATTGACAATGAGTTTTTAGAGAGACTTACCTGATAGGGTGGATGGGCAGTATATTCATTTCCCCCCCGCCATTGATATCCCAAAGTATTTTAAAGAGCAAATTACTTGCACATGTTGGATTTGTAATGATGATCATGCCTCTGCTTTTTCAATGTGTGTGGAAAAACACCACTCTTTCTCCCTTCTAGAATTCTGTCTTTAGTCTTGCCTGTAAAACACCATACACACCATAATACTATTACCATAAATAATAGTAAAGGAAAGTGTGGGAGGTTTTGGCTCCAGTGTCATCAGTATGCTGTTGATCTCTGCTCTGTGTATCCTTTTCATCCAGCCCAGATGGCAGAGTATAATTGCTTTTCCAGGCTTTGACCAAGATAGGGATATGGATGAAAGTGAGTTGGCTGTAAATCAGCTTGGTTAATGGAGAAATGCTGCTTGTTAGCCAAGGGAAGCATTTAGGGAAATAGAAAAAGGTAATGTATACACCATGTCCTGAAAATACATTTTTAATTTTTGCTGAAGTGACTGGCTGTGTTGGCCTCCTGTTAATAACAGAGGTCTGTAGTACCATTTATTATTGACTTCATTGTAACACAAGTCTAACTGTGGTTGTCTATGCCTCTGCTACCACCTGACGCTACTAATAGATTCCTTGATCATTATTTTTCAAGTTATCAAAAATTGTCTGTGACTTCAGCACATCTATGTGCTTTTTTAGGTTGCATGAACTGTTGGCTGTAATTTGGGTATTCAGATCTCTGCTATTCCATGTGTTCTACACAGCAACAAATGTTTTTAGAAGGTGTCAAGTCATCAGTGATAATTCAGAAAGTTCAGTCTCATCCAGGAGACCATTATTTGGCAAATGTGACCTGTCATTTTTGTTGTCAGGTTATGAATGAATTTTTGTAAAATATAGACATTAATATTAAAGAAGGTATTTTTTTTTTTCAAAGGTAGTGAAAAATCTTTGGGCTTGATTTTATCTTTTTGTTTGTCCTGTAATGCTGCTTCTTTTTTTTTAAGAGCATGCAACATCATAGCAGAGAATTAGACATGTCTGTTAGACACTCAGTCTCCAGTTCCTGAGATTTCCTTCTTTGAAGAGCGGTCAGAACAGTAGTTTTGTTAGCCTGCCATATGCCTGTGGAATTTTCTGACCACTGGAGCTTGCACTAGGTAAATTTTAAGCCGTGACCACAGGAGATGTCTGTGTGACTCTATACTGACATGTAGTAAGTTGTCCTTGGCCTCATAGGTGGAATGTAGCATGGACTCTTATGATTTTGATGATCAATTTAAAAAGTGTAATATGTATAATTCACATTTCTTCCCTTTGCTTACTAAAGGGAAAAACTTCTGGGGGTCTTGTAACTATCTTCACATCAAAATTGCTTCATAGATATTTTCCAGTATACTTTCACTGGCTTTGTTTCTATTAAGTTATAAAAATACCAATGAAATGTCTTAATTAATAATAAATCTTAAATGGTGATCATTATATGCTTATATTTCCCCATATTTATTTATATTATTTGAAATACTATTAGTAATTGTATTTTACGTAAAACTTACATATGTTTCTTTGTGAATGTTTATATTAATAGATTTTGCTCACGACCGTTACATAAAGTGAGATATAATGCTTTATTGATTTTCTATCCATCATAGCCTTTACTGTGTCCCTGAGATAACACCACCAGTTAGGTTGTGTGCTATCATTTCAGCCCCCCAGTTTTGGGGGTTGAAAGCCATATATGAAAACTTACAAAGCAAGGATTAAATCAGGACTAAAGAATATGGGCTAACAATTTATATCCTGCTACTTTATACCCTGCTACTCAGAAAAACACTTGCCTTGCATAGTAGTTCAGTGTAGCTCATCAATTTTGAAAGAAACACTGTTACATTTTGTGTAATGGAGAGATCAAGAAGAAAATCTAGTTTATGGAAAAAGTGAGAAAGTCATAAAGAAATACAGAATAATATTGTTGCAAGATCAGTATGGTAACACCTGTAATTTGTTTGACTGAAAGTAGTAGTTTCAGAATTCATTCCAAACCCACGACATGCTCAAAAAAACTTTAAGCTTGTTTACTACTTCTGAACTCTGCACTTCCTCATGGAAGGGGAAAATTAGTAATAACCTAAGAAGGAATTTGAGTTTAGTCTGCCCTATGATATAAAAAGTACAACAGAAAACAGCTTTCACCCTCTCATACATTTAAAAATGTTACATTTATTACATTATTAAATGTTACAATTATTACATTTTATTCTTATGATTTTAAAATAAAAGTGAACATAGACTCCTCCAAATAGTTTTCAAATATATGACTACACTCTCAAATAAACAAAACAGACAGTTCCAGGCTTTCAGTTTATGTGTTGACATAGATCAAGCTGAGTTCACTTCAATTGGTTATATGAGGTAAATTGTGTAGTGGAGGCAGCTGCAGGTTCTGGTTTCCCATCCATTAAGAACATTCACTGTAAGCAAAAGAGTAAACTACAAGTCATAGAAAATAATCAGCAGGTGTTTCACCCAAAGTATGTGAGAGTTCTCTGAGCTAATATAAAGGAAAATAGTCTGGGAAGTGAGGAATTCCTCCTGTCCCCTCTCTCAAACTCCTGCAGGCAGAGATTATATTGATTTATTAACTCTGTAGCTCTTTAGAAAATGTGCTGGTTTGTGTTTGTCTGAAAGAAATGTTCTTTCTTATAGAAAGGAGTTCCTTATTTGTTTTGCTGCATCTCATTGCATTTTGCTAAGACCAGAGAAATCACTGTTCTGTGAAATTGGTTTGCAAACTTAGTAGCTCTGTGGCAATTGTCTATGTGATAGGTGATTTAGCATAATTGCATATTATGCTTAAGTTTTCCCTTTTATAACCATGATTCTGTTTGTGTATCAGGCAGAGCTCTTTTACTACTAGTTGAATTTTGGTGTATTTTTTCTTATTAAACCCTTGTTTGTTGCTTGAATAAAACATTACTTTTTGGGATTACTGTCATAGCATCTGATAGCTGTAGCCTTCAATGGATAAGAAGATAGAGTTAATACTCAAAACACTAATATTCAGATGTATTTTATGAGTGCTGCTACTCTAATCTGAAAAGTGTGAGATTTCTGGCCTTCATCAACAAAGCTTATCCTCAGGGTGCTAAGCATTAACAACTACTATGCTTTGTTTTAGGTGCAACTGATAGGAAGGGTCAAAGAAAGGGAGAAATAGGCTGCATTCTAATCCCAGCCTGTTTGTCTTGGGTTAAAGAAATACTCAAGGAGTATATCTCTGAATTGGATGTTAAGGAACAAGGTTCAGATATTACAATGAACTCTAGAATGAGAAATTTCTCTGTCAGGGAGTACGGAGGGCCACCAGGACCCTAAGGGAGGGACCTGAGGCTGGTAACTGGCAATCCCATAGGAGTCAGGTGGGGTGAGAAGTGTAGGCCTAGAGGGGGTATCCTAGAGGGTAGGCCTAGAAGGGATTCAAGCACAAGTCCAGGTCATTGGGTGAGTTTGTGGTGTTAAGGGAGGTCCCAGGTTACAGCTAGGAGTTCAGGTCAGTGAGTCATGGTCAGGCTTTAGTCCAGTGGTGGTAAGCAGAATTGACCATGCAACCCTGTGCCCATCAGGTGGGTCCACAGTGATGAGAGGGATCCAAGGTCAAACTGCAAAGTCAGTCCATGGGTCTAGGTCTGGATGGATGTGAATACTCTGTTTACAGGGGAGTCATGGGAAAACAAGGAGGAAAGAATTAAATTGGTCTGATTTGCTTCTAGGCTGTAGTTTGGGCAGAAGAATAGAGATCATGCCAGTTGCTCCAAAGAGATGCTCTGAAATGACTTAGTATCCTCTTCGTTGGACTGATGCTAGCTGAGGTTTTTTAATCTTGGTCTGAATACCTTTGCTGTGGCTTTGGAAGACCTATTGTAAAGGATTTTCAAAAGGAATAGGAATTTATAGATGGTTTTTTGATTTTTGAAATTTGTAACTATGTCCATGAGTAGTGTAGGTGAGTGTGACTTGAATGTTGTAGTTTCGTGTAAGAATAGTATTCTTAACACAGCAACCGGTTTTTTTCAGTCTTTTGGGCATTCCTTAGTAATGTCATTTGTTATCTTTTGATTTGCCAGCTCATCAGAGAACTTGACAGAATTCTTTTTTTCCAAATCTTAATTTCTATTTTCTAAATAAAAGTAATAGTTGGGTTTTTTGTGTACTAGTTAATATTATTTGTACTTTATCACTTTTGCCTTTACCATTAAAATCTTCTTTGTAAATAGGATTAGATCAAACAACTGGCCACTCCAGCAACATGAGCGTAAGTCTCATAATTCAGTTAAATTAATTTTTGTTTAAAATCATATTTCTTACATTTTCATATTAATTAGTTTTTTTGTAAACAACCCTGCAACAATAAGTAGTATACTAGCAGATTATATTGGAATGTAATAGTTAATGTAAATGACAGTAGAAATATTAGGGCTATAATTTTACCATAGAAATCCTTACAGTGAATTCTCTCCCACTTCAGACAATCCCCTGATATATGTAAATCACTACTCTTTCATAAGCTCAAACAAGCCTTCTGACCTCAACAATTATTTGGTTTATTCCAGGTGAGTTAATTCTGCACTTAACTAATTTTATTCTGTAATGATTTACTTGGATTTTATATTTTGCCATCCAATGGATAATCTCCAGTTGATTGAGTTGTTTTTTGAAGTTAGAAGTCCCAATATTTCTACTCATGATGTGCCAGGCTACTGTTTTATCTATGACATCCTAGTTCGTAGCCCAGGATCAATTTTGTCATTTTCTTACTTCAGAAACAATATGGAGAGTTCTAAGTGTTATCTTGCATATTGCTTTTGTTGAAATGCATTGGGGATTTCGATGGAATTTTGTACTCTGCTGTAACTGCTTTTTTGTGGTAAGTCTGTGTTAACATTCAGGTCATGAATGTGGAGTGATATAATAAGAAAACACCTGATGAAAGATTCTCAGGGGTTGAAGGTTTTTGCTAGTCATGGTCCATTCATGACAACTCTTCTCCCAGTGGTCATGTCAGCAGCATGCAGCAGAAGTTCAAGAATGAATACTCAGTTTATCTTTACTGAGGGATATTCCTCAGGTGCATCCCACTGTTTTTTGAATCTTCTCCATTTTTTCTCTAGTTAAGCTGGGAATTAGTATGTTTTATATCTGCCTTCTAGCAGTGTGAACTATGTGAAGAAGGATTTTAATTTCTTCCTGTTTATTTCCTCTATATCTTGTAAAGTTTAGAGACATCTAAGTGTTCAGAAGATTGACCAGTTTTCTTTGTTCTCCTTCCAGCAATCTCATTAATTATCTTAGAGACTTCTCCCGGTTTTTGGGCATTTTTCCATGTCACTGCAGGTATACATTATGGAGTTATGATGCCACCTCCCTGCTGATTCTTGTTGAAAACTGCTTTCCTGAGTAATTCTTTGTACAAGAGTGGACCTACCTTTGTTCAGTGTCCTCTGTGCCAGAACACCACCTTGTGGAAAAGGAAAGGAGAGCTTTATCTTAGAAGGATTGAAAAGACCTGAACCTCCAGATCCTTTTCTTTTACTTTTGTGTTTTCCAGTTACCTTTGAGAGGCTCTGGGTAAAACTTGCCATTGCTGTTTCTGCCCTTATGAATGACCTTCATGGAATAAAAATCAGAAGGCTGAGAGAACCTCAGCACCTTAAGTAGAAGTAGTGAAGTAGTGACAGAGCTTAAAAAGTGTGTTTATTTAATCTTTTTTACATTTATTGTTACATTAGGGAGATTATACTGCTTTAATCAAAAGTTACTAGGGTTTTCTGTAATGAACCTAAATTTGCAGCTATTTATAGTTGAGAGAAAATGTTTCCATACAGAAATTTGGCATTCAATGTCTCAAGCTAAATGGTTTGGTTTTCCTTTTTCTATTTCTTTTAAAAATACTCTTTGGCTGCATTCTGTTTTGAGAGAGGCAATTTTTTGTGGTTTTATATGCTTTTTGTGCTCCCTTGGCAAGGCTTGATACATGGAAAAACAAATTTTCCAGGCTCTTAGTCTTTTATGTCAGCTATTTCCTTTTTGATATTTAAAACATGATACTTTGGTGGTCATTAATTTTTAACAGAGACCCTGTATTATTCAATAAGCAGTCGCCCCTAAGTATTTGCCCTTACTACTTTTCATATATTGTTACACAAAAATGGTTCATATAGTTCAATCTAGTAAATATTTTTTCTGAAACAAAATTGTGTACCTGACATGTTAAGTGGTACTAAAATTGGTACTTGTGTATTTCTACAAAGTTCACCATTTCTCATTCATTTAAAATATGAAAAATGGTTTGCATATTTATTTTTATTTCTGTTTTCTAATTATTATCTGTAGGGCATTTAATGCCATACTTAAAGGTGTTGAAATTTTCTAAGTTGGTCCTGTTGGTTCAGAAAATCATTCCTTTTACCCAAGGGTGTGATGTACATTTGAAATGCTCCGATCAGAGTTTGAGGAAATGAGTCCTTCAATTCATGAAGCCCAAGTCCTGGTTGAGGTCTGATGCCATCCAGGTAGTAAACAGAGAAGTGTTTAGACTCTGCCTAAGTTCTTACAGACTTCAGTGTGTTCTGTGCACTTGAAGCTTGACTAGTGAGTGCAGATGGCATTGAGCCTGGCAAAGAATATGACTCGTGGCTCAGGTGATTTCTTAAGATGTTATTCAAGTAATGTCCAGATATTCTGCAAGTGCAGCACTCTCATCAGAAAACTTCCTAGAAAGTGGAGTCTCCTTTTTCTTCCCAACAGCTTTGCCCAGTACATATTTCCTTCTCTCTTGGAAGAATGTCCCAACAGCTAGTTACTGAGTATTCATTCACAGGACAGGTGAGATTCCAAGGAGTTCAATCCTCCTTGGATTCAGCTTGGGCCACAGCATAGAAAAGTGCTAGAGTCACTTTAGCAGAAGATGGTACACATACTCTTATAGTTTCCAATTAGTTTCTGTGTTCTATCCAGCAGAAATGGACTGTAAAATGTATAAATAGTATACAAATATATAGGGACCTGAACCCAAGTGTTCTGCCTGACTTTGACTTGCTTGTTATTGGAGCTTCAGCAATGCAGCGTAACAGAAATTATTAGTTATGCTGGGGAGAAGGATGATCAGAACAGAATGTGTGAGATGAATAAGAAACTGGCTGAGGAGAAAATAGGAGAAAATGTCGAAAGCAGATTTATTAGACTGGAAAGACATTGCTGGTGGAGTTCCTCTTTCTTCTAAGCACTACTCTAATTCTTTTTGAGATAATACATGTTTTGTACTAAAATAAGGTAGTGATAGTCCAAAAGCTTTCACAAGAAAGTATGAAGGTGCTAATATCTGCTGATAATTGAAGGACAGGAGACATTTTCAGTACAAAATTGGATGCCATACAGGAGAAACTGAGTGGCATTGAAGATAGGAGCAATCAATGTACCAGAACTAAAATTAGATGAAATACGATGCAATACAAGACTTCTCTGGACTCAGAGCCAAGAAGTTTACTCTAAGCTTTTAGTTCACCAGCTTGAAGAATGTACAGATTTGTTTATAGTACTGCCTTGAGTTTCCAGTATGTGGGAGTCATTCCCTATGTAGCTCTCAATGTTGTTCTCACTCCATGAACAGTGAATTCAAGTTGAGTCTGACTAGTGAGCTGGAAGGCTATAGAGAAAATCAGAGCCTGAGAGGCTTGGACTATGGTTCAGAGAGATTGTGTATCTGTAATATCACAGACAGAAAATAAAACCCAATACTTTAATGCCTTTCTGCAATATCCCCTCCAAACTTTTGACCCCTATGAACTCCAGGGACTATGGACATCACCTGATGTGGCTGTGGGAAGTGCTCTGAAAAGACAAGTACAGCTCTTGATTTTCACAAAATTTTGCCACAGTAGGCACTAAATAGGATTTACAAGGTTTGGCCTAGAAGATGAACGCTTTTGCTCTCAAAGTTTTATGGACATTTTTCATGCTCTAAATTATGCTTTGGTTCACATAATCTATTTTAGCTCTCTTTTTATTTTCCAGTCACAGCTTCACTCATAGCACAGCTGTGGCATTTGTCTTGCAACAAGAAGGATCTGATAATCATGAAATAACCCAGATTTATGCCTGTAGTGCTGAAGCAGTGCCATATTTGTGAAAATAACTTAAGAGGAACAATATGCAGCAGATGTGAAGGTTTTACCTTCACATTTAAGTAGGTTTATACTGTCAGTGAGTGTGGGCTTAGCAGGGTCTGACAGAGTTTCAACTTACCAGATGTTCCATGTGATCAAATAGATGCTATACAGCTGTTTCCTATTCTTTTTACTGGGCTCAGATAAATACACAGTAAATGGTCTGAAATATATTTATTGTATTTTGGCAAGTCCTGCAGAGAACTGCCCACAGGCACCAAGAATGCAGGGAGAAACCAAAGGTGCTCATAGGCACGCTGATTTTCCATTACTGAGGAGAAATTAGCAGCCATTTGGTTTGAACAGCTCTGATGATACTAGTCAGGGAGGAATAAAAGATGGGATTTTCCTTTGGTTGTGGATGTTGTGAGGTTAGTGGCTGTATTTACAGAGTGTCCCCAATCTGGGGGAGCTGTTACTCCCTGGGCAAGAGCTGTCCCCCTGTGCTGACAGTGTCACCCTTCCAGTGGTGTAAACTCCCAGGACACCACCCTTCCAGGTGGTGGGGATTGGAGCAGCTGTCCTGCAAGTAGCTCATGCTAATCCCAGCTCAGGCCTTCAACACGGGAATGGAGAACTGGTATGGCTTCTCTCCTCAGTGCAATACAGAAAACAGGGGATTTTCAGAGCTCCTGTGTCTCCTGTCCACTCCTGAGCATGGACAGCGTGCCCCAAATTAGCCATGGGGTTTGTTTTTAAGGGCACGCAGCTTTTGGTTCAATCCAGCCAAGTGCTCTGAACTGCTCCAGGACTTATAGGCCCAGTTTACGTTAACTGCCACACACATCAACTTGATTCAATCACAGAGCAGCTAAATAATAAAAAAGGAAATTTCATTTCCCTTCACCTGCTTTTCTGTTCTCATTTCTCCTTCCTCCCTCTCCAGTTCCCCATGCTCTCCTTAGCCCTTTGACCTTACTGCTGCCTTCCTTCCCTCCTGTCCCTGTCAGCTTCCTGCCTTTCCAGAGCTGCTCTTACACCTGAAAAAATCTCCTTTGTATTTACTAGAGGTTTTCCTCCTTTGCCTTTAAATCCTTTTTTAAAACCTTCATCTTCAGTAAGAGAAATAATTTTCATTTTTCATTAATGATCTCTTTAACATTTCTTGACTGCTATGTTCTTTTCAGATTTATAGTCAGGTCTTGCAAACGTTTACAGAGAAGTACCTGTTAAGTTAAATTGAGAACATGCAGTTATAAGTTTGGAGGGCTGGATTGTTCATTGGAAAGATTTTTGAAATGGAAATATTTCTCACTGTAAAACTCAATGTTCATTTATGGTTCTATGTACATTTTTAATAAACCTTTGTGACCTCAAAGGAGCAGTGGAATATTCACTAACTTCTTGTTTTTACTTTTATTCCTTAGGTCAAGGTGTGGAACATGTTCTCAGAGATTTTTAAATGTGCTGAGCAAACTTAATGTTGAAAATATGACTTTATACCCAGAATCATATGAAAGGACAAGTATAAGCAGTACCTTTTGATCTTGGTGTTGATCTTAATTGTTTTATTTTTCAGTATTGATTTTTATTTCAGGAACCTCAAGCATCTGGACTGCCTGAGTACGTAAAGATTGTAGAAGTTGGGCCAAGGGATGGTTTACAAAATGAGAAGGTAACTTTCCTCTTCTTTTTTATTGACATGGATGTTAGTGTTATTTTCATTGTGTAGAACATGTACATCCTGCTAATTATGTTTCTTTCATTTTGTATTATTAAATATATCTATTTTCATATTGATAACTTACCCTTATATTAGAATGAAAGTGTATTCCTATTTACTCAGCTTTTAGATCGTATAATTTCTTTCTATACTTGGTTAACTAGCCTTTCTGTTACTCAGCATTTCATTTTACTGGCATTTGTCTTGTCAGTCAATAACATTCTGCTGTGGCATAATTGGTAAACACTATGAAACACTGGCTATCTTTGTAACTTGTGTTTCTGCTTCGAGTGTTAATGTAGAAGGAATAGTAAAATAGATTTTATCATGTTTCCTGCTGAAGAGACATGGGAGAAAAATATTACTCTTTTGATAGCATTATTTGCTTGAAGGGTGGTAGGGAAGCATGGAAGATTGAAAGAGGTTATAGGGTACATGTGTAGAAACAATCATCTATTTCCACCAACAGGAGGATAAGCTCACATGTATCATTGTTCCTGATACCAGAGATGTTAGTGGTATTAGCAGAATACAGTTACTCTGGCACAGCCGGGGAGCTTTTTTCCTCCCATTTTTCACTGGTCACACTGTTAGTATTTCCTTTGTCAGTTCTGGCTAGTTTTGTGTTTGGTTAATAACAAATAATGAGGCCAGATCTATAACCAGTTACAGAAGTGCTTCCTTTTGTGATGGACAGAAAATGGAGTAAGATCATGTATACTGCTGAGTACCTTCCTTATACCTTCCTCATACTTACTCCTGTCAGGAAACAGAAGAGTTATGGTAAAAAGTGTAAGAGTAGTCATTATTGTATAAAAAAGTATTGCTTACATACAAGGAAAGTTTCACTTAATAAAGTTTCTTATGTATGAAATACTTCGCTAAAGTATGTCTCCATGTCTATAGGTGATAGTCCCAACTGATATAAAAATTGAGTTAATCAACCAGCTTTCCAAAACAGGCCTGCCTGCAATAGAAGTAACCAGTTTTGTTTCATCCAAATGGGTGCCTCAGGTACGTAAAATCAGCTCTATTCACAACTATTTCGATTTAAATGCCATTCCATTTATTTATGTAGAATTCAGTTGTAACTAAAGATTTGGGATGGTGACACATCATTAATATAATTTAATGTTGTACCTACTTATTTTCTATTCTACTAAAACTAGTAGTCATTGATGTAAAAAAGAAAAGTAGTATGCGTTCTTTTCTTTTTCTCTAAATGAAATGTAATTTTCCACATTCACAAATGTGTTTGGAAGATCTAAATTTGGGACTTCTATATATGTAGTAGTAGTTAGGCACGTTACTTATTTTGGAGTTCTAACACTCTATCAGCAACTTCACTTAAATTTTGATGAATCATAAAAATTTGCTTATTATTTTTCCAGAATTAATTTTTACATTTGGTAGAATTCAGCAGAAACCTAGCCTTTCTGGAATTGGCAGCAAAACTGCATTGGCATTAGAGTGCCACATTTCCATATGAAATTTAACACTGCAAATTCAGGCTTAGTCCTGAAGTTTACTATTTAGCGCCTGTTTGTGAAAATTAATTATTTCCTGCAAACATAGAAGTAAGTCAGTATTTATCTTTATAATTCCAGCTGTTTTTCAGGAAATTGCACACTTGTTTGCACAGAGGCATTTGAATACTTTGTATTTGACAAGGAGCACACAAGTTATTTACAAATTAAAACAAGAAATTAATTAATTTGAGAAAATACTTCCATTTTAACAATGTCTATTGCATGTTACACATCTGACAAAATGTAAAGTTTGTCCATTTTAAACTGAGAATAAAATAAATCCTGGGCCTGGACTGTATTCTAGGCTTTTCTCTGAGAAAAACATAATACAGCCATGCTTATTCAAGAGTTAACAAAGCAAATTGTACAGCACTCTGAAGGACTCCTTTGCTTTATTTCAGTGTTCTCAGGGTCACCAGAGAAGAGTCTAGAAGAAGGGTAATAGGAAAGGTAAAGAGAAGAGTGACAAAGCAGAATTTCTTTGGCATCAATGGAGGGGCAATGATCTCTTGTCTGCTAAAAGGGAATAGGTTAAATTTTTCTAAGTGCCTTCACACTGTCAGTTACTGCAACAGAGAATAATAACATTTTTCAAATGTTAGAAGAAAATTTCTAAAGCAAAGTTGTATTTCTTCCTTTCTTGTTTAATTATTTCCTTTTCCTCTGAGCCATTGCGAGTACCAAATTTAGCACAGGTTTGTCAGTTTAGAAAAAATCGAGCAATCCCTTCTTATCTCAAATTCATTCACAGAATACTTTGTTTTAATGGCTAAATTAGTGTCTATTTTTTTTTTTTAATTTAAAAGATAAGATTGTGTTGCTTTGACAGAGAGTGCAGTCTTGACTTTGTCTTTTCTTTTTCTCATAGGTCATGGGAATAGAATTTACAGTTATGTTTAGATCACTCATTCACTTATTTCTGTTTTAGTATTTTAAATTTTTTATGGTTTCCCATCCACTGTTGTCTTTGGCAAAGATATTTTTTTACTGAAAAATCTAAAAGAAAAAGTTCCACAGTAGCAAGGTGCCATATAAAACAGGATACCACACCTATAACATAAACAGCCAAAATTATAAATATCTACTATTAGGAAGCTTATTTTTAAAGAAATTGGGAAAAGAAGTATTTTATTACAATTTAAAATCTTATAACATGCAATATGTGCAAAGATGGGATTTTACTTACAGGAAAAATAGCAATGGGACAGATTTAATATTTATAATATTATTTGGGTCTGGCAGGTTTATATTGGTTGAAAAAGTGTCATTTTGGTTTTCCAGTATATTTTAAGACAGGCTATAATTGTGGAGAGTGAATTTAGTTCCAGCATTTGCCATTTAATTTATCATTTGGTTTCAGACATTCTTTTTTGCCCTGAGAAATGTAGCTACTACTTATATTAAATTAAGGAATGAAAAATTGTTCTTAAATAACTTAGTTGTTAACAGAGGATTTTTTGTGAGGTTATCAGACCAATTTACTTCACATAGAAGCAAATAGAAAAAGTTTTGTTTTATCACTTATTTCCTGATAAGAAATTAATTGTGTCTGGCTATAGAACACCTTTTGTACCTTTTCCTTATAGAGACATATTGGGCTTATATTTGAAGAGGAATTCATAGTTTTTTCTGATATTTTTAATCCATTCATCTTCACCGAAGGAAGCTGATGACTGGAAGATTCCAGGCTACAAGCAGTATTTTTAGTTTATAGTGTGGTATAATTTAATAACATATATTTAGAATTGTGGTACTGCATAGCTATCAGAAAGGCATCTGCTGAAAGTAAGGAGTAATGAAAGTTCTGTAGTTCTTATATCTTTTTACATGGTACTTCTCAAAATACTTTTCACCAGTGTGGAAAGAAACAGAAATCCAACTTAATAGTGTTTGCTTGAGAGATTTGCTTTTATGAGAACTCATTTAAAAAGCATTTAATGTGCACTATTCTTTTTTTAAAACTCAGAATCTTTAAGGCATTAAATAAGAGGGATATATTTTATTTTGTATTGTTTTCAGGTGTGCACACCATTGAAAAATATTTGTTTTCAACCTACTTATTTTAAGAAAATGTGCTTCTCTAAAGAATCTGCCTTTTATTAAGTGAATAAGTGTTTCATTCATCTTCTTCATCAGTACAGGGAGTATATTTAATCTTGAATGTATGAGTAAAAATGTAAGCATATCTTAAAAAGGCAGATTTTCTTTTATGAGGGGAGACTAAGGAAAACAAGTACTCTGATCTTTGCTATAATAAAGAGGTATTTTCTTCTTCAGAAAGAAATTTCTGAATATGAGAAAACATTGCACTATGTGGACATCTGGATTTTGCTGTCTCTTTCAGAACAGACGTGTTTAGTCTTGAAATGTTCTGATGACAGTGTTGAGTAATTAAAGTTCAGTTATGCTTAACATTGTGAGGTTGCATTTATCAGAGTCCTGAAGTTTTCAAGATTTCTATGTTTCTTAAATCTCAGTTATTCTGTTAATTCCACCTATAAAGTCCAGTGAAGCAAAGTTAAAGCTGCTGTAACACTTCATGAACAGCATGATCATAAGTCTGTCAATTCATGATGCAAATTATATTTTTACAGATACACACAAAGGAACACTGTCGAAGTCTTAGCCCCAGTTCTATATTCACATAGATCTGAAAAAATTGCAACACAAATAGTCAAAAGTTATGAAATTAAAAAAGAGTATTTGTACAAAATCAGTTTAACGCCCTTGTTGTTGGACTTTTTGCATGTACTGTAAAACTAATGAAGGCAAAAGCACAGTCTAAGCCAGTTTCTATTTGGTTGTATAAAATCAGAAAATAACTGCTGATCAATAAAAATTATTTATTTATTTTATTTTAGATGGCAGATCACAAAGAAGTAATGAGGGGCATTGAGCGGCATCCTGGAGTCCAGTATCCTGTTCTCACACCTAATCTTCAAGGTTTTCATTCTGCTGTAAGTGCTTTCATAGGTGTTGTCTACATTTACCTCTTTTATGTTTCAGACACTTTCAGTTCAGTACCAGAATCTAGCTATTTAATCTCAGAAATAAGTTATATATTTTTTCACTGAAAACTCCCAATTTCCGTTATGAAAAAATGGGAAATTCACAGAGTGATGTTAAGCTCATATTTTAGTGGAGGCATTGACCAGGAACTTTGTAAGTTCCTTTATAGGATACTTCTATGTAAGGGGCCAGACAGTTCTTTCTCTTTGACTTGTTGTCCCTGGAAAAGTTTTTCAAGAGTGTCTTGGTGGAAAACACTGAAGAAGGATGAGGAAATATTCGTTTAAATGAAAAAGCTCTATATCAATTCTGGATTTCATTTTGGTTGGGTTTGAAAGTTTAAATTATTTCAGTTCTTCCAAAATATTCAAAATTATAGACTTGAAGTGTGTAAGAGTGAATATGGAGCAGTTCAGTCTTAAAATATACACATTGTTAGTCTAATCTTTACCCTTTTGTTTTTTGAAAATTTTTAGTGCTTCTGCTTTTGTCCTGATATAGGACAGGCTGTATTTGGAAAGCATACTGCTTGGTGGACATTGGTGTTCTAGTGTGTCATTCAGTTCCTATACTGAAATAATGTTAAAACAGAATCCTGTGCATGGTTGACTTAACTATCAAACATCAGATTATAGTGCTGCAACTTTGTCTCAATGGTAGCTTGTATGAGTTTAATTAATGGTGTTTTATCTCTCTACTTTATTTAGTGATATAATGAAGGGAAAACAATGAATAAATAGTTGTAGATGATTCCTGCATTCCTTCTTGCTGATGTTTTTTCCCCTCTGTTTGAAAGAATATTTGTCCCTGTATGGGTTGTTGAATTTTAGACATTATCCTGCAGAGGCAGAGAGTAAAGGCAAAAGCTCCATCCTTTTTCATTGAACAAGAGTATTATTCTGCCTGGAGAGTGACAGTTAGTTAACTATTCTAACTATTAAGCTAAAATAATTTCTTCTCCTATCAGTTGACTTTCAGCCTTCTAGTTTGCCTCATGTTAGTTGATTTACTGAGGTACTGAATACAAGCTCAGGCTAGTTGCCCCTTCAGTGAAATCACCACATTTACACATTTTCTAGACTGGTGTTTGCTAAGACTTCTCTCAGCAGACTTTCATGTACACATTTTCCATATTATCCTTATCGACTGTGACACCAAGACCAATGGAGTCCTTGATCCTAGAGTTGGCTCTAACAAAGAAATCCCTGTTGGTAATTGTTGCTACTCTAGGCATATGCACACAGAGAGCTTTCCCAAGCATGAGAGTGACTTCCTGGTATTCAGGGGGAACAGACAGTATGACAGTGGTTGTATGATCTTTTCCTTTTCTGAAAAGATAAATACAAGTGTTAATAATGGTTTTTTATATAGCTGGTTCATGTGAACTCTTACATCATATTCCCTTTATCATTCATCACTTTAAACACATGTTTAACTAATTGCTAAGAAGAGGCAGAAAATATGACACAATGAATGATCTCAAAATTTGATTCTGTCTGTATGCTATAGCTTAAAAAAAATTGGAATTAAAATTAGATTTTTGATATGGATGATGTACTTAATGTACTTTAAAATTTTAGAATGTTGTACAGAATTAAATGTTCAATCTAATACTTTAATGTAGTATTATGATTCTGTTTTCTTGAAATGTGTTTTTTAGATTGCAGCAGGAGCTACAGAAGTCTCGGTATTTGGCGCAGCATCTGAATCTTTTAGCAAAATGAATATTAATTGTTCAATTGAAGAAAGCATAGAAAGGTTTGAAGAAGTCACTAAATCTGCAAGGAGTATGAATATCCCAGTGCGTGGGTAAATATACAGATTATAAAGTATTACAGAGTTACTGGAGTCATTGTTACAGGGGTTATTTGGTACCAGTAGAAAAGTTTATTACCAAATTTTTACATTGTAGATGAATTGTAATAATAATCTTTACTGTGATTTTTATTTTTAGGATTGAATATATTTAGTTATTTTTGCATTTTTAACTACTGATGGTAACTCTTTTGCTGTGGAAATTGAAAAAAGAAAGGAGTTTTTATGAGATTTTATTATAAAAATTAGTTTTTACTGTCACAGATGACAGAATAAAATTTCTTTTGTGCTGTTGAGAATTTGTAACACTAACACCTTAGAAAAATGCCCTACAAATTTTTATTTTATTGTAGAATTCATAATATATCACTACATACATTGCAGGATTAAGGTATAAAAGTGAGAAAACAAATTTACTCCTAAGAAAAAACTTATTCTGTATATAAGTTATTCCGAAAACCCAGGCATTGAAATTTTTGAGTCTCCAGTGCATGAAACTCTAGAATTATCCAGCAATTTTTTTAACTTAAAATTATCCTGAATGGTAGTCACTCTTGAACAGTATAGAATTTCATTTCCATTTTCTTTTGCATCACAGGTAAGAACTACTTACCTAAGATTATTTGTGAAGGTCCTTGTGAATGCAGAAGGGCTCACGTAGATTCAAGGAGAAACTCAGCAGTGAGATTCCTTGAGGATTACTAGTAGTATAAACTACATCATGCTCAGAAAATACCTGGATTTGAAAATAGGTGGAGGTAGATACCTTAGAGGCTAAGTACCTGAAAACCAGTCTGGGAATAAATACTGGTTTCTCTCTTTGCTCCAGAAATAGTGATGGGGTAATGCTGCTGCACACATTTTTTAATGACAGTGTGTGGTTGTTTGGGCATTTGTCTGGAGAAAGGGAAATCTGACTTCTAGTTATAACTGTGCCCCAGAGGATCACAGAACAGCAGTATGGTTTAGGTTCAGAACTCTGGATATAATTTTGTCCAGTCCAAGGATTTGTAGGTGTTGGTTGGCAAAAAACTCAACCTGAGCCAGCAGTGTGTGCTCACAGCCCTGAAAGCCAATTGTGTCCTGGCTGCATCCAAAGCAGCATGGCCAGCAGGGCAAGGGAGGGGATTCTGCCCCTCTGCTCTGATGAGATGCCAACTAGAGTGCTGCATAAAGTTGTGGTTCCCCCGCATATGAAGGACATGGAACTGTTGGAGCAAGTCCAGCAGAGGCACTGGAGCATTTCACTAACAAGGTCAGGCTGGGAAAGTTGACTCTGTTCACCCTGGAGAAGAGAAGATTTTGTGGAGACCTCATAGCAACCTCCCAGTATCTGAAGGGGGCTGCAGCAAAGCCAGAGAGGGACTCTTCATCAGGAACTGTAATGATAGGAGAAGGAGGAAAAGCTTCAGGATGAAAGAGTAGGTTTTGATTAGATACTGGGAAGACATTCTTTACTGTGAGTGTGGTGGGGCACTGGCACAGGTTGCCCAGAGAAGATGTGGATGCTGCATCCCTGGAGGTGTTGTTCAAGGCCAGGATGGATGAGCTCTGAGCAACCTGATCTATTGGAAGGAGGTGTCCCTGCCCATTTCTGAGGTGTTGGAACTAAGTGATGTTAAAGGTCCCTTTCAATCCAAACCATATTGTGTTTCTGTGATTTTCACACACACACACACGGGCCAACCAAGGATAGCTCATAAATGCTTGGATTCCTTTTCCTTAGCCTGGGTATATTTCAGGAGGAAAATCACTGAATAGAGAAGGAAGGATGTTCACTGTATTAAGAAATAGTAACTTGTACCAGAGTTTAAATACTTTTTCCAGTTGCTAATCTGCCAGTGATTATGATTTGTGATTATCATGATTTGCCTCCCTAAGCCACTTCTCATATAAGAGATCTCTTATTTAAAAGCTGTCTGCCACCACTGTTCGTCACTTTTTTTCTAAAACTAAAATCTGAGCTGAGAACATAAATAGCAATTTGAGTTCTCCAGGAGGATTAAGCTCGGGGATGCCTGAACTTTAGGTCCCAGACAAGTGTGGTTAAGGGAATTCAGACAAAACAGCAAGTGTATAGCAACAAATTTTATCCACTTGTGAACACTTTTACACTAAACTTCTGGTTTTGTTTTTTTCAGATGTCTAGGCCTGTCGTGAGATATTTTCTGTTTTATATTCCTACGTTTAACTAATAAAATTCAACTAAATGGTGCAATATAGGCAACCAACCATCCTCAAAGCCTATGTATTGTAGAAGTTTTTGGATAATTATGGAGGATGTCAAAAAAGGGACTTTGCAACTTGTCCATAAGATGTAAATTGTAGGTGATGAAGAAGCCCCTGTGGTGTACTGTAGATTGATTTTCTGTTTAAAATATTAACTTGTCTTCTGTGCACTAGTTTGCATACGTTTAAAAGGCAGCGTGGTGCTTTCCACCACCCCACAGGTTATGTCTATTGCATTTGTAACATACCAGAAGCAATTATTATGGCATTAATACACTGATGTGATGGAAGTAACTGTTCCCATGACAAGATTCTTCAACATTCCCAAACATTTATTATCTATTATCTGACAAACCATGTGGCTTTTATTTTTCTTCACACAGAAAAGAAAGAAAATAAAAGGAAAAAAAAAAGAAGAGAGAGAAAGAAGTAGGAGGCAAAAAATGGTAAAACAGAAGAATAACACAGCAAAACAAAAATAACTTAAAGAATGAAAACAAGGCAAAGAGATAAAAGGGAGGAATATCAAGAAGCAGGTGGTGAAGCAAACAGAACAGTACAGAAATGAAGAAAATATAATTGAACTCAGAGAAAATACAGTCAGATCATATTTTGAAAGTGCTTACTTTCTGTATCCAGTAGAGATATCTCTAATTTCAGTGCAATATGCAAACATAAGATAAACTTCATACAGTACATGCAGGGAAATTTTATTGAGTCTGTCATGCCAGGTGCAGTATGTTACAGAACACTTCAACAGAGAAATGCTTAATATCAGATATGCTACAAAGTGAGCAGATTCAAAGTTATGAATGAAAATCATTTAAGTGCACTCCACCTTTCTTCCTTAGGCTTACAGGAAAAGTGAATCATTCAGAATTAAATAATTCAATTTGTGGTGATGCCTTTTCCTGGTCTTAGAAAATTGAGAGCCAGACACAGTTAAGGGATAAGGGTTTTTACCTTGGTGTTTTAATAAGGATCCTTCCTTATTGGTGCACCACTTCACCAAGGTGGAGTGTGCCACAATGCACACACACATGATAAATCAGTGTACAGTTTTATAGACTTTACAAATCAGCATATCTAGCAAGGATGCCCCAATGGGAGGCCTGGATGAATGGTGTGATATTCCCCCCATCTGTCAAATTCCCCCCTGGATGAGCCAAATCTTTAGTTTACAGGATGTGTTCTACAGAGATACTAGGTTTGGGATCTTGGTTTCCCAAGATAATGTGGGGTTTTCCAGCCTCCTACTATGAGGCCTTTAGGATGTTTGGTCTCCTGGCCTAACAAAATACAAGGTTATGGTAAGTTACTAGACTTAAGGAATTACAAGTATGCATGCTAAGAATACTGAGGATACATTAAAGTTGTATAGAAGGTACATAAAAGAAAAGGCAAAAAATCATTTGGCATCAGTGGGATTGTAATGATGTAAAGGATCCAAATAGAGAAGATATGAATATTGCAGAGAAGCTACATTTAAGTGAATGTTACGTGTGATCATCATCACATTATATAAGTTTGAGAATTAATTTATCCAGTAAAAAATTGAAATTCAGTCATAAGAGATAAGATGATGGACTAATGTTACACTTTGACAAATCAAAAAGTTTAAGAGAGAATTGCTGGTGTTTTTCCGGGTCATCTAATATAACTCAATTATAAAGTAGCCAATCTGCTAAAAAACCTGCTGAGAATCTAAACTGCAGAATATGGACCTTTATTTCATAAAAAAAACCTTTTCTGAGGCAATAATTCTCAGTATCCACTAAACATGGATTTCAGTATATGAAAATATTGGGAAGAAGGTTTTGAACAATATATGTTAGAAGATAAAAGAGAACTGGTTGACCCCATACATTTGGATTTTAAGTGCACTTTTAAAAAAATCATCCTGGGAAGATTTTGAGGAGTCAAAGTAGTAATCAATGAAAAATAAAATAGTACTTTGGATCAGAAGCTAGACAAATATGTTTTAAAGAGAATAAAAGTATTGTGATACTTTGACTTGTGTCCCTCCCTGTTCATACTTGTTCAGATGCAGTCCTCATGGGTTGCAGTAACAAGAGTCTATGGAAAGCATTGAGACAGAATGATTTCTCAGAAGTAATAGTCAAAAGGGATTGTTTAGTGCCCATTTACTTCACTACTTTCTTTAAAGCTCCAGTGTGTTTTCTTGAGTAGAATTCTGAAGACCAGAAAAAAATAGCAGAAGCCTGAATATGGAAATAGAGGATTCACAAGGACTTCTTTTTTTAATAGCAGATCTCGCAGCAGTTGGAAAAAGGTCTAAATGGTGGACTTAAAACTTTCAATTAGTTAAAAAATGAAAAAATGCTCTTAAAGAAGAATCATCAGTTTTGAGTACCATGTCCAGGAAGTAAATGCATTTACAACATTTCAGATGCACATGAAGAAGGAGGTTATGGAAGCAGTCTGACATTTCAGACTTAATTCTAGAAAATTACACTATGGTTTTCTCTGGTAGAAAAGCCTGCACTACTATAGGGAATTCATTAGTACTTGAGAGAAAGTAGTCCATTAGTTCCCAAATATTGCAATATTTGAAAGACTTCTGGAGTTCTTAATTGCATTTAGTGAGATAAAACTCTAGGTTTTTCTTCCTTAATGAAAAAAATTAAAAATATATTCAGCAAGTAAAAGTTAAACTGAGATTTAACAGAAATATTCAGTGCAATCCAGGTGACTTTTTCTTGGAAATAAAACAATCAAAAAAGAAGTAGCTATTAAAGTCTGTGATTTTTGATCCCATCTTTAGCTGTTGCTAAGGAAGCAGCTTTTAGTGCCAGATACAATAAACAGCATTTGGGTATCCTGATTCCATGAATTTTTTTTAAAATGCTGAGACAGTCAAGGGTTTGTGGGAAGTTTTTTTTGATATTCAGTATTTTGAATAGATACTCATGGTTTGACTGGTTGTTCCTCAATTGAAGAAGACTAGTTTCATGGTTTTTGTTGTGTAGATATTATTTACTGACAATAATTATATATTGTTTTTCACTATTGTTGTAACATGAGACACATCTGAGCATGACCACACAACAAGCCTGATCTTGCCATCCTAAATTTTCTAGTAGTTACTTGAGGGAATTAGGCAACCTTCTTGCTATGGTTTACTGTATGTACTTTTTAAAAGTACCTGCCATAGGATGGCAGGTGGCCCATCTAAGGCTAGGCTGTGGATGATTATCTCTGATATCAAGAATAAGAACAAATGAATCTCATTCTATTTCTGCATAGCCAAAGGATTAGGATCTTGTAATTTGTGTAAATACAAGAATTTGAAAAATTACAAGAAATAGAAGAAATGAAATAATAGGCTTTGTGCTGCAAGGTATCACAAAATGAAGCCGTTGACTATACAGAGAAAGATTTTTACTCTGTGGACTTAGTTTTTAATGGGCCTTTTAGACATTGGCTGATTTAAAGAACCATCACCAAAACCTGCAGCCCTTCCTCAAGCAAGCTCCCAGGACTACACATTTGAAATTCTAATATAAATTTTGTAGGCTAAATATTTTGCACACAATTATTAAAGTAATAAAAATAACAATATGCATAAACTGTGTTTGTGTTCATTTCAATACAGAGGTTGTTTCCTTTCTAAAGCACTATTATTGTTTAAAGTGTTATTTATTTGCAGGAAATGGATAATTTAGTGCCTTGCCCTAACTCCTTACTTGAGCAGTTGAAAAAATACTACCAAAAATAATTTTAAGGGGTTCAAATTGTATTTCCCATTTTTACTGGCAATTTACAATTTATGTAGTGGGCATAAATCATTGGCAATACTTGAATCTTATGAAAAATGTACTCAAACAGTTGAAACTAAACTTTCAGCTTTTGCATGTCTTACTGTTACTACAGCTGCACTAACATTGACTCCATCATCATCCAGAAAATTTATGTTGTCAGCTGTCACATTTAAAATCTGTAGCACAGTCCACAGTTTTCTAAATGTTTACTAAATCAGTTCAAATGTTTATGAAGAATTGAAATGTTGCATATGGTCTTAGAAGTTGGGTCATTTATTAGCATCATAAAGGGGTGGGGTTCTGTTGGTTTTTGTTTGGGGTTTTGACTTAGTTTGGGAGTTTTTTAATACATGCATAAAAACTTTACAATAACATCTGGGACACACTCTGTGAAGACACTCAGCCAAATCAGTTATGAACTGTGTGGTCAGCTAATTACTACTGTGTGTCTTTTACATGTAAAGTGACACAAAATTTGTGCTGGTTTTAAATTTGCGGCTAGCAATGCATGATTCAGGTCCTATTAAAAATATCACAACTTCAGAGATTAAAAATTAAGTCTTAACAGCCAGTATTGATAAAAAATTGTGGGAAATGGTAATTGGAAGTAGTCACTTGGATTCTCCTTGTGTATCATGAATGTATGTATGAAGAAAATGTTAAGTAAATTCTGAATAAGGTGGTTTCTTCCAAGTTAATGTATTCCATTAAGCAAGATTCTTCTAAGTTTATTTATTCCAAAATTTAAAAAGACACAGGAATGAATTGCAATTAGTACGATAGAACAGTGTAAAGGAAGTAAGGACTGGTATTTTTCTTTCTTTTCCAAAAATGGTGCTTTGGGTCCTGACCATGACATAAAATCAGACTATCTCATTCTGAAACATTCAATAGTATATAGGACTTCCTTATTCCTAACAAAAAATGAACCAGGGATATAAGCCTGAAAGGTTGTAATCTTTTCCTTTACTGAAAAGTACGTCTCCATGGTCAGCAACTAAAAGCTGCATTTATGTCCCAGACCTGAAAAATGTTCATGTGAACAGTCCTTTTAAGGCCATTTGTTCAAATGTGAATGTGTATGCAAATATTTAGAGATTCAGCGTTAAAAAAACAGATGCAAATGATTGCAGTAGAATACCTCTAGTGGCATTTCCTTACAAAGCTGCTGCTTCATAAATTAAAGCACATGCAATCACACATTAATTATGAACTGTTCTATGTAATTCCTTTGTTTATGTCCTATGCCTTTTAAGAGAAAGTTGTATGATGCAGTTCGCAGTACATAAAAGCACGTTGAAATGTATCACTATTTGGCTTACATCTGTGTTTGTACAGAATTCAAATACTGGTTGATATACTTGAAATATAGCAATATTTTTTCCTTGAGAAATAGATAACAAACCAACTATTCTGTGTATTTTTTAAAATATTTTTATTATTACCACCTTTTATACTATGCTATAATGATGCTTACAGGTTGCAACATACTTAATTCTTTGTTGATTATAGGAAATAATTATTGGTTCATTTTGATGCTAATATATATTAAACAAAATATAATCAAGACTTAAAGAATTTATTTTAGTTATCTTTGTCTTGTGCTAATGATATCAGGATTTTTTTTGGAAAAGAAAGATGTGGAAGAATAATTTTTTTTTGTTTTAATGTACTTGCAACAAGTGGTTTTAGAAACTAATAGTGAAGTCTGTTTTGTTTATAAAGACACATCCTGATTATCGAAAACTCCTGTTTATCAAAATAATCACATATTTATAATTCAGTTCAACAATGTTCTTTTTTTCTTCTTTTATTACAGTCCATCCTAAGTAACTTGAGATATTTGGATGGCCTTACAGTAGCAAATCTTTTAGATGTGATTAGAAATACCATAAGAGGAACTCAGCAATTCAGTTTTGCACAAATCACACAGTTCAAAGCTGTGTGCGTCTTACAAATACAGACAGAAACTCAGAACTCATATTTTCTGGTATTCTGGAATACTTAGGGCTCAAATAAATGTTTCTTCACATTGCTTTAAATTGCCCATTTTAAAGACTACACTGTGTAGTTTAGCATACTCACAATTATTTTGAGAATATTTTGACTTATACTATTATCACTTTTCTAGATAGTAAAACCAGTGTAACACCTTCATGTCACTATAAGTGAGCCTATAGTTGGGGTTATGGAAACAACAAAATGTAGATGAGCATTTAATAGACTTGGAAGGAACACGATTTTGTATGTGAATGGTAAAAAAATCCACAGGGTTATGCAGTATTAAGCCAGCTGGAATCAGTGCCCTGGAGAGGTTTAAGGAGCCAGAGATTGCTGGAATAAGGGATGTAGTGAATGTCTCTGTACTGGGAACAGGTTAAGAGAAGGACCTTGGAGCCATTGTACTGTCTCTATCATACTGGATGATTGCACTATGTGAAGGTTTTCCTGAGTGGTGTGCTTGATAGTATGTTACTGACAGCTCCATAGGTAACTAGAGAGAGTTATTGAAAGTTAAGTGGTTTAGTGGCCCTTCATTATTGTAACAGCTTGGTTACTTTTTAGAGAAGTAACTATTTTGTAGAAAGTAGTTCAGCATTTTATCATAGTTCACAATTTAATAGTGTTTTTTTGGCATTTTGGCATTTAAAAATACTAACAAATATTTTTTCTGTAGTATTCACTGTGAAAAGCATACATATTACTTTTAACTGGGCACTGAATACATGGAGAGATTGTTTCTTTTTTTTCTTTTTTTTTTTAGGGGGAGGGGGGAGCGGAAGGTTGTTTGGGGGGTTTTTTGGTTGTTTTAAAAATCAAATGTGAAAGAAAGATCCTGGCCTTATTTACACATTTTGGACTTGGCTTGGAGATTCTATTTCTGGAGGAATCTCCTTTTTCTCTCTCTACTTCTTTGTGTTTTTTCTCTCCCTACAGCAAAGACTCCCTGGTTTTAATAAATGGTTTTCTTTGGAAAGAGACAGAATAGATCAACCTTAATATTATGAATTCACCAAATGATAGGCATGTACATTTTAGCACAAACATCCAATAAAAATAAATACATCTGCAGTGAACATGGTAAATTATATGCAAACTTACACTATAATAATAAACAGGAAACAGCAGCATCTGAGTCTGCAACTGGCTTCTCAGGAGGCTTCATGCTTCCAGCTGTGGTAGCAGCTGTGGAACTGGCTCTGGGACTCCTGCTGAAACAAGTTGACAAAGGGCTGATTACAACATGGAGTTCAGTTTTTGCTTGGATTCATTTTCCCTTTAACACACTTTGGTTAAGAAATGTTTGCTCCTTTACCCTGTTTGTGGTTTTATATCTTTCACTTCACAGACACTGGGCTGATGTGGTTATCACCAGTCCTAGTGACCTTGATCATGGGGACCTTGTGCTGTCTATACCATTTGTGGAACGTTGAAATTTGGTTTTAGCATACTGGAAGAAATTGAAAACTCTCTTCCTCTTCCTTCTCCCTCCCTATCCCCAGAGGCTGTTCAGCATTTTTGCGCAAAATATTGCACAGTCAAGTTGTTGTGTGGTTTTTTTTATTTTGTTTTTGTTTTATAAGCATAGGAAACAATTTAGTAGAAGAGTGAATGATACTGATCTGCAATGAAATCTGCAGACAGATGAGAGACTCTTCCAGGGTAAACTCTTCCAGGTGAAACAAGTAGAAAACTTCTTTTTAACACTTTTACTTAAAGGCAAGGATTCTGATTTCTCAAAATCTGAGTAAGCAAACCAGCACATACTTGTGTGTTGCTAAAGCATCGTGTATCAATGTGTTCACGTGCAAGTCCTTCTTTCCATCTCTGGCTTCATGGGCTCTTTTCTTTTTTCATGTGCTAAAGACTTAGTTAAGCTATGTCTGGCCTTGATTCAGCAAAGATTTAAGCTCATACTTAGAATTAAACACTCTCATTGCAGATTCCGCTTTGTGAACTCTTAGATATTTGCTTCTGCTCTCATACTGTGGAGTGTCTCTGGTGAATATTCTGACACCGGAACAGTCTCTTTCATTATGGTATATTTTTCAGTTTCACTCCTGCTATCTTTTTAGAAAACAGCTGTATTCTCCAACTTAATTGAATTCACAAATTAAATCCCAGTTGCCTCTGTAATTTATTGCTCAAGCTCTTCTCTTTCCTCTGCTGCTTTTCTTCACATAAGATCTTTCTTTTTCTCCTAAGAAAAATAGATACTATATCCTCTTCCTTCTGTCCTTTCTCCTCCACTGTCAGAGCAGCAGAAGTTTCTTGTCTACTTTCCATCTGTACCCTTTCCACTTGCCCCAGTGACCCCATGTTCTGTTCTTCCTCTTATTTCTTCCCTCCCTTATTCTCTTTCTTAACCTCTCACTGTCCTCTGGCTCTTTTCCACTTGCAATATAAGCAAGCATTTGCCTCTTAAAAATTGCACCTTTGACCCTCCTTGGTCCTTCATATCATATCTCATCGCCTATCTCTCCTTCATTCCTAAGCTCATTGAAGGCGCTGTTTATAATTACTGTCTAGGGACCCTCTTCTGTGATTCCCTCCTATAACTCCTACACTTTGGCTTCTGTTCCTTGCTTGCAACTGCAACAACTCTCACCAAACTCCCTGATGACAAGATCTCGGAAACAGTAGTCTCTCCTCATTCTTCTTGATTTGTCAGTAGTGTTTGCTGCAGTTGACCAGACTGTTCCTTTAACTTATGTCTTCTGCTGCTCTTTGTGGCTCTGTTTTGGTAATTTTCTTCTTTCCAAGCAATTTTGCAGAATGTCCTTCAAAGTTGTTTGGCGTGTTGGAGTTATGTGGGTGGAGGTCTTGGGGCTCTGATTTGGTTGTATTCTCTTGTGATTTTAATGCCCTTTGGATTCTTTCATACCCAAAAATAAAAGAAAAATGTAACAGCCAAATTTATGTGTAGATAACAGATCTACCTTTGTATTGAAACATATTTCCTCACACATCCACTTAATGGTTAGGAAACACACAAATGCAATTACAAAACATCCCACACAGCACTGCCTTAATTCTAGATTTCCTGGTAAATACTCAGACTGGACACATGATTATTTTTGCTCTTTCACACAGACGTGCGTGTGTGTTTTCACATGCTAGGCACTCTGTACCCCACTAGCAGTACTCAGTGCTTGCCTGCCTATGTTCCAGCTTGCATGGAGTTTTCTGCAACTGACTCAAATTGTATTTCATTTCCTATAAAAATACAGTGAGATCTTTTCAAAACTAATTCCACAGGGCTTCATCTTAGGCCCTGTGTTCTTCAACATTTTCATAAATGACTTGGACACAGGACTGGAAGGGATACTAAGCAAGCTTGCAAATGATACAAAACTGTGAGGAGCTGTCAACTCCCTCAAAAGCAGGGAGGCCATGCAGAGAGACAATGACAAATTAGGGGGCTGGGCAATCACCAGCCATATGAAGGGAATGTGCCACGTTCTGCACCTGGGATGAGGCAAGCCTGGATATACAGACAGACAGAATGAGATGCTGGAACCAGTGCCCCAGAAAGGGACCTGGGAGTCCTGGTCAATGGCAAGTTGAATATTTGTCAGCAGTGCCCTGACAACCAGGGGGGCCAACCCTGTCCTGAGGGCATCAGGCCCTGCCAGCATTGCCAGCCAGGCAAGGGAGGGGATTGTCCCTCTCTGCTCTGCCCGGGGGTGGCCTCAGTTGGAATATTGTGTGCGGTTTTGGGTGCCACAATACAAGAAAGATATTTGTGAGCGTTCAAAGAAGGGAAACAAAGATGGCAAAGGGCCTGGAGGGGGAAGCTGTATGAGGAGCAGCTGAGCAGCTGAGGTCACTTGTTCTGTTCAGCCCGGAGGAGACTGAGGGGAGACTCACTGCAGTTACAACTTCTTCATGAGGGCAAGAGGAGGCCCAGACACTGATCTATTGTCTGTGGTGATCCGTGGCAGGACCCGAGGGAATGGCCTGAAGCTGTGCCAGAGGAGATGTAGGTTGGATATTAGAAAAAGGTTCTTCACCCAGAGGGTGGTTGGGCACTGGAACAGCTCCCCAGGGCAGTGGTCACAGCATCAGCCTGACAGAGTTTGAGAAGCATTTCTACAATGCTCTCAAGCACTGGGTGTGACTCCTGGGGATCGTCCTGTGCAGGGTCCAGGAGCTGGACTCAATGATCCTTGTGAGTCTCTTCGAGTTCAGCGTATTTTGTGATTCTGTCTGCTATTTTATATCCTCTATTAAAAATGCTTATCCTGATGTATGTCTGGAGTGCGCTTTGCTCTTTTACAGCTGCATTTTAAGTATTTAACTTTCAAATTTAATGTTATCACCACATCTCTACTTTTTATTCCAACTCATTAAGTGAAAATATTAGATAAAATTCTGCCAAGCTCATTCTTGATGAACTCTACTGAAAATTTGTTTTTTTTCATTCTTCACAGGACTTTGTTGTCTATCTGGTAGGAAATTCTTTTCCTGTCAGATTCTTTCAGTAATCCCTATTTTCTGCAGTTTAATATTGAATATCTGATGCCCAGATAGATTATATCAACCATATTTTCCTTGTTTAAAATGTCAGTCTGGTTGCAATGGTGTAAGTATGCAGAGAGTTCATAATCTCAAACAGATTTGTGTATTGTAGCAGGCAGATTCCTCAGGTCACCACATACTTTCATACCCCAGCAGGCCCAGCTGAATTATGTGAGCTCAGGCAAGTTTCTGCTCTCTGGTGTGAACCACAGGGAGTATTCTGTTGTTCTCGAGATACCTTTTGGCCTGCTTTTACTTTTGTTTGCCCTACTCCATCCCAGATGTTGTTCATGCCACATTATCACTACCAAATGCATGTCTTCTTGATCTGACATATGCAACCATTAGGAACCTGTAAAGATATGTAAGTAAAGGGAACATGTGCACATACATACTATATGTTCTGCATTTACTTAGAATTTAGTACTGTTCTTAATCACTTCATAAAAAGTGCTGTGGCTGATATTGAAAACAATTTCAGTAGATGTATGCAGTCACTAGCTCTAGGCACCATAGTATTATGTAAAAAGCAATCCTTTGGGTCTGAAATTCTTCACACTTAATTTCATTTGAAAAACTGTATGCATAAAAAAATTAAGGAAATTATCCTGAATTGCTTTTCAGTTATGTGTCACTGAAAATCAGGACAGTGTTTAAGTGTTAACAGTAGCCACATTATCTTTAATGTAGATATGAAAATTCAGAATTTTGGAATTTAAACAGTGACATCTAAATTGGGGCTGGTAGTTAATGAATTCAGTGGCCAAGTTTCCAAAACCTGGTTTTCATAATGACATATAGATAATTGAAATCATGCCTAGTAGGCATCTGGATTAAAATTATGAGCAGGATGTAATGGACCCAACCACTTTTATGGAAACAAAATTCATTTCCATTTCTTTGTCAGAGCTAATCAAGCTCTTTCTAGATTTAAGGTTGGCTTCATTCTTGCTCTTACTTCTAGTAACATGCCTTCCTATAAGGGATGGAATATGCTCTATGTATTAAAATATGGACATTTTTTCCACAATTTGTTTTTGCCTGTTACTGATCCTGATTTCACATTCTATCAATCAGTTTCTCCTTCAACTGCAAAGAAACAATACATCCTTTACCCCACAGACCTTGACTACATCCAAACTGGCATCTGTTCAATCCCTTTTGCATTATACAGTGTATAATTTTACATTATATCCTTCAGTGTTGAGCGAAAGGGAATGATGGGAGATCGATGAAGGCTCTTGTTCTCCTATTAAGCAGTTGAGCAACCTCCCACTGGGACTGGGGCTCTGCAGGCCCCTGTTGTAAATCCTTTTACAGTCACACTTTTGATTTTGACTGGATGTTTCTGGTTAGTTTAATCATATTCCTGATCAATTTAAGATAAACAATTAGAAGTTTAATTAGAATTTCATGGGTCTTAATTGTCACTAAAAAGAGGAATTTAAACTGAATTCTATGCTAATAGAGCATTAAGGCTGAACAACGGAAGTTTGGTTGTGGCTTTCAGTTTTTGTTCTTTGTGGAGCCAATAGCTGCTGAGGGACACAGTTTGGCTTCTCAGTTTCTTCTTGTCCCAAGGCATGCCTAAATTACAGCTTGCAATGGAGCTATAATTCTTCTGAGGCACTGGGACAGAAATGCCAGTAGAGAGGGAGCATGAAAGGTTCCTCATTCACCACAGTCCTGATGACTTATGTCCTCATTACAGTTCTGATGAGATGGTGGGGCTGTCAGAAGTAGTCTGTGTCCATGGTTGCTATGATATGGATAGTATTACAAGGAATAAAGTGATATCTTTCTCTGAATACTTCGTGAGGGCAAGGCAAGGCCAAGTTTGAGCTGACTCTTGTAACTTCAGATGGAAATCCCAAGAAAAACCAAGTCTCCTACAACACTGTAAACTTGGCCACCTTGCCAGTCCTTTAAAACTCGTAACATATACTGAGCATAAATAAAGATTTGCATTGCTGTTTTGTGATCTGAAAGGAAAATTGATAAACCTTTTTTTGTCATCTGATGTAATTTTAACTTTTCATTCAAATCTTTATGTTGATTGGTTTATGTGTTCGAAATTATATTTAATCTATTTTTAATGTAACATGGATGAATACATACATACATACATACATTTATATAAATATATATAAACCAAAATATTGTGTGTTCTTTTTGTTACAGGTATGTGTCCTGTGCCTTGGGATGCCCATATGAAGGAAACGTTGTACCAGATAAAGTGGCAGAAGTAAGAGTTTCTGGCTTGTCTTTTTAATAAATCAGAAATATATGGAATTATCTCTACTTAATCATAAAAAGATCTTTAATGGATAAAATTTAAGGAAAACAAGCAAAAAACCTAGCTAAAACTAAAACTTGGTGCATAACCTCACTTAGCCATATACAGTCAAATGTGAGAAAAATAGCATATTTTGATTGTTATCAGTCATGAGAAAAAATATTATGTAGTATTTCACCTAGCAAGAAGGTAAGAAATTACTTAAGAAAATAGACTCAAGCACATATGTCAGTGGACTATGTTGTACAAAAGGGTTTCCTGCACAGCTTTTTGCTTTTTAAATCCATTTTATGCTGGAATAAGCACACTGTGTTGTCATTGTGCTTCTGGTGAGGGTCATGTGATGGACATGAACCAAAACTCACCTCCAATATGATTTCTTAAATTGCTCTACTGCCATGATGGAATAAGTTGCACCTTCCATCCCTGCCCCTTTTCCTCATTTAGAATATAAGATAAGGAAGAAGATACTTTAGTCCAGCCCTTTTTCCATAAGAGAGATGAGTGAAACAGAAGTATAAAATTTTGCAGGAAGGTAAAGAGGGCATCAAAACTTAAATGGACTGGAAAAAACGAAAGTGGAGTAAAAATTCCAAGAGGCTTAAGACAGAACATGCTAGCCTTCCACCTAGAGACAGACTTGTCTTCTCTGTTACACTTAATCACCTATTTTTGTCGATCTAGCAGAATATCCAAACCATTATTTTTTAATTTGTAGCACTAGCAACTAGTCAACATTTGCCTGATGTATTATGTTCTGTGGGTGGTTTTCAGGTCCTGTTCTCTGCATCTTCTTCTAGTCTACACTCCAGATGGAATTTGTGATAATACTTCCCCCACAGCATCCACACATACTCAGACTCTTTGGAAAAAAAAAAAAAAAAGCTGGAAGGTTGTCAGTATTTCTAAATGTATTTGTTGTAATATGAAGTGAAGGTTAGAAATCACACAGCTTTAGTTAGAGCAGTGATGACATACTGCTTACGGTGTTCCCGAAAAGGTTTCTTTCCATGTGTTGCTTGTTTTTTACTGAAGAAAGCTCCTTTTACTGAGAAGAGCTCCTTCTCAGTTTGCCCGTGGGATTGCTATTTGATGTTCCAGACCTGCAAACTTTCACTACACAGCTATTTTATTTTCTATCTTCATCCTAATAAGTGTCATCTTGTGTACCTGTATACCACTGTGTATGTGTTCATGATAAAAGCTACCACATTAAATTTATTAATTCCATCCCTGATTCAGCAAGCACTGCTGCATATATGGAAGCATCTGAGAGCTTTTGTATAAATACATGCACAGAATCAGCATGACCAAAATTACTGGCTGAGTTGCTAAACTCTTTCAGAGAGCTGCTGCTCTGGTCATCATCTCTTTGGGATGGGAGCATTTTGACTCCCATGACTGTGTATTGCAATCAGCAGCTATGATTGAAAGGTTTAGACAGTTTCTTCTCCAGTCAGTAACAGTGACCATTTTCATTTCTTTTAAGCAAAATATTTTTTAACTGAAGCAAAAACCAATTAGAAGAGGTGAATTATTTCAGACTACATGCATTATTACAGATTGTTGCAGACTACATTAATTTCTGGCATACTAGATATGTAACTGCTTTACACATAGTTATCAAGTGAGTGCAAAATTCAGATGCCTTCAGACTTCTGGAATCTATCAAATATATTTGTATGGTTCTTTCTTTAAAACAAAAAACAAAATAAGAGTTTTCATATCCTAAAATAAATTGCCTAGTCCTGTTACTCTGCTGATTCTTGAAAGGAAGTCATTGCTTAACCATTTATCATTTTGTCATTTGAGTATTTCAACTTTAGGCAGATAAAGCTTGAAAGTTTTCAGAAATACTGTATAACATCCTTGAAGGCAGTTCTATAATCCATTATCATATAACCGCATCACATACTTGGCTGTTTTTGTCTTTCTGCCTGCTTATTTCTTTCTTTGGCTTCCTTTTAACTTAAAGCAGTGAATTAATTAAGTTAAATATTATACAGGACACATTCTGACTAAACTATAGAAAATGTACCTACTCTTGTTTGAATATTATTGGATCATTAAAGTTTCCCTTACAGCACAAGAACTGAAGGTTTTTTAGATTGTTAGTTACTTAAAATAATCAATAATTGGATTATCGGCTTTTTTTGTGTTCAATATAGGAGTATAGTTTCTGATATTTCCAGGAGTAGGACTGTTCACATGCCTTAGAGATTGCAGTGCTGGTTCCCCAATTCCAATTTTGATCAATGCTTGGTGTCAAGCAATGTTTCCAAACGGAAACTCATATGCATAGCAAAATAGCTCAGTGGTGCAGAACACAACCCTGTTCAATCAACAAAGCTGAAAGCTCACATTCACATTCACATCCTGATTACGTAGAAAAACAGTGTGTTCTCTTCTCCCACACTCTCCTCCCAAAAATCCACATTGAAAACTTACAAAACTATAGCTCACAAGCTGCCTTCTACTATGGTAGAATAGAAAATTCAGTACCAAAACTCCCATTCTGCTTCCAAGCTATAAATAAAATTTAGATCTCTTTTTCAGTTTAGGTTGTGATGAGTCAGTGATGATGCTCAGCTTGTTAAGTTTCATCCTCTCTTCTTCCATCTTTCAGAACTCTGCATTTAGGAAACTGAAAGACCTAAGGACTGAGCATGAAAAAGAAGTGAATGCAATATGATTTCTAGCAGTTTATATAGTCCAAGTTATGACTAAAATACTTACTAGAAAAACTTTGAATTGTGCATTAAAAAGAAGAGGGGGGAAGTGCAGTACATTTCTTTGCCCTGGTCTTGAAGAAACACTAAGGTTTGGGATTTAACTGACTGTAATCCACCACTATCTGCAGATGATCCTTTTTCTTTCTTACAACAGTAGTCTAGTTAAAATGCCTGCCATGTATTGATGATATAAAAATATGCTGTGAGATGAATCCCTTTTGCATTCCAGTGAATGTCCCTTTCTTAAAATGTATGTTGAATTTATGTGTATATTAACCAGGAAATCTGACTTTAAAGCACAGTTTTACCACACTTGCAATAGTCATAGCACTTCCAAACCTTAAACAGGATGATTCAGACTATTTCTTTTTTTCAGCTGTTCTTTGAATTAAGTGAACAGCAATATTAATCCAGCGCTTCCGAGACTGCTGGTGCAGCACTTTGTCTGCTTCCTCAGACATGCTCACAGCAATCCCACTGATGGAGCCCTGGAATTGTTTTAACAGCAGACTGCAGTGTGACTTAAGATGTCTTTTTGGAAGAGGGTTGTATTTTTTCATCTCTAAACAGTTAGTTTCTAAACTGGGATTCCGTTCCAGTGGAGTGGTCTTTTGAGATCTTTCATACACAGTGAGGAATCCTAAAGGGGACAAACATATTGAGCAGCTGAAAATAAGGTGGAATCTTTCCAAATGAATCCAACAAAAATAAGATGGAAAGCGCCTGCATTCAATTCCTGAAGCAGTATTTTCAGTGAAAATATGATTTTGTGCTTCTGAATGTGTTTCTCTCCATGCAAAAATTATGAAGCCAGACCTCACTTTTCACTCATGCAAAGAACTTCTTGAAGACGTAATTCCAGAAATATTTAGGGCTCTGCTTACATAAGTAAGACCTATTTGTATATAGTTTTGTTTTATACTAAGAAAATTTTTAAAACTTAAGGACCAGAATGTTAATTAAGTTGCAGTTTTCCTTTGTTAGTATTTTAATTTGATTTCATGAAAAGCAAGCAAAATTGATATTGCAAAATTAATGTTGACTGCAGGACATTAAAATTTCAGATTTCATTGATTCTTTTAAGTGCCAAGAGAAAGAAAAATGAGATTTTTTGTTAATTATTTATTATCTTTGTTGACTTCATGTAATATGCAAACAAAAGAATAGGTCCTTACCCTGCACAACTTGTAAGCTGAAAAGTACATGGAGAAAACCTAACAGCTGGGAAGTCCCCAGAGAGAAGAAAATATTAGGAAAGGACTTGACAGAAATTAATTCATAATTTTTAAATTTTGCTCGTTTGGATAACATGGGAGAGTCAGAAAGCAAGTTTTTGATGGATTTGACTTGGTTAGCTATTCCACATACAGAATGTAGCAGAACTATAATTTTAAAATAAGAGGATCTGTGGGATGTTCTTCTTCTATGGCGCTTTTCAACAATGAATATAGGTTGTCTGATAAATAGATCCACCTCAGTAGGTCCAAACCTAAAAACTGTACAGAAGTATGTCTTTTATAGTGTTTGTTCTTGACCCTATATTATACTCTTTCATCTTGACCTCTTGGTGTTTTTCTGTTTCCAATCAGGTATCTAAGCGGCTGTACAGTATGGGCTGTTATGAAATCTCTCTGGGAGATACAATTGGTGTGGGGACGCCTGGAAGTATGAAAAAAATGCTGGAAGCTGTTATGAAAGAAATTCCTTTGAGTGCTCTTGCTGTTCACTGTCATGACACGTATGGCCAGGCATTAGCCAATATCCTCACAGCCATGCAGGTGACTTGGTTTTTCCTTTTATAATATACAATAATAGTATTCTTAGTTTAATTCAATGTGCAATTTTTAAAAATCCTGCCATTAAAGAAATCATTAGAAGAGCAAAAAGGCACTCACTAAACTTTAGGAAAGTACTCCTCACACATCAATGAGATCTGGTATTATTGCTGTTGCTTTTACCAGGAAATGTCAAACCTTATATATTAATTAACCTTCAGTTCCATGCAAAATCACTAAGAAACAGTTATGATTATTACATTTCATTGACATTAGATGAAGGAGGGACATTAAATAATTCTTTTCTGATATCTCAGATTCCAGTTTTCTTAGGAACAGCTGTATTTTTGTTTTCCACTAAACTAAAATTTCTGCTTTGTAGATGTGTCTAAAAATAAAATAAAATAATGCATAATTACATCTTTATTTCAGATGGATAAATCAAAAATATTGGTAGTTATGTACACAGAATATTCTAGATAATTTTTTCACTATTCGTATGCCTTCATCATTCTTTTTTGTTTATCAGTTATGCCTTCCAAGTAAGATTAGCAACAACTTTATATCTTATTTAATCAGCTTCCAAATCTGTGCCTAAATTATCAGAGTTAATTTGCATAAGAGATTTAGAATAGGAAACAATTCAGAAAACAGACTGCAAGTTCTAATGTAGTTTTTGTCAAGATACAATCTTGAGAAATATCTTAAAATGCCTATGCTTTGCTAAGGAGAACTACTTTTACTAAGCGTTACAGAGTCATTAACTATTTACAAATTGTGGGCCTTTATTGTTCTATTTTATACTTAATGGTGTCTTCTGTTTCCATGAAATTCAGGCAGTCATTTTGAAGGTCAAAGTTTCCTTTGTCTGACTTGTTATTTTGGCAGAGCTCATATTATGTTATTTAGCTACAATTGTGTTAGCAGTGTTAGTGGTATACGCTACAAGAAGGAACAAGGAAAGTTCCAACATGGGAATCCACAGGTATTTGATTAAATAGGGAATGACAAAATCTGGTAAGAAAGGTTCTAACTTTTACTCACAGCATTCACTATTCACCCTTACTCCCCTTACTCACTTTTACTGTTACAAATGTGTGTGTATGTACCATGGGATAAATAAATTGTTAATTTCACAGTTAGGTTCAGTTGCAGATGCAATAGCTAAAAGCATGTAAACCCCTGAGCATGGGAGGAGTTGGTCATAAAAATACTTGAAGCATTGTTTTTCAAATCCTCCCTTTAAATAATTGCTGTCATGGTGCCTACTAAACACTGAACAATGGCTATGCTTTGTTAACTCCAGCATTTGTTGTAAGTAATTCTTGTCTCATGTTTACCTCTTGTTATCTTTTTATTTAGTTTGTAAACCAATTGTGTAAGAGCTAAAGGAAAAAAAATCTCTTAGGTACCTAATGTGCAGTTTAGGATAATTAACATGCAAATTCAAGAGAGCAAAAGACTTAAAAATAAATTCCTATGCAACCTTCTCATATTTCTGGGAAGGCAAGGGTGCCTGAGACCCACCAGTACATGTCTAAAGGTGCAGTGGTTTTGGCTCAGCTTAACTTGTCATAGGGTTTGCCAAAAGTCCTTGATGAAGCAGGCATTACACAGCCTCTCTGACTGGCTTTGTGCAAGCAGCTCCTTGGCTCACATAGAAGAAGATCCCCAGGCTTTTGGATCCTCAAAGAGATCCTGCACCTCACAGCGTCCTCTCTTGTCTCTGGTCAGAAACCCAAGGCAGCTAGCAGGGAATTATAACTCCTTCTAAAGCAATACTCCTTCTAAGACAGAGACTCCTAAATTGCAGGTAAGCTGTGTGGTGAAGTGCTAAAGCTGGTTTGTCAGAGTGCCCAGGTCACTTCTAGTCCCTGCTGTCAGCCTTGCCTGCTTTCCTTTTTGCCAAAGATACAGGAATGGCAGAGCACTGGAATAAAACCCCTTGTCTTTAACTCAGCTGCTGTTTCCTAAACCAATTCTTCTCAGACACAATTCCTTTCCCTTCCCCATTTATGGGTCTGCGTGACCGACACAATATTTCAGCAAGAGTGAAATGTGTTTGGGGGGTCATAGAAATAATAGGCTATAGTTATTGTTTGAAAACAAGTTTAAAGATCATTCAGCAGACAAATTACACTCTTCCTAAGACATTGCTGAACAAGCCCAGGCTGAGTACTGTTGTATTGTATATTGTATTTCTTAAGAATTAATGAATGACAGCTGGAAAGCCACAAATCACTCTGCACTAATTCAGGCATTGCTTCGATGGGAGATCTCCTAGGAGTGGAAAGAGTTGCTGGTAATTCAGTAAGTGATTTTTTATACGGATCACATTGTTTCATGCAGGATTATACTACCCAGAATGTTTTCTTTCGTTTGGGGCTGATCCAAAGTCATCTAGAACTGACAGGCCGTATCTGTATGAGAAATTAGGAGGGCAGGAGTCTTGAAATTTCAGTATTCAGTTTTATATATGTTGTTTTAACAAAAGGATAGGTAGTGAGAGATGGGAGAGAGATTAGCCAACTTTTAAAACATAAGTAATTTTTTAAATTGTTGATGCAAGTAATACAGATAGAAAGGAAATTCACTTCATTTTATGAAAATAATCCGTGCAAAAATGTGAGGAACATGAAGTGATGCTTTGAAAGAAACCAGTAAACATTTAAAGTAGAAACATGTCTGGCTCTTGGTTACATGGCTTAATATAAAACTACCGGAGTATAGAATTTACTAAACAGACAATTCAGAAGATGGGAAATGATGTGGAGATCTAGTTAGAGGTTATGGTATTTTGAGTAAAATGTGTGCATTGGATAACGTGACAAACACATAGTGTAGCTAACAAAAATAGTAAAACATTTATAGGAAATTGTTACAGACCTCTAAGGAAGGGTAAAAAGATGGGTCAAGAAACTTCTTTCTGGAGAGGCCCTGGTAAGGGAGACCTTACCTTCTCTAAGGAGATTTGAGTTTCATTGACAATTGACTTCTGCTGTACGTACAGAAGTGGAAAGGGGCGTGGAAAGGAAAGTGTTTAATGGAAGTGTTAAAGAACTCTTTTCCTGGAAAACTTTGTAGTTGCCAGAAATAGATTTGTCTGTCTTTATAACATATATTCAAACAAGAGAAAGAGGATGCTAAGAGGGAAAGAGGATATTTGTCTGGCTGTAATACCTGAATAAAAGAAACAACCACATGATTGTCCCATAGAATTTTATCAAATACAAATTGCTATCCTAATTCATTAAAATGAGCTGATCCCTACACTATGAGGATCAAATTCTAACTTAAAGAAAACAATTACAAAACCCTAATGACATAGAATGACCAAGGATTTTTACTACCTTGTGTAATCATGTTCACCCCACTGGACACAGAGAGAGGATTGAGGTTGATTACATGCCAAATGAAACTGCATTTTATGAGTTCTATTTTTTTCCAGAAAACAGGATTTTTTTAAAATATCAATTCCCTAGTTTAGTACCAAAATCAGAATTTATCAAGCTTTTAATTAAACTTCCAAGGTTCAGACTGCAAAATCCAGATTTGAGGTTTTTATTACAAACATAATATGCTCCCTTTTCAAAAGCTTAGAATATTTAATAACATTTTATTAATTTCTTTGAGATCCTTGAATTTTAAAGATGAAATAAACTTAAGAGAAAAGTAAATCCAAATAAAAATGGCTGACTGCTGACCTTTTCCCTGCATCACTTAACTAAATTGATTCTAGTCTCTTGGTGTATGCTGGAGACCCTAACTAAACTGCATGTTTTTGTGCATCCAGTTTACTTTTGTAGTAAAATCTAGGTTGACTCAAAGGCACTCAGGATTGGCCTGGCTGTTTTAACTGCCAGAAACAGGAGAGGAATCTGAATGTAGGTGCTGAAGTTCCTGGTTTATTAATTTACAAGTATCATTTTTTACAGGAATAGAGCTTACAACAGCCAGCAGAACGAAATCGTAGAGCCTAAGTTAAGCAGTTAAAAAAATCCTGTGTTCAAAATTCCCTCCTCCATGATTTACATGAACGTCCATGCAAAACATTAGATGAGATGAATTTTCCACCCAAAACCATCTCCTGTTTTTTTTTTTTTTTTCCAAATACAGGATTTGATTTTTATAGCTGTTGAGCTTGCTTGAAGTCAGAAGCTTCAGGTGCAGGTTAGAGGCCAGCTTGCTGCTGAGATCTCTTGTCCAGGAGCTGCTTGCTGCTAAGGATCCTCAGTGCAGGCTCCCTCTCCATCTGGCAGTGGCTGTAAACCTGAAGCTCTGGTGCTTGGCCCTTGCCTGAGCTACTCTGCAGCAGTATTGCGATTGCTCTTGTGCCATCTGGTACCTCCCTGATTCTCCTTCTCATCCTCACCTGCTGGCTTCACTTACTGGCTTACCCCCAGACCTGGCTAATCTTGTCTGGTCCTGGTTATTGTGTCCAGAGCTGATTCCCATCTTGAATCTCTGACTCAGCTTCATGGCTTTCTTTTTCTAGTGATGTTGCTGCCACTGCCTGCCTGGCTATGGCTCTGGACTCCTTGCTTGCCTTCTTCTAGGGAGTTGTCTGTCCTTGCTGTGATTCAGGACAGTTGAGTCTTTAGAGAAGGGAACCAATAACTTGAGCTTTAAGGATGGCTTTTCATGGCAGGTGGTGCTGAGTGGGTGCTGAGAGCTGGCAGGTCTCATGTGCTTTGATGTTGGAGCTCAGCTGGAGGCTTTGTCTTGCAGAGGCAAGATATTCCTACTCACTTAAATTCAGAAAGCATTTCCTGGTGTCTGGGCGTACACAAACCCCTAACAGTTCTCCACTTGCAGCTCTATTGGTAAAAAAACAGACTCAAGAAAGCCTGAGAAATTGGTGTTGGTGTCTGACAGCACTTAAACACCTCTCTCAGGTGCCAGATTATGTTTGATGACATTTTCCTCTTGAGTTTTCAGATCTGCATTTTTGTGACTGACTTAAGAGAATATACCTGTAATGCCCATAGTGATGAATTTCCAAATAAATGCATTATACGTAAGAACACTTCTGTGCTAGAACATTCACTGAACATTCATATCCTGCAGTCAGTTCTATCACCTTGGATTTGTCTGGCATATTTTAGTAGATAACTACAAGGATGAGGGCTCATCCTAGCTTATCCCAGTGAATGAGTAGTAGTTACAGCTAGAAGCCAAGTTAGATAGCTGAATAGAATAGAGGAGTGATAAAATAAAATAATGGTAAAATGGCATGAAAGTATGGATAGAAGTGGTGGAAGGCTGAATGAGAAAAAGGCAAATACATGAGTATAGTTATTCCAGATAAATTGCTTCAGGGTGTCTGTTGGTTATTCATTATGTTTTTACTGAATTATACATACGAATGTGTATACAGTCACCAGTTAATCTCTTGATTTAAAAACAAGCAACAGGATAATTTTTTCAAGTACAGTTTTATGAAACTATGTTATAAAAAGTGATAAGCACAATACCTTTAGTTTTCATGAGTTTTATGTACTGATCAAGAAAGAAATAAAAAAACCCAATACCTTATCATTCTTCATTTGTAAGCAACGTTGTCTTTTTATTCCCTGAAAAGCACAGTCATCCAGAGATACAGTGCAGTACAATGAACTGACACTTCTGTTTTAAGGCAGAGAAGATAGATAGGTAACTGTGAAAAAGTGTGAAGCCCAGCATGTACTCATTGTGCTAGGAATTCCTCCTGTAACAGTGAATATGGACCTTTTAGCTGAGGAAGCTGGTCCAGCCAGATTCATCTGTTGCTACACACATCAAAAAATACTGTCAGTTCTGTAGTAACTGACAAAAAGAGCTTGTATTGACATGCCAAAATTCTTGTTTCATTAGTGCATTAAATGATACTAGCATTCTGGAGTTTTTTTCAGCAGTGTGCTGGGGCACTCACTACCTGGCAATTAAATTATTTATATCTGAACTAAATTTTAACAGAGCAAAAAATAATCATGACAGTTCAGTTAAAATGTCAACACTGTCTTACAGGCTGTTTTTCTAAGCTAATAGAGAGATACTGTATGGAATTAAGGAGGTATAGGAGACAGGAACCCTAACATACATCTTGGGTTGTCCTTTCCTAATTTGACATGTCACTGTATTCATGGCTTTTTCTTACTTTTTATTATTTTATTTGTAAAACAGAAGTAAGGCTTATCTCTTTTACTTTGTTCAGTGCTAGGAAAAAAACAGAGGAACATCATCAGACAAGTACAGATAGATTTTGTGAAGAATTAAAACTTAATTTTTGAAATTAAAATTTAAAAACAGAATAGATTTCAACTTTTCAGTAGAATGTACTTTTTAGATTAAAAAAGCTAAAGTATATGAGTGAGAAAATGATCAAAATACTTATGTTCCTAATCAAATTATCTGAACCCTGTAACCTTCCATTTCTTTTGTCCTGCACAACCTGGCACTCTGAAGACATTATGAAGCACAATGTGAGCATAGGAGAGGCTTGCCATATAGAAGTATGCTCATATTTGGGGATATTGAAAAAAAAATTACTATGCTTGCATTCCTATTTTGAGGAAAGCATAGAGATGGAAAGGCTTCAGCAGACCTCACAAGTTTGCTTTCCTCTGCTGTTTACAAATATATGCCAGGAAACTGCAGAAGACTTAACAGAGATCTCCAGAAACTAATTTCAAGGTTCAGATAGGGAAACATGACCAAAAATTCAGCTTGACTGAGGGTAGCTGTACAGAATTCAGGAAGGGCTGGTCATGCTTCAGTATTTTGCTGGAATTCTTTGAGGCAATCACTGCCAAAGAAGACAAAAGGATGTACAATGGCCAACACATGCTTTGATTTTTTTAAAAAAAAATTTGCAGTTTTCTGCAGTGGAAGTTCATATGAAGGTGTGGAGGCATGTAATAAGTGGAAAGTTGGCTAAAGGGCAGGAAACAAATGGAATTATGAAAAGGAACTTCTTTAAGCTGGAAACCATCCATCAACAGAGTTGTGGATATATTGGCTTGTGCATCCTAGGTTTTGCTGCTTAAGTGAATAATTTGAAATACTGTTATGCTCATGTTAAGGGTAATTGTTCTAACTTGTAGAATTTAATTTTTTTCAAATTTTAGATTTGAATTGTGAGAAACAGGATAGCTAGCCCGATTTGTAAATGGAAATCTGTGTAATATTCTAAAACATGCAAAAGAAAATGTTTGAGATCAAACATAAGAGAATGGGAATACACAAAATTTTAGGTAAAGCAAGAGACTTTACTGCAACATGCCTGTTTATTTAAGGATATTCCCATATTTCTGCTTTTGGATTTTTCTAAGAATTAAATTATCCAGGGCACTCACTGGGTATTTTCTGGGTCTGAAAATATAAACAGAATTTTTGAATTGTTAGCAAACTAGGCAAAATGTTGTCAGTAAAATAAAACTCCTTAGAAAACATCAATTTACCTTTTTGTTTCTGTTTCCTTTTATTCCCCCTTCCCTGTGGAAATGACATAGCACTTAGCTAAAGCTAGCAATTAAAAAAACAGGTGTTGGAGACAAAGAAGTACATGATATTGGGAAGGCATGTGAGTAGAGTTGTTTGAGATTGAAAGCTAAAAAGACAGGTGAATAATACTCTGAAAGCAAATAAGTTAGGGGGAAATGGCAGGTGAATTATGCAAAAGTAGCAGGCTGAAGAAAATATTCATTTTCTTCCTCTGAAGAAAACTTAAAAAGAGGGTGTCTAAGAAAGTAGGAAAAACCCTTGCATTCAATCAAATGATATTGCTACTGTGAGCAGTCAGCTAGTTACTATTGTAAATGAGAAAACATACTGCACAAATGTATAAATCAGACATACATATGGGAAGAAAATGAAAACATAGGCATTCATGCTCAAAATCTGGCAGATGTTTTCCAGTATTTTTTCTTTTTTCTTTTTTTTTTTTTTGTACTGGTTTTATGTTTTTGCCTTTAATAACAGCAAAATAAGGAATTAAGCAAATGAACATGCAGCATCATTCCTGCTCTTTTCTCAGAGCAGTACAAAAGAATTAGCAACCCTAGTTTTACTCTTCTCTTAGGTCAGTACAAAAGAATTAGCAACTGCATTTTTATTGCTTTCTGCTGCTTTTTGCAGAATGTGCACAGTGTGCAATTTCTGAGGGTACTGTATGTTTTTGACCCCTATTCTTATGCTTCAGAAAAACTTGATAGTCTGAGAGTCCACAAATAAATTAATCCTTACTATTATTGTAACTGTTACAGTATAATTGGGGAAAAACCTAAATGGTAGACTTTGTTTCAAGGTTCTTATTGTTTGAATATTTTAAGATAGGAAGAGGAGTATATTTGTTATTGTGTGTTGAAATAGCAGTGACAGTTCCTGAGTTAGATTTGTTTACATGCTTATATGAATAGGTAGCCTATTGGTATATGCATGTAGCCTGGTTTTGTGGGTTTTGGTTAAACTTAGCTTACTATAAAGGATTACTGAATAATAGAAATGCACATTGTTTAGCTGCTTGTAATAAGCTGTAATATTGGGTTTCAGAATCTTTCAGACCTAGCTACTGAACCAACAAACCTCAAGTCTAAGTCTGTTTCAGGATACTAAGAAAAGAGAGCCTTCATCATGTACAGATTATTCTCATCTTCAAATTACTCACTAGGGCTGACTTGCAACAGTAGACATGACTTTCCTTTGGCTTACAATCAAACTTCAGCTATCTTCTAAAGTATTTTTAAACATTTGATTTTTACATGCAAATCTATGCATCTTTCTTTATATCCCTGCAAATTCCTACATATCACTCTATGTCTAAATGGAATATTAATAGAAAATTATTGCAGCAGCTATACAAATAAAATTTGAAGTGGTTTTAGTTTTCTGTCTTAAAAGCAAAGATCATTTCTATACAAATAGTATTGAAGCTGTATATTTATTAAAAAAAAAAAATCATTTGGCCCAAATATTCTTTTTCTGTGCTTGTGTCCTCCTTGTACGTTTCTTTTTTTTTTGAATGCTGTTTTATTGTATCTTGCCTAATCATGTCTTAAGTGCTTTAATTTCTGATTTCTTCACCCTGTAAGTGGCATTCATTTACACATTTCATTCTGCAGTGTCAGTGGTACATTCCAATTTAAGCCTCATGATCATTTTCATTAAATCTAGAACCATTAAAGCCATACTGATTTAGTTGATCAGTACCTAAAATACATTTCTAATATTGCTTTCATTACTGTGCATCTTTGTCCTCTTGTGAATGCACTTTTTCCTATGCAAAAATAAGCAGATTCAGAGAATTTACTTTAAATGGTTCTCTGGTCTTCATCAGATTCTGTTCTGCTGCATCTTTAGTTGTCATATGTGGAAGTATAGTTTGAAAAAGGGAAAAGAAAAGGGAAGAAGTATCTTATTCATAAGATACTAATATTAATAAGATTATAAGAAACTTGCACAGTAGAGCTTGCAAACAAGGCTCACACAAAATTGCATAGAATATAATTTAGGTACAAAATTACCACATTACAGTTGCTTTTTAGGGTAATACTCCACACAGCCTGTCAGTGTCTAAGTCCCCTTCACTTTGTTGCCCTTTGTAATTCCTTTTTGCCATTCTTGGCCTCTTTGAGTGCTTAAGCAGAGTAAATATCCTGCTGGCAGCTCCCTGGCAAGAGGAAAGAATGATGTGAGCAGATACCGTGCTCCTGCATTCACCTAACCCGAATGTTTTCCCTGGTACTTAGGTTAATTTTTTTTCTCTCTTTCACTGTTTTCCTAGTCATTGTTTGATAGGTTTAAGTCCACATAGCCAGAGCAACAATCTCTTTACAGAGCCCCTTTTATCATCCCAGCAGCGTCTTGTTTAACTTGACTATTTAAATGGCTGAAAGTCAGCATCATCCAGTTCTGAAGTGGATTGGGCAGCAATCCAGCTCTTTTTGTTAGAGACAGACATTCATTTTTTTGGACTAGAAACAAATTACTTCCAAATGCTGGAAATGTAAGAAGGCTTAAAAAAAAAAAAAGGGTTTCAGGTGTTTATAGAACAAATTAGTATAAAATAGTTTTCAAAATGCTAAGCCACATTTAAAATAAATATTTAGTACTTTTAGAAGCTGTGAAAATACAGCACTAAAAACCTGAAATCACTGATCCTTAGCATGCATAAGAAGTATGGTGAGGGCACACTGGTGTCACATTCCCCATGCATATTTCTGTTGTACCTTGGATTGCATGCATAAAAGGTAGTATTTTGGGGTGGTTTTTGCATGATTGATAGGGACTGGCTGTAGTTTTAATGAGGTGACTGCCTGTAGCAATCAGAAATTGAACTGATAACTATTTTACAACAGTGTTTGATTCAATTCCTAAAAATGAAAGTCTTGATTATCTAGATGACTGGAAAATAAAGAATTTTCATTGGTCTGAAGATTGTTTCTTGTGCCTTATTCAGCATTACATAAGCACTCTCTCATCCACAGAAAGACAAGCTAGTTCTCTGCAATTGTTACTTGTCCCTTTTAGTTTTATGGTGTCTTGCTTGTCTCTCCCACACCTTCCAACTTCCACAACAAATGAAATGGGATTTCCACAAATACAAACCTACACAACTGGCTCATCTCAGAACCCATCCTTGCAGGCCCATGCCATTCTCCCTTCTCAGCACTCCTGCCACAATATGCATTTCTTCCTCAGTTGCCATCTCATCAGCTGCCATGGTAATTTGAGGGATGAGGTTGTTTGTCTCCATAGGGCTTGCATTCCTGCAGTTGCTGTGTCACTCCTTTAAAGGGTTGCCATGCTCAGCACATCCTGGCCTCTCTGGCACTGTGGCCAATTGCTATGTAAAGCTTGCATCCCAAAACCCAAAAATCCGGACTGGCAGCTATGGATGGTCCCTAAAAGGTGCTAGTTCCCAGACTGTGCCAGGAATAGCTTGGTGGAGCTCTGTCTGCCCCAGGGCAAAGCTGTGCCAAGGACTGTGCAAGAGTTACCCACAGTGGACAGTTGAATTGCAGTCCTGATGCCATTTAGGTTTTTGGTCATATACATGGCCACAAAAGAGCACAACTTCCTATGCATTAGCCACACAAAAGAGAGGTTTTTGCTGTCATTCCCAGTAGCATTTGTGGCATTCCACAAATGGCATTCCATAATGACATCTGAGGATGTCTCTGGAGATGAGATTTCAGAGGTTTTGGTCAGCTCTGAGTGTGCTGCTGATATCTCTGGGGATTTGAGCTTATATGCTGGACACTAAAAAGATATGTGGAGCACTGACAGAAATAAAATACAATATTTCAACATAATTTAAAAAATAATTGCAAAACAAAATTTTCAAAAGTTTGTTCAAGATACAATTAAGTACCTTTAAAATAGTTTTTTTTCAGAATTTAATTCCTAATTTAATTTGCATTCTTTTTTGAAAATAAATTATTTCTATAAGTGTTGCTTGACTTGTTTTTAGAAGTTCTCCCTATAATCATATGGAACTTTAATCTGTACACATCAGCTAGGAGAAGATAAATGGCTTTTAGACATGTTTATTTTTCTACTTGGTGGGAATTACTCCCTCTCTCTTTTTACCCTAAAGTAGTTTTTCTTAAAGTTTAATAGCAACTGTAAAAAAAGAGGACAGGATCATTACAATGCTTCCCTCTTGGAAATTATTGATTTCATGACCTTTCATTATTTGTGAGTGTGTGCATTCTAGTTTTTGCTGGAAAAAGAGGACATTGCATGGAACCTGAATTTCAGACCTAAGCAAGGGTCAGAGGAGTTTGCCATGGCTGGAACAGACTTGGGGAATGACAAATCCCACAGTCTCAAGCAGGGAAGTGTTGTGTTTACAGGATGATGCTTCCTTCCTTTTTGGGCAGCTCTACAGACAGCTGTGCTGAGGGGGTGGAACTAAACCTCTGGCCATTCTTGAATATTTACAGCTCCTCAGAAGGAATTTTGTTATCATCTAGCAAACAATAAGGGAGGGGGAGTTATTTCCTATTTTGAGATGTATCAAGTGGCTTTAAACAAGATCTTAGGATGTTTTCTAAGGTAAAATTAACTGCAGAAAATCTGTAGATAGCTGTGACCAGAAGGCTGGAGTTCTGAACTTACTCCAAATGAGTGTTGGGTGGATCTTTGTAGCTTGGGAGAACAAATGAGCATTTGCATAAGTGAAATAAGTTGAAGATGACTCTTCAGCTAAGACAGAAACCAAAGCTGATGTAGTACCTAAAGTATGACAATCATTTTTTTCATTCTGTGCTGTGCAGAAGCAACACAGAAACAGTCTCTTGAGTCAAATAATTTGTCACTTATCTTTTTTTTTCTCTTTTGAAATATTGCACTATGAATTGAAACAGCCAGGCATTCAGAAATAAAAACGTTTTTATAATTTTTAAACATAAATGAATGGCAATGTTATACACTCCAGCTTGCATGTTTGCCTGTTTACTTTTTCTTCTTTGTGGCTTAGTGCAAATGATATGTGGAAAGATTGCCAGAGAAAAATGATGTGATTTGCTTAACAGAGTCCATTCAAATGTGTAAAGTAAACATTTATAGAAAGGTTTTTTTCTCCAATGCTCATAGTAGTTAAATTTTGCTTGCACTAAGAACTGCAACAGTAGGAAATAATTTTTAACTTGATGGAGTATTTTTCTTCTAAAGAATAAGCCAAGTAAACAAAATAAAAGTAGATTTAGCAGAGCAATATAACATGCATCTATAGTAAAATAGAAGGTGCTAAGTTGAATGGCTTTTTAAACAAAAGAAGTGTTCTGGCTGTACTGCTGGCAGATACATTGGATAGACAATTACAGATGTCTTTTTATAACAAGGAACTTCCATCAGAAAAAGAGAAAATTTTCAAGACATTTTACATTTCATGGCTCCCCACCTTAATGCCACCACTTAATTAATCAATGTATTTGAAGGGGAGGCAGTGTAACATGTTAAGGTACTGTAATGTGATGAACATTATAAAGTTGATCCAATTGTAATAGAACAGTAGATGATAAGAAACTATCACACTTAAAAAAAAAGTTTCTTGCATTATAATGAGAATTGCGATGAAAATTTTACTTGAAATAAAAATTCTCTCTGCCTAGAGTGGACAAAAACTGCCCTATTTGATTGCATCTTCTTTGCCCATGTTGCTGTAATTATTGTTACTGGAATGATTCCCATCCTGGAATTCTACTCAAGACACTGTATTTTTTGCACAAAATATAAAGTGCTACTTCCTTGAAATTATACAGATGAATGACTAAAACATATATTCCATAGCTCTTAAAGGGAGATTGTTCCTTGGTTCTGAATTTTTGCAGTAGATTTTCTAACAAGACCTAAGTGGTCCCATTTGTTAAGTACATTTGTCTGAGTCTTGAATAAAATAAGGATGTGCACAGCCGTTTGCAAGTTCACAGGCTATTTAGCAAGAATGAATTTTAGGAAAAAAAAAAAAAGCCAATATAAGTTTTTTTTCCTTGTTTAAAAAAAATAAAGCGGATAATCAAATTGCAAGCAAACAGAAATATCTGGTACTTTACTATCATGTTTACTGTAATATTGCCATGATTTTTGCTTAGCTAGTTGGGAAACTGGTCTTTAGTTACTCTGGAGAATGAGGTGCACAAGAATGAATACATTTGGTTTCGGGTTTTGTTTTATGGCATTTGATGGAGTTGTTTACTCTTGCAATGATTTTCAAAACACAAATAGCAGTGAAGAAGAAAAAAAAGAAGCAGGATAGCCGCTGTAAATATTTTGTAAAATGTCCATCTGAAGCTCCTCAACCTCTGGTAATTAGAAGCCATGCTGTGGAGATTGACAGGGTAAATTACCAGTTAATGTTTACACAACAAAACATATGCCCAGTACAATATCCTCCACTGATGTTACTGAAACCAGAGTCCGGAAATGTACAGTGGAAACAAGACGTGGTACTTTTCTTGTGCCAACATAAACAGCAATTACAGCACAGTGTGAGAGAAGTCATAAGAAATACTACTGCATATCAGTAGTTCTACAAAGTCAGCACTTTTTTGTAATTGCAGGGGAAAAGGGCTGAAAAACATTACAGATCTCAGCAAGAAATGGACCCTTTATACTTTTAAACTGATCCTTGATAAAACAATGCCGGGGTCATGAGAAGGCTACTCTGCCAATTTTGCTTCACTGTGGGATCCATTGACATCTGGCTGAGCTGCGGAAGCTGGAAAACTTCTTTAATATTCTCTTGACAGTAAAGTGGACATGTGGAAAACATTCTAATCTGTTAATCTTTGGTGCTCCTGAAGAAAAAGGACATTTGGCTTTATACTTTGTGATGATAAATATTGTCTCCAGTCTAGCTGTAAATAAGTTAAAAGCATTTGAATGGAGGATGCAGTTCTTATTTTCCATATATGAGAGAAGATGGATGTGCACCTGTGCAATCCAGAAGATGTAAAGAATGCCAGGAGTGTTTTCTAAGGTTAGTTTACCATATATCTTGGAAATCCACCTTTTTTTATGCTGAGTGTGGTTTGTCAATGAATTGGTGAGCAGAGTCTCTGAACCTCCGTACATCCTATATGCTAAAGTAGAATAAAGTGTTGTTTCACTCAGGGGATTCTGAAAATAGAATTAAGAGAGATTTGAAATAGTAGTTAAGTCTGAATAAAAAGTGCAGGTTTTATTTAACAGTATTAACTGTACCAATTATTTTTGGTTGACTCTAATATGGAGTAGTAGTGAACGATGGAGATACATATCTGTTCAGCTTGAGTAGGATGCACAATTGTTCATTTCGGTTGTGAGATTTATCTCCAGAATTGAGAAAAGGAATCTCTTGCATTAGAAAATAACTGCTATAAAAATATATTATGTATTCCTAGTACAAAGCATCTTTATGCATTAATACAAAATGCAAAAGATACCATGGAATATGTGAAGACCAAACTAGGATTCAAAATTCTACATATCCTTGTAGTACATTCTAAAATAATAAGAAAAATTGTAACAATGCATGATGGCTCAGGTTGAAGTGAAGTCAGATGACATTTTAAATGCTGGCATTTTAGTCCTTTAGATACCCTGATGCTGATATATGATAGTGGTGCTGTGGAATGAAAATAGCTCTGCTCTACTTTCCATGTGTTTTTATAAATGCTGTCATTACTGCACATTTATTTTAAAACAGTTTCTTTCATTTGCTCACATTGGTACAAGGTAGTGTCCACTGCCACTTAGTGCATAATGCTGCAAGTGTTCTGGTTATAAGAAGTGAGAGAAATTACACCTCAGGAGCAATTTGGTCACCCAGCTTAAGCTGAAGAGTGGCTCAACACAAGTTGGTCTTCAGAAACTGGAAGACTTGGGAATTGGTAGAAGCTAGCAAGGACAAAAAAACAAGATCGAAAGAATTTGTAGTTTCTTTCTAAGGTACAGATACAGTAAGAGGAGTACATATGATAGATTAACTTCATTATATGCTCCCTGAATGTAGGAAAAAAGGGGCCTTTTCAAATGCTGTCATGCTTGGGTCATGCCCAAGCTTGCTGCCATGCTTCATTGATAGATTCACATATTCCACATTTGCCACGTGTACTTCAAATAGTAGACCTTTCAAATCAATGCCTTTCCTTGATCCTTCGTAGTAGTCCTCTACCCTTTTCAGTATTGTGGCTCACAGAGAAGTGCACTGCCTGCAGCCTGCATCTCAAACATTGATCTTTACCTGTTCTGTCCTTCATTCAACTCATTCTCAGCTGATGCCCCATATTATGAAAATTCAGCCATTTTATTTAGTGGGTATGTGTCTACTCAGTTTATCCTCTGTGAGCCATCCATGGAAGTAAGTGGATATTTTTTTTCTTTCATCATTGCACCATAACAGTCAGCAGCTCCAAGCATTCTTTGTCCAGTCCCAGCTGAATTTTCCTCTCCCAAAGCTACCCTCAGTAACTTTGCCATGGAGTTAAGTAATCATTTATCTCCCTTGTCTATTCAAAACCCTCTGTTTATTTTCCAGTTTATTTTTATTCATTTATGCATGAATAAATGCATATGAAAAAGACCTTGTTTTTACCTGATGATACGTAGGGCACAGGCAACCTGGCACAGCTTTTGCATCTCTGGACTGGACAGTTCTATCCTAGCCTAACTCCCTAACTCCAGTTCTATCCCAGCAAAACTCCCCTTTGCCTTTTCTGTCTAGTTTCCCCTTTCCCTCCAGATCCCAAGATTATTATCTTCTCTTCCCTACCTATTTCATTGGTCTCCTGACTGTGTTCAAACATTTGTCGATACAACAAATACCTTGTGTTTATAGATCAGGTTATTTCATGACATAGTAAGCAGATAAATTGTTAAACCATCACAGATTTGCTTGAGAGCAACTTCTGCTGAAGAGGATCCTGAGCAGTAGCTGCTTACTTTGAGTCAGCAGCAGCATCTGGCAATGCCCTGGCTTGCCTGGGGAGGGAAGAAAGGGAGACTGGAAAGTCACTTACTGTTTTGGTGATGATTGCATCTTCATGGGATCCAACAAGCCCTTGGTGTGCCTCCTGCTCCCCCTGCAGCTTTGTGATCCTTAGCAAGGGAGAGCTGGAGTTGAGCACAGCCCCACACCAGCAAACCCCAGTGTTTTTAAGTATAAGAGTACACATATTGCTAAAAGGAGCACAATCAGCCTGCATGGGCAATAAAAATAATGATTTGTGAACATCTGCTTCATTAATTGTGTTATGGCATAGGATTTTTATTAGCATTCCAAAATCTCAAAACCAGTCTCATGTTGAATGGAATTGATTCCCCCTAAACATCCATGAATGTTTTCTGAAGATCTGCAACACAGACCTCTCTGCTCAGGCTTTTTGTGCAGGTGATGCATTGTCAGTCAGGGACACAGATATTCCAACTCAGGCTCAGAGAAATTGCTTCACAATTCTTTGTTGAGATTAAGAAAAAAATTATGGTCAGCTGCTGCTCTCTTGACCCTTGGGCATTTTAACTCCCAGACTGACCAGTTCCTGCCAATAAGGTGGTAAATAAGGTGGAACTTCCCTAAGCTTATAACTAAGTCCAGACTGGGATCTCTTAAGATCAGTATCCCTTCTGTGCCAAACTTGAGACTGCAAAGCTACAAAAATATCTCCAAGAAACTCATGTAAAACTTATTGAATATTAATGTAACAGAGTGTTTTTCTTCCCCAAAACTTGTTCCCGGAAGTGGCCAAGCCCATTTTTCACTGAAACTTTCAAAACAATCCAGTCTGAGGCAGAGACAAGGTATGGAAAATATAAGTTCCAGCAGTTAAAGGCTGACAAAGTAATAAACAACTGAAAGTGGGGCCTTATGATGGAAAGTGTTAGGGAACTTTAACTCTAGATGTCATTGCCAGCTTTGCTTATAATAAATGTGTCAGTAGCAATATGAAAAGATGTGTACAATGAGTTAAAGGAATGCAGTATTAACCTATTTTATGTGGCACGTCTGCCCACAAATTGCTTGCATCTCAATATGTTTTGGAAGAAAAGGATTTCTTTCCCCTCGATGAATGTATTAATTTTCAAACGATGTGAACTGGGAAATTAGATTTTTTTAATGTTACAGTGACACCCTGTGGTCAGTAGGGATGATGTTAAGTCAAAAGCAGTTTTGTGATGTTTTTTAGCAGTTTTTTAACCTTTAGCAAAAGCAGAGAAGCAGGAAGAAAATGCAGATAACTTTCACAGATTTCCACAGAGTAGTGTTATCCCATTTTATTGCGTTATACGTAGAAAATTATGATTTTAGTTTCTTGAATACCAAAATAATATTTATTTGCATACATTTATTATATTGAAATACAGGACCACGGCAAGCGTTGGTTTTAAACAACTTGAGAGTGTAAATTAGGGAAGGGTCTTTGTAGCCACTGAACCTTACAAGGCATTGCATAGTCATTTCTGTGTCTGGTTAATCCTCTGTCTCTCTGCAGGAGAGGGTGTTTTTGCCAATGGCTGACCAGGTAGTGATGGGTAGCAGACTGATGCCAGAGAGACACAGTAATGTGGCAGAAGCCATCACTCCAAGAGTGCCAGCTCAGCACCGACTGGGCTGCAGGATCAAATAGCATTAGTCCTTTCTGCCTTTTGTGTGGGCAGCCTTTGACCTGACATATCCTCCTTCTTCCTCCCTGCCTGCTGCCTTCCTTGAGCAAAAGCTGAACTAATACAGCCACTCTTTGCAGTAGCTACATGCCCCTATCTTTAAGGCACTGGGCACTGAACTTCACAGCACTGTGGCCCCTTGATTTTGTGGCACAAATCTTTTCCTCTTTAATGCACACCTTGTATCCTTGATATTATGCTTTCAGAATCTCATCATTTAGAAGAAGCCTAATTTATGAAAGATCTGATTTATAGCTTCTGATTTATACCACATCCTTTCCTGGAGTTACTGATGCTGACATTGCCATTTTTAAGAGAGAAACAAAGTTAAACTTCTGCCAGACAAACCAGGTTTAAAGATCAGTAAGGAAGGAGACTGACTGTCCCAACAAGAAGTTATGGGGAGCTAGTAAAGCAAACTGAGAAACATGAAGCATTTATTATTCACTGGCAATAATGGTTTCCTGTTAAAATTGGCTGTTTGACAAAGGTGATGAATTTAATTCCTTGCTTTCTCATTGGGGAATTAGGAAGTTAGCATGGGACAGGAGCAAAAAGTCCTCTGCCTTCTCTGGAGAGTAAGCTAAAGCTAGCCAAAAATAAAGCTTGGAAGGTGTTCAGGAACCACTGTCAGGAATTCTGTGATTATCAAAAAAGTGTCAAAAAATATTGAAGTACTGTAGTTGTCCTGGAAGCCAAGCCATTGTTCACCCCCACACACGTCCATGTGGAAGCAGCTCAGTGAGTGCTCATTTAGGACATAACCTATGAAATAGCTGCAGTACAACTTCTCATGAATGTCAGCACAATTTAGTGCCTGTCAGGAAGTGACAGTGAGAGTCTGGACTTTTAAAATGTCATATTGACAGTGAATTTTTTTGCAAGCTTGGATTGCTTAAAGGATTGAAACTCATTATCTCCTGTAAAAGTGTGACAATTATGGAAGATGTGATAAAGGAAAATACTTAGTTTTACACATTTGGTCAATTTTTAGGTTTTACTTTAGAACTCCTTTTGCTTTTAATGGCTGCAAAAACAAAACAGCTTCATAGCTGCTCAAATGTGCAGAGAAGTTATTTATTAGGTGCTATTTCAGACTGTGCTTGGACAGGCTGGGCTGTAATATCAACCTCCAAATTAGTTAGTAGCACTGCTGAGGGATGTTTTCCAACATCTGTTTTTAGCACTGTTAGATTGGAGCTTAGAGTATGGATTATTTAAGGATTTTTTTGAATGGGGCCACTGAAGATGAACTGGAGTGATTCTGCACTTGAGTCAGCAAACACATTATAAGTGTCTGTACAACATGCAAGAGCACACAGATGCAGCTGACCCTGTTGCTGAAATAGTAGTACATTGCAGTCGATTCCTTTCAAAAGCATTGTGAAGAGAACTTTAAAAGACATTATCTTAAAGTATACACACCTGCTCACTGCATTTTAAGACCACTGATTTGAAGAACTGTCAGATTTGGAGGTCATTTGGGGTTGCTGTATTATATGCCATGTTTAGACCTTGTCTACCAGTGGCTTAGTGTTCAAATAGCAAATACATCCTGATAGAGATCCAATTTTAGAGACTTCAGGTCTATGCACTGTTTCTGGGAAATAATGGATTAAGTGTCCTGTACTAGGGCATCCCCCCAAGGATGCTACCAATGTAAAGGTGCTACTATTAGACCTTCTCCTTTTTTTTTTTTTATTTAGCCAAAACAGTCAATGATTTAAAAGACACAGTAATTATCACTGTCATAATTACAGAAATTACTGCTCCCACTGCTTAGTCAGAAGAAGGCATCAAGGTTCTATATGGTCTTGCATCTACAGTAAGATAAATTGTCTGAGCTTACTCCAGCTTCCAGTGAGGGTACTTTGAATAACTCAGACAAGGCTGCCTGAGAATACAAGGGTGTGGTTAGACACAGAGAGGTGTTTCATGCTACCTTCAGGTGGCTGTGATATCCCATATCCACCCATAGTCACCAACACTTTCAACAATTATCAGCCACCTGTACCCCACTGCTGTGAGAGTTGCAGTGCAAATTCAGAATCACAATGACATCACTAGTGTTTGTACAAGGACATCAAGAACTAATATGTGTCAATTCAATGTCTTTAGAAAACATGCCCTTTTAATGCTGGAGGATATTGGTTTTGGTTTTGCTTACAGTGAGTGCCCTGTGAAGGACTGGAGCAGACTACTGACTTTTTTGGCTGTTTTTTACCAAATACTATTTTGTTGATACTTTTTTCCTGTTTGTGCAAAAGGACAAGAATTTATTGAGATAATTTTTTGGGATTAGAAAGTGAATGTTTATATTTTTTTAAATAACTACTGAAGTTATTTATAAGAACTACTGATTATTTTTTATAATAACTACTGAAGCTGTTTCTGAGTCTGCTGATATTCCTTGGGAATTTAACAGAATTGATGTACCTCACCACATTATTTGCCTATAGTTTTATCCCCATGTAAAAATTACGTGAAAATGAGTGCATGAAGAACAATGCTCTAGCAGTTATGACAGATTGGGAAAACCTCCATGAAAGACACTTTCTTTTATCGTTTCCTCTCTGAAACAATAATTTCTGATGTAAATCTTAAAATCAGACTGAGAGAGAAGGCATAGTAGTATCAACCTGCTTGTATCAACCTGTACCTCCACCTGTTTGACACCCTTTTCTGCAGACCTCCACTATACCCTAAATCTTTCCAATAAGAAGCCCAACATGTGTTTCTGCATGGACATTTGCAAGCTGAGAGCTGCCACTGAGGAGCTTGGGCCAACGACTTCTAGAGTAAATGCATGAATCTTAGCAGCTAATGCAAAAAGAGACAGAACTTCCAGCTGTTGTGAATGCACATCCTCTGTGTACTGGACACAGATGTGTCATATAACACATTGTTCTTCATTGCATTGTTCTTCAAAGCATTGTTCTTCATTTTCTGACTGGTGGCCTGCACAAAGAGTGTGACAAGTGACTGAAATGTGAAACATGCACTTTGGTGATTCACTCCATAAGTCAGAAATTAGTGTACTTTAAAGTACAGTATCTCTTTGTAGAGACCCTTATTATGTGAGCAATATTAAATAGTACTCTCTTGCCTGTCATAGTTATGCACCTTGACTCCTTTGAGGTCTTTATTACAGGCTTTGAGCAGCTACCTAGATCAAGATAATATTCTCTGTCCAAGAATAAGACCTGGGACAACAATTCCTTCTTTATTGTTGCTCTCTAGAGATGTTGGAAGCCAAAGAGGCTGTAAGGCCAATGATAAAACTATGGAGTGCACTGTTAAAACAAGAAGCAAGTACAAAAGATCCCCACATTAGGGTAGTTTATTTCAGAACTGAAAAACTAACTACTAGGTATATTTGGAAAGGGGACTGAGCAACTACAACATGCAGAATGTATCATTTGCCTACCTTGCTAGCTAGTTGTATGCATGTCTGGGAAGGAGAAGCTCAGGCTCCCAGAGCAGCAGAGCCTGCAGGGACAGGTAGGTTCCTCAGAAGGGGATCAGCAATCTGTGCAGTCAGGCCTCTAAGCCAAATTCCTGACCTGCATATGTGGGTAACAAGCATCAGAGGCTTCACCTCTGAATCTCTCTGTACCCAAAGTCAGGGTTTTGAAAATTTATCTCTGCACAGGAGCTCCTGTCCTGAATTTCAGTCTGCCTGACCTATCTTACAGTTTTGGTGTATGTCTCTCTAAATTATTCCTGTGGGGAAGGGAATCCTCTAGTGCTCTTAAGGCAGAGGACCATGTGTCTTTAAAGACCTAATAATTGTTCTGCCAAATTCCCTTGCCTGCTTCTGATTATCTGTAGAGCATGAATGCCTCCAGAGGCAGGGGAAGACTGAAGAGCCTGCTCTGACAACAGAGACCCAGTGTCCTGATCACATACCTAACATATTGTAACAGAAAACAATTGCTTTCCAGTTTCAGCTTTATTTTAAACATCAAATAATAGAAAGAAGAGGGTGCAAAAGCTCCTTAAACATATCAGTGGAAGTCACTGGCTCAGTTTTTTGCCTCCTCCCTTATCAGTCTCCTAGGGAAGACTTTATCTCATGGGAAATGTCATATTATCTTCTGGGTGGAGTTGGTAACTGGTTGACTACTTTTTATAATGAATATGCTGAATGGATGAGAAGAGAGAAGATATTTGAATGCAGCAGGAAGAAAACAAAAAGCAAACAATTATTAATTTACCACAGCTGAGTATTTTTTCAAGTCTTAATTTAAGTCTAGTTTAAATGACAAAGCTTAACACTGTGCACCAAGTATTCTCTTAAAAATATTCCAAGCTCAACCTGTATATATCTATGGAGAACTTCCATTAATTGGTTTTTTGCATGAAAACTTTTCATATTAGATGCAGATTATTTAAGAGCACCAAGTTAAAAGATAAAGAGAGAAAAGACTTAAAACCTCTTTCTATAAAACAGCAAATAACTTATCTGCCAAAATCACATGTAATGGACCATTATTTCTTTGTTCCATATCCTGTGTTTGAAAATTCTTACCTTATAAAGATGTCAGGACTAAAAACATTATAAGGTATTTCCTCCAAGGAGCACATCTATTTGTGGAGAAATGTGTATTTTATGCACGGTAACTTATACATATGGCCTGCCTTTTATGAAAAATTATAAATAATACTCTGTGCTGATGCTTCATTTTGGTGTTGCTATTTTCCAGATGGGAGTTTCTGTGGTGGATTCATCTGTTGCAGGACTTGGTGGTTGTCCCTATGCAAAAGGTGCTACTGGAAATGTAGCCACAGAGGATGTGATATACATGCTGAATGGTCTAGGGATCAACACAGTAAGATACTTTTACTTTCTACTTAAGACTTAATGGCAAAAATAATTAGGAAACATATGATCTGTACCTCACAATAATTTGTGCTGTACAACAAAATATTCAGAGCCCATAGAAGTTTTTGCAAACTCAGTGCTTTAATATAGCTTGACACATGTCAGGAATGATGTTATCTTCATTAGCAATTTAGAATAGAAATGGTTTGTGTATTTAACATAATTTGAATAATCTACTTCTTCATACCTGGAGCTATGAGGAACTTAGTAGCAGCTGCTTTGTGTCATTGCTCTGTCTCAGTAACCACAAAAAATTCAGTACTCTAGACATTGCTACAGAAGGCTGATCATCTCAACAGTGGAAAGACTGAGCAGAGCTCAGATTTTGTCACAGTGTTGGATTTGGCTCATAGTGCTTATTAATTTGTTGTCAATTTTTCTGACTTCAAAGTTGAAAAAAATTGTGGTGTTTGGCACCCAAGCACAAGACATTGTTATTTCTCAGGTATCCACTTAATATATTTCAAAATTGTACAGAACCTGTTACTGGCTAGGAGTCTTCCAGTCATTTTTATTACCAGTCCTGTTGTTGGAGGAAGGGCAGAGCAGATCACATGCCCTGAGCTGCGCTTTAATGAACCTTACCAGTGAGCATCCACACCTCAAGAGCACTCATTTAGTATCCCTGGCTGCCTGGCATGTTAATTATTCTGTATTCCTAGAACTCATTTACTGCCTTCTTCAATAAATGTGCTCTTTGGTCTTCCTGTCTGTCCCCATTTATCTGGATGTGTGGCATAATGAGTTCGTGCTAACTCAGGCATTGCTGTAACTTTATGTTTGATTTACACATGGACATGGAGAGTCAAGTTCAAAGGAGAACATATAAAGAACTGCCAAAACTACAAAGTGTGTGGTTTGTATTTAAATTACCACAGAAAGAAATCTAAATGCCTGATATGTGAAACAGGAAGATTTGCGTTACTGAGGAGCTCATTGGAACTTATCATTCACTTGTTGGTAGGCTGCAGTTCTGTGTGGTGTACAGGCCAGTGGAGTCCCTTGACATGAAAGGATTACAGAACTTGTTTCTGAATTGCACATTCCCTGGGCACTGTTAAAGCATATTCAGTGCCTTACAGAGTTCACTGTAAGCATTTATCTGCTCTCATTTGCTTTCTAGGGAGTTCAGAGTAGATATCAGAAAATGTTCAATCACAAGTGTCCACTGTACAAGTGGACTCTGTTTTGACCTGCTTGTACACACTTTGGGGTAGTTTTTCTTCATGAAAATGATGTTTATTCTTTTGAAACAACACAATTCTTTGAAATAAAGAGGAGAAATCATGCATTTCACTTTACATTGCTGTGCACCTTAGACTCATGCTTTCAGTATAGTCTTTCCTTGGGCAAAATACTCATTGACCTTTCCAACTGACTCATAGCAAAAGGAAGCAATTAAGCAAAACTAGTTGGATTATATGAAATATACCATGTACCAGCTTCTTGATAAGATTGATTAATCTGTTAAAAATCTGGTGGCCAAGCAAGAACACAGCTTGTCCGAAAGGTTGATAGCAAATCCCATGGAGACAATCTCACCATCAAATACTTATTTCTTTATTTGGTTTGATGGTGATTTTACTTAGGTTTTGTTTAGTTTTAAATTTAGATTTTAGCAATAGAAAAACACAAGTCTTCGATTTTTGAATCCTTTTTCATGCTTTTTGCATGAAGTTTTGTAGTGTTGGATGATAAATAAGTATAGCATATATTTAGACTCTGTATTTTTCTTCTAACTTCTAGTTGTAATTCCAGATCTTTATTCCAGATTCTTTTGGGGTTGAAAGATATTACTCCAGTATTTGGTCCACTGCTGATGGGACAAGAAATCATTCTCAAAGTAGTAGAACCTTCCAAACAACTAGAAGCTGTAACTATCTGTAAATCACTGTAGGTTTACTGATCCCCATTACTGACCTATAACATGAATCAGGCCCTTTGTTTGCAAAAATTAGACCCTGGAGCAAAAAACTTGGAGTCTAAGCATTTTCAACATGTGCATTTATTATTCTTTACATTTTCCCCCTCTTTTTTAGGGAGTAAATCTTTGTGCCGTGATGGAAGCTGGAAACTTCATCTGCACAGCTTTGAACAAGAAAACAAACTCAAAGGTTGCACAAGCTTCCTTCAGTACTGGAACTATCAATTAAGTGGATTTTTCTTTTTGCAGCTTGATTACATTTTCCATTTACCTTCACCAAGGACATTTGCTTTAGGAAAAGAAACAAGAAAACCATTGCATCAAAGAAACAAAATAGAACCGATATATATATTTTTTTTAAATGGGAACAGTTCTTGTACTGTACTGTCTTGTCAGGAATTGTCTGATTTGTAGGTAAGAAATAAACGACTGTAGTACAGAACCCTGTTCTTCGTCCTTCTACAGAAGAGAAAAATGTATTAACACCAGGACATTTTACCATGTTTTAAATAGAATTTTAAGTTCTTTTCAGGAAAACCAGGTAGAAACAGTGAGTACATAGTTAAATTTTAATCAAGATGTCTTTCAGAACAGTACAAATATTTGCAGTAGTTTATGAGATCTCACACTGTGTGTGGCCATTCTATTCTGTATTTTATTTATCTGAATTCTTGCTTTTCATTTGTCAAGTCACTGTGTTAGGAACACAGAGCCAAATCTGAATTCATTGTAAGAATTTTTTAGCAATAGAACTTCTTTTAAATTTTGTTTAACATCTGCTAAATTATGGATGACTTTATCTTGTTCCAAGACATTGTGGTGAATGGCACTCTGCCAGCTCCTTCCAATCCTCCAGCAAATGTCCTTATTTGTTACATATGTTAAATTTGTTGTAGTTGCATTTTTTGGTCAACTTATTAAAACCTAATTATATGAAGCAAATAAAAATTGGCAAGGTCCTCAGCATCATTCAGGTTCACAGTGGTGTAGAAGGGGTTACATTTTCATCCAAGGTTTCATAAAAAATTAGATTTTTCATTCTATAGGCTATGAATTTATATTCTCATTCAGAAATCACAGGGGTTTTTTAGGATAATAGTATTTTTCTGGACTAGCTAACACAAAGGAGACCACAGATTTTTTTTTTTGTGCTCTGCTGATAATGATACTGTTCTTTTAAATGCCTTAGTTCAACAAGATGCCAATGAACTGCACTGTTCAATAATCAATAGATTAGATCAATAATGAACAAGTGCACAAATTCAAAGAGCCTTATCCTATATATAAATGTTCAAGTGTGCCATGAAAATACTGTCATGTTTTTCATCCTGAAACTTCAGTACTCTTACTGGTTGGTTGTGTAGGACCTGACTCTACTTCTCTGTGTACTTAACTTTGATCTGTGTTTTTTCTGAACATGGCCTGTTGACATGAAAATCTAAAACCCTGGACTGTGGTCTTCATCCATATTCTCAATTTTCCTCAAAAATGTGAAATCTTGTCAAAAGGTAAGATAAAAGAAAGTGGAAGATAGCACACACACACAAAAAAAAGGCTGAATAATTTTTTGTCTGGAACTCAAGTCTGCCAAGTTAGAGCTGAGTCATGGTTTGCCTTTGAGATACCAAAGTGAATTTTTCTGAGATCTTTTAGCCAGTTGTGTACTTTAGAATTGGCATTGTATAAGAAAGTTAGTCTTTGCATTCCAGCAGCAGAAAGCTATAAATTTGATATAACACCCCTATTCTGTTTATGTCATAATGATAGTCAAAATTAATATAAGCTATTTTGTTTCACTCTTCTCATGGTAAAAGTCAAAGGATAAAAAAAGAAATGTGTTCAGGTGAGGCAAGAAATATCTTGTCTTTCATTCCAAAATACTAAATCTTTCCTGCAGAGTCTCGTAAGAAGACTTTCGAGTACTCCTGAAGGTATGAACACCCTGATTTTCTTGACCTGCCCTGGATGCATGTTTGGATCACCACAAAAAAGCTCTTTCCTCTTTTTTCCCATGTTTCAGCTGGGGCTTTGCTATTTAGCTGCCACTATAGCACATATATCAAAACTTGAACTTAAATAAAACCAGGTCTTGAACCATCCACAGACTTAAAAATTCTGTAATGAATTAGACCCAGTGAAGAGGTAAGGAAACTGCAGCAGTACAGTTAAGCCTGAACGTGGTGCCAGACTTGACATCTTAAAAACTCCCTAATTTGTGTCATTTACCCCTGAAGGTGACTAATCTTACTGTAATACTTTCCTATTTAATAATAATTTTTCCTGTTTAGTTTTCTCTGTAGGCACAGATTTGGCTCATTTTGAGCTGGATTATGCAGTTTGCATGTAGGTCCTGATGAATTTTCTTCCACCTAAGACTCTCTGAGCCAGCATGTTTAATTAACATAAACAATATTGAGCTTCTCAAAGACTGAAAGTGAAGTCAGCCCTTGAAAAAAAAGTAGTTGTGATGCAAACCTGAATGTGAGACTAAACAACTGAACTGAGACTGAACTTGCTGCTCAGCCTGGGGAGATTAAATACACACCCATGACAGGAACTGAGGGAATGGCCTGAAGTTGTGTCAGGGGAGGTGTAGGTTGGATATTAGAAAAAGGTTCTTCACCCAGAGGGTGGTTGGGACTGGAACAGCTCCCCAGGACAGTGGTCACAGCACCAGCCTGACAGGGTTCAGGAAGTGTTTGGACAGTGCCCTCAGGCACATGGTGTGACTCTTGGGGATGGTGCTGTGCAGGGTCCAGGAGCTGGACTTGATGATCCTTGTGGGTCCCTTCCAACCCAGCTTATCCTGAGATTATAAACTGAAAAAGAACACACTTTCTTGTAAATCTGTATTAATTTGTGCCACTGGGTAGAATGGAAAATTAAAAATTCCTAAGCCCAGAAAAATCCCAAGAAAAGAATGTCAGTGCCTCTGCAAGGCAGGGTTCTTTTTCTTGAAGGTGGTGGTGAGGTCTTCAATTATCAGCCAAGTAAGGAACTGAACAGACAGTGTCCATTTTTATGCCTCTGTGCACAGTGCATCCTAGGCTTCTCAGCATCTGGACTGTCTGGTTTGCAGACAGTTGGCTCTTGATTCAAGGCTCTTGATTCTCCCTATGCAGTGAAACAGGGTGCCTATTAAATCATGTAGATGAACAACCTAAAATGTCTCAGTTCTTTATTGGGTCTGTTTTAGAAACTACTTGGAAACTTGTGGAGAGCCTTAATTGCAGGTCTGTTATTCTGTAATGATGTGAGCTTTGGAAAAGATGAGCAGTCACATCTGGAGCCTGTACTTTACCCACATGTTCAGCTTCAACCACATCATGAGTTATTGTAATCCAGGGTGGAGGTCACAGACAAATAGATTGTTTGTAGGGATTGTTATCCCTACAAAAAGAGAGAAAGAAACATAGAGCCAGAATAAAAAAAAAAGCAACCCCAACCCAGAGTTTATGTGCCAAAATTGCCACCTGGGCTGAATTTAGGTCGGTGGGTCCAGGTGAGCAGTCCCTATAAAATCCTTGTTTAGTTGTATTATGACTGAGAATCTTGAGACATCTTATGTTCTGCCTACTGACATTTTTTAGATTTGTAAAATGCTGCTGCTCTGCTTTCCTGGGCTGGCATAATTTTGACTATGCAGAACATTTTGACACCTACTGTCTGGCTTCAAAAAATAAGCATCTATTGCTTTTAATAGCAAAGACTAATCCAATAGCCATGCCATGAGCGTGCATCACTCACATAGGCAGCACTGAATTCTGCTCATAGTAAAACAGCTGAGACTATACCCCTTGAAAAACATGCCAAGACATGGGATGAGGCTCTCCAGTGCTTCTGACATCCTAAACCTTTATGCTTATATTCAGAAGTACCTATATTATATATCTGCTTATATTCAGAAGAACCTATATGCTTATATTCACTAGTGATGTCTGCTCTTTTAGTCCCTATCTCTGTCCCCAGCTGAATACATTGCTGTCACTTCACCCTGAAGTAGCCCCCTGGGTGTGGAGGGCTTGCATCCAGGTGTTTGGCTTCCATGAGCAGGTGTTCTTATCACTGTGTCATTATAAAAAAATTTAAGTCAAGATGTTACATCGTTGAAGGCATGACTGGTGTGCTTTGTTGGAGGAAAAGTTGATCAGTTCCAGTAGTATGGGCATAATCATTCTTCAGTGCCTTCCAGAACACAGCAACAACATAGATCCCATACAGTTCTAATGTCTTCCAGCAGCAGCTTCCTTTGTAGTTTAAACTTTTATGTATTAGGGCAACTTGGCTCTGGACCAGCACTTTAATGGCTCATTTTTGTGTATAACCAGAGCTTATGAAATAAGAACTAAATATTGTAGTGTTGTGAATAAGTCCAGAGAGGCTTTGGCTAATTTTCCTCTCTTAATAGTGTCATTTGGGTTCATAAAACTTTTATTATTGTATTAAGGAGTCACAAAATGAAGACTACAAGTCTGTGAGATAAAATTCTTATGTTTGGGATCAGTGTTGTTGAAATGAAATAATGCTTATCCAAAGAGTTAGTGTGAATGTATAAGATCTGCCCATTTTTTTCACTGAGTTTGTTTTAAGGGGTAGAAATATTGTTTAGTTACTGTGATATCAGAAAATCGGTACTTTCTGCCACTGAATTTTTCTATGATTTCTGAAACTGCCTTCAGTTCTCTTCACTGATTGTGAAGTGTCTAGAAAAGTGGCTAAACAGGTATGAGTGGCAAGTAAATGAATTCCAGTTCTTGACTTGCTGATCAAAATTAATCAGCTTTCCTTTTGTTATACTTTTGAAGATTATTTTTCTCTACAGTCCTGCTGTATGCAGTGTTGATCTTCATTGCTGCAATAACACAGCAGGCAGAAGGACTACAGCCAAAGTCAACTTAGTCCTTTGAAAGCAATGTCAAAGAGATGACATGTTTGTCAAGGAATTGTCATGTATCCGCCTGGTTAAATGCATTTGTGATTTTGCAATATGTGGTGTTACAGCTGAAATAAAATCTGTCTTGCTGTTTATTGAAACTGATATGCTCATATTTTATGCCAGATTCAGCAGCTCTGACTGACCAGCTCATGCATACAACATTAGCAAATATAAGCTGTCACTGACGTGTATGCCTGTGTTGACTTTGTTGCCTTGTAATCCATTTTGAGTGCTTTTTCTTAGGATTACCTTTTAATCTGGTGTTCCTGTGTGTTTTTATAGCAGACAAATCTCTTTTAAGTTACTGGGGAAACATTTATTTCCTCCATTAACTAAACATTAAAAGCTACAGGCAGGAATGGAGGTAGGAGTTCAAAAAATTCAATGAGGCATTATCTAACTTCAGATGTCCCAATGCAGGATAGAAATCTGTGCTGTCTAAGTGATGTCTAAGATTCCCTACACACTTCATGGGAGACTGAATGACTTCAGCATGTGGTCTGAAACATCAAAATGCTGATGTTACTTTCTTGGCAAAGTCAACAGCAAAATTCCCTACCCCATGCTACTCTTGAAGTGCCTTAACATGACCTGCAGTTAGTTATCTTCACTAGTTGAACATAAGGATTACTATTTTCCTTGGTGGAAAGACAGCCACAGTCATTTTCAAAAAGAACTGAATGGTGTTCTCTGTTTTATGGCACATCTTCCCGTGTTGGTGCTGCTTCCATCCATCTCTCTGTTCCTAGCTTGGTCTGGTATCTAGCTCAGAGCAGCAGGATGTGGTTCCCACAACAGCCTCAAAAGGCTGAGCCTATGCCTATCCAAGTATCTCATTCTTTTCACCACACAAACAGGTGAAACAGCCAGGGAAAAATGTTCATTTTGAAGAAATCAAGACTCACTATGGCATTACAGAAATAGAAACTTGGGCTTTACAGCCTTGTAGCTTCACACTGCACAAGGAAGAGCTAGTCTGTGTACTTGTCCCAAAAAATCTTCACACATTTAATTTGAAACAATTGTTAGATAAAATGCATAAAAAATCTTCCAAGAAAATAACCTTTCTGATGAGAGTGCTGGAAAGCAAAAATTAATGGTTTGTCCCTCTAGCCCAATCAGCCTTCATTTCTTCACTTTGTGATGTCCCAGCTCCAGTGGAAAGAGGATGAATGCTACAAAATTACATATGTCCTGGGAATCTTGTCATCAAGAGAGTTAACTTTCCTCATCTGGGTATTGGATGCAGGTGTCATGCAGGTGTCACTTAGGGGAAAATATTTTAATAATGAAGCTCTTACAAAATACTGCTTTTTCTTCCATCATGGTCAGACTCAAAGTTCTTAAAGGTCTTTTCCAAACTAACTGATTCTATGATTCTCTGTTCAGAAAATGGTGAAGCAGCTAGCATATAATCAGGATCACATGAATACAGATCATCCCAGCAGAAATGACTTTATTTAACAACTAACACCAAGATACAATTGGCAGACTACTTTGTACACATGGAGGGAGGGAATGTACTTTTCCCATTAAAGCATCTAAGTCATCTCTTAAGAGAGAGCCTGTGAAATTGCAGAAGAAAACAAGAGCCACTAAATATCTTGTTGTCTCTCAGAGTAAAATACCCTCAGTTTCAAATACATTTTACATACTTGTTTGTGACTGTGTGTGTGTATCTAAGCACATCTTTGAATTGTGTTTCTAGCGTCTAAATATAAGATAATTAGAAAAAAAAAGTTTCTAAGACAGAAGGTAATTTTTTGTTGTTGTTGATTGAGGTTTAGTAAAATCTGAATTTAAATGTATCTCCTCAAATTTTGTGAATGGAAGATTCACTGGTTTTTGAAGTCAGACTGAAAACCAGCACAGGTTTCATGTAAAAAATACATTTCCTGTGTAATTAAATGTTTTTATCCAAGATATTCTCAACACTATTTTCAGTTTGAAATCTTCCCATTTCACAGTTTTAAAATGAAGAATGTGAACATAGCACTTTGGTGAGAGTGTCATGGTTTGACACTGGCACAATGCCAGTGCCCCCATGAAGATACCCTCTCCCTGGTAGCTGCTGTGGCCAGATGCTGCAAATTGCTGGACTGCTAAAGCAGATCTTTTTGATTAACAAATGAACTTCACTTCTCTGTTTCTGTGTTTTTGTCCAAATGCTGACTTAGTATGACAGAACATTTGATTGCAAAACAAAAAGGACTTTCTTTGGTTTATGCAGATGATAGAGACAGAGAAAATCTATGTTGTAATAATTGTGTAAGATTTCTAAGCCTCTCCCCAACAGAACTGCAGACTTAAGATTTTGCTCTACAGTAATAACTTTGCAAGCTACCAAAGCCAGAAGCAAGAGTCACGTAGAATAGTAGAGATTCTTGCTTTTCTGATCACATTAATTTCTAGTCCTAGATCTGTCATCTCACACTAGATGTGGCCCTAGACCATTGGTCTCATGGTCAAAACTGGAGGTGAGTTACATTTAGCAATAATTCAAACAAAATTAAAACTAATCACATTAGAAATAAAGTTAATTAATCAAATGCCATTATAACAAGGCAACACATGTGCTATTCATGGTAACAGCTGAATAAGAAACAGCAGTCCATTATTTTGTGCTCACCAGGACTAGATTGTCACAAAGATTTAACAAAGACAACTCACTGGTAGTAAATAGAAGCTTAAATCTAGCAAAACAACTCAGCTATAGAGAGAAATCCAGAGCTCCTAGCCACAGAGTGGGATCCAGGATGGTGTTTAGGGACCATGGCTCCCAGAACAGTGCAAGGGGACAATCAGGCACTTCGTGTCTTGCCTAGGGACAATGAATAGGAAACACAGATGGTGAGATGGGTTACAGCTTCTCTCTTGAGAAGCAGGCACTGCAGCCCCAAGCAAGTGACTTTCTCCACTGGGCATTCAGACCAAAAAATTGTTTTCTAAAGTTATTGTATTCAAAGTGACAAACTCCACTCATTTATTTTAGAAGCATATTGGAGGAGAAATTAAAAACATTTTCAGCAACAACATTTTGGAGTCAAAGCATTATTCCAGAGAGTCATTTTAGTTCATGGAGGGTTGTAATCCTGATCTCCTCCTACCCTGCAAGTGCTCCACCATCAAACTACAGGCAGCTTTGCTGTGACTGCTGCTTCAGGTACTTGGTACCTGGGAGCCAGGTATGCAAAACTGCCACATATGTGCTCTTTATCAGGTCTCTAAAATATTTCTGAATTGACTTTTTTTATTTGTTCCAGATGAGTTGAGATCAGAAAGGGTGGCCTTCAAAGATTGCCATTGTTGATACAGCATTTATACCAGTGTCATGTGCATCTAAAAATGTAGGAAATGTACAGCTCAGGACAGATCTGTGGACCCACCCAAATAAGAGAAAGCACAGTTTTACCATTTTTACCCCTTTTTCAGCTTTTGAAAGGCTAAAAATAAGCTAATAAATATAAAAAAATATTTTGTATGCTTAACTACAAAATTTCATAATTTATAGTCGTTTTTCTAATATATATTTTATTATCACATATGTACAACAGGCTGGCTTTCAGGAATAGCCTTAAAAAGCACAAGCAACAGAGTAGTTCATCTGTGACTTTTATAATGGGCCATAAATGTTTCAGAAGAATGGTCTGGCGAGGGACTTCTTGACTCATGTTTTGTTCTGCAGGCTCTGAAAACAAAGAATGTGCATGTATTTAACAATAAACTACTCAGCTTTTGGTTTGAACTTTGGCTTAATTGAAATCAGTGGCAAAATTCTCCTCTTTTTATGATGAACAATGTGGTATAAAATAATCCCCTTCATGTTTATTAATGCATTGTTCTTTCTTCCATTTTCTGTATTCTTTAAATCTGAATTTTCTTTATATGCTGATATTTCTGTAACTGCAAACCTAAAGAGAAAGCCTCTGTTCCCATATATCCTTGACTTGCCTTTTGCATTTTTCTACAATTCCTCTTTGATCTGCCTCAGAACTTAATAATTAAATTTGACTCAATATCCCTCCCACTATATATAGCTCCTGCTACATCATGTTCTGTTACCTATCATCTGACAGTGTAATTCTTGAAATCTGGCCATTTAATTTGGTCCAAGAAAATGTATCATTTAAGAAAAGGCCGTGTTCATTTAACTAAGTGAATGCACATTTCTGTTTTCTTACCAACATGGGTGTATGGGCAGTTTCTCATACAGAGAGAGGGAGGGAGGGAGGGAAGGAGAGAGGGGGGAAAAGAAAAGGATGGCAGGGATGGTGGGTGTTGTTTACAGACTCCTATGAGCAAAAATGGCATTTGGCAAGAATATTAGCTACAATAGCAGCATTCACGATTTGGTTTCAAAATATGTTATAATGCCAAATATGCTCATTTCCTTTTTGCATTACCCCTGCCTGCTATGGGGCTAGGAACGTAGTCTCACAGAATTTTTGAATTCAGATTTCACCTTCCCCTGCCATGGGACAGGAAATGAAACCTCCCAAAGCCTGGGATCTCTGCATGAATGGAGGGCATTGTAGATACATCTCGTATTTCACTCTTCCCTGCTGACACCCTCAATGTCAGTTCTTTCCATCACTGGGGCACGCTGGACTGTTTTTAAAGACAATCACAATGCCCACCTTTTAACTAAGTCAAACCATTTTATTTTCTGGTTTTTCGATTTCCTTGAACCGGTGATTAATATCCCTATCAAATTACCTGATCTTTAGCAGAGTCAACAGGACTATTCCTAGGATGAGAGCTATGCAAGAGGAGTAAGCAATAATGTAGACAGTTTCACCTAAAAATAAAAACAAAAATCAGAAAAGAAACATCTGCTTGTTTAGTAATGAGAATCAGATTTGAGATCTGTATTGAAAATCATACATATGGGAGGCAAATTAGCTATCAATTTTGACAAATGTAATTAAAAGGAGGGGAAAGATCTAGATGTATGTCAGTAGTAGGAATAACTCTACCTTTGCCATTTGATCCAATGCAATTTTCAGACTTTTAGTAAATGCCAGCTCTGATAGCACTTCATATGTATAGCATTACTTTTCACTCTGCTGCAGGGGAACAGCTTGTTACTATGATTTTTATTTTGGAATATTCTCCCTTTTGATTTTAAAATGTTAATGTTATTCTGTGTATCAGAGCAGAATTGGCTCTTACTTATCAACTAGACTTATTTTTCTTTTTCACATATTACTGTAATTACAGTCTAGAGCAATGCTCCACCTAGAATCAAATTAACATCAAATGGGATCTAACACTGTTTTTCTGGGCCCCATTCCTGTAGAGTTTCCTTTTTCAGTTAGGCTTCTCACCAAGAAGTCACTTTGGTGGCTTATGTGCTAAAAATTCCAACTGTTGAAAAACTGGGAGCTGTTACAAATTTTATTTTCCAAAGGAGGGGTAACTCTTTTTTTCCCTGACGTAATGAATCCATTGGTTTTGATCAAATATGTGAAAGAAACATTTCAGTTGGGAGTGCAATATGAGCCCTGGACACAGGATGGAGAGGCCACAAATGCAGAGCCACAAGCATAAAACATGAGACCTTTCTGTGACTTTCCTGTTGCACTGATTCTGTTGGCTTTGTACACTCAGGTAAGTTTTGTTTATAGAGGAATTCAAACACAGAGGGCCCTGGCTGCTCCCAAGCTTCTCCATCCTATTATCCAGTGAAACATTCACTAAGGAAGGGATGGATCCCTGGGCTCAGCACTGAGCCACTTCTCTGGGCTGTGAGAAGGCCATATTCTGGTCTCTGAATAAGTTATCAGTTATTATATGCTCCATGTGTTATGTATATGCACACACAAACCTAAATGAGGCATTCCTGTGTGCACTGCATACATGCAGCAGGTGTAGTGTATCATATGATACAAGCACAGAGGGTATGGATGCTGCAGCAGCCCTGACTGGAGAGAGGGAATATGTTTTCCACAGCAAGGAAAACAAGGAGCTGAGCAGGGTGTTGGACCTGCCTGGCTTTCATTGTAGGACTGTGCTCACTTTTTCTCAAAAAACTACCCCACATTCAAGTTTTCCAATATAAGAAAGTGAAAGCAGTGATCAAATCACAATTTGCACAAATGGAGTGAACATTCCATTTAATCCAGTAACCTACTGGAAGATATTTAATATGGCAAATTTTTGAAGAAAGAGGTCTATCTGAGGTCTGTCTTAGAGAGGGACTGCTAATAACATATATTAAAAACTACATCAGCAGTTGGCCTAGCTCTCAAGTTACAGCATTTCTTTAAGATGATGGGTTTTAGCAAAAGAGTAATTTGTAGGCCTTTTTTTCAGTTTGAGTCTGAATTGTACATGCAGCTATTTTTGAAAACTTTTTACAAGTGTAGGAGCAGTTGTAGGGGCAACAGTTTCTTACTTTTTTGAAGTGGAAAGTGACTTTCACACATATTTTAGGCAAATGGAAACTTTTAAAGTATGTCACCACAAAAATTATTATATCTAACATTATATATTGTACAGTCATGGATGCTTAAAAATGGGCTAATAAATTTTCAACAGAACATTGTGATCTTTTTCTTATAAATTTTGTAAAAGGTGCTTCATTTCAATCAAACAAAACACTGAAGTGACCAAGTGAATTTTTTTCTATTTTTTTGACAAAATCTGAAAAAATGCTACATTTTTGATGAATTGCTGGTGAAAGAGATGTTGATTCAGTTCTGTCAGGAACAAAGAGGGATTTTGATGGATCTTACTCTATTGTGGATCTACCTGATTAGGTATGGCTAGTGCATATTCAACAAACAGATTAATCCCAGCCTCTGCTCAGAGGTTTCTTGGCTACCTGCAGCTTGTCACAGGCTTTTTTCTACATTTATAAAACCATCAGACTGACAGTGTTTGATACCTTACACATTAAAGTCACTGGAGCTGAACTAATCTCAGTTCCCACAGCAGCTGGTATACTTACAGATAAACCCTGCCAATTACTTGTTTATCTAAGCACTCTACTCCTTGGTAGGAAATATATGATAACACTACAATTTAAGATGAGACTTCAACAATTTTGGATCAAGTCTAATTATATTGTATTTCACAAGAACAGGGTAAGAGTTCTGTATTTCTAGCTTCCTCTTCCCTAAATAACCCACAACTTAGCCTCAAAGCTCCATGGTGATGAAAATAAATCCTTATCTTCCCACATGAATCACTTTTCAAACCAATGTGCAGGAAGCAATCTTTTAAATTATTTGGATCTGTAAAGTCATTGATATCACTTGCATAGGATAAAGCCAAAGCCAGGCTGAAGATGCATAATTAGGTAGGCATATTAGAAGTTTAGAGAAATCTTATTTGATTTATAACTTTTTGATGTTGTTTCCAAAATGAGATCAAATTCAAGCTTACAGGAAAAGTCTCATTAACTTTTATATGGTTCTGACTCTGCCCACATCACATTTTGTTAAGAGAGTTGTATCAGCCCAAAGATGACTCTGTTGGCCTATTCCCTCCTGAGAATGTGAATGTGTTTAAATCCAGTCCAGATTTTTACAAAATCCTGGTATCACATTTTTTACCCCAAACCCGGAATAACAATTTTTAACTTCCATGGTTCTATTTATTTACAAATATATTTGAATATAGGTATATATGCTTAGATTTATTACTTATTGTGAAAGACTCCTTCTATTAAAGCAATTTTATCCAATTGTATGATTTGCAATGCTGCTGAAAAAAATAGAGAAATCTAACTGTTTTTTTGAACAGTAAGCTATATTTTTAAGTATATACCTAAAAAAAAAGCTGAAGACATGCTGAGTTTCTTCTGAGCATGTTCATCTGTAGATGGCCATTCATTCCATCTGGTTAAAGAGTTCCTTGTATCTTTCAGTGACAAACTAAGTAAAGGATTCTTCTGAGATTTTAATGTAGACACATCAGCAGATTTTACCTCATATTTTTTGAGCAGAAAATAGCCAAGAAGCAAATGCCTTCAAAAGTCTTCACACATGTGAAAGGCCATACTTGACAACTTAACTGCTTTGCCTCTGTGCCCTGAATTCTTTTTGGGATTTGATTTCATTAAAGATAAATATTTTGTAAAGATGATAATTCCCTTTGCAGTCTGAGTAATGCACATTTATTAGTATTTGAATCCAGGACACTGAGTTAGATTTTTGGCAGTGGGATTTATGAAACAATTTGCAGTATGTTTTTTACCATCAGGCAGATATCCTGAATCAAATTCTTCTTCTTGACCTGACTTCCTATGAGACTTTCATGGCTTAAAGTTCCCATCTCATGTACATGACAGCTACAATAGAAAGAATATTTTATTGTATGGTTTAGGCTGGTCAGCATTCTTTCTATTTTTCTAAAGCTATCCAAAGTTCTGTTAAGACTTCAAGGAATGGTTTTTGGAAAGTATTCAGACTTCAATGTGAACAGAATTAACTGGGTACGGCTGCTTCTTGCAAATATTTATCTGAATCTCTAAGTGAAATGTAAAATGCATTTTACCCACTGAAAGGGTCTGCAGTTAGAACTAGTGACAGGGGTGCAATATCTCACATTTTGCATTTTCTCACTTATGCAGCATTTCTTGTATTATGACTTGCATTATTTAACCTCTAGAGTCTCGTTCTAATTAAGGATTCAGGCTCCCTCTGCAATTGGAAAGGAGAAGTCAATACTTTCAGCAAAGGCAGTCCAAAAAAATTGGCCTACTCTTCCTTTGAGGGTCCCTGACTTTCTTCTCTGGCTACACAGAGCACTTGGATGACATAAATGATTCTTAAGGAACTTTAATGCTAACAGCCAAATTCTTAATTATGCACACACAGGTCTCAGGAATCCCATTCCCTTAATCCATTTTTATATCCTTTTTATCCCTTATCCAGGTTGCCCACTTCAGCAATAGTTGAAGGATGGAAAGGTTAGAAGTCACTTCATTTTCTACTGCATGCAGATATTAAATTATTTTTTTCACAGTCAAAAGCATTCTGTAGGAACAGTTCTGGGAACTAATTTGTAGTATTAGTCTGGAGAATTGTAATCTGCCCTGCACAAGGTAGAACAGGTCATTCTCATTAGAGGTGATATTTGTGCATTAAGCTCTTTATAGTTCTCACTCTGTAATTGGGCCCCTCAAAAGGAAATATAAAATAATATTATTTCAGCAATGAAAACATTTGTATATTAATTCAATATCCTTTAGCTTTAAGTTGCTTAATTTCTTAATGTAAATTCATGGAAAGAAAAGCAGCAGCTCTAATAAAAGAAATAAAAGGAAATAAAAGTTGCAGCTCTTCAGCCCAAGGGGTACTGTGTGCCCTCCTGTTGTGTAAGAAGGTAGAGTCCTATGGAGTGTGACACAAGCCCCTTCTCAGACCACTTACTGTGGCTTCTAAATTTGTTGCTGTAACTCCTACAGAAAGTCAAGAGAGATAGAAGTAGGTGTGACATCAAAGATAACAATTTGTGTTACACGTTATGGCTACTACTCTCTAATGACTGTACAGAGAGTCAGGCTCTGGCAGACTTAATAGCTTAATTTTCCCCAATTACAGTACCACAATTGTGAGACATCTATTTCAAAACCATTTGTCAGGGTAATTGATTCAGTCTGATTAACTTTATTTTGTGGATATATAAGCTAAGCCAAACAGGAGATTTCCAGACCAAATGAAGGAGCAGCAGATCAAGCTCGCTTGCCTGAACCCACCCAAGGAGAGCAGTGCTGTGGAAATCATGGAGTGACTTGCCCAAACTCACCATTAATTGCAGAATGGAGCTGTGCTCCAGAAATCTTTTCCCCTGGCATTTCTGTATTTACCCAGTGAAAACCCTTCTTCTGAATAGAAATTTGACCTGGATATTGGAAAGAAAATATCCATTTAAAATATTAGTTTAAAAGAATTATATAAGTGAATATTGTTTGATATTTTGCTAACAGACATAATTTAAAAAGGGAGCTATTTAAAAATACTGTTTACTGATATTTGATGAACAAATTGAATGAGTGTATAATAGTTCTTCCTGTTCTACCTCAGTTTTTCTTACGGATGACAAGCATGCTTTGAAAATATTCTCTTCCACAAAAGGGCTTAAATTCTCTTTTCACATAAACTGTTTTAAAAATAGGCCCACCAAAAGAATTGGGTCCACCAAACCAATACAGAAGTGGTGAGAAAGGGGTAGCAGTCTGAAGTAATTTCCACAAGGCAGAGTTTATTCTCCAGCTGTGTTGCTAGACCTCAACAATTTTTTTAAGAAAGGCCTGTCCTCTCAGTGGGCATAATTTCATGAATATATCTGAAAATACATATCTTCTGTTGAAATGGAAAATAGGAGGTTTACTTAAGTAGTATATTTACAGAGTAGAAGGCTAAATGATACAGTACACAGCTGCTCACCCACATAAACAGCAAGTGGAAAAATTTTAGTAAAATAAGAAAGGCACACATTTGCAGCCTGGAACACTGTCCAAACAACAATGGACTAAACCTACCTGTTATTTTGGATTTTTTTCTGTCAAAAGTATAACCCAGACTTAAAATATTTTGGAAACCTAAATTTTTTATTTCCCTCACTGACATTTTTTCTTATTCCTGTTGAGACACTGATCCTACATTGGCAATGATCCACCCTGTGCTTATGCTTCACACAGCAGCAGTCAGTCACAATTCTTGCCTTTTACTGAGTCTGCAGTCCTTTCACTGTGAGCACAGCCTTGAGAACAGCACTTGGAGCAAAGGCAGGGCCATGCAAGGGTAGGAAGAAGAGATGGTGTAAACACCACTCATGGACCTGTTCTCAAACCCTGGGTATTTGCTATCCAGAAATGTTTCAGAGTTACAGATCATTGCCATTGTAAGAGAGAAAGTCAGCCAAAGATCAACCCCAGGCCAGAGGAAAAATTCAGCACATGGGGTTGGGTGGGCACTGTACAGTAATCACTCCACATCTCTGTACTGCCATGCAGAGAATGGCATTAAAAACATGCTTTGTAATAAAACCTATAATCATCACGATCATCAGTTTAGCTGCATCACAACTAGACATCTAGGGGGAAAAAAAAAAATAACAATAAGCTGGAAGGGGTCTGTAGAGTAGGTACTGATCCACCAAAGGCTCTGGATCCCCAAATTCCTTTTGTTTAACCTCCAGGAAATTGTTGCACAACACAAGAAACATAAGTTTCCATTCTTCAGTCCCAATTAGGGAAGTTTCAATCACAAAAACCCTCAAACCATTTTATCCTGAGACTGCTTCAGGGAATGGCAAAAGCTCATCAGCAATTATTTGATTATTCAGACATGAGGATCTTTTTTTTGCTTGGTATGTTAAGAGATAACTAACATGATGATGTGCTCACTCATTTGGACTGTTAAATTCAGCCCTAAAGCAAGCAAGTAAATAATATTCATCAGCAAAATCACTGCTAGAAGTCTCAAGTCTGTGTTACATTATCACTTTTCCAGGGGAGCTGTTACAAGATTTAAATATTTTCTCAGAGTCTGGATTTTAGTAATGATTAACTAAACTAAGAGCAATGTTTCAGCAACTTGATTTTAATTTTTGGGCAGCCTTTGAGTGACATGAAAAAAAATTTCACCCTTATCAGTGGTACCATTTTGGTTTCTAGAACTAAAAGTGTAACTACTTCACTCAATGAAATGCATGCACACAATCCATATATGTTTTCAAAGCACTGTCCCTCAGATAAAACTATGAAAGAACCATCTATTTTCATTGAAATCTTTAGGTATCATTACCTCTCTCAAGTTAGTTTAAGAATGTACATAATTTTGGAGTATACATGTAGAAGACAGCTGGCACAGGGCATGATGCACCAGTGAGCAACATATCCTAAGAGGATTTATATTGCAAAATAGTTGGTGTGGTAAGTCAGAGATTTGAAGAGAAGAGAATACGTTGGTCTTTGGTCTGGTTGATGGAGCAGATGTCTGCATGCAGCTGGAGCACTGCAGAGGCTGCAGATGAACCTCCAGGTTCAGTTTATACTGCAGGAGACCAGGAACCACCCCATGATAAAGAACCACCCTGTGATGTGACCCAGGACACAATAAGCGGGGACAAAGAGGAGCTTTGCTTTGAAGACACTTTGCAGATTCAGACTAAAATATTAATATCTGCTCCCATATTTCCATTTATGGCATTAACAATTCTCTAAACCAAAGGCTTGGCAAAGACATATATATTTGACAAAAAATATTTAGCTAATCAAGTACATGAAAGTCATTACTAGATCTGAGAAAGTACCTATATTTAATCTCAATTACACCCAGTGTTTTTACTGAAGACCAAATCCTAAAGCCTTCTTTAAATAATTGAAGCTATTTTCTGCAGAATTTATTCTGTTGCTAAATATGTGTTTACTAAGGTTGACTAATATTCAGACTCCAAGAAGAAAAGAAAAAAACCCCAAATGCTACTTTGTATTATTTGTAAAAACAGTGTACCAAAATACAACATTAAGCCAAAACCAGGATGACTTCAGACTTTTCTAATCTGCATATTAATATAGACTCTAGAAATTATTTCTTTATTTCAGAAAATTCAAGTAATGAGACATGTAGTCAATTTCATTGGTTTACTACTATTATAAGTTTTCCCCATACCAGAGGAAGAAAACTCTACGTTCAATTTTTGTTTTGGTTTGTGTTTTAAAAAACCCACAGCTATAGATCTTGCTGAAACCAGTGGTAGCAAAGATTTGATGTAAATTAGGATCATAACTCTCTTTAAAACTAATTATTCTGTAAAGCTGTAAGTGTTACTCACGCAAGTCCCTGAAGCAGGATTTGCTGTGCAGCATGTGATGGAAGAGCTCACACAAAGGCTGCTCCCAGGGAGGCACATTTTGGCAGGTGCACTCCGTGAGCAGCATCGTGCCCCAGCTGCTGACGTAGGCTGCTTTGCAATCAGCGGTGGCAGAACAGGGCACGTCATCCTTGAGCAAAGTTTCAAGACAAGCTTCATCATTATAACATTTTTTTGTCACATGTCTCCAACACTTTGACCGAAAAGTTGCGTATTTTTTCCTGGTAGGGGAGAAAAAAAAAAGAAAAACAAAAGAAGTGCACAATGACACTTTAGCAAACATGATTTCATAAAAAGACATTTAATGAACACCACTAAAGGAGTGTATTTCCAAGGTACCACTTAAGCCTTAAAAATTGCAATATTCACTGATAGCTGACATAAATTCTGCTCTGATTTTGAGAAAAAGCAACTGTAGTTCTACTCAGCACCTGCTTCCCAGAGTCCAGAAAATACAGTGTGAATTCCAACACTCTCAGATACTCAGAGAAGAAATGTGAATACAGGAATTAGACCAGTCATCCCAATGAAACCACACCATCTACTGTTCTAATGGATCCGCTTTTGAGCAGGGTGAAGGAAGAACAAACATTCAACTTATTTAGCATTAAATAATCTACATCCAATGTCACCCCTTGGCCCTGCAAATGTTAACACAATATAAAATGTCAAAGGCTCAGGAAAAAGTACTGTGAACTTAAAGATAAATTGATAGCAGAGATAAATTACATGAAGAATTACTCCGTTCAGTAATCTCAAATTATTTCCATTTATTTACTGTTAGGATGGAATAAAATTGGCCTTTAATGCACTGTATATGACAATAGAAAATATCCATTATAAATTAACTAATTATATGCTATAACATATTAATTTAACTAATTAATATGTTATTTAACTAATTAATAATTAACAAATTAACTAATTAATATGCTATAACATATAATAACATATATGTTATATATGTTATTAATTTGCAGTTGATATTGTGTAATAGCCACAAGCATGTCACACGGAAAAGCATGGACTGTTGCAATACTGGCTAGAAAACTTTTGTAAATATTTTTATTACACATGCAAAGATCTCAAAGCAGATGCCACCTCTGTTCTAATGGAATTATTTTCATTCACCTCCTGATTTATGGATGCGACTAGCCATAATTCACAGACTAATTTTGCTAATTATATGCATTTATTGTCAGTGCCAGGAAACATTAATGTTCCCAAAATGATGGGGAATTCAGCCATAATGACATTACATGTCTATACATGTACAGACATACATTTATAGCCCTTTGGCTGTTGTCACTGACATCAATCTGAATAATCTGCACAAAACCAAAACCATCTCTTGGCCTCCTGGTTTATTGACTGAAGGTTAATTTAAGCACAGCTTTGAGGTAAAATTCAACTCTAATCCACAAGGTGACCACACTGAAAACAAAGTGGGCCAATTGACTGTCCTTAAAAGGAGGCAATCAGGTTGAAATACAAATATGGTAATCCTCTTGCATGTTTTAAAAATATAAAATGAAATGTTGAAAAGGCATTATTCTTCATGAGTTTGGTGGTCTGTGCATGTTTCAGGCCAGATTTTTGAAAGCTTTTTGCAAGTATCCTTGAGATGAAGAGAAGAAGATAAAAGATTTTTGAAGAGGCCAAGCTGGTTGCATGGCTGTCGGGTACAAAGGGTCAGACTCTGCCCTGGAAAGGTAATTACTTTTACCAAACAAACTTTGTCTGGTCTGCTGCACAACTTGGGTAAACTGGTGGAGGGCAAAGGTGCAGACAGGCAGGTGTTATCTGAAGAAAGGGGTAATGAAAATATGCAATGGCATCGTTTGTCCAGCAGAAATGGTGTTAAGTGTCATGATACAGGCAGAAGAGAAGCCCACATTAGATTCCAAACCTTTCTGAAAATTAATCATTTTGGTTTACTTGTGGGATTACTTCTGGAATTACCACAGTTGATCCAAACATCTGTGACAATGTCAAACACAGCAGATACACTGCAGAAAATAATTTTGTTATGGCTGGGATATACAGAGTATAATAAAAATGGTTTGACAAAACAAAAAGCACCTTAGTGGGCAAAATACTTCTACTCACCTGCACAATTCATTCTCTTCACACATCTGGACTACATTCAAACATGATGGGGGTGGAACTACAGTAACTGCACAGGGCTTGCCATGGAGAAGTTCTTTGGCTCTGTGGCAGGATTCATCATGCTGGATGCAGTCACAAAATATCATCATTTGGGCAACTTCAAAAGGCATGTTTCCATAGAAGAACCTTATGGCTGCTTGACATCCTTCCACATTGCACTTCTTATTTACTGAGCAAACTTTTAGGTACAGGGACAGCTGTTTGTTACACACTTCATCTTCAACACACTCCCTGTTCACATCCAAACAGCTCCTGTTTGTGTGTGCTAAAACCAATAACAGTTTTTAAAATAAAATCTCAAGAAAATGTTTCTCAAGTGATGACTGGTAGGTGTCCTGTCTACATAATTCCAGTAAATCAAGCTTGATTCCCAAAACTCTGATCCAGCTCTTCCTCCTTTCTTGTTCTTTTAAGCCTATTGAGTAACTTCATACTTCTTTCTTGCACTGCTTGCACTGCTCACAAGCAACCCTCCTGAAACAGCTGAAATCCCCAGTGTGCAGTCTCATGCTCAAGTAATGAAGAGAATATAAATGGCCTTTTTGTGCTTTTAACATCAGTTTAGGTATTTTGAGACTGAAATAAATCTTCTAAAGATATCTAGAAAATTCTAGACCCTAAAATGCTTATGGGATAAGATTTGCCTCTGTTTGACAGAATCATGATTGTTACCTGATTTCCATTTACCTTACTTGATTGTTACATTTTTGGGTTCTTCTGTACCCAGTACTTTAACTGGAGATATGTTTGGTCTATTAACTGCCTGCTCATCCATTTCAATGAAAAGTATTAATTTTAATCTGAAGGAATGTTGTACACTGTCTGAAAACTGAGCTAAAAGTATTTATTAGGATTCATAAGTAAATTCAGACTTACCTTGTTTGGAGAGAGCAGATAAACCCCATTGTAATTTTGTTTCCATACTAATATTGTCTAGAAGAAAAAGATACAGGTACAGGCATAAATTGTAAATAACATCTTAGCCTTTTAACTTTAAAGTATTGGCTGTCTTGCTGGCATAGCGCCAGGAATAAAAATAAACAAGAATAAAACAAATTAGTTTGACCAAATAAAACCTACTAATAAATTCTGAATTCACTATTCATAAGTTTTGGGGTCAAAGCACAGTTTATCAAAGACTGCTCCTAGCATTTTTTACATAATTAAAGATCCTGTGGACTCAGTAAGAGTTTTTTAGAGCTTCTCAGTGCATTGTAAAGTCAGATTTCTTGTAAATACGTAAAAGCCAGGGGCCTTAATGTGCTTATCAATGGACCAGTTTTCAAGTTCAACTAACTGCTTGTCATGACCTAAAGTCAAGGCTAGCAGACAATTCTTGCTATTAGTAAATTATTTTTGTTGGTTTTATCGCTTCTAGTTATAGTGAAAAACTGAAAATAACTTATTTAGATAAGGTTGCATCAAATTAACACATTGAAGAATGACAGTATTTGCACTCAGGCTATCATATTGTATCAGATTCTGAATTTATTTGTAACTAAACCTCCTAAAATGATCATATTTACAATTTTGAATTGCAAATGGGCAAAAACCCACTACTGCTATGTAGAAAGCATTCAGACTGCTGGAAGAGCACTAACTTGTGTCAGTGACCAGATTTTTCTCACCATCAACATCAGCATTATAGTCATCATCACTGCCATCATTGTCACCAGCTCCCGAGGCTTGGCTCTCCTGTGAGTGTTGTAAACAAGGGTTGTTGAATATTCCCTTCCATATTTTAACGCATCTCGTCTGACGCGGCTCTGGGCACGTGCACCTTCCCAGAGGCGTTGTCCTCAGTTCTTTCCAGGCCAGCAGACACTTGGCAGGCCGGGGGGAGCCGCAGGTGCCTGCAGGTGCCCGGCAGCCCCTCTGGAAGCTCCTGTGCGCGGCCGAGCAGCGCGGCTGCTCCCGGCAGTGCCGCTTCGCCACGCTGCAGCTCCCCAAATCCACAGAGCGCCCCTGCGCCCCGCGGCTCCTGGGGGGCCTCACACCCAGTTCAGTGTCCAGCCTCGAGGGAGACTCCAAACGGTCTGCAGAAATAGGTACAAACAGAGTAATAAATCAAATAGACGACGGATCATCATCAGAGCACAAAATCTCAGGAAAAGGGTGCTTGTCTTAATGCATTGCATTGAGTGAAACAGCCCTAGTTTAATTCTGAGCTGTGTGTAAACACATAATAATTCCAGACTCTAACAAACTAATGAATCTTCCTCATGTTTACAGTGTGCTGTTAGCTGTATAGTACAGCTCACTCTAACAGTTCAGCTGCCAAACAGTAGTAAAAAATCCTCACTAAAATTACTGTATAAAGAGTTTAGCTTCATATAATTTTAACCACCTACAGCTTGGACATATCATGGTATAATCTTAAGCAAATACATCATTCTTAAAGAGAGAATGACAACTCCAGAAGATGGTTGATTCATCACCTAAAATAGCAATTTAAGTTAGACAGGGAGAAGTACTCCTGGAAGTGCCTAACAACACCATATGCTGTCCCTTGTAGGTAAACCCAACACTACTGTAAATCTATCCAAACTTGTTTCTATAGTGGTGAGAAATGTGATGTCAATTGTCAAAAAAAAAAATAACATTATGTCATTTTCCTAGAAGCAAAAGCAACTGTTCCAATGACATCAACATTAAGCTTCAGATATCCATCCCTCCTGTTTGAGGCAAGGAGTTTGAGGCAGATCAGAATGTTGCTATTCCCTCTGCAATAAGGCCATATAGTCTAGTACCATATGAATGTCCAGTCTAGCACTATGATGAATGCTGTGTGAGGCCAGCAGGGTGTGATGGATCAGTGCCAGGAATCACTTTGAAACTCACTTTGCAGACTCTCATTCACTGGCTGATTTTATCTCTCTTGTGTCAGCTTTGCTAATCATTATGCCAGGAGACTTTGAACCAGAAACTGCAACTTCTTCATGTACTAAGCAACTCTCAATTACAGAGATAGACTTTCTGCATGGATAAGAGTTCTCAGAAAAATAAAAATAAATTGAGGGGAGCTCGGCCCATTGACTACAATAGAATTTTTAAAATATGTACTCTATATATTATGTACAGCTTTATGCAGGTGGTGACTATGTTTCACACATCCAGTAACCTCTCCTAGATGTAGTGAAGGTCCTCCTGCAACACAGTGTTACACAACTGCACCCCTGTGCATCCCCATGAATTATCCTCCCATTCAGAAGTTACTGAATGTGGCTATATACACAACCTAGATCCAGTGGCTCTTAAATTTCCATGGGCATTGAGTAGCCTTCAACACACATTGTGAATTCACTCTTGCTTTCCAGTGGATTCAACAAGAACTTTAGAAGCCATTTGAATTTCTCACATGCATTTTATTGCGTTTGTTTGTGGCATTTCTTTCATATGCATGCTAGAGCATGAATATCACAGAAAAGACAAGACTAATTTTTTGGGGGCATTTATCAGAATTGAGAATAAGCAAATAAAGTCAAATCCACTTAAAATGGTGGTTGCAAAATTACTGGGTTTGGTCTTCATAATTACAAATTTATGTTCAGTTACCTTTATTAATGCTGCACAGTTTCCCAAGCAAAGTTGTGATGCTGCAGATATTGTCTGTAGTGCAGACACAGTTTCTAAATTCTGGGTATTTGTCAGCCAGGACCTGGATTATTCTATTACATCCAACACTGTCTTCTGCCTTGCATCTATTACCTAGAACTCACCATTAAAATTATAATTTCATTAATGTTTATGAATGCTTAAGGGATATGGTTACATAAAACAATTCAATTGAAGAACAAAAATAATATGCTTTGCCAAGAGAAGACAGTTTGTCATATTTTACAAATTTTAAATAATATTCAAAGTAATAAAATAAAGCTGTGGGTTTGACTTCTTTTATTTGATCTGATCCATTACCAGAAAATCTGCTCTCAAAGTACATAAAACCTTAAACTCTCACCTTTTATTTTAGGCAGGTCAGGCACTGAGACCAAACTAAAAAGGTGCTTAGGCATGGAAGGGGCACAGCCTGAACTGAGAGTCTTACCTCCTGTGTAGCAGAAATGAGGTGCCTGGTACAGGGACAGGAACACACAGTGCAGGCTTGAGGCATCACTGTGTGATGGAGTGAGACAGGACACAGAGGGCAGAGCCAGCCCCATGACAATGGTGATGAGAACCCCAGGCTGAGGAGATGCTTGCTCTGGGTCAGATTCCCTCTCTCATTTGAGCATGGTGCAAGCCTACAAATGCCATTTGGATATTCCATTGAACCCCTACCCCACAGAACAACTTCACTGCCTAAGTTTAAGAATGACAACAAATTTAAAGCAGCCCAAGAATAGTCTGATTTTTAGGAATTTTAGAATAAAAATGAGGGAGAAGTTAACATAAAAAAAAAGGTGCAGAAACTTTAGTTTGCTGGCCTATTTTCAAGTCTATTTGCATGTGCACTTGGACTCAGTGGTAAAGACAGTCACACAGGATGTCAGGTCATATTTTCCATGTATGTGTGGTGAAAATAAAGAACACGTAATAGTTTGTGGTACGAAGGTAAATCAATCAACCATCTACTTTATGAGCTAAAAGCTTTTCGAAAATATGATGATGATGATGATGATAGTGGGATTGTGTGCATCCTCAGCAAATTCACTGATGGCACCAGCTGTGTGGTGCAGTTGGCACATTGGAGGGAAGGGATGCCCCTGGAGGGACCCTGGCAGGCTTGAGAAGTGGGACAATGCAAACCTTATGATGTTCAATGAAGCAAAGGGCAAGGTCCTGCACCTGGGTCATGGCAATCCCCAACACACCTGCAGGCTGGGCAGAGAGGGGATTGAGAGCAGCCCTGCAGAATGAGACTTGGGTGCAAAGGTTGATGAAAAGCCTGGTGTGAACTGACAGTGAGTGCTCACTCAAAGCCAAGTGTGCCCTGGGCTGCATCAAAAGCAGCGTGGCCAGCAGGTGGAAGGAGGTGGTTCTACACCTCTGCTCTGCTCTCATGACACCCCACCTGGAGTGCTGCATCCAGCTCTGGTGTTCCCAGCATAAGAAGGACATGGAACTGTAGAAGAAGGTCCAGACAAGGGTCAGGAAGTTGATAGCACAAGGACAGGCTGAGAAAGTTGGGGCTGTTCAGCCTGGAGAAGAGAAAGTTGTGTGGAAACCTCACAACAACCTTCCAGTATCTGAAGGGGCCTAAGGGAAGCTAGAGAGAGACTCTTTGTCAGGAACTGTAGTGACATAACAAGGAGTAATGGGTACAAACTGAAAGAAGAGAAATTTAGGTTAGATTTTAGGAAGAAATTTTTTACTGTGAGGATGATGAGACATCAGAAGAGGTTGCTCAGGGAGGCTGTAAATGCCCCATCCCTGGCAATGTTCAAAACCAGTTTGATAAGGCCTTGAGCAACCTGGTCTAGTGGGAGGTGTCCCTGCCCAGGACAGGGGGAGGTGGGACTAGATGATCTCTAAGGACCCTCAAACCTTATCATTATATGATTCTATGATTTATTATTGCTTAAGTTACACATTACTTAAGAATGTAACAAGTGAAGCAATTTCATTTGATTTAGATAAGTTTTATTTTGTGAAAGCCATGATTTACCTTTTCCAAACAGGTATGTGGATCCCCAAACCAGCACATTTCCTCTCTTTACCTCATAGATATTAAATGTCTCACAATATGTAAGAGAAGCAGTCTGTGGCTCCCGAGATCCAGCCAGGTCACAGGGCAGCATGAGGGCTGGTTTCTGTCTCCTGAGCACACAGGCTGATGTCTCTGCCCTGCTAATGGTGCTGCCTGCTCCCTGCCTGGCTGCTTCCCCACAGGTGTGGGGCAGCAAAGATTCTGCACTCAGTAAAACTGCAAGTGACAAGAAGTCCTCTGTCACCAGCACCACGGGCAAGCTTTGATGTGAGCTGGGTTTAAAATCACTCATCTGTTGCTGACACAGTGGAAGGCAGTGGAGGCAGTGGAGGCAAAGCTCTGCAGGAGGAAACAGTGCAATTTTGCCACTGCCTGAAGTGATGAGAATCAGCTATTCCTGACTTCACATCCCTGTCCTGATCCCCCCTTTTTCTAACAGTCTCTGCACTGACCTTTCTCCAGTTGCTGACTAAGGAGGGTTTGGGGGATATATCAAATAATACCCTGCTAGAGGGGAATGGCACAGGCCAGCAAGAGCTGCAGGTCCCAGCCTCTGCTCCCACTCCACCTCTTCCATCAGCAAAGAAAGAGGTGATGGTGGCTGGGGTTGCCTGTATCTCTCCAATCCCATCTTCAAATTTCCTTCTGCTTTTTCAGAAGTAGATCATGACCCCTGACCCTTAGCACTCACAGTTCCAGAAGTCAAGGAACTCAGGAGATTTATTGAAGGTCACAGACATAGGATACTTCCTGACCATAAAAATAGGATGGAAAGGATGCAGTGACATGGCCCATGAAGATGAGTGTGTGGATATTCTACTCTGTATTTTTTCAGCTAAGAAAGGGAGAATAAAAGAATTTCAGGAAAATATATTCCAGTAGAAAGAGAGCAATAAAGATCAGGAGAGGCTGGTGCAAAAATTAGCTTATTCACAAAATTTGTGATTGTCTTTTTCAAGGTCCAGATCACACTTCAAGGGTGAAGGTGAGTAGAACTAGAAGAATAAACCCCCATACCCCAGTGTATTTTGCACAGCACCCCAGCCTCACTCAGCTCACCTGTCTTCATGCCACTGACCAGTTGTGGCCAGGAGCTGGGGGCTGTGTTCAGTGGCCCCTGTGCTGTGATCTCACTGTGCTGAGTCAGCACCTGACAGCTGGGGCTGGGGAGAGGCTGTGGGGCTACCAACATGCAAAGGGCACAGACACAAGCAGGAAGCACATCAGATTTATGGGGCTCCCTTGCATGACTTCTTAAAAACTGTGTAGAAATAACCTATTATCAGCACTGCTCTGTTTGTACATGGTATTGATTCAGCTGTGATTAACAGCAGAAAATATTTTATTACTGGTTTTCAATTATTGTTGCTTTACCAGGGATTAGTTCTAGGTAATATATTTTATCTTATACATATGCTTCTAAGGCATTTACAAAAAAAAAATGCTCTCTCAACCTAATGTTTGGCAGCCATTATTCATAATTTGATTTATTTATAGGTGCACAATTCATGTACACAGGACCACAGATAGAAGCATGACAGAGTAGAAGCTGACACTCCCTGAGTGATAATCTCTGCTTTTGCTTAATCAGCTCTTCAGTCATCTCAGTGGGAATTGAATTTGAAGACTACAGGGGAAAGTGTGAGGTTTTCCTCTCTAGCACTGGTGAGACCACAGTTTGGATAGATCTCCAGAGATCCTTCCAACCTCAATGAGTCTGCTATTCTAGGAAAATTAAACTCATCCAGATCTAATTCAAAATGTGATTCCTTAAAACGTAAGTGATCTGAGTTGTTTTTTTTCTTTTGAAAACCTTTTCTGTTTCCCATTCAAAAAAATAAAGAAAATTTATACTTATGGTTAAATCAGAGTTCAGAAATGTCTTTTTTTTTACACTGAAATAACAGAAGGAAAACAAACAAATAACCAATCCCACAAATACACCATAAAAACCCAAACCTAAAAGTCTTTATTCAGCAGTACTGAAACTCTTTTGATCTTTTCAAAATGAAGAATCTTATTTCATCAGAATTTAATATTTGTATCTTTTCTATCCTGACCTGGAAGCTGATTCATAGACATTTTCACACTCTGTTTTTTCTTTCCACCACATTTTGGCCACAGAGGTGAAAGAAGGATTGGACCCTGAAGATTATAAACTGAGACTCTGGAAATGCTGCTGGAGTAGTGGGGAAGAAGTGATGGAAAATTTGACAGGAAAAAGAGTGACTACTTAGGCAGTAGTTTGGAGAGTGTTCCCAGACCTGCACCAAAGAGCAAAAGATGGAGGTCTTGATAATGTACACATTTAACTTTGAGGTTACAGTCTGATGGGCTGAGTTATTGAACTTGTACCCCAAAGGAGTTTCATTATAATTTGTAGTTAGGTTTTGCACAAAGAAACTAACAAAACAAATATTTGCCCCATTGTCTATTGCCTCCAGTAACATGTTTGTGCTCAAAGGACATTCTCCATTCCTACAGCATGAAGTTTCTAGACTTGCACATGAGAGACAGTGTAATGTTACTCTTACTAATGATGCTGCTGCTGGGTTTTCTATCGCTGTTTCTGAGAGGTACCATCAGCTGTCTGGCTGGATTTACATGCTCTGGGATCATGGTACCTAATAAGCACATTTAGTATAATTTGTCCTAGACCCAACACAATATCTGAGTGCTCTGCAATGCTGGAGAGTCCTTGCCAAAAGCTATTATCCTAAGGAAACATACAGATGCGAATCCAAACAAGCAGTCACAAGAATGATTATTTCTGGAAGATTTCTCTGGCCCAGTTACAAATACCTTTAACATCAGTGAATAAGTACATAAGATAATAAGAGAGGGAAATGTCATATTATGGGACAATACCACACACCCAAAGGGGGGCCACAGAAGGAATCATGCTGGCCCACTTCATCTGGCTGCAGGGTACCAAGATGAACAGGCTACAGCACATACATATATCTGCTTGGCAAGTAGTGCTGGTGCTAATGTGTTTGTGAATGATGTGAGAGAAACAAATTCAGCTTGTTCTGGTTCTGTTTTGGTTCTAGAGAGCTCATCTTTAGGGCACTTGAGCCAGAAAGTACTGCATATTCCATTTTTTTTTCTTCTAAACAGCAGCCATATCTTTTGAAACTGTTTCATTTCACATAAAATATTCAACAGATCAATAGAACATGTGCTGCAGCCCAGCTGCTTTGGGAACTGTTGTAACTGTTATATTATCATAAACTTTTCATTTACTTCATCTGTTCTTAAAAGTATAAAGACATTCTATGCAAAGTAGATAAGTATCTGGAAAAGGACACCCTAAGACCCCCAAAGAGAATTTTCTACTCTAATTATTTGAAATATTGTCTTGGGACATTTGGGACATCAAATACATGCAACAGATCAGACAGACAGAGGCATTCATTCAGGTAGCTCACACTAGAGGTGAATGTTTTATTTGTTTCTTACTCTAGTACAATAATTTAAAAATTACTCTAAGTAACTACTACATTGTTTTGGGTATGGTGTTAGATTATAGAACCACAGAATTGTTTAGATTGGAAGGGACCTTCAACCCCTCTGCCATTTGCAGGGATGTCTTCCACTAGGACAGGTTCCCCAAAGCCGTGTCCAACCTGGCCTTGCACACTGCCAGGGAGGGGGCAGATCAACTCCTCCAAATTGTGTAAAACAAAGCTGGAACTTCTTCACCAGTTGCACACAGGCTTTATTTAACAGGATCCCACAAGAGCCTGATTTCTGCTGAATTCAGACTTCTCGAGTTGATTCAGGCTCTGACTTTGTTCCCAGTGCAGAAATTTCATTTATCACTTTCTTGAAGAGACAGTGTGACTGTTACTAAAAGTAGCATTGGCCACTGCAAAGGATTTCAGAAGCTGATTGTTTTTTGCCTAATTTCTCTCTTTAAAATCTCACTGACTTCGTTTAGTTGCCACAGGGATATTGTAATAAACTATGAATTTGCAATTGCATATAGCAATTCAAAATTAAGGTGTGTACACCATACAGAATTACCTGAAATATTGCAGGCATCTTCAACCACATTCCAGACACCCTCACATCCATTTCCACCATTAACACACTGCTCCCTCAAGTGCAGACAGTCAGTAGTCTGGACAGTAGATATACATGTGAAGTAAATGAATAACACTGTAAAAACAGAATATAATGACTATTTAAAGCAGTAGATACTATACTGACCCTTTTCCTTTAAACATAGGTTTTAAAAATATAATTTACTCTAGTTTTTTCTATAGATTCAAGTTTGCTATCAAATTAATTTTTAGCAGAACAAAGTTTTCCTCTGTTTTGTAACTGGAAAATTAAATTTAAATGTCCAAAGTTTCAGTTTGGCATATTTTGTATTGGTTTTGCCCCAGTATTGTAACAGTAACCATAGTTATATATGACATTGGTGCATGGATATATAGAAATTGTTGCAGTTCTGAGCTCCATAATAAATTACAGAAAGGAAGACAGTATAAAATTCAGAAGAAACAGTACTTTATTCACATGAAATCTCACCAAACTAAGCTGTTTAGGAATTCCTATGAATAGAGTGTGTGAAAGAGATTTGACAACTACACAACTGTAAAATAATAAATATGATTTTATTTTATAAATGCAGTACTCTTCACTCTCTTTATTTTTACTTCACAGATGCATCATTTCTTGAAAGCAACCCTCACATATATGTCTTCATCTGCTTTCCTGGGTGCATTGAGCCTGCTAATTACATAAAAAAGTTCTGGAGGTTTCAAGATAAAGAATTTTATAGCAGCACTGCCTGTGACTTATCAGTAGAAAATTAAATTGCCATGTTAAGAAAGGATAAATCAGCTGGAGTTTAGCTCTTTCATTAACATTCCCATGGTAAGGCAACCTCTAATTTGTAATCATGTGTCTTTATTTTCTATAAAATTAAGTTTCAGTCACTGATTTCAGGCCTTATCAAACTACCTGCTAAACACCAGATGTGTTTTCTTTACTTGTTGAAGAACACAGCATCTCTCTAATAAAATACCTTCCCCCCCCTCGTCATGTTCAGGTAAGTGCATGTGGAATTTGAGTGGTTTCCAGCATTGTTTAATCCCTTAAACATCATTTGCAAGAGGCATGAAATATTGCTTCAGGATTTGTTCAGACCCTATCTGAAGAAATTAACTTTTTTCAATTATACATTTTAAAATAAGAAATTATATATCAAATATCCCCCTTGATAACCTTAAAGAGCCACTACTGTTTAGAGGTGATGCCATTCCTTCTGGAAATTATTTACCAGTGATATAATAATGCTGCTGTAGGGAACACTTTCCGGACACATGCTGATAAATATGAAGCAACATTTAATACATAATAATTGACAGGTGCAACAGCATCTAGTGTGCCTCTGAGACAACAAAGAGGCCACATGTGCTTATTATAGCTGGTGCTAATCCTTCCTCAGTGGTGCATATTCCTGGCAGTTCTCAGATCCATGCAGGAGTGGTGGTGATTTCCAGCCTGAAACACTCCTAGGCTGTGTCTGTCCATCAGCCTTGAGGACATATTGACAGAAACAGCTCCTACCTCTTGACCTTGAGGAATGTGCAGCTGGCCCTATCCATAGGACAATTATGGCTTATTATGACAACATTTTAGTTCTAGGACTGTCTCAAAAGGTCTTTCTTATTTTGAAATTACTGACTATTTATTCAGGTGACAGGAAAAAAAAGTTGCCAAATACCTTACAGGGCAAAATGACTGCATATATAAAACAATACAAAATTATAAACTCACATATTTATTAAGAAAAGGTATTTTGCTGGATGGCCATTTATCTATTTTTTAGGTTCTTACACAACACAAGGTTTACTCATCTGACTAGGATTCACATCACAAAGTCTCTGTGCTCTCTTCCTCGTGTTCAGAGAGTTTTCAAGGACCAGTAGCTGAGACAGTCAAAACAGGACTGACTGCACAGACTTCCTGCTACTTTTTGGGGAGTATTTCACACTGCTTCCCATTTTAAACCTATCTTGAAAGTGGCCCCAAAATAGGAGGTGATGTTTTTGCAAAATAAAGAGGTGAGTAGCATAATCTATGATTTAAGTCACTTCAGCCAAAGAAAGGGCTTCTTTGGCTGTAATGACCTATTATGGATGGGTCTTTGATTCCTCAGCAGTACAGAGGAGGTACACAGCCAGAAACCTACAGGAAACAAACTGCCCTATACGATTTTAGAGTCCAGGGCACTGTAGCTTCTGCAGTTTCTTAAACTGACAGCTATTACTTTAGTTGCTCTCTTTACTTATTTACTCAAGTGTTTGGAATACTAAGTGATTCTGCATAGAAGAGTTGAGGGTAGCTAAGAGTTAGTTTGCAGCTAAAACTTTTAGCGGGATCCATATTGACAAGAAGACACACATTTAAATTTCTACAGATGTCTGTATTTTTATGCAAAGGCCTATTGATTCACTGGGTAGGTGTACAATTCTCTGTTTTCTGTAGGATTTGGTGCCTGAAGTTAAAAGGAGGCAGAAAAATAAACATTTTAGCGCTTTCATTTTGCAGATTGGCAACTGAGGAATGGAGAAAGTACATTTCCCAACTCTGCAATCCTAAAATAATGTAAATAAGTAATAATGAATATTGGGAAACTAAGCTGTGGTTTCTATCCAATGGCAAGGGCAGTGGGATAACAAGCTCCGAAGTCAAAATGCCAAACTACAGCTGAACATAGCTTGAATATAGTTGAAAATTGATAAAAGACAACTTTATTTTAACAAAACCTGGGGCAGAACTACCTACAGAATACTTTTAACGCAGAAAGACAAGTTTAGAGTAGTGGGGTGTTAAAGAGAGAAGAGCATGTATACAGTATACAGTGAGGAGAAAAGGAGAATAACAGAAATTAACATACAACATACTTGTCTCATCATATTCTCCTGTACCAGTTTTGTTGATTTTCCCCTTTTCTCCACTCAAGCCCAAAGGCAGTGTCAGCAGCCCTGTGCGTAGCCCGGGCAGCACGCAGCTCTCCCCAGCCAGCAGCCAGCGGCTGTTCACTGGGAGCAGGTGTCCCCGCCGGCCGCTCCTGCCTTCCCGCCGCCCTGCCCCAGCCCTGCCGGGCAGCGCTCCCGGCGCCGAGCCAAGCCCCGGGCCCCGCGCCCGCCGGGGACCCGCGGGAGCCGGCGCCGTGCCGAGGGACGGACGGACGGAGGGGAGGAGGGGGCGGCCGGAGCTGCCCCCCGCCGCACTTACCGGGGCCGAGGAGCGCGGCCACGGCCATGGCGCTGCCGCAGGTGCCAGAGCGGGGCCTCAGGAGCCGAGCGGGGCCGCAGGTGCCGGAGCGGGGCCTCAGGAGCCGAGCGGGGCCGCAGGTACCGGAGCGGGGCCACAGGAGCCGAGCGGGGCCGCCCCTTCAGCACCGGCCCGGGGACAGCGCCCGCCGGGCCCGCCGCCGCTCCGGGCGCTCCGAGCGCGGCGCGGGCGGGGGCAGCTCTGATTCTCCCCGCGCAACGCTGCCCCTTCCTCTGCCCACCTCCTTCGGCCGGGGCACGGAATGACGGCTCCCACCTCCGGGAGCGGCCTCGGCTGCCACTGGCACACCCTCTGCTTACATTTCTTCTCTTGCCACAAACGCTGAGCCGGACCGCGTCCAGATGACACGCAGGAGTTCTTCGGCATCGTCCACAGGATCTGACACTCCCTCCGTACTTAGTTCTCCCTCATTTGATCTCCAGAGAAACTAGCAGAGCAGGTCTTTGGCTGCTGCCGATAAGCTCCTTGGAAAATGCCTGTTGCTATGTCCTATCGCCTTCTGTAAGCACTTTTCAACCCATTTTAGGAGTGAATTTGTTTTCATCTCAGATTTGGAATACAATCTTGATCAGTTAAGGAGAGAGAAGACTTATGGAATATGTTGGATGGCAGACATGGGGAACAAATAATTAATCTATAGTCTAGTCCCAGACAGGACTATGAGTGTAACCTCAGGTGTTTCACTAAAATATCTCAAAAAGCAGTTTGCCATACAAGCCAGCAGCTGACTTGGTACTTAACAATGGAGCAGTCAGCCATAAAGGATGCAATCATACACCTGCTGGCTCCAGTGTGTGTGTGCTTTGCTTTTGCAGTGGAAGGAGGAGGAAACAACAGATCCCTACTGATTTCCCCATGCTACTCATGAATCTTATTTTCACAATTTTTTAACTGTATTTCGTCCTTAAATGCCTAAACAAAAAGATCTCATAAAATTTTCAACTTAGCTATCAGAGAGACAGATATAGTAGTTGAAATCCTGTCCCTGCTGACAAAGCAAAACTTGACCCAAAATACAGATTTCAGATATTTTTCTTAGCTCAGGAAAAATCGATCTTGCCTGCAATTTCTCTTTTTATTTTATTTTATTTTACACAGATTTTTAGCTAGTTTTTTAAACTTCATTATTTATGTAAGCTCCTAATGACAAAATAACCAAATATTTGTTTGTGGGCTTTTTAATTGTTTGATAAATATATATTACTTCACCCAATATGTCCAACAGAAAAACCTAATTGTCAAGTAGAAAGAACAGCCTGAGAGATTAATGTAATTTTATCTGTGAGACAAATTCTAGGTTGGAAAGCTAGATTTGCCTTTGCTTTGAACCACTGTAATATGCAGCAGTAGATTATGATACGTCATTGAGTGAGGGCTGACTTAAAGTAATGTTTGGTGTATTCTCCGTCCTATAAAACACTCTCCAGGTCAATAACACATATCAGTTTTACTAAAATCAGAGAATGAGATGGTTCTGTCTATTTAGTCCAGAAGAAAAGGAAAAACATTGTGGTTTTGGAGGTGGAGACAGGGAGATATTATCTTGCATTCATTGTGACTGCAAGGCACAAGCTTATCACTACAGTGACAACAGTAAAGGAGAAACAGGTCAGGATATCAGACCTTCAAGACTGTGAAATATGTTGAGAGACAAAGCACCAGAATGATGGTGGCACAAGAACTCATATCTGCAGGAAAAAATATGCTGTGATTTAAACCCTGTGTTTAATGCTGCTGTGGACAAGCAGAAACAATGGCATGAGAACTCCATTTCTCCATTTATCTCCATTTCAATAGTGGAAATATTAGAATAAAAAAGCAGCTAGAGGTAGCAAAGCCCAGTTATGGCTCAGATTTTAGATAACTTTCAGAATTTATATGCTGGATAAGAAATGTTCATTCATTATAGACTCTCTTCTCACAGCTATTTCTATCTCCATTGCTGGCTATTGCTCACTATTTGGTTTATTTCTCCTAGGGATTATTTTAATAAAAAAAGGTATTTCTTGAATTTTTTAAAACTAAAGAAATAAAAGAATAAGAATATTTTCATCAAAAATATTTATTTTTGAATGAAAAATATTTTCATAAAAATAACCAGATATTTATCTTGATAACCATATTTCACCAATATTTATCTTGATGGCCACAGTCTCTGGCAAAAATTAGTTATGCTCTCTAGCTATCCTTAGAATTTCAAATCTGATGTAACATCTGATTGTATAATTTGTCTCTGAAAGATATGCTCTTTACTCCATAGAAATTGTCCAGAGAAAACCCAGAATCATTTGCTAATGAATGTCTCATATTTTATTTATATTCTCCACACAAAAAGTACTGCTAAGTTAAAATTGTGGTTAAAAGAAATTCCTAGAAATGTTGGAACATTTTAATTCTGGAGTTCTAGGTGAAAATAAGAAAAGATAAAAAAGAGAATCAAGATGTGCTTTCTCTTACAAAGACAAAATTAAGGCCAGAATCTCCCTTTCTAACATAGCACAGAACACCTCCAAAAACTGCCACTGATCTTTAGTGGCGTTCTTGCCTCAGAATGAACTCAGCTAACACAGTTTATCCCCCTGGCATTAAGGTAGCAGCAAGAAGAATACAAATTGTGTCAGCAGGTGCTATTCACCCCCTCTTTAGAAAGATGCTAGTTAGGATTTGTCCATGAGCAACAATATTTTGATTTCTTCTTTGCTGGCCCAGGTTAGGAGTACTGAGACCTTTTCCTCTCTGTCTCACAGGGATCTGGGGAACACACCTGACAAGGCATAAGAATTTTGCTGGCCTTCCACAGTGACCCGTGACCTTTTATGTTTGAAAAAGATACATACTCCCCTCTTATGCTGTCCAAGTTTTCTTAAATAACCTTTGCTTTCTACATTTTTTCTCCTTCTTCAAGGATAAAAATACATCTTCTGAAATAAAAATATAGCTTTCCCGAATTTGGGCATAATAGACATTTTTCAACCGTGGACTGAGATATTTTATGTCTCAAATAAATGATTACTGATTATTTTGCAGCTGGGTTGCTATACTAGCTTTTAACTTTATGACTGTTTATTTGCTTATAACTAAACAAAAAAAAATGCTTAGAGGACATCTGAAATTCCATTTCCCCATATCTGTAATGTTTTAATTCAGCAGGTGTTTGTTAAATTATTTCAAATTATATAGAAAAAATATATATCTTGTTCAACACTCTTTAACAATTCTGCATTTTCCATGGTTGAAGAGCAAAAATAGTTTTCTTATGGTAAAGGAATTGCAATAGCTATGAAATCAAATCCTGCTGTGCTTTCCACAGTTATTTGGGTTTTATTTTTCTTAGAAGAGATGAAGAACAATAATTTCTTAAAATAACATTGATATAATAGCTATACTTAAAAATTAAGCTTACACATTCAAATATTGAAAATCCTATTATTTTATTTGATATTTAAACATTCTGTCCATTTAAATATTTTTCTTTATTCTTTTTTAATTAAAAAAAGAGTATTCTCCTTTTTCTCTCTAAATAGAAAACTTTAATATCCAAATGAATGCAAATCCCTTTCTCTCACTTAACAGCAATGAAAATTAGGAGGAATTGCAACAATGTCAAGTAAAACAGCTGTTGGGGAAGGCTAAAGCATAAAGTGATTGAGCACTTCATAAAACTATAGTTGCCATGATAGATAATACATTGCATGACATTAGGTCAAAGAAAAACCTAGAAAAACATTTACAAAAGGTAATCAAATAATACCTGGTCAATTAATAATTGGCTTTATAGAAACATTTGAATACATAAGACTGTCTTCTTCCTATGCCAAATAATTTTTAATAAAAAAGTCCTTCCTCTCATCTTACGTATTCTTTTGAAAAACCTAGACTGAAATGCAAGAATAGTGCCACAGGGAAATTGCATCTCAGGTTCTCATAATTAGCCTTTTTCTAACCAATAGACCACATTCTTCTAGAAGACTAAGTCTCCAGTGATGCACCATGTTCATCCTTTAAGAAGTAAAATACAATACATAGTAGGCAGCTCCAGGCCAGAGAGATTATCCCATAAATAGCTATATAGATCTAGAATTGATTGTATCTTTAGTTATAAATGGCAGTTGAGAGAGAAGTAATGAAAATGAAAGACAATTAATGTTCCCTACGTTAAAGATTTTCAGAGATCTTCTGGAGCAACACATACACATTATGGACTAAAATGAGCTACCAAAGTTAAAATGTTCAGTCCTTCAGAGGTGCTGACACTTGTTATTCCTATTGGCCTGAGCAGGAAATTTGAGCCTATAGCACCTTTGAGCATCACATAGGTTTTATTTAAATGGTTACTTTTTAGGCACTCAAATCTGAAAAAAATAAAAGGCTGTTTAAGTGTAATCTTATGAAAATATGTGACTTTCAGCACTTTGGATTCACATCTTAGAAGCAAGTCTGTACTTAGAAAAGTAATGCAGACTCTCCCCACATCAGTCTGAAGTGAAAGTTCCATAATAAACATAGAACTTACTACAAGTGGATTTGCAGAAAAAGAAGTGCAAAGTAATGCCAGAATATCACTAGTGCATAAGTAAGCATTCTTTGTACATGAATCAATCATTTATAGAAAGAGGATATAAATAAATGATGTTTGAGCTTTCTTTCAAATACTTAGATTTCTTTATATGATACATTTTAGAACATTTCACAGCATCTAAAATATATAAAAATAAATATCTACAATATGTACAAAGTATGATACAATCCAATCTTTAAAAAGAATTGTAAAGACATGTTCTTTAGCTCATACTGAGGTAAGTAGGTTTCTGTAAGACTGAGAAAAAAGAGGATAGGCAGTTATTTTGAAGGAACCCCTTTGTCCAGTTGTAGTCTGTACCACATGTAAAAGCATGTGACACTCTGTGGCAGTTGTAGTGTATTGAGCCAAAGTCATCCTTGCTGTAACTCCATCGAAGTGAGTTTAGTTATGCTAGGGACAAATTTATCCCACTCTGCATTCTCTGGTTTGACAGTGTCTTCTGCAGAAACCCTCATGGCTTCATCTATGTTTGAAGTCATGTTCATCCCGGGTATGTGGAGATGCAGCTCTGCTGACTTCAATGGGCTGAGCATAGCTGGGATATCTGTAGATAAAATAAAGATTTTAAATAATTTCACTGCTTGTATCAGGTGGCTGGCTAACTGACTCTCTGATTATCTCTCTCTGAACACTATGCAGGTGATTATCTATTAATAAAATGGTCTTCCAGAAAATGTTTCAAATTGCATTTGAAAATTTGAAGTGAAAGCTTCCTGACTGAAGACTAAGGGCATTTCTGATGCATAAATCTTGATTTTTTAACTTTTCAACATTTTCATGTGTTCTACTTATTAATATTTACTATTTAGTAAATTGCCCTGTGGTTCCTTATCCAGATGTCTTTCTGACCAGCAGAGCACCACAGCTTCCTCTTTATAAGTCAGTCATGGAATCATTGATGGTTTGGGTTTGAAGAGACATTTAAAGACCATCTAGTCTAACTTCCCTGCCATGAGCAGAGGACAGAGAGAAGAGAATAAATGAGAAACAAAGGGTAAAACATAATTTATAGCCACACTGTCATATGAGTTTCATATTTGTAACTTTGCTTGTGCTGTACATAAAGGAATGGCAGTACTACTGAATTCAGGTGAAAAACCCCATTCTTTCTACATTAAATGAAAAGTGGCTTCCCAGCTGTTCCTGAACACATGCAATAGCTTACCATGAAAAAGAACAAAAAATTTTGGAAAATAAATTAATATGAATTTCTTTATCCAAAGAAAATATTTGTATAAAATATCACTGCTTTGCTCCCGAGCTATCTGCAACACGACTTGAAAGAAATGTGAGAAATTTTCTTCCCTCATTATATAATCAAAGTTATGGCATATTCTCTAAAATATTTATTTTAATTTTCTTTTCTTGCAGTCAGTTCTTAATTTTAAACACCCTTCTCTCTTTGTGCTCAGATCCCAATATTGATGGATGCAGAATTAGAATTTACTTCTATGGGATCAAAAGGCATAGGGACCAGTATACTAACAGTGGGTAATAGATGCAGTACCATTTGATGGAATTGTGTTTATGTTGGTCAATACAACGTGTTCTGAGAGTTTTGAAACGTTATCAAAATTGCTGATCTGGGTGGTCAAGGATTTCCGACTCTCTGTACTGGCACGACCTCTGTTGAACCGTTCGTCATGGTGGCTGCGAATGCCAAAGATGCAACAGGAAAATGCTGCTTTAAATTCTTCTCTAAATTTCCCTGTCAACCACAAAAATGACTCATGAAAAAAATGGTACTATAAATTGCATTTCATCAAACTTCATATATTCGGATATAAAGGAGTTATCTAAAGCAAAATTAACGTGAACCACCCAGATGCTCTTCTAATGCAAAAGCAGAAAATCACAGTTTAATCATCTTGGAGGAAGACAGAAAAAAAGACAACCTTTCTAAGAAGACATGTGAGGTGTGATGTGAAGACAGAATTATTCTTGGCTAGACAGAATGGACAAACTAGAATGATTAACGAAACCACCTCATAGATAGTCTGTTGATTATTTACGTATGTAACAAAAAAATAATTGAGCAAATATAGGCTTGAATGATTGAATCCTTACTTGATATGTGAAATGAGAGAGCATGGCTAATTTGTGTTTTATCATTAATAGATTTTAGAAGAAGATTCACAATTTTGACAATCCCATGCTTTTGGGGCTCAGAGAAAATTGTTCAGATCATTCTCATATTACACACCACAAAAAAAACTACAGTGGGCCAATATATAGTGAGGATCAATAGAGTTTTGCCTCCCTGTATTTAGCTGCAATACTACCAGGTCAGTTCCTCATTCTGCTCTCCAAGCCAAATGACACAAATACAAACAATGAGAAATCTATAATAGTAAGTAAACAGCATCCTGGCTTGTTTTTGAATTTGACCCTACTTGGCACAGTCTGGCCATGCAGATACTGTTAAAGACTCACAGCCTCCAAATCCCAATACTTGGATATAACACGCCAGCTGGGGACAGCCCCTGGACTGTGCTACCTGCCAGAGAGCATCCAGGAGTGTTTAGAGAAATGGTAATTGTTTCAGATCAAAGTCATGCCAGGAACTTCTCTGCCACATTAATGTCATACTCTAGCTTTTGGACTCAGGCCCTGGCACACTCCAGGTTACTTTTTGGTAGAGAGCCTGAGGGTAATGGAATACTTCAGGTAACTTCTTCTAGGAAGAGGATCAAGCTCCCACTGGAGGAGCTGAGCTGAAGTTACACGGTCATTAATTTTTGCTATGGTTCATTACATTCAAATTATACATTAAACTTGAATTCTAGGTAACAGTAACTTACCACTGAGGAAGTTATAAATAATAGGATTGGCGGCACTGTTTGCGTATACAAGCCAGTGTGAGAATGTGAACCAGGCATATACAGTTTCTCTGTCATCAGCATGATTAAACATCCCCAAAACCCTACAGAAAGAGAAAAGCAAACCTGAAAGATGGCAAAATTAGAATTCATTTAAAAAGATTTTACAACTTGTAGCCTGATATTATCTCTGATGACCTATTTGCAGTACCACAAAAAGGCTGATTCAGCAGTGCTTTCTTACTTGAGAAAAGAAATCCTCTCCCCAGCCCTTAGCCTCCTATCTTGGTGGTTTGGCACAACTGAGACTTTACCATGGTGAAGATGCACAAGTTTTCTGCCAAGTAACTAAAGTCATCTGGTGTCAGATAAGCCAAGAAAAGACAGGAAAAGTTGCTTTTGATGCACTTATGTCACTGATCTTCCTGGCTCTAGGCCCACTCTCCAAGCCACTCTCCAAATATCTCTGGAATTGAAAAGGCACTGAACTGGCCCCAAACCTGAGGCTACTGTAGCAGTTTCTGCCCTCCAGAGAAATCTGCATTTCCCAGACTCCTTATGCATTACTTCTGACATTCACATGAAAATCTAACCCTGGGCCTACTCTGCTATTGTTGTTGATGTAGCCTGCGTATTTCCTCTGTTTCATGCTCTAGGTGGCATGAACCATCTTCTGGAAATCGTTTTCTCTCTAAATTTTCTACTTGAGAATGAAAAGTATTTAAATTAGGCCTCAGGGAAGGGCCAGAATTGAGTAGGATGTATGTAAACCTTGAAACTATCCCTTAAAAACTAAAATGTTCCAATAGCACTCCAATTAAAAAAGCACTAATAACACGCTCATTTTTTCTAGGATATTCAAATCTTATGCTATGTGCCATTATTTATTGGTATTCCAGAGGACTCATGAGGTGTAACTTTACCAAAGCCTCAGTCTGTCAGGCACTGTACAAAAACCAAGAGTGTACACAATCATATCCGAAATGCACAGAGAGAAAAAGATAAGAAGTTCAAATACAGCTTCATAGGACCAATGGAAGGGTTAGTCTAAGGTCTCAAAACTGTACATGAGTAGCTTAGGTTTGAACTCAGCATTTCACAGTCCTTGGAGCCAAGCCACAACATTGCACTCTGCTGCTAACCTTCAGCTGCTGCTTTAGGTGATTGCACTTCCATGGGGGCATTTACAGCAAACAAGCTGCAATCCCACATAAATGATCAGGTTTAATGAGGAGATAGGTTAGATCATTTTCATGAGGAAGATCTTGTTAATAAAAGTTCCACAATCTGGCCTCTAGTTTAAGTACTATATGTTATATATATACATATATATGTTATATATATTATTTTCTTGCAATGCTATGCTTATTTTCCACTTCTTTATCATGCAATAAGTAAGCTTATCCTTCAAAAGTATCTGTCAGAATAAAAGGAATAATTTAACAGAGAATTCTGGTTTTAGACAGAAAGCTTTACCAAGTGTTTATATTTGGAGATAAACTTTACCTTTTCAAGACATTAAGGATGCTAATTGGTAGGTAGCAAAGTGCAAAAACCAGAAGGACGACCATTAGCATACGTGCTGTTTTCCTTCTTGCACGAATCTGTTTTATTTCAGCTGCCACAGCACTAATCTTTGACTTTGTTGATTGTCCCAGCCCTCGGGGCTGTGCTGAAGGCTGCTGAGGCTTCCATTTCTTCTGAACAACAGAAGAAGTTCCTGGGATCTAAGGCAAACAAAATAAGGGGCATTTTGAAAAACATTTTAAAAAACCAATTTTGTCTGCAGATATAACAAGACAAATAGACACCTTGACATACACAGTGTAAGCTCACAGGGATAAAAAGGATTTTTAAATTAATTTAATTCATGTAGCTGCAGGACAAACTGAATTTCAGACACACAAGAGGGACTGCATAAAAAATTGTATTTTATACACAGATATCAACTGATGTCCTCAAGTTTTCTTTACTTCCCACATACCTTGCCTTGCCTGCGTCTTCAGACTATCAACATAACCAGCCCTATTGCTGCAGTTATGTTGCTTTAAAGTTCTACATTAAATGTTTTGTTGTATAGCAGAGTAGTTTTCCCCATTAATATGCTGCTAATATAAGATACCAAACAGTTTTTCAGTACTGGAAAACACGGATTTAAAGCCTGCATAGCTTTAGGTGCCATAAAACTTCCATACATGCAACCCATATGACAGTGAAGTAGCTAAAGAAATAATCACAGCTGAAGTGTGGATCTCTCTGCAAAGTTCTTCTAAACTGAGGGAAATCATGGAAAAGTGCCAAGACACAGGAAGAATTAGATTAGTCAAAGACATGCAATGAGTTGCATGTAGGACCGTGCTATTAAAAAAAAAGGTTTTTTGTTTTCTGTGCCCTCACATAAGACAAGCCAAGTAAAACCATTTTGCTTCAGTTCTTCTAAATTACTTCCTGCCTGCAGCAAAATGTGAAAGACTGTAGATGTCAAGGAGTTTCTCAGAGAACTCTATTACAATTACATTTATAATATTTTCAATGTCATACAGTGTGAAAACTTTTTGGCTAGAAATACAGTTTTATTTCTGTGTAGTACAACTGTGTGTAGGGTGACTAATCTCATGAGAAATATTTCAACTTCAAAAGTATCTGAAAAATTCACATTGTCTATTGTAACTTTTTTTTTTTTTAACTAGGGCTTATCCAGACAAACTGACAAGAAAATTATGAAAATTTAGTACTTATTTAAGAAAGATAAAAGTAAGATAAAAAGCATGCACATTCAGAATTGTTTAAGAAAACCTACTATGTTGTGGTTTTGTGGGGTTGGGTGGGGGTTTTTTTGTTGGTTTTTGTTTTGGTCTATTTATTTATTTGTTGGCTGGGGTGGGAGTTGTGTGTGAATATCTTCAGACAACCCCTTAGTTCAGCATTCATGAACACACCAAACATGATTTACAACTATTGGAACATTTTGGCAAAGTTGCCATGTAATGAGCAGAATATCCATTAAGCAAAACTGGGGATAAATTCTAACATTTAGTTTTTACTAATGTATCCATGGATTTAAAACAACTCAGCCCCTTGTACTTCTACTGTGGAGTCCCACTCACACAGCTGAAATCAGCAATTCCCAGCTTGATAATTGCACCTCAGTACTATTGCAAGGGATTTGCCCTACTTGGCTGTGGGGTGTAGCAGAGAAGTGATAGAATGAAAGGAAATTGTCTCAGGTTAAGCCAGGGGAGGTTTAGATTGGATATAAGGAAAAATTTCTTCACAGAAAGGGTAGTCAAGCCTTGGAACAGGCTGCCAGACAAGTGGTTAACTCACCACTCCTGGAGATATTTAAAAGACAAGCAGAGGTGGCACTTTGGGACAGGGTTTAGTGGGGAACTTGGCAGTGTTATGGTTGTTATGGTTGAATTCAATGGTTGTTATGGTTGAATTTAATGTCCTTAAGGGCCTTTTTCAAGATAAATGTTTCTATGATCCTGTGATTCTTTATGTACAAATATACACAAATGTACACATGGGAGCATAACGCATATATTTGCTTGTTAGTAATTAATCAGTCAGAGAGATAATTTTGAAGCATTTGTGTAATTCCAACATTTTATGAAAAGCCTATTAGCTGTGAATATACAAGTACTAAAATTTAGAGTTTTACTTTCTTATGCACCTTTTTCTCTACCCCCTCAGATAGTTATCAAGGGGTTTACAACCAAAGAAAATTTCTCAAATGTAGTATCAACTTGCAAAGATTGGGAGGGTACATTTCAACTACTAAAAAGAAAATGGATAAAATTCCTAATTATTAATTCAAATGTGCTTTAGTGATAATGCATTCAGACATGAGGAAATTGAAATGTACTAGGAACTTGATATTACAAATTATGTATCAACATTTTCATCATATTCAGTTCATTCAGTTCTGTTTGTACAGAAGCCATTTTTAATCAACTTAAAATCCACACAAGAACATAGACTTCTAAATTACTACCTTCTTACTAATAATTAAAATTAATTACTCAAAATTTATAGTATTTTTTGCATGATTGTACTTGTCGTTATAAAAGTGAGTCATTAATTCAAAGGTCTGCTTGATTTATACAATCAGAAATTTTAAGAGCTATTACACAAAGTATGGCAATGATAACTTGTAATTCAGTCTTGTCTTTTTCATTTGAAAATTTGCATGCACAACACATTACATTTAAAAAAATAACCTTTAGAAAAAATATAGGGCATAGAAAGCATCTACTGTTAGTTGTTTTTTCTATCATGTACATCTGAAAGGCTCATTGTACCTTGCAATAAGATCACCATATTTAACTGAATTTCTGGTAAACAGCATGATTCTTTATTGAAACTGTTACCAAAGAACACATTTAGAGCACTTCATTAATTTGTGCTACATGACTGATTACAGCACACCTGCTGCACCTAGAAAAGGGCCTGATGCCTGCAGCCAAGTCATAGCTGATAATAGATATGCAGTGGTTTTAATTTCACTTACTGCAGCCTCGTATACATAGTGCTATCATCTAGGCCAGGCAGAGAGACAGCTGTAATTTGGCACCACTGATAGCACTAAGCCTGTAGTAGAATTTCTCTTTTTGTCACTGAAAAACAAAGGATCATCCTAACCTTGCCAGCATGAAAGATGAATAGGAAGAAGAAACCTGAAGAACAAATAGACCAGCTAAAACTACTGGGGAGTGGAGGTGGGGGAGCCCAAAAAAAAGGTTGGTTTTCAGTCATTCAACTTCTGCTCTGCATCTGAGCCAGCAATTTCAACTACGTGTAGGTTAAGAACAACTGCTTTGCATTAACTTAGTTAATGCAGAGTTTGAGAGGCTAGGCAGATTGTAAAGAAGAGAAGGTTGAGAAGGATTATGGTGATAAAGTCATTGGGTGATACAGGACAGATTCAGCAAGGCAGAGCATATTAGAACTACGTTTAGACTGGACTTAAAACTAAGCAAGAAATCCTTTGCTCTGGAAAAGAGTCCCCTCAAACTGTAAAGGTTAAATTTAATCTCCAAGCCATCTTGTTATTTAATCTTATCAACCTAAGAAATTAAAAGCAAAAATAATAATTTAAAGCTGACAAGCAGGATAAACAGCAATTCTGTTTTAACCTAATCTGATTAGAAGTGACGAAAATTGCTCTTATGACTTATGGACGATATCAAAAAGCCTTAAAGTGGATTTGGTATTTTCTGTATATGAGTTACTTGTGAGAGATATATTCTGTCAGTATAAGATTTGATTTTTAATTTTATGCATATTTAGAAATACAAAGCCTATTTGTGATTTCTCTGATGAATCATTATGAACTGCATGAAAAATGTTCCTGATGGGGCAGGTATTATCCAGTGCCCAGTACAGCCTCAGAATTGAATGGTATCAAACATGCTGGTGAGAGAGAAGTGATTCATGCCCATATGTTGATGGAAATATGAACTATGTTAGAGCCACTTGAGATGGAATATCTTGCATTATTTCTTCAACAGGATGAGTATTTTGTCCTTTTCAGAATGACAGGGCAGCTGGTGGTGGACTACAGCTATAGATAAATCCTAGACAAAGCAGAAGACATCAGAGAGCACCACAGACAGGTGCATGATAAATTACAGTTCACACACACAAAATAATTTTTTTAAAGATTCCTGAAAAAAACATACATCATTTTGCCACTTAAATTCAAATGTTCTTTGTTTGTTTGTCTGCTTGATGGTTTTTTTATTTTGTTTAGTGTTCTTGTTTTCTTTCCTGTATTTTTTATTTGAATCTTGAAAAAAAAATATGTTTACACTAGCAATTGTGTCAATTATTTTTATACCAATTCACATCAAATGTTGTTGGTAACAGCCAGCTTCACATCAGGAAATTCCAGTCTCCCAGTACTGATAGCTGGACCTTCTAGTTTAAATTTTGTTCAGATTGGACCTGCCATCAACCTGAGTAAGGAAAATAATAATAAAACTAACAAAATGAGAAGGTCAATCTTAAATTTTGACTGCTACAAGAGATTTTAGCAGTATAAATAACGTCATCTAAGGTATTTTGGCAAGCATTTCAGATACAATCAGTACATTCAAGTGAGAGAGATTTTCCTTCTACCTATAATCAATTTTTCTGATGCCTTTTGCTTTCTTTCTCTCTAAGAGAAAGCCCTTCACAGACACATGAAACTGTTTACTTTGGCTGCCTTCATTTTTCATGACATCTCAATGCCTCTCCAAGGTGGCTGTATACCTGCATGGATGGAAAAATCAAATTCCTAAGCGACAAAATGGAGTTTATAAAGGGAGAGGTTGTACCTGGGAATCTGCACAAAAAAGAGCAATTAAACAGAGGCAGTGCTTAGTGACTTACCTGGCGACACCACAGCTTCCGGAATATCTGCAAATAGGCCAACACCATAAGACACAGTGGTGCCATGTATGTCACCAGAAAAAAGCATGTGTGATACATTTTGGGGTAAACCTCAGCTGGAAAGAGAATTCAAATAGGAAAGGTGCATTTACATATACATACATTTCAAAATCACCTTAAGAAAAATTATTCATATAGATATGCATGTATTTTTCAACATAACAGGAAGATGTACCAAATAATATTATGGTCAAGATTGGTTTTTTAATCTCTTCTAGATACATTCTATCAGAAACATGCTTTTTATCTCAAGGATCTCCTATATCACATTACAGATTCCTTATCATATTATTACTTTAGGTATGGAGTGTCAAGTTTTACTTTTTGTTAAAACAGTGATGGATTAATTTTGTTATCTAAAAATGAAATATTGACTAGAAGTGAAAAATTTTTCTATCTAAAAATATGTAAATAATCATCCAACCTACCTCATCCTTGACATATTGAAAGCTTGTCTGTCATTAGTTTTAATTCTGCAAAGGCTACTACGTATCCCTGAGTAAACTGCACAATCCCTCACCTACAAAGACTGCAACTGCAAACTACAGCACACTGATGGGAGGGGAGACACACATTCCATAAATCACTCGTTGGTGGCAGAATATATCTGATTAAGATGCAGTAATTAATTATTATGATTAAATTTTAAAAATAGAATCAGTACATTCAAGTGCTTTAAACCTAGGAAATCTCCGAGATGGTTTTAAACTCAGATTTAACAATAAAGAGTTTGGTAGTATTGTGTTCTAATTTCCCATGTATCTCTTTTCAAAAGAAAACTTATGAATGTTATTTGCTTAGAGTAAATATCTTAGAAGTGCTGTGCCTGTATTGAGTTTTAAGAATGTTGCCTCTTAAGCTCCATCAGTAGTTTACACCAGAATGTGCAGTGCCTGAAAACTTGTCTTCTATTTTGTAACATTAAGTGTACTTTGCTATTACCAATTGTTGATATTAATTACAACTTAACATCTGTGGATGGCCTCAGAGAAGGAATGAACATTTTGGACAGTAACAACACATAGCAGAAGAGAAACTGCACCCCATGAACAGTTAAATTGCAAGGTAATACTAAGCATTGCATCTTGGATAAAGAAGGAAATTTTATTTTAATTTCCAGAATTTCCAAATGTTTCAGGATGATAAGATCTGCAAGTGAAATTCTGTACTGATTGCTTTTTAAATTAAAAAGAAAAAAAAAAAAAGAAAAAAGAAAAAAGAGGGAAAAAAGAAAAGAAAAAAAAGAGTTGCATGAGAGCAAAACTTTGGTGCACCAAATTAATTTTCTGCCTGTTAAAGTGACTGAGACTGTGGACCCTATCAAAGAAGAGCATGCCAGGAGAATTTCAGAGCTTGTTCAGGCAAAGATAGACAAAGACTTGCCCCACCACTCTGATAGTAGGGAACAGAACACCATAATGTAAATTCCAGATTCACTCAAATGCAGACTCAGGTAATCCCACACTTGCCATTGGACCTGAAAGTGCCTGCTGGTACACCCAGAAAACCTTCAGTATGAAGGAGATGGAAACCTGCTACAGCAAAATCCAGCCAATGTTCATTCCCAGCAAAGGTAATAGAGATGCTGCCACTGACATTTGATAGTTTTGATACATCAGGGTTCAAAAAATTCAGATGAGTAGTATTTGACTTCTTACTTGCTCTAAGATCCTGTAGCAAACCAACTTACCACCTCCTAACTAGCAGCTGCAGCTACTACCTCTTATCAATGCCCCTGGGGTAGCCAGACCATTTGGGGCAGGTTTATTATAACTGGCATTAACCTGAGATTATATGTTGATTGATGATCTCAAACTTGCTTTGCATTCCAGAAAATGCAGCTTCACAGCAAGCCTGCTAGCCAGGGAAGTACTGACATGCATGCTCCACAGGTGGAGAGATTAAGGAGCAACTGGAGTACCGTGGCTTACTGGGATCACAGGAGGTCAGAAGTGAAAGAACATTCTTTCTGCTCAGGAGGAGGTGCCACCTGCCTCATCAGTGCTCTGCTGGCAGCCGGGCCCCTTTCAGGTGGAAGGACGGTACATATTTAAAAGGCCATCTGGAGTTTATGACTTCCAATTTAGCATTCCAAGTAAAGTAAAACATTAAATGAGCCTAGCTATCTACAAAGAACTGAGGACCAGGTTGGAGGAAGATCCTGACACTTGCCTTTGAAGTTTAGCCACCTGGAAAGTGCCAGCTGCTAAACATCAAAGGAAACCTGTCCCTCCTCCACCCAGGGCAAAGCCCTTTGCAGAACTTTTCCCTAAGAAACATGACTCTGTTTAGCTTCTCAAGCCAAAGAAAAGCTTTAAAGCTGTTTGACAATCCCAGCAGCAAGGAGGAGGGCTGACTAAAGATACTATTCATTTATCAAGTGAGTTCCAGGCTCCTTGAATGCAAACATCAATCAGTCTGTGGTCCTGCCTGACTGGGACAGCTGAAACTCTTACTGCCAAGCAGAGGAGGAGAAAAGGGTCCTTGCCTCCTATGGTCACATAATGGACTTCAGGACAGGGGGAGAGTGTTCTTAGCTGGAGTAGCCACCTCTTTAAGAATGAAACAATTACTCTCATGCCTCTGGCTGCTATTCTATTGAAAAGAGAGAATAAAACATAAAGCAAACAGGTGGCCATAGGGGTTGGACTGGATTCAGATCAGCATTCCTACTCAGCTTCATTCATACACTGTAATTACCCCACCTGATAAAGGATCAGTATGTTAAATTGAGCTTTCATCTGTCTACTGCAGGGGTTATTAAACATATTTTAAATTTTTCTAAAGCTTCCCTCTCCACATGGTCTTCCAGTCCCAGCCTGAAATTGGTAGATTGAAACTGCAGCTTCTGGATTTTTGCCAGAATTTTACTATATTTGTGTAAATACATATATACATACCTGTATACATATACATATGTAATCAAATTGAAATAAACACTCAAAAAGTTTTGATATGTCTAGCAAATGAAATGGTCCCTTTAGCCATAGTGCTTAACAAAATTGGTACTCCTGACAGCTTCCTTAAGAATAGGGAAAATCAGGTCTATCAAGTTTGCTGAGCATCAGTAGAGTTCCCAGGTTCCCTACTCTCAGGAAGATACCCGTGAGGTTCTGGAGTTACCAACATAGAGAAGCAATGCAACTAAAAGTGTACATTTTAAAATAAAGCTTAATAATCAGGGACGTTAGGAAGTGGGTGCCTATAGGACAAAAAAATCAAACACATAATGCAGTGCTTCCAAGCTAAGTTCCTATGTCAGAGTACTTAGGGCTAGCTAATACTAAAATTACATGTTGAAACTGAATATATTGTGCTTGACTTATCAACTTACAATAACACCCAGCATAATTTTAATATTTGAAATATCCTAACTTCCTTCTACATTAAAATATGCCAAGAGTTTTTCATTAAATTATGAACACTTTGATAAACAGGATGTATAAATCTTCTTGTAGTACTGCAATTTCCAGCTATTTGTTTTCCAGAATTAAGACAATGTGGTTTTGTACTATTGCATGAATACTCTAAGAGGAAAAGGAACACAAAGTCTTCCCTTTGTTTCCACTCAGCCATTTAGTTTTGGGAAAGAATTGTCTCCATATTCTTTTTATCATTTGCAAAGGGCTTGCTAATGAACTTTGGCTAACACTCTCTTCTTGAACAGCTCTAAGACAATGTACTTAGCTGACTTGGACACATTTTAATATACATTTCTTTTATTTTGGCACTTTATCATCAAATTCAGCACAGCAATTACAGACTATTATAGAGCTGTGGCCAACTCTGGCTCCTTAAGTGAGCCTGCATAGGTCACATGTTAGATTCTTCTGCATTCCCAAATAAAATATTGTTATTAGACAGTACTCAAGATGAAAAACCCTCAGCCTAGAACTGGCAATGAATTTTACATTCAGGAATGCCAGAAGCAATTATAAAGAAATTGAGCCCTGTTTTAGGCTGAACTACTGTTCCATTTGCAGCCACTGGCAACTTTCCAACAGCATGCTCAAATCTTATTAGTCAGGGTGGCGACTATTTGTTCACCATTGAGGAGCCCAGGTGTCACAGTACTGATCAGACCTTCCCTCCAGACACTCATCAGACTTTTATGGTCTCCAGCAGCTGGTCCTAAGTCTGTGTAGGGTACAGTGCTGTCTCCTGCTTTGGCATCTCTGACATCTTCCTGGACATGGCTTTCAGTTACTCTTCCGTAGCACCTCATGCTTCAGTGGCCCTGGGGTCCCAGAATTACAATAGACTTCCAAAACACTTTGGAAAGTGTTACTAAGCATCCTCTTTTTGCAGTCCCAGTCTTTAACATTCACAGTTTAACATCCTCAGAACATATGGTGTACGTGATATTCTGCAAAGATTTTTATCTGACGTACTGTAATTTTAGACAGCATTAATTGTATGCAGTTCTAAACAAAGCAATAAACACCCAAAATACAATCTCTTTCTTGAAATTGGTTTTCCTATAGGACTTTCTCAGGGTCTCTTGAGTGTATGCAACATCTACTTCTCCAGTTTCTCTTTGCAAATATGGGTTATTTGTAGCAGCATTAATTTATTTCTCCTTCAACATTCTCCTAGATAGCTCTTTCTTTGACCTTCTATATTTGCATAGTCAAAAGAGGCAAAACAAAACCCAATAACAATGTAGCCATTTTCTTTAAAAATATTAGCTTTTTATTTCTTCTTCTAGCTTTAAGGCTCACCATTCTTTTCAAATCACTGCCTTACTCTTTTCTTTTGTTCTTCTTTTTGTGGGCCTTTATGATTTCAAACCCTATTTTTCAGTAGAAAAACTGCATATTCTATGCTTTGAACTAACTCAGAGTCCTTAGAAACTTTCAAGAGAATGGAAATTATTTTTAAATTACACTTTATTTGCTATAGTCTGAAAGTGATGTGTGTGTATATATATATAATCCTCATTGATAAAATACAGTTAACTCTACTTTTACTAGGCAATTCCATGATTTTGAGAAATCTGCTCATAATTTAATGCATATAAAGATTCTTCTTTCAAGTTACTATGATAAGCTATTATTAGAACATGGAGATTTTTTAAGGATATCCGAAATGCACCAGCAGAATAACTAGTAATGATGGTGCATCACCATTGGAAGAATTATTTGTTTCAGCAAGATAAAAATAGGATTGTTATCTTTCAGTGGAGTAAAAAGTTTCCCATTTCAGAAAACTTTTTAATATAACATTATTCTTTTCATGATCAATATAAATAATTTAAAAAATTGGAGTGTTTGTACTCCCTTTCTGAAGCCAGACACAGAAAAATTGATTCTATACACAAATAGACTTGCCTTTATTATAATCCCCTCTATCTCTCCAAACATCCAAGTGAAGGCTCACATCATAACCTGAAGATCAGTAGATTTAAATATACACTCCATAGGAGTAGAGTCTTGCAAGCACATGGGAATTTGGGTTGGTTGTTTCTTGTTGGGGTTGTTTTGAATACTGGGTGCTTCAGCTCAGGCTGCAACTATTTCAGCACAACCGAACAAGAGGCACCGTTTAAAATATTTCTAAACCTACTACAAAATCTGTAGTTCAAAAGCAGCACTTTTCCATTGGGAATCAAAAAGTGGCCAATACAGATCTGGAAATTCTGAGATTACATTCCCTGATGAAATGTTCTCTTGATTTCCTAATAAATTAACCACATCCTTTTCTAGGCTGAGATTAAAAGAATCTTTGCTGCAGAGTTAACCCTGAAGTGATGAAGGCATGAATAATTGCTTCTGCACCAAAATGAGTGGACAAAAATTGTACTTGGAATGAATGCTGTGAAAGAAAATAGTAACATAACTACTGCAGTATCCTGCAGCAGAAGGGGATACAAAATTTTTCACAGATGAAGGAAGAACACCAGAAGTAAAGAGCAGATTTATCCTCTCCAATGAAACAGTAAATTCAATACAGCTTAACAGAGGCATCCTCTCAGCTATGAACTTGGAGCACACCTTTGTCAGCAGTGAGTACCAACGAGCTAGTGGCCACCTCTGCTCCCTTGCCTTGTCCCAGAGGACTAACTGGGATGAAGGAGATAAAGAACAGGGAATGTGATACCCAGTGTCTTCTCATTAATCCTCTGGTGGCTCTGTGTAAGCTGTTAGCAGGAAAGGGACTTTCAGAAGAGCACCTGGAAGAGTCCTCAGCAGTTCAGGCTGTTTAAGCTAATTTATCATGATAATTAAACACAGGTGAGCCAGTTGTATTTTATCACAATTGTTCACAGGACTGGAATCTTCTTCTACAGAGACAGCTCTGGGAAAATATCTGATTGTGCTTCAGCCGGACTCAAGGCTATTAAACAGGCACCTTTTAGTTATGTGTTTTGGCAAACTTGGCTTTATTTTCCTGTGTGTGAAGAATGGTATTACTGATGGCCATTATATCCAGTGTCAGAGTCACAGCATGTAACTCATGCTCTCTGTTAGCACTGGAGGTGTGCCAAGGCCCACCAGAGTCGAGCCCCAGCCATTCGGGTGGGTGGCTCACACCACTTGCTGTGAACGAAGACAAAATAGAAGTAGTTACTCCCTGGCAATCCTTACAGCTTCAGTCAGACACAGAACATGTTAGAGTCAAAGTTCCTCTGGAAAGGCAGGGTTACACTTCTTGTATAGATTAATTTGTGACTGATCACTTTCACAAAGTTGTTTAAATTATTTTGTCCATGACAAATTTCAAATTTTAGATTAACTCACTACCCTGTCTTGGTGACATCTCTGTAAATTCTGCAATGACATGCAATTTGCATTGAACTCCCAGGAGATACCTATAAACATGAGTCAAATGCCAGCAATTAGCAAAATATCAGGTGAAAAGAAAATCTGTTCTTGCATAGCTACTTCTCAAGGCTAAGTACTGAAGTCTTTGTAAACCATCGATGTACATCAGTCACAGAATTATATAAGCACCAGCATTGAAGGGAGGGAACACTTCTGCCCTCTGGGAAGCATTAACATGGTCAAGACATTAGTCAGCCTCATTCATTTAAACTTCATTTAAAATGTATTTTAAGCCTCAACAACACAAAAGAAATTCACAGAAATTTCACAAAATTTGAAAAAATGATAGTTCCTGGAAAGCTTATATAATCAAGAACATTTATTGTTATGTTTACACAACTTGACTTCATATTAACATCTCTTGATGTTTTGATTACTTCATTTAACACCTCCTGTTATTTTGATTACTTTACAGCAGTACAAAGTCAGCTTGTATGGTCAATGACAGACTCACCTCCCCAGTGCTCATCACACACTGTGAACAAGGTGGTTTTATTGGCTAATCCTGGGAACACACTGCTGCACTCCATAACAATAGCCTGAGGAATCATTATGATGCAGGACACAATCCAGATAATTATAATGCTGTTCCTTGCTCGCTTGGCTGTGCTTTTAAACATCAAAGGGTGACAAATTGCATACCATCGATCCAAAGCAATGCAGCTGAGTGTTAGGACAGACACAGACACGGAAACTGTCTAAAGAAAAAGAAATATTATATAAATATAAATGTGGGGGTTTTTCCTAGAGTTTAAAAAATTATTTATCATCATTTCCCCCCAGAGTTTTAAAAATTTTTTATGTTTTCAACATAGTTAATTCTTTATCTGCAATTGTTAAATAGACTCCCAGAAAAAAAGACTACTTTTAAAATAACTTCTTACAGAATTACAACATATATCCTCATCTGCTGTACTCCTACTAGAATCCACAAGATAATTCACACATTAAGATGCTAACTAAACAGAATGGGTGTTGCAAAATCAAATTTTGAAATAGAAAATTTAATCAGCTTGGAATGTACAAAACTTTATCTGAAAAAACTTTTCAAACATTAGACAGTGAATTTTATCTTTTTTCTTTGTAGAAAAAATTGTTTGTTTCTATGTTATATTAGCATACCAGAGCCATCATTTCACTTTTTATTTTTACAAGAACAATGAAACCCAGGATCTCATGAAAAAGTCCTTGACAACAATCAGCTTAAGGCAGACTAAAATATTTTACCTTTTATTTAGTAAAGGAAATAACCTATCACTTCAGCTTTATTGTTTCAATTTATATGCTTGGTGATCACTCACTCTTCAGATTTTCTTTCACTAGAATGGAGATTTTGAAAAAAAAAGTTGTGATTTTGATTGTATCAAGTAGAGGTTGTAGCTGCTGGAGAACTTTGCCTTTGACATTATATTTCTTTGGCCATCAAGGTATCTTCTGCAAATATAAACTGTGCTGGAGGCACAGAGATGATGATCTGCATACACTCTGAGTATTGCTTAATTCTTCTGAATTTTAATGACTACAAAGCCAAGCACTTGTCTTTCTAGTTTACCCAGTCAGTTCATCCATTCACCTATTCTTAGAAAAGGTATTTATCAATCATTTTGATGTAAATGATTTCAAAACTAGTCAAGTCCATGGGTAAATGAGAAGCAATTATTGCTTAAGGCAGACAATCTGATCAACTCCCAGCGAACCTGGATACTTTGACACAAATACAGTAAACATAAAAAAAGTTTATACTGCCTTCAGAAGTTGGATTCTCTGTCCTAGACACTTGTGTAGCTGTTCAGATCCACACAGAGAGAATATTAATGAGTTTATTTATGTTTACAGGTATTTTTATTACTTTACATCCCTTCTGAATCATTAAAAAGATCACAAAAAGTAAAGAGCATAGAAAAATGTTCCAAAAGATGCATTTTTGAAGGCCAACAATTAGATGGGATGAAAACCTTTATTCTGCATAATCATATTCCCAAGTGGAACAGTCTTTTAGGCCTCAGCATGTACTCTGAGATATCTACTCAGTATCAGGTATGGACTTTCATTGGATTAGAAGTATCAGGAAGACGCTGTTGTCATTTCTGGTTCTCATAACATGGCTAATGTGTACACAAACAGAAAAATAATACCTGTAGGTAGGGAATCACTTTACAGAGGGTCTGCCCAAAGAACCACGTTTCTGTGATGTCCACAACTAAAGTTGCTGGAAGACAAGTAATTGTGACCAGAATGTCAGCCAGAGAGAGATTCACTATGAAGTAGTTGGTAACGGTCCGCATGTGATGGTTCTTCCACACTGCAAGGCAAACTGGATTTGGAAAGACAAGTTAGTGAGATGGAAATGACTTAGGAAATGCTTTAAGAGGAAAACATTTGACTTTGTGGAATTAAGGAAATGTTTGTGTCCTTTGTTTAACACAGAGTATCTGAATATGCAAGAACCATGTGTTTTCTTTTAGAGTAGAAACAAGAGGGTACATGTAGACAGATTCTTATTGCACAAAGAAAGCTTTCCACAGACTGCAGGGTGGAAAATAATCCAACATATAAAGCATCTTCTCTGCTAGTTAATCTTCACTAACTACTCATACAACTTTCTTCATTTCTCTTTCAAGTCATTGGCTCTAGTCTACAGCGATACACATCTATCTATACCTGCAAATGTTTATCTATTTTCTTATAATAGCATGATGCTTAAATCAAATTACTGCAACACAGAGTCTTGTAAGCTGTACAAATATAATTTTAGAAAATATTTTGCTGGATTTAATATATCTATTGCATCTGCAGAGAATCTGTAACAATTTTCTGGGTAACTGTTATTTGAATTAAGTTAATAAAAGTAATTTTTGCTGTATTAAATGTCACATTTTTGATGGTGATCAAAAGCAGCATGTAGCAGGCACTTTATAAGATGTGCCTTTAAAGCTTGTTTTGTATATTTTATGTCACTCTTTTTCACACTGAAAGACTTTTAGAAATGAAACAAATCAATCTTTAAAATCACTACACTAAATTCATAAGCTGCTGAATTAAAAATGCCATAATTAAGTCTAGGAAAGTAGCAGAAAAGTAATTTTGAAAATAATTTTGGAAGTCAAACCCTGAGTGACTGGTGCAATCAAAAGCTTTTGAATTATTTCGATTTTTAAATTCATTCACCCAAAGATCTTTAAAAACTGATGCCCAAAATTTTCCAGAAACACCACAATACTTTTTGTAAGACAAGAATAAAATTCATTGTACATCAAAGGGTCTTCTCTGCAAACAATTATTCATCCATCATGCACATCTAGATGAAGATTCAAAGTCTCCTAATCTGTCAGGATCTAGCACAGTGCTTAATTTAGATATACTAAACAGATCAGAGAATGTTAAAAAATAGAGCTAAAAAGGTCCTCAAGAGGTTGCCCAAATCTAAAATGGAATCTGCCAGAGTTAAGCCACTCTCTTATAGTCATTAAACTACCTAAAACAGCTGGAAAAAAATACACAGACTTTAAGGCACATAAGCTCTTGAGATCAGATGCTTCTTTAGATCCTAAGAGAGATGATGTGCCTGAAAGCTTCTGTCTGTCTTCCAGCTCTATCAGTTGATCTCATAAAATATATTAATTCATTCCACAAATCTTGTCTTATGTCTCTAGAACAACAGAACTACAGCAAGACAACAACTAAGCAACTGTTGGCAAGTTTTCATTTGAAAATGTGCTGTATTTGAAGATACCACACATCTCTTAAATGTGTTGCACTGTTTCATTATCTTCCCTTCCCTACAAAAAAAAAATTCTTCTCATGTCTAATCTACTTTTTTTTTTGCTGCTATTTGTATACCTTTTTTTTTTTTCTGCACAGAGGCAGAAATGAGGAAGAGTTTTTTTTCCTGCAGCAATGCTTCACATATGTAAGGATTTTTGTTATATATTTCCTCAGAACTTCAGAGCTCTTAATCTTTTACTCTCAGTCATTCTTAGAACTTCTGCAATCATCCTTGTTGCTGCTCTCTGGGCACTTTCAGATGGAATTGAACCTTTCTGGTGAGAGTGCAGTGACCAAAACTGGCAGAATATGCTTTCAAGATCTTACCAGTGCAGTGTTGGGAGCTGAGATTGCAGTACTTCTTCATGGGGGATATGTTTAGACACTTAGACTAGGACACAGAGAAAGGGAGAGGCTAGGTGGCCTTTAGTTTCCCTAAGAGGTAATTTTATTAACTCTCTTAAGATATAGGCTTCCAAGGTTCATCTAAAACCTCTGCTGTGATGCAACATATGCTCTTCATATATTTTAATGTGTTGCAGAGATAGCTCTGGATTCTGTCACTTGGATAAATTTAATTTTTGCTATATATGTATCATGCTGTCATAAATGCAAATGAAAACCTCTCTACAAAGATCTTCACTGTTCTTGGACTGGTTTTGAAAAGAAAACAGTATAAATTTCTTCCATTGTTTTCTTCCTGAATACGGAATTTCAGATTTTCTTAGTTTTGTCCTCAGATACCTAAAAGGCAAGGCTTAAAGGAAACATCATATTGATTGTATTTTCTTCCCATTTGGAAGATTTAAAGTACCCACCAAAGTAATTATCTCTACAGCATTGCATGATAATTGCAATGCTGATACAACATAACAAATCAGAGCTTTATCACTGTCACTCATGCATGGGGTAACCACAGTTATAGTCTGATAGTACAGAGGCAGCACCTGATAGGGAACAAATACATTGCTGCCCCTCTGGAACGTTGTTTGCAGTTGGAAATGCAAAGCTGGGGAACAAAAATTCAAAAAACATTTCACTTTCAATAATTTTAATATTTAACTCTAAAAATTTGAAGATCTGGACATTTACTTATGGCTGTTCTTTGTCTTAAGTGCAATTCATATTGAAAGTATGGTCCTGTCTTTTAGTTGGACAAAAGTTGATGTTAAGCGGCAATGTTTTGCTGGGCTTCTTATTCTTTTTATCAACAGGCAAAAATTAAATAAAAAGTTGTTTAAAAGTTCACAGTTTGGCTCCTTTTTTCTCATATTATGGTTCCAACATCCTGTGTTCTACTCAGTTCAGACAACTACATCATTTACAGCCATGGATGTCAGTGCCTAAAGGTGCAAGGTTTAAGCAGATATGTTTGGTCTTTGACCAGGCCTATTCCCATTCCTGTGCTGGTCCATGTGAAAAAGACCTGAATATAAACATTATTTCTGGTAAAACAAATCCATTAAATTGACAAATATGAGGTCAATCTCACTGGCAGCCAGCTGTATCAGAAATCAATTCATAGCATTCTGCATCTTGAGTTCAAGGCTGTATGAGCAAATGAAACTTTGTGATACCCCAGAGATCTAAGAATTACTACCATTTTCATCTCTGACACAAAGAAAGTGAAGTGCAGAACAGAAGTTGTTAAAGGCCCTACAGTAAATCAGACACAGAATGAGAAACTTGGACTCCTAATTCCCTGCTGTGTACTAAACCTTCCAGATCCCACTGCCTTAACACAGATGGAATTCAGATGAACTTCAGTATTTGCTGCTCCTCAGAGTAACATAAAAGACTGTGCCTCTTGCTACTCAGGGTGTAGAGTGTTCAGGAAAGCCAAGATACAGAACTACCCCTGAATTCCCTTGAATTCTAATCTGTGGGGATAGGCACCTGGAAGGTGAAAAAGCCCAATAGCTTACAAGCATAGAAATGCAAGATAATTTGTTACTTTATATTTCTCTGCTTATGCTTGTATATTTCCCCTTTTGACCTCTTCTCTTCTTCACAGCATAAAATTTCCCATTATTTTATGGTACATAGCACAAGAGCACCTTAATCAGCTTTAAGTTTACATAAGCATTTACATACTACCATAAAAAAAAAAAAAAGAGAGAGAGCCTGTGAAAAAAAGCCTCTGAAGAGGAAGTATTTAAAACCAAGTCAGCTTTCTCTGCCCTCATTGCCCTCTGCTGTTTGCAGTACTGTTTTGAACCTGCCACAAGCATTGCTAATGTTTTCTTTCAGTGCAAGGCTAAAAAGCTGTGAGGATCTGCTATGAGTTATTTGAATAGGACATAATGATAACAAGTCATAAATAAGTCCTAAATGACATAAAGTTAGTTGAATACATTCCTTCCAGACTCGCTCTTTCTGAGTTTACTACAGTCCAAGGTAACTCAGTAGTCTTGGACAATAGCTTCATTGATAGTGTTCTAGCAGCTCATCAAGAAAGATTCTCTAGCCTGTGCTCAAAACCTGCTATTTTATAGGCATGAAAAATAGTTTGACTATGCCACTGAATATTGTGCAGCTAGTTAAGTGTCAGAACAAAGGAATTTAATATACACACTCCTTTAATTACACATTTTCATCCCAGGCAGTTTTACAGAGAAGCACTCAGCTCACACAGAAACACTCAAGTAACAGGCTAGGAAAAGAAAGTTCCATGGAGGTTAAATGCCATCTGCCTGCCCAAACAGAAATAGCAGAGAGCTGTGAATTTCCACTTATCCTGAAGAACAGAAGAAAGGATAAGAAAGATAGTAAAGAGTCTCAATTGGGCGTGTATTTTACCAAAAAGTACTTCAAAATCATAAAATAGGAGATGAGGCCAGCAGCAGCCTTCCTAAAAAGCTGGGAGATACCACTGTGTTAACAGGATGCCTGTTTAGTTGGAGCACAGGAGAGTGGCCCAAACTAAGCTCTCCATCAAAAATCTGTGAAATAGAAAAATAATTTAATAAAACCTCAATTTAACATTATGTGCAAAGCTTTTATGCAGCCTTTGATGTCCCTAGCTATAAATGGGACTGAGAAAGAAAGTGGGGAAAGTGATGTTAACACAGACACTGAAGAAAAGGATTAGAAAGGAGAGAAATGTAAAAAAGCAGTTATGAAACATGCTTCTGCTGTGCATGATTTTCCCTAGTGCTAATGGAACCCAATTACCTGTCCAATGTATTGTATAATTTTCCATATTTTTGCTTTTATTTTACAAAGCCAGTCGGAATTAGAGCTATTCCTGCAAGTGCAAACAGGCCGGCCAGGTTTCACCAGGAGCAGCTGTTTTTCTAATGGCTGTTAGACTGCCCCAGATCCCTCATCTCACCGGGGACATTTCACTTTTTCAGACTTCAGCAGAGCCTTAAAAAGCGAAGCACTTGTTGTTCCCACCTCTTCCACACAGTGTCAGTAAAGCCTCGGAAACCAGCTGGAGTCGCCAGGCTGAAAGCGTTTGGAAAAATTTGTGGAGGCTCTCCATAAGCCAGGATAGTTCTGTGATGACGAAGCTGCTTTCCGGACCCATCCTCCAAACCTGATGATCTCCCACTCCCCAAAAATTTCACAGGAAATTCCCAACAAGGACAAAAAAACGCAAAAATCAAACTTAAAATTTAAGAAGGATTGCAGTTAGAAATCCATCAAGAAAGCTTCACCTCATATTCCTGAAGAAAAAAAACCTTCTCTAATATGACAATACAGTGAGATTGGTATTTTTCACGTACAAATTTAGTCCCTGTGGTTTAGTGTCCTGAGGCATTTTAATTAGAGGCTGTAATGGTGTTTAATCAATTAGCACAGCTCATTGTATCTCAAGCTGAATATGAAAACAATAAAAAGGCTCCATCTGGTATAAAGTGCAGCTGCTTGCCTCCTGGAAGATTTATGCTGTCTTGAGCATATTAAACACTGTGCTGCAGTCCTTCCACTGGTGGATTCCTGGGTCAGCTGTCAATTTGTTTTCTACCTGTCAACCCTAAATCATTTCCCTTACACTCCAGAAGTCTTGTCAACCTCTTATTCAGTGGGTCATCTTTCAGTGCAACTTCCTGGCCAAAATAGAAATGCAATTTCCATAACCAGCAATAACTGACATTTTCATATATAAAGGAACGACTTTATCTCTTATCTAATTTTTGATGAATAATAAATCCCAGATGGAAGTAAACAAAGAATTATCATATTTCATTCTAAACTACAATGATTTTATTTTGCTTTGGTAATTCAGTCTGACAACTGTTTGACTGAAATGTCATAATATAGTCATCCAGAAGTTATTTGGAACTGATGCTGTGATTATAAGACCTGGTAATCAGCATCTCCAAATGCATTAGGCAGAAAGCTTCTAAAAAACTTTACTCTTTCACAGTATTTTACAACCATTGACAAAACATGTGATAAATAGTTTTCTTTTTTTATTCTCTATCTCCTAAACCACCCACCCCCAATTGTTTTCTCCTCACAATGAATTGGTTCTCCATATGGAATTCTTCCTCTTGTTCTCTTTTGGTGATACTATCTGCTGCAAATCAAGATCTAGGTGGTGGGATGTCAAGCAACACAAGGTTGAAAGGAAGGCTAAGTAGATATGCTACCAAAGGGAATTCTGGAGAGCTAGAGCCCCTGTGAAAACACTGAATGTATACTGCTGGAAGGAAAATGCTGTCATTAAAACTACCTTCATTATGAATGACTCCTGATTAAGGATTCTTCTGCTTTGACTTAAAAGTCTAAAAATTGGGTGCTTAAGACTAAGCTTATTTAAGGAAGGCTTCTCATGAGTTTTTCAATAATTTTATTGATGATCTTGATTAAGGGGAAAGAAGGACTTTAAATTGCAGAGGATATTTAATTAGGGGTTTTTGAAAGCAGCAATGAGAACAAAAGATCTAAAACAAAGCAATATCTTCTGTGAATAGGGATCTATCTAATCCTTAGGCTGTCCATCTCTTACCCACTATTAAGCTCAAAGCTCACATATTACTTCATTTTTACATAACTAATCTTATCTGAAAGAAAGGAGACCAACATGAGACCAGGCTTACATTGAAAAGTAATAGAAAGAATGGCACAAAGAAAATACGCTGTTTTATACAATGTTTATTATAAAGGAAATACTGAAGAAAAAAAAATCCTGTGTCTGGCAACAATGCCTGGCAGATAAGAACTGTCCTTGAATACATGATGTGATAGCTAAAAAGACAGACAATACTCTGTGCAAAGGAATTACATGGCCTACCAGTGAGGCAATAGCTCCACATCAACAGGAAACACTAAATGTGTTCAAACATGTGTGAAGAAATCCTTAGGAACAGGACAAAAGGAGCAGGTGGCTAGGTCATGCTCCCTATGTCTCACATATAAACAAGTGTGCATGTGTAGGTTCCATCACACAGGAAAAATACCAAAACTGTAACAAATGTAGTTGAGTAACATAGAACACATGAAATCCCAAAGTATTTTGCTGAACATCAGCTTCATTGGAATATACTAATGGGGAACTGCCACCCACAAAAGACAGTGAGGATCAACATAAATAAAAAACCAGATAATAACAACTAGTTTGCTTGCAGCAATATGTTTTCTGAGGTTTTCTACCTACCACAAGTTCTATTGTACCAAAAAGTTAAGAGTTGTGGGTTTTGGCTTACTCAACTGCTCCAGCACACTTCTAAATCTTAAGAACTGGCTTATCAAGGCATTAGAGAAGAAAACAAGAACTGAATTTTGTGTAGTGGAAGCCTATTTGTAGGGATCACAACTGGGAGTAAAAGCACAACCATCTAATTGGCACTGGAATAATTTTCTAACTCAGCTACATTACATAATCTTAGGCATTCAACAATCTAATGGAAATGGAAGTCATTAGCAGAGAATCAGCTATGCTATAAAAACAGACTGCCCAAAATGCCTGGTTTGGTCAGCTCTAGAGGAAGTGAAAGGTTCCATCACAGAGTTTTCCTAATCTAACTATATTGATTAAGACAGACAGATTGGTTTAAAATATCCACCCCCCACCCCCCAAATCATTACCAGTATTACCTGGCAAACCTACTCATCTCTGCAGAGCTGGCTATACTGATTGACTAGATGTTTAATAATAATAATTGGTATTATTACAAATAAAGCCTACAAAATCTTTATCTACACTTCCTATTACAGGTTGAAGAGTTAAAAATTTAGATGTCATACTGTATATGACACTGTGATAAAAAGATTTCACACTTGGCCGATTCAGTTGAAAGCTGCATGAGATTAAAATGAAGGTGTGTTTCACAGCTGAAATGCTGTGCAACTTTTAAAAAATATGCTTCAAAAAGCCTCCATCAGTCACTGCAACATGAGTTGCACTAGGAAAAACCTTTCCATGTCCACGTCTGTTTCTACTGGAGATGTAAGACTTAGCACCTTTTCTGCAGGATATACAAAGAAAATACAATTCACTATGCTAGTGACATGCTCCAGCAAATATCTTGCATATTATACCACTTCTGAATCTGTATCACAGATTCTCATTCTCATTGTAATATTCCACAAAACTAGCTAAAATCCTTGCAGTCCTACTGTGCTAAGAACCCGGAGAAAGAGCACAGTTCTGTCAGAGCTGAGTGCACCCCAGGCTCTGCTGCCTGTGCCCCCTGCCCAGGAGCTGGCTGTCCCTGCTGGAGGCCAGCTCTGGCATAGGGCAGCATGTAAGCTGGGACCAGGCTTCTGGGAACAGAGCTTTTGGAGTTTTGGAGTACTCTTTTGGGAGTCAGCCTTTTGCCCCAGAGCTGCAGTTAAGCTCAGGCTCTCACACTAGGCTCAGGCAAAGACCTGGTTGCAAGCATGGTTTTGCCTTGCTGAATTTGATTGTAAAACTCATCCACAGACTTGATTTTCTGGCTTAACCTCAGACCTGTTTTATCAGAATAGATTTGTCTGGTGGTTGCTGGGAGGTGACTGAAACCTGGTAAACATCCTCAGACCTACCAAGTCTCAGGCACTGTGGGACTGTGTTGGTGAGTGCACTGCCCTGTCAGTCTTGCAGCTGCCCTCAGCTCCTGGCATGCCCTCCCCTGGGGAACAGTCCATCATAGCTCTTTTCTGACACATTCCACTTGTGAGACAGGCAGTAAGTCAGCTGCTTATGTCCAAGAAAACAAATTTAACATGCAACACAAAAAATAAATTATGCTTTATAAACAAAAAAAAAAATCCCAAACCCTTCAATTTTTTTTTGTTTTGAAAAATGGTGAGTAATCCCTATATTATGCAAATAGCAATGTACTTTAGTTGATACTCAAACTCTACTATAAATTGAGCCCATACATTCTCTTAGGTAGAAAAAAATATATACATATTGTCTCATTTCCTATATGCTGTCTTCTTAACAGTGATAAAGCCATTCTAGTTATTCATCCAAGAGATAAAGGTGACTCTCATGCTGATATTACAAAGTCCTTTCAATGCCAGGTTCCCCAAGGAATCTGAAAAAAATGAAATGTAATCATTTAAAACGTAATTAAATGAAATATGCCTCATCTACAGCAAGAAAATAGGATTCATGAAGATCATTTAGGAGAATACATGACTCATCCAATTCTACCAACATAGGCATGTATGCCTAGACCTCAGTATTCACTGGATATCTTTAAAATTACAACAGAGCAGCATTTGAGAGAGCTGCCTATTCATAGGCATTGAGCAGGACTGGTATTAGAGCCATACACTGATTTTTTTCTGCTCTAGCCCTAGAAAAATTAAATGGAGGCTGTTGAACTCTATGAGTCAGACTGTGAACTCTTTGAAGAAAGGAGCATAGTTGGGTTCTTACAGATCTCAGCAAAACTAGCAGTTACTGTAAAACAGATAATAAATAATACATCTATCCAGAGAGGGGTAAGTCTCTCTCAGTCTCTTTCTGAGCGGGAACGAAAAACAAGTGTCACCAAACTGTGTGAGTAAATAAAGTTTCTGAGACTTCTCATTGATGTACTTCATGGCCTCTTACCCTTGGAAGCCAGCAGTGTTGAGGACTTTCAAGCTGGGCACTGGCAGACTGTGTGTGCTAAGGACTGCAGCTCCTGCCAGCTCTGAGAGGGGCTGCTGCCAAGAGCCCCAGCAGCCCAGCTGGGGGGATGCCAGAAGGTTGCTTGTTCTGCCTTCAGTCCTTGATCCAACCAAGTGATCTCTGCTGCACATTTTCATTTTGATGAATGCATGTTCCCTGAGAAAAGCCATTTCATTAGAAAAATCCTGACCCGCATGAATGAATAACTTCAACAAGGGTCATTTGCATTCTTCATATGTATAAACAGAGTTAAATGTATGTAGTTGTACATTACCTTGTAGTCTTACTCCAGTTATTAACTACTGCAACTGATCAGCCTGGAATGGCATCAGTAACCAGAGACCTTCAGACATCCTAAAAATACCTTTTCTTCTTTAATTATCTAGTTTCCTATTTTCAAGCAATGTTTTTAATTGCCTGTTTTCAAATAAAGAAGAAAAAGGTCTTTGCAGTCAACATACATTCTACATTAAGAAGTCCTACATTTTGCACTAGATGTGAAAAGAAATTGCAAGAGTTTCATTGAACAGCAGTAGTAAAGAAATTTTTTGGTCTTATTTGCAAAACAGAAAATCCTTACCCTCCACACTTGTTCTGCTTCTAGTGATAAATAGTGACCCAAATAAAGAAGAAAATAGGATAAATCATCATACTGATATTGCCATGTAGATTTCAGATTTCCTTAATGTTCATGTAAATATATCATAAATTCATCTTAAAATATGTTTCTTTTCCTTGAGTTACACTGAAATACCTGGTCAGCAGCCAACCCAGGCATACAAGAGAATAATTGACATGAAGCACTGTGTGCAATACTGAAACCTGCATTCAAATACAGAGACTTGCTAATGTTTTTCACTTTAGCTGGCGTGTGCAGCAGCTCGGCCAGTTTGTGTCAACTCTCCTAATTAAACTGAAAACTAAATAGCAATGCAGCCCTTGTTATATGCCATTATTAGTGGAATTCCTGCTGTGTATCTCACTCAAGAACCCAATACGTGTCAATCAAAGTTCAAGCTCCTGATTCTACCCTTGGTTGTTAATTAACTGTCAGAATGCTACAATCCAGTTTATTACTAATATCTAAGGAATGTGCTGTGCCTTCCACTTGCATAGACACACCTTATCCCATGTGAGTGCACAAACCAAGATAAGAAGCAGAAATGTAATTTTCAGCACCACATATGGAAAGGGAGGGTTTTCCCCATTTACTTAAGTGTTATTTGAATAGAATGTGTTAAAAATAGAACCAAAGCATTGACTCCACATGTCATGAGCTCCTCAACAGTGGGCAAATGTAAGCAAAGGAACTCAATACATCACTAAGGATGACACTATAAAGCATTAAGGATGATACTATAAAGCACCAGAAGCCACTAAAACATTCTTTAGAAGCACTCCTGCTCTTCTTTGAGAAGGTCCATGACTAAATCCGAGATTAGGCTTGAATATGGATTTTTCAAGCAGCAGAAATCAGTTTCTCAGGGATGTCAACAAGTGTACTGATCTACACCAGATTTCACATGTAGTAAAAACGCTCCTCAAAAATGTCTTTGTAAAGAGCATTAGATCACATCCATTTCTCTCCTCAGAATCACATGAGCCTGCAATCAGTGCAGTGTGAGCTTTCTTGAATAAAGATGAGACAGTATTCAGCTACCAAGCCCTGCAGAGACCACAAACAATTCCTCCATGAACAGAACCAGCAATATGGAGCAAACAGCTTGAGGAGGATCATAGAATCATTTGGGTTGGAAAAGACCTTTAAGATCATTGAGTCCAGCTGTAAAGCTGAATGATCTATTGTAGGATTTACTGTGATTTAGAGGAGTGGACAGAAAAGTGTTCAGCTACTTCTCTGTCCATTTTAAGACAGAGATTTGCTACCATGTACTACAACTTGGAGAGAGAGATTTCAGAGGACAAAAGGTGGACATTCCATCCAGTAAAAGATGGAATCCAGCTGGGTGCAGAGGCAGATGCCAGTTTCCATCCCAAGCAAAGAGTTAATGTACACAAATGCAAGGAAAGAACAGCTGCACATCCCTAGTGGAATAATCTCTATTTGTGAGTGCACAGAGAGGAAAGCTTTTCTCCTTGTGGCTTCAGAGGGGAAAAGAGCAAAAGCTCCTATAGGTGAAGATTTGACCTTGAATTTTTACAGGTGAGAGGACAGCATTCTGAAGCTTGTCTACAGTATCGGTGGAGGATAATAGGTAAGCACAGGTGGCTCTCCTAAAATAGTCTTTGCTCAAAATCATGAAAAAGGACAGCTTTTATCCTAGTTTAAAATAAAGGGCCATTATCTTTGCCAGGGTTATTATCTTTACACTGTCGATCAAGCTGGCTGCCGAGCAATGGACTGAGCAAACGTGCACACAGGCACTTAGGGCAACGCTACAGAATTACTAAAAAAACCCAAACCACTATCATCAATCCGCTGAAATTTTAAAAAACGCATTTAAAATGTTGCCTTGGGCTGCAGCCTCATTTGCATCTCACTTCGGGAAGCCTGTAGAGTTTGCAGTGACAGCCCTGACACGCACAATTCCTTCTGAAAAACATGAATGAAAGACCCGTATGGCGGGGCGGGGCCCAGCGCGCTCCGTTCGCGGCAGTATCACGGGATGGACACCGGGAATGCCAATGGCCTGACCGCAGCACAGGGGGTCCGCCTGGCGGAGCCGGCTCCGGCGGCCACGCCGCGTCCATTCACAAAGGCAGAACTGCTGAGGGCAGCGCCTGCTCCGCTCCCCCGGCCTCCCACAGCCCGGGCGGGGGCACGGCCGCCTTGGGACGGGGGCACGGCCGCCCCAGGCGGGTGTGTGCACACGCGTGGCCGCCCTCCCCTGCACCAGGGAGGTTCCTGTTCCGAGAGCCCGGCGAGAGCCCCCGCCGTGGCGGCAGCGCGCTCGGGGGAGCGGAGAGGAGAGATGGGGAGCGATGGGGAGCGATGAGGAGCGGTGGGGGGCGGCGGGAGGCAGCGGGCGGGCTGCTGACGGCCAGGCTCCCCTGCCGCTCCCGCCCGCCGCCACAGCCCCCCTGTGCCCTCCCTCTCTTCGCTCCCCTCAGCTCTCCGCCACACTCCAGCGCCCCCACCGCTCCCTTCGAGGCGTCCGCCGAGCAGCGCGCCCCCGCCGCCTCCTTCAAGGATGAATGGAAGCGGGAGGAGGCGGGCTCCAGGAGAGGCGCCGCCCCGCCTCGCTCCCTCAATGAGCGCCCGGGAGGGGCCGCCGCGCCCCCGCCCCACGGCCCCGCTCCCAGCGCGGGGGACGGAGCGCGGCCGCTGCTGCGCCGCCGGGGAAGGAGCCGCGCGTTCCGGCAGCTGCGGGGCCCCGCCGGCTCCCGTCGCGGGCCGGGTGCCGTCCCGGTACCTCGTCCCTGTCTCTGTCCGGGAGAACCGCCCCGCGCTCGATATCCCCAGCGCCGGGCCGGGGCTCCGCGAGGGAGCCGCATCCTCCCGAGCGGGCTGCGAGGCTGAGCCGCCGCCGTGCCGGGAGGGTTCAGCACCTCGGCCCGGGGACAGGGGCGGGAGCCGGCCGGCAGCCGCGGCTTTCCGCCGCCGGGCCGCCCCGGTGCGCTCCGCCAGCCCACTCCCCGTGCCCGGCCCTGGACGCCGGCCGCCGCCGCCGCAGCCCCTCGCCCGCGTAGGGGGAGCGGATTTTTTATGGCCCCTTCCGCGCAGCCCGAACTTTCCCCCTCGGCTGGGGACTGCCGCCTTTCCAGCGGGATGTGCCAAACCCACCGCGGTTTCCAGCCACCCTCCGCGCAAAACCCATCTCGGGAAGGGAGAACGGGAAGTTTTGGGGAGCTCGACTCACCCAAGACGTTCCCAACGAGAGCCACAATGAATACGACGATGTAGCCGGCGATCAGCGCCCATTCATATTCCTTGGGATGCAAATACTCCTTCCAGAGATATCGCAGGAACTCCTCATCATCGTAGTCGGAGGAAGGGGTTAAAAGAGCCTCCCGCGTTTCATTTAGTTCCGACCCACTCGTCCAATTCCTGTACGGAGGGGAACCATCCTCTGGTTGAATCCCGGACATCCCTAGTGGTTATTCCCGAGGCTGGGAAAAAAACAACAACCAACAAACCCAAACCCAGACCCTCTCAGAGCATCCGAGCTTTCTCCCGCCCGTCCATCGAGGCTTGTGGTTGCCAGTGCGAAAAGCGGGGTGTGGGGAGAAAAATGACGCGGGAACTTACGGGAACCAATGCGGGAACAGGCTGGGGATCCGCGTCGGTCCCCAACCCGCCCTGGCGAGCCTTTTCCCCGACCGGGCAAGGGGTGCAGCCTCCGCGGGGGAGGCTTCACCCCCTGCACCGTCGTGGAAAAGGCTGGTCGGGGTAGGCTGCGTGCCTCAGGTGCCGGAGTGCACCCGCCCCCGCTGGAAAAGTCACGTCCGTTTCAGACGATGTCGATTTGTGTTCCCAAACCATGCACATGCACCCTCACACACCCCCGCATCTCTGCACGCCTCCCCCCCCCCCGCCTTCCTTCCCCTGCTTCAGCTCGTCCCCAGCTCCTCATCTCTCCCCCAACCCTACTTCAGGCTTGCCCATCCCTCTTCTGACTCTCGGCTTCTCCTCGGTTTCTCACCCTCTCTTACACAAGCACTTCCCTTTAGACTTTTTTACATTAGATTCCAGATATATTCAAGATATTTGTAAATTAAAGGCTATGGAAGGCTGTGGTGGGAGGAAGCACAGGGTTAAAGGAGCCATTAAAAAATCAGTGGCTAATGAGGCTGCCTCATTTCTGTGCTGCTTTCAAAGTTAGGCTAAAATGGGAACACTGTGGGTTTCCCAACACTGGTGGGAAAATCCCTAAGAGGACTGAGCAGATAAATGGGAGGTTTCATTGGATTTGAAGATTGTGAGACCTCACTGTAGCTTGAGTTTAGCATGCATTCACTGCGCCGAGGATGTTTCAGACATCCAGCTTGGGATCTCGATACAGCAACTACCCCTCAGCCATTCTGAAATGGGCTCAGCTGGCAGAAAGCAGTTCAAGAGAACCCAGAAGTGCCAGTTAAACAGCATGATAGGTTTCCTGGCTTCTGGTCATTACTTCTTGAAATATTTTCATACTTTGCCAAGTGTACAATCTCTAAAGGAGAAGGGATAGGTCTGAACTTGTCCCTCCATGACTGATAAAATCCCCTCTTACTCAGGCAATCTGTTCACTTCATATCTGAATAATTTAATGAGTCTGATAAAAGCGCCGTTTCTATTGGGACATGGCACAACTAGCTCAGTCAAGCATTTCAATGCAGGGTCTGCACCTCCATAGAAATGGAGGAAGTGTTATGATGCCACTCTGCTTCCAACACAAGCATAATAGAGAGGCAGATATTCAATCATTAACACTGTATATAGAGTGCTTAGCTCTAGACAGTACTTTAGGCTACCCAATTGTTTTTTATCAGTGTGCAGCCTTCTCTACTGCCTTCAAAGTTCAATGCAGCATACCTGGAATACCTCCTCCTATTTCTATAGACCTACTCACTTTGCTTTAGTTCCTTTTAAAACAAAGAAAAAAATTCTTTCCTATTCCACAGGGAACTTGAGTGAACCTTTTAGTCTAAATATGTTATAGAGTGAAATGTACTCAGACATACAGGTAGGATCAGCATCTCTCTTACATAAATTAGAAGGGTAGAGTTTGAAAACACCATAAACAAAGATTAGATATCTGCAGCTAATGAAAGTTGAAGTATGAAGTTTCTTAGTTGAAGTATGAATTAGTATGAACTTAGTTGAAGTATGAATATTGAGAAGTTATTTAAACTCTCCTGTGGGAGCGCAGGATTACTTGGTACACAAAAAGAGCCCTATTTAAGGAGGTTGTCATGGTCTTTGCTAGTGGGGAAAGATTTAGAGAATGACCATCTGGTAATCAATAACAATCACGCTCATGCTCCAGCTTGTTTCCTCTGCTAAAATGTTTGTAATTCCACTATTTGCTTCCAAGGTGCCAAAAAAATCAAGTAATATCTTTTTTGACATAAAGTTTCTTTCTCTGTCACCAGTAGTGACTCCACCTGCAGTGCTGCATGCAGCCCTGAGGTCCCCAGCACAAGAAGGACATTGACCTTTTGAAACTAGTCTGGGGGAGGGCCATCAGAGGCATGAAGCACCTCTCCTATCAGGAAAGGTTAAAAGAACTGGGATTGTTCAGGCTGGAAAAGAGATGGCTTAGGGGTGACTTAATTGTAGCTTCCCAGTACCTGAAGAGAAAGATGGAGAGGGACTTTTTACAAAAGTATGCAGTGAAAAGACAAGGTAGGAGACAGATTTAACCTGAAAGAGAGTAGGTTTATACTAGACATCAGGAATAAATTGTTTATTGTGGGGGTGGTGAGGAACTGAAACAGGCTGCCCAGAGAAGTTGTGGATATCCCATCCCTGGAAGTCTTCAAAGCCAGGTTGGATGGAGCTTTGAGCAACCTTGTCTGCTGGAAGGTTCCTTGCCTCAAGTAGAGGGGTTGGGACTAGATGATCTTTAAGGTCGCTTCCATTCCAACCCAAGCCATTCTATGATTCCTATGAATAGTAAGGAATGGAATTAAAAAGGCATACATATTTGGAAAAAACATGAATTTGTGAAAAACTTGTCACAAGACTCATTCTTTCAACAAGATTACAAATCTGATTGTTAAACACATAAATAATAGATTATGCAGATTGATTAGCTGCCTAAATTCAGTATTCCTAGAGAATAGGAAGACTTTGTTTGGGTTGATACCACACATTCTGATCAGGGAGCAGACTAGTAAAAAAATAAATATAGCATACATTATAAAGATTAAAAATGGGTTAGCTAACAGATCCCAGGATGAAAAGGTAGACAAACAATCATTGCTGAGCCTATGAATTCCTACTGTCAGTTCTTGGTTCTGTTATACTCATTCTTCAATGACCTTGAAGAAGCTGGCAGGTGACCCAAAGATCAGGTGTAATCAGCTAAACACGCATGCTCATCATGAATCTGCAGCCAGAAAGCTTCATTTGATCCTTTGTTGTATAAATGACTATACCTGTGAAAACAGATTAAATTTTAAAGTGTGAGTGAAACTTAACTTAGTGAAAATATTCAACATCTGCAAAAACTCTGCTTCCAAGGAAATGGTTTTCAAATGCAGCCATTTTTGCTATGCATTTAAAAATCAAGATCAAATGTCTTTCTAAAAGAAAAGTGCTAGATGAGATGAGAATTAATTCAGAAAAATCACATTATATGGAATGCAAGAGGTCAGACTAGATGATTCTGGTTGTACCCCTCTGGCTTTCTAATTTGTGAAAGTGTGTTAGCTAAATCAATTCCCCTGATGAATTTTGGTTCTGATTTATCTTTTCTTTTAATTATACTATCTGCATCAAGCTTGGTTCAACAATTTAAATGTTCCTTTCATATGGAAGTGTACAGCAAATGTTCAAAATTATGTAATTCTTATTTTAACTTGTGCCTTGTTGTTTGGTTTTTTTTCAGTTCAAAGCCTGCTTAACATGGGGTTTTCACAAACTTCTATAATCAAAGAATATACTGGTGACACAGCACTTAAAAGAAGCTTAAATTCAAGGGTATATCTATTAACCTTCTTATCTCAGGAGAGTATTTTCTGGTACTTTATTTATCTAAAAGGTTCACATACATTGATATCTTTTCTAATCCATAACTTTCCATCACTAATCCAAAAATACTGAAATTAAATTACCAGCCCTAGAAGATATGTCTTGTGGCTTTCAATATCACTTATTATATGATATTAGACCATGTGAATATAAATCAAACAGAATTTTATGCTTTATTGCATCTGATAGCTCACAGGAACTGACATTCATAGAGAATAAACAAACCTTACTTCAGCCTCCAAGTTTATCGCTTCGTCAAACACATTTCCCCCTCCATAACAATAATTTTATTGCAGACCTACATTTTTCTTAATCACACAAATAGGCAGCATTTTTCTCTTCTGTCAGAGACTAGCCCTTTCATTTAAAAATCTATTTGATTCAGAGGATTAGTTCCATAGTAGTAAAATACCATATTAAATTTGGTATTCTTTCCTCAGGCCAGAATTAATTTGGATTTTTTTCAACTTGGTTGAAGAGGCAGCTCAGCTGTGGAGTTTCTGTTCTACCTTTGTTGAACATTTTAGCAGGTGATTTTGTTGTCGGGAAGCAAAGCACATGAACACAAGCACTTAAGAGAAACAGACTATGTGAATTCCTTCCTTCCTTCCTTCCTTCCTTCCTTCCTTCCTTCCTTCCTTCCTTCCTTCCTTCCTTCCTTCCTTCCTTCCTTCCTTCCTTCCTTCCTTCCTTCCTTCCTTCCTTCCTTCCTTCCTTCCTTCCTTCCTTCCTTCCTTCCTTCCTTCCTTCCTTCCTTCCTTCCTTCCTTCCTTCCTTCCTTCCTTCCTTCCTTCCTTCCTCCCTTCCTCCCTTCCTTCCTCCCTCCCTTCCTCCCTATGGAACAGCTTTTTTTCTGTTCTTTTATCTCTCTCACAAAAGATGCCCCTGAGAGTAGAAAACCACCCCCCTTAATGTTTATTTATTTGAGTCATCCTGGCCAGTCATATTCCAAATTTTGCCCATGAAGATCCTCTGGTATCTTTCCTCCTATAATGGTATTTCAAGGTGGAAGTGCAGCTTTCTGGCAGCAGTTCTAAGTAGTTTCTGAGAAGCAGATGGACTATTATCAACTAAATAGTGAAGACAATAAATAAGCAAGTAGAAACAAGGTAAGAGCAAGAAAGGAAGACTGAAAGAAAAAGCCAGGGTTGGAAGTTTATACATCCATAAATTTCATTTGGATCATCAGACAGTGAGGTGAAAAGGACCACAAAAGAAAAATTGATATTTTACTGTACTTTTTTGAATTAATTAATCAGTTACCCTTTAAGTAAACAATGATGTTACATCACAAAATGCATTTGCAATTTCATGTTTCCTTTAGATGTGTTCTTGTCTTAGCATCAATTCAGTGATGAATTTTAGGTTAAAGAGTCAAAACTAATTTTAACATAAGAGATAGTCCTCAAACCTGCTGCTAAATTTTTTGAAGTGGGGATATGAGACGCATCCAGAAATTACCCGTGTTTAGGCAACCTCAGATATTTTTCTCTTTGAATGTAGAAAACAGGATCTTGTTAAGCAGGATCTTGTTTTAAACAATTCAAAAACTTGCAAAGGTATTATTACCCCAATATAACAAGAGCATGAGCAACACTCTATTGATTTATTAGCTAACTAGCACCATTAAAATAAGTCAAAGCTAAGATAATTTGCTCTGTTTCTAGTAGTGATAAGAAAAATTAGCTGTTGGTTAGCTCATGCCATCTTCATTATTAATATCCACCAATGCAGAACATATTTGAAGTGAAAATCTCTGATTCTAGTCTCATTCACTCTACTGTAAATTAGGAGTATCTTCATTCATGTCAGTAGAGTTATGCTTCTGTAATACAAATTAGGATAATAGAATGCATATCTGTTCAAATTCAGACAAACTGAAAGCAATATGAGAATCTGATTCTCAGTGAAAACTCTGTTGTCCAGCTAGGAACAGAATTGCCTAACATCATTCCTATATGTTAAAGATATAATTTCCACGGGTGTGCAATGCAAATATATAAAAAAGTACACTGTTGTACCATGCTTTTCTTGGTCCATGTGCTTACTAACAGCCAAGTACTAAAAGGGGTTTTAAAACTTCTTTTTATTTCTTTTACAAAAAAAATCGTTTTGATATATGAAAATGAATACCATCTGCAGTATTCTCTCCTCCACCAAGTCTACAAATATTTAAAAGTAAACACATTTCATGATCAGGGCACAAATACAAACATAGATAGAACAAATTACAAGACACCTTTCCTGAAAATGCCTCTGAACTGTATATGGAAGCTGAAAAACAGATCTGTTTTTGTTTTGTTTTGTTTTTTTTTTGTTGTTTTTTTTTTTGTTAAAGCATGCTCAATGTTAATTTCAATTGGCAAGTTTAAATATTTTGAAAGAAATCTCTTCTTAACTTCATAAATATATGTGAGCACTGAAAGTCATTTCTTTAGAAGCTAAGACAAATTTATTGCAAGTCCATAAAAGCTATTAAATTAAGCAGTTTGAATGCTATACTGCAGTCAAGAGCTCTGAAGCCAGAGAAACTATAACTTGAAATAGAACCTTTTTCTTAAAATTATTTTACCTGGAATGTTCTTCTGACCCATTTGAAAATAGCAGAGGATCTGTAGTGTGATCTGAGACAAGATAGATGCTTTCATATTAAGTATTTTGAGGAACAAGAAGGAAGAGGAACTCAGCTTTTTTAAAATAAATATGTTAGTTATTTTAAAGGAAATAAAGACCTTTCAAATGGATTCAGCACAAAAAAAAAGTATGATTTATTGCAATGTTTTCATGGTAATTAGAGGATTGGATCTGCCCTTAGCAACATAGACATATTAAGCAGATGAGATAGATTAGGAATAGGAAGTGAACAGCAACAAAGATGGCTTTAAGGGACTTATCCCTTCCAGAGTTATCAAAGCTGAATCACACCAACATGTATCAGAGGCCTGTGACCTAGCAGGCCTCTACTCCTGCAGGATTCCTAGCAGGATTCTACTCAAAAGACCAAATCATTGAAAGCCTAAACACATCCTACCTAAACACCTGAGCCCTGCTTCTAACCCTACTGGCCACATCATTCACCGCAGCGTACACGATCCGCATGACCGTGTTAGTACCGACCGGCTTCGTTCAAATTCCGCCCTTAACCCCAGGAAATGAAAACAACCCCACAGTAACTTCCCCAATTACTCACCTTGCACTAGGAAGTCTCCTGGCAGGATTCCTCATCCTGGCAGGTTCACTGGCCCCCTGGCAGAAGAGAAGAGTAGAAGAACTACATTGTGCTATTGCTTTCACCAAACTGGTTCTTACTTTGCTCTCTAACCCCTCCTGTTGCATAAGGCCAGCAAACCCTCCAGTCTTGGTTACATCTCTGCCAGTGGCCAGGAATAGATGAGTAGAGAACATAAGGGTAGGGCAAGTTTGCAATGATACTTCCCAACTTTCTCTCTTTGAGCAAGCTGCTAGTTAGCAGCTTCCTGAGGCAAGTCATTATGTCTGGCTAACAGATAGGTCTTTATGTGTTTTTCCCAACAATTTTGCTTAATTGTTTCCTGAGCCCATCTGAACCTCTGACTTCCACTGAAACTAGAAGCAATGACTTCCACAGTTTTTAACAGTGGCCCTCCTTTTCTACCATTAAAAGTGTTCCTAAATAATTTTATTGTATTTGGTTTGTTGCTCATACAGGGTAAAAAGGGAGTATTCCCCTTTCCAGTTTTTCAATACCATTTGTGACGCACTTTTCTTCAGTCAAGTCCTCCTCCAAACTGTTTCCATTTCAACAATCATTTTATTTTTGCTAATTAACTTAGCATAACTAAAAACTTTGTTACCTTTCATATTCATGCTCTGAATAATCTCTGATCTGTTTAAATAAGGTCCAAATAACTCAGTGGGTTTTTTTTTCTGTCACTTGTTAGAATTTTGTTTGGTTTGTTCTATACACTATGCTTCATTTGAGTACAGCATTCTGTAACTTCACTACCAGACGAATCATCTCAAATGGCACACTTTTTGGCACATTGGCTTAAAAACTTACCCATTTTTATTTAAAGTTTCATCAATGGATTTCTTTTTCCTTGGATAGACTGTGTCCCTAATATCAGTTCAATTTTTTATTAAAGTTTCCCCATTCTTAACAAGCTGACTCTGCTCTTTATGCCATTTCCCAGACGTACTGACACTGCACTCTGTCTAACCCTGTTCATGGTACTGAGAACACTTCTCAGGTCATCTTTATTCCAAGATTTTCTATAATCTGTTGCTACTATTCTACAATATGAGCTCTTGAGATTTCCATTTTAAAGTTAAATTTTCAGAGAACAAAAAAGAGAATAATTTTGTCATGAGGAAAGCATCAAAAGCATTTGTTTTCATGTCATTGTTCACCCCTTGCTATTTTGTTTCTTAAGGTGTGACTTCTCATTCTGTTAAGTATGTCTATTTTCACACAGCATTTCAAGATTTTAGTGCTGCCTTGATAGATTATTCCATGCCTGCTTTCTTTGTTCTTTCCTAGCCTAATAAAACAGGGAAGGGCTTAATTTTCTCCTATTTTCAATGAACTGTTGCAGGAATATTTTTCTCATTCATTCTATGAGCTTGTAGGTGACTATATATTACTTTGGACTGCAACATGCAGAACTTTGCAATAATTTCCCTTAATGTTACAAGGTTTCTTGTGATAGAAAAACATGTTTTGCGCATCAGAAATTGAAGTCATAATGGCATTCCATTCCAAAAGAAATACATACAATTTCTTATACATTTTGTTATAGAATCATAGAATTATTAAGGTTTGAAGGGACCTCCAAGATAATCAAACCCAACCATTAAACCAGCAAAGCCAAGTCCACCACAACACCATGTCCCAAGCACCACATCTACTACATGTTTTCTTGAACACTTCCAGGGATGGTGATTCCACCACTTCCCTGGGCAGCCTGTTCCAATGCTTCTCACCCTTTCAGTGAAGACATTTTTCCTAATATCAAATCAAAACATCCCCTGGCATAACTTGAGACCATTTCTTCTTGTCCTATCACTTGTTACCTGGGAGAAGAAACCAGCCCCCACCAGTCTACAGTGTCCTTTCAGTGACTTATAAAGAGCAGTAACATCCCTCATGAACCTCCTTTTGGCTGGACTAAACAACCCCAGTTGCCTCAGCTGCTCCTCATTAGTCTTGTCCTCCAAGGTCTTTCAGCCCATGGGGCCAAAGTGCTCTGTTTTGCCAGCATAGACTGCACTGATTTGTGTCTCTTCTGCTCTTTGCTACTGCATCTATAAAATGTATATTTACTGGGGATAGTGTTAGAGGGAAGTCAGAAACTCAAAGCCAAGTCAGTGTGAAGAAATTGATTGTTCTGTCTGTAAGATATGCTGGGCCAAAAAAAAAAAAAAAAAAGTTGTCTGTGCTACAAAATTACTAAAATGAGAACCTTTAGTGGTCTTCTCCAGCTCCTCAAATATTGGTCATTGCTTTCTCTTTTCATCTCTTACTGTCAATTGCATGTTTCAGTAAGTCTTACCTTGATTGGCTGTGCATTAAAGAATATTATTATTGCCCAATGTCCTATTAGACTGTGGCTACCTCAGTTTTTTAGTCTGCTAAACACCGTAAGCCAACAATTCAGCTTGAAAAAAGAAGAAAATATAATGCTACAAAATGCCAAAAAGGAAAGGAAATGTTAGAATTTCTAGATACAGATCAACATTATACTGCAGAAATTAACCTAGCCTGAATATCAGATGAGCCTTTTAGTGAATTAAACCCATATTTTTTCATCTCAGTCAAGTCACCTTGCATTTTAGAAGTCAAATCCAGCTTCAGTTCTCATGCCTGAGTATACCAGTACTTATTTTTATGGGCAGATTTTTCTCTTCCCTTTGCCACTTGACAGTATTTGAGCCTCAGATAATTATAGTTCCGCTGCTCCTACTGTAAAGATGTGTGTATGCTTTGCAGGAAGAGCCTATTATCTATGGAGGGGTGAAGGAAGAAGTCACTTAGGGACCACCTTTGCTGCTGGTAAAGGCAATTTTGGAAGAATCAGCCCTGTGACCAAGCTTATGGAGACTTACCCACCTATTGTGCAGCACCACACTGGGGCTGGCAGGGCCCTGAGAGGGCTCAGATGTGTGACAATGCACACATCACTGTTGGTTTGGGCCATCAGATAGAAACCCATCAGCACAGGAACTTTCCTTGCTTTTCCTTGTATTTATAAGCAAGCTGCCAGCTCAGAGTCATATATTAAAAACTACTTTAATCTCTCACAATACTGTTACACATTGAGGTGCCAACACTGAAAAGGAGACAGACCTATTTTCCTGTGAAGTTAAAAATGCAAGGCAGTGCTTAATATGCTTTGAGTGATGAGTATGAGCCAGGAGATTGCAGCAAGGGTTTGGGGCTAAGGATGTCTCAGTCTCTGCAGTTCTTCCAGTGATTGTGAAGATAAATAATCCACTTCTGTGGGGTTCAAGACTATAAACAAGACTGAGTCTGTGATACTTTTCATTCTTTCCTCTTCTAAAATGTAATAATATAGGCTGCACATTTTTCATTTACTGCTATAGAACAGCTTGCAAACAAGGCATCCTTGTCTCAGTTTAATTTCAGCTGGATCAGATTAACCGAGATACTCAAATAAACATCTAAACATTTCATGGCAAAGCATGAGCAGAGCTTGGAAAAGTATCATTTGAAAAAGCACTATTCACATTTTTACTTCAAAGTTTGCTGCCTGTTTAAATGCTTAGACCTTCTCAGATAGTTTTTGCTGTTTCTTTACTGACTTTTTATTCTGACTACTTCAAAACTTTAGGTGTGAAGACCATTTCTTGTGAAGCACAGCTGAACTCTTAGAATTTTCAACTGTATGAGGATTCTGTATGTTTCTATACATCATTGTCTGTTGCTTGCAACCATCTATAGAAAACTCTGTCATATTTAACCTCATCTTTTAGTTTCCCATCTACAAACTGAATTCACAGAATTTCCTTAGTGTAAATTTCTGTAAAAATGTACATTTTAGGTGCTATAAGTGAAGAAGGTGAAGGATGGCAAGTTTAACACGTAAATTTATATGAGTTACATAAATCCTGATACTTGTGCACTGAAAATATCCAGACTAAGTCCAAACTAAATGTCAGAACATGAGAAATCCGTCCCTTCCTTTACCAATTTTGTTTCCTTTCTGTAAATTTGCTTAGTCATTCAATTTATGTAAAAAACCCCAAAAATTTTTCTGGCTTCAGTAGATCTACTCACATCTACAGTTACCTAAACAGAGGTGATTTATAACCTGTGTAAATATTTATGTATTTTTTCTACAGGACTTATAAACTGCTCCTTCATTTTCCATTGTTCTTCCCAGAGGAAAAAGACTGAGCTGGATCATGAGATGGAGAATCTACATTGAAAAATGAGCTGTTGAAAATGCACCCCAAATTATTTGTTACTTTGTTGTTAAAGTTTACTGAAGGTCTCTAATTAATATGTATATGCAGGGAGAAAGGAAAATTAGGGGAAAAATTCAAGAGCATGGTATAATTACACAGATCAGTGTTGTCCCATCAGTAATACTGTTGGAAGTACTAGTGAATCTATCACTCAGAGAGAACATTGCCGGTCTTGAAGATCTTTGTAAAAAAGTGGTGAGAATGATAAACACCACAAGAATTTCTTTACAAAATTATAATATTTTACCACAGGAAACAAATCAGAAAGGTCAAAAATGAACAGCAGGATGAAAGCAAACTATGTGTTTCTGCTCTTAACTCATGGCAAAAGAAGGAATCACAGAATGAAAACAGTAGTGGGAAATAAAGGATAGACCCAACAGCTTTTCTTCCGACAAGGTAAAAATAGACTATGAAATTGATTAAGGTAAAAAATTTAACTACCTTTTAGAAGGTCCCATAATCAATATATACAACAAGAATATCCAGGCTTGTCACTGCTAATTATAACTAAAGGTTTTGGCTTAGCTTTCCTGTGTTAGAAATTAGATGAGATTTCTGAAGTTTCCTGTGGAAATCCTATCGCCCATAAATTAACACACCATGGAATCCACTAATAATGTAATAAGATGCACCTTAAAATAAGCTAAATTTCTTTTCTCCACAGATCCAGCTTACTGTAAGTAAGCCAATTATACCCTGATAAACTATACATCTCCTGTTGTCACAAAACCACAGTAAACATGGATGATTACAGCTGAACTGAGTGTTTTTCAGGTTATGTTATTATCTTCAAAATAGTTTAAGAAAAATATATTCCATCTTGAATATAAGATTGCAATATCTGTGAATAATTAAGAAAACAGGCTTTGCTTTTAGTTAAAGATGAAAAAATGTACACATCAGAATGATGCCAAAAGATTTTTGCTTTTTATATATTTTTAATATATTTGTAGCTCTGTAGACTATTATTGTATAATTATATAGTTTCTTAGCTAACTCAAATCATTTTCCTACCCTGTTAGGCAAATACATTCCTGGAATCCTATTTTAATCTTGCTTCTTCAGTGAACCAAGGTTGGTTCACTTTGCCATTATTTTAGACATAAACAATGTAGGGATAGAGCAAAGGGGAGGTTTCAGTGGGGGGCTGAAGCAAGAGGGCAATTACTTCATTAACAGTAGTTCTAATTGGGGATTCTTGTCAATTATGCTTATTTGCTAAACTTATAAAAGTGTTGAAGCCCTGTATCACATGCACATTTTATCATCTTAATCTTGTTTGGTTCTTAATTTTAGGGGCTACCAAGCAACAAGAACATAAAAATTTCAATTTAGATATGCAGATTAACCCCCCTCCCAAATTTGTACCTGTGTGATAGGCAAAATAACCTCACAGAATTGTAGTAATAATGTATTCTTAAAGCCTGTACTTGGGTCTTACTCAGCTCTCCTTCTACAGGGAATACGAGAGGGTAGCATAAATTACCTGGAGACTGTCCTATATTGCTCTTCAGCAATTCAAGATATTTGCACGGGAAAAAGTTTCCTCCTCCTAGACCCATTGACAGAGCTTAATATTGTAGGCTGAGAGCACACTGGATAGAAAGAAAAAGGGTTCACACTGCCTCCTGTACATCAATCCATCTCCTAGGAAACTAGTATTTAATTCATTACCCAGAAACTGTTCCCTCACTCTGCTAGACACAGCATAGCCAGATAATATTTCTCCTCTCTGTGGAAAGGAATACAGTTAAGAGGCAATATAGTTTTTGAAAAACTTACAGTTATCTCTGCTAATTTCTGTTTATATTTTTATTTTAAAGCAAACATTTCTAAGCAGTAATAAACAAATCAAACATGAGTTATTAAAGATTAACAAAGTACTCAATACTGCAGTACTCAAATAATCATATATTCATTTTAGAATTAATGGTTTGAATAGACATCTGGAAAATATATCAAACACATAGGGATGTCCTACAGATCAAAAGCAGCACATTTCAGTTGTTCACCTCTGCTCCACATGTTCTGCTAAATAGTTTTTAACTAGTTTGAGAAAATTTCTGTTGCTTAGAGTAGAAGTTGGCTTCAGGTGAGCAAAGCATTTACAGCCTGCTTGTCTATGTGCTTGCCCTTGTAGTTGCTATGCATGCATTTAACTAATAAGTGAAGCAATGAATGCATCTATAATTTATTTAAATGAGTTCTCTGGTCCTGAGTGAGTGGGTCACAGGCTAGATATGTCAACACTACTTTGCTCTCTGCTTTGAGTCTTTTGATGGCCTCTCTGCTGGTACTGGCTGTATCTATACAGTGAACTGAGCAAAACCTTTGCAGTGCCTGTGATTTGGAGGTTCAACTAGGACAGGAACCATTTCCCACATACAGTTTTCAGGACACTACACGTTTTCCAAACTCTGTTGATATGAGCAGCTCCAGGTTCCTGACTTGTGTATTTGTCCCTGGACCTTCTTTACTGCACTTCTTGAAAATGGGTGTAAAATTTTTGATTTTTACACTCAGCAGAAATCTTCCTCAATGGTCGTGACTTTTTTAAGATGATAGAGAAATGAAATTTGCTAGTCAATGTCAATGACATTAGCTGGTTCCTTTAGCATTACTGGATTCACCCACCCCAAATAATTGAATTTTTTAATGACTTCCTTAAGCTGTAGCTCTCTCTGGTGTAAATAGTGCAATTTCACACCCTCTCCAACCAGAAGCAAAAGACTTTAGAGCAGACCTTGCCAGAAAAGACTGAGAAAAAAGTCATTGAATATTTTTGCCTTTTCTGTGTCCTTTACCATCAGATAAGCACACTGAGAAGCAAACACACATTTTTCTTAGTTTTGCTTTTGCTGTACATAAAGAAACTCTTATTTTCATTCATGGGCTTCACCAGTTTCAGCTCCAGCTAACACCTGACTTTGCCAACTTCAGCCCTAGATGTTTAGGCAATATCTCTAGAGTTCCTCAAGTAGCCCATCCCAATTTTCACCTTCTTTGTATTTCCTTCTTTTTTGGCTCAACACAATGGTAAATCTGCTTTCAGAACTGGACATGATAAAAATGTTCAGTCATCCAATGTGAAAAGCTCAACTTGTACAAACACTTCTACTTCAAATATGCTCGTAATTTTTTGAGGAGTTTTAAGTTAGATCAGGCATCATCAATTTTTCAGAGCTAACATAAAACATTAATAAAATACTCACTACACAGAATCACCAGCACTGCCTTCATGTCCTTATTTTTCATCAGTGTACAGCTAGTACTGCCAGGTGACCCAGCAGCCCTCAGATCTTGTGTGGATAATGGTTGAGCCATGGCCTACAAGGACCTGAGAAGTGAGCAGGGAGCTGCTGGTTGCCTCTGCTGTCGATTCCAGCTGCCCGTCCTGTCATCCATATGACAGGTTGCTATGTCAATATTTATTTCCTGCTGGAATACACACTGTTTACTTACTTAGGATGGATTTTACTTGGAAGAGAAGTGCCTTTGATGTTTTCTGTGACAAGTACTACATGCATTGTGTTTGGACTGAGTTTTCAGTTAAATGAAATTAGGCAGTGCAGGTAATAAATCATAGCCCTTGAAAATTAGAACAAACTGCCTTGTTCTTATTCCAAAATGCAGCACTTAAAAGAAAACCACAGTAGCCTAGAAAACATTAAAAAAAAAAAAAACAAAATTAAAAGAAAACTAGTCATCTCTGAAGAATTTATTATGGGAAGAGACACAAAAGAAAAATGTGGGAGGGCAAACAGGAAAATAGAGATGTGCAGACCTATCTAATGACCCAGACTCACTCACACTGTTGGAAATCAAACTCATTGATTTCTCCCAGTATTTTATACATCAGACCTTTGCATCTCAGAACTACAGGACTGTGACCAGTGTGGCAATGTGGTCCATAAAAAAAAAAGAGGCATTCACAAGCCTGAGCATTTTAATATATTCCTTACTTTGAAAAGTATATTCTTTCCTTGAAGTAGTGGATCACAGCAGAGCTATGACTGTGTGTGCCATGAGCTATGACTGTGTGTGCCATGTTATTTCAGCTGCTAATCAAAGCCTCCATTCCCTGTACTGGATGCCTGTTGAGGGTTACACACAGGGGAGGCTGCTGGAAAGGCTTGAACAGATGCTGCTCTTAATCAGCACCTATTAAGTTTTCTCCTGAGCTCAGTTTGGCTCCTTGGAACATGGAGGAGTCACTTAGCTGTGTCTAGGTCAGGTGCTCACAGGGGTGATGTTTAATGTAAGACATCATAAGTGCTGGTACAGAAGACCTCTGTGCTTCGAGGCAGGCGGCCAAGTACCACCGCCAACAGCTCACAGCCCTTTGTGGGAGCTTCCATCTGAGTAAACAAGTGGTATTTATCATGAAAGTGAGGCTATGCCTATACTAACAAATTAGTATTCCAGACACAATTCTCCAGAAATTGCATTGATACTACTGAACTATTTTACTCTTCAAAGCAGGACACTATGTCCAAACTGTATTTCAATTCACAAATATCAGCCCAGGTATAGTCTGAATGTGTACAGCTCCTGCCAGTTAGAGGTCCCTGGAAGTTTGATGTAATTTTGAGTGAAACACAAAGAATCATTTGTGTTTGAAGAAAGGTGTGTGGTGCAGCATCCCATGAATATTTCCATTGATGCATGAGCATGACTAGACAGATCAACTATTATAACTCAAGGATTTCTGTTACAGAGGTTCAACAAGGTTCTTAGAGCAAGAGATAGCTTAGGGACACTTTAAATTCTTCCACTTGCTCCTAGCCTCAAGGCTTGTTCAATACCAGAAATACAATTGCAGGAACCTGTCAGTGGGTCTAGTAAAGTCTAAGGAATTGCCATTTAAAAAATCAGGAAACATTCTCAATATTTTGACTTAAAGCCAGTTGTTTTTGGTACCTATCCAAGCATCTCGGAAATTTTTCTTCAATGATGCAAGAGATGGCACAAAGTTCCTAGGGAGCAACTTGGAAAAAATTATTTAGTCAGTAGCTTTAAGGAAGGAGTACTATATTCTGTGTTATAATCCACATTTTTCTCACATTTATATTGCTCCCAGGAAACCAAGGACTGTGAGCAAATTCTCTGAAGGATTATAACTTCTTACAAAGATCTGAGCTAAATAAACCAGCCATGGGAGGTCTCACCTTATCACCTACTGGCAAGGATGAGGATGCTGCTGCTGATTCCTTCTGGTATATAAAACTTCAGTTGATAAAATTGATAGGGAATGCCTTACAGGAAAAAACCCTCAGCAAAATCCCCAATAATTTTTCACTTCTAGAAAGGCACCAAGTAGAAAGTCACATCTTCAACATAAAACAGACAGCTCTAGGCACAGAAGGGTGTACATGCTACATTTAGCACACCAAGATTTACTTCCCTTCCCCTCACCCTCTCTTAAGGATTAGCCAATAGAACCTTAAAAAAAAATGAGCATACTTGCACCCGTGCAAGTGACAAGCTTATATTATCTGGAGTGAATAAGAAAGTAAACCCCCTGATTTTCTTTTTATTTTATGAATTACTATGTACAAAAGAGGCGACAGAGATCTAAAAACAAAATGGGTAAGGAATCCAAAGTGATTATGTATTGGGCTGACAGCAAAAATTCAAAGCCCACAGAGTTCCTGTGTTAGGCAAGAACACAGGGGGCGATAATGTCTCCTGGGTTATAGATGCTTGGAGAGAGTACAGAGGAAGATTGAAGGAAGTACCATAAACTCACGGGAAGCTTACAACATGTTTCTATTTGTGAAGAATTTGAAATGCTGGTGGCAGACATATTTCAGACCCAACATTACTCCATTTAATTTGAAAATAAAAGCTCTTGTACATGTTAGGATACAGGCTTAAAAGAGCAAACTGTTAGTTAAAAAATTAAAGAAAGATCTCACCAAAGCTCTCCATGACAAAACCTATTCAGACAGTTATCCATGCCAACGTCTGGGTCCAGGAACTGGAACTTCTATGTCCACAATTCAAAATGGTTAAAGTTGTTCTGGAACTGGTTTTTACTCAATAGTTCCTCTGCTAAAAAATTCTGGGGAATTGTTCAGTAGGTAGCACAGGCAAAGAAATATTCCCAGTAGAGTCTATCAATAAAGAAATCTCCTGTCCTGCAGTCAGCTTAACTATACTAAGGCAGCCTAATCCGGTCAGATCTCTTTGGGACTGGAAAATGAACCTGGACATTGTTACTTTGCTGACACAGACACAATCTGACAAAATTTTGAACATATCACCAACATAGATTTATTTTATACCTTTCCATCTAGGAACTGGCCCTGTCTTCCATTTTGCACTGATACACAGAAAAATTACTTTTCAGATCTGTGAATATGTAAGTAGCATGTGAAAATAGTTATGGTAGCTGATGGTTAAGATGCTTGTGTTGGATGAAAAAAGATCTCCTGATCTCAAGGGATCTAACCTTGTCATTAGGATAATGTCATTTAAGTATGATTAAAAACATCCCATGTAATTCTCCCACCTTCAGCACAATTATATTTCAAAATTAAGGTTCAAACTGTAGCACATTTGATAGCATGTGCTAAATAATTTGCCTTTTCCACTGACTGACTATCACATACTTTCACTGAATTATTTCCTAGACAACCTAGTGAGAGTTCTGTGATTTCCATTATTCATTACTTTTTTGAGCTGATAGTAGACAGGAACTCCCATGGCTGTCTTCATTTTGAGAATAAATGAATGATAAAAATGGGACTTTGTCCTACACACAAATCTTGTTTTCCCTCAGTATAAAAGGGAAAGGACATTTCTCTTAGTTTCTCTGGTCATCTTCTCAGTCATTTTTGCACCCATAGAGCACCCTTCTTTGAACCAGGTTCATGGCTGTTTTTCACCCCTTTTTTCCTCATGGGTGTGCATTCTTCCGAGAGTCTTCAGGCCTCTTCAGTTGCACCCAGTCAGAGGGAAACCTCTCACAAAGTGTAGCTTATCTTTGTCCTGGCTCTGATATTTGGCTAATTTTTCAGCAGTTGTTAATTTTTATTTACAACTGTCAACCTGTAAAGAAGGCTGAACTAGACAAGTTTTGTTTAAACTGAGTTTTTTGTTGTCTGTTGACCCATTCAAAGAAAACAGTAACACCTTTCAGTACAAGAAATATCTATTCTGATCTCATTCTTTCCTGTGATTATTCACAGTGCAAGAAAACCCTTGCAAGTTTGATGATAGTTATATCCAATCCTGCCTGCTGGAATTCCAACGTGGCAGTTCTGCTGGCAGCCCTGATACTTGACCCAAACTTGAGAACTCCATCAGTTTGTAGTTGCTATGCCAACAAATCATTGGCTATGGACCAGCTTCACAAATTGTCAGCCAAAAAACCCTGGAAAACCTGTCTGACCCTGAAGGCCATGTAGGCACCTGCCCTTGGGGAAGTAAGAATAAGAATGTGGAGCATGCATGGGGATTGGAAGAGCTCATTATCATGAAAATCTCCTGATTTCTCTTTGCCTTAAAAGTTAATAATACTAGCATTCCCTTTAATCAGAAAATGAATGGCTCATTGCTTACACAGGCACAACTTGGGAAGGATGAACAGGAGCTCCTCTGGACAAATGGGTCAGCAAGTCCTTTGGCTCCACACTGAATGCACGACAGCTGCAGGAAGTGTTCAAAGAAAAAGATAGAACATAGACACCAGATTCTATTTAATAGAGGGCATTCTCTTGGCAAATGCTTGCTTTATGACAAAATAATTTAGATGCTGAACTGGACTATCCAAGTCAGGACTGTAATCCTCCTAGAGTCAGAGAGAAAGTAAGGCAGAAAAGTTTCTAGAGAGCTGAAATCTTAGACTTGTCTGGAAGCCTTCCCTGACCACAAAAGGAACTTGAAGAACCTGTGTTTGAACTTTAGTGTCTGTCAACTGGTTACAGATAGGCAGAAAGGTTTTACCCCAGTATAAGGCTTGAATAGGTGCCAAGTAAGAATAAAGGATTGTTGTGTGCCTTCCATCTGGAACTTTGGGAGCTTTATCATTAGACCCCAACCTGAACCTGACACACATAACTCAAATCACTCTCAAGAATAAAGGTGGAACTTTCTGATGCTTCCTAGCTAATTCTTACTAACATATGGAAGAGAATGTACCTCTGAATCCACTTCAGAAATATCTTGGTTTTCAATCCTGTGCAGAAAGCTATATTTCCTTCAGTTTAATGAAGAGACATCAATGTAAGATTTCCTTTTTTGTTCTGGTAATTCTTTATGTTTAAAAGATTTTTCTTTTGCATAGGTCAGTTTGTGAGGTTTGGATATTTGAGTTAAAGAGCTACAAGCTGAAAATTAAATATAATTGAACACAAATTTAATCTTTGAACCAGGTTTAATTTTACTTTTATGTTTTTAAACTAAGATTCTAAACTACTTACAGCAAATATCTTGTCCTCCTAACTTTTTCATTCTACTGTGACTCACATTTTTAATTTGGCCAATTACAGATTATAAAATAGCATTAGACATTCTTGTTTATTGCAAGACTATTCTGCTTTTTAGATGTGGTAAAGTCTGCTATTTCAGACAATTTTAATTAGCATGCAAGACAAAATATTGTACAAGATAAGTGGATTTCTTATCAGTAATAAACCAACTTAATAGAATGTGATGATATTACATCAATTAATTCTTTAAAATATAAAATAATGTGTACAGCATACTCCTGACTGGTAACTTCTTCCTGATTTCCCATTTTTAATAAATGGATGCTAAAAATAGTTTTGATAGGTTATAAGGTATTTCATGGTCTTACTTCCTGATTAGTTTACTGCTATTTTTAATATTGGTATAAGAATCTGCAGTATGTTCTTCTTAGTATTTTGTCAAGGTTATTTACCAAACAGTTTACCAAAAAATTTAATTGATAGAAAAGAATTGGCAGCTGAGCAAACCTAAGTGCAGGACTACTCAGAACAAATACAGAAGTATCAACGTCTGAGAGATTTGCATCATTCTTTTTGTTACCTATAGTTAACTTGTACTACTCCTGAATCATGAGATCACTTTCACCAAAAGGAGGTGAGAAAAATGATCAATAATATGAATGTGGTGTACAAATTCAAACATCTCTATAACTGATAATGCATTTGATAGGTGTTGTGATCTGCCAGTTCCCTGAAGGTGAAGCATTGTCTACAATGAAAAATTCTCACTTAAAAAAATTTAATGCATGGAAAAGAAAATAAAATAGGTGAAAAATGAATAGCTGGGTAAATATAAGGAAAATTACATGCCTGCAAACCTTTGATTATTTATATTATTTGGATATCGCTTGGTTTATCAGCAGACACAATTATTTAGCCATGCAGATTTTCATCTCAAGAAACTGATGCTGTTCAGACTGGAGTTAAAAATAACTGGTTCTGTGCTGTTTGTTTTGGGGTGTACTTCCCAAAAGTGTGTCATTAACACAGTGACTTAAAAGTAACCCTCAGAATTATGGGAATTATGCCCACATAATGTAAAATTAAAACAAAAAAATTCCACAACAAAAAACTCAGCAACAAAAAAAAAAAACTCCCAAAAATCAATACCATCAATATATATACATTTGCCTTCTTTGTGGTTCTCAGAAGTGGGGTATATAATACAAACTTAGTAAATATCTGACATTTTCTGAGAACTAACCAACATTCTCTGACACATACTACACTATTTGAAACTTGTTAAAGTGGCTAAGTGTATGTTTAATGAAACCAAAGGAGAAAGTCTATCCCTATCTCTCTTTCCCTTTTAATTTTCCTGGGTTTTTCATATTTAAAAGGTATTTTTATGCAAATACCTCTATTATATTCATCTGTAGCCTGGAACGTCTTATCCATGTTTATAATACATGAGCCCTCCTTAGGGTAAAATCTATTTTTGTGATTATAATAATTCTCTGGTGTGTAGAACTTGGAATTTGCGCTTTCTTTTATGGTATAGTATCCATTATACCACAATGTGGAACCCAACTCACAACATGCAAGCAAGAATCAAATTCTGTTTCCTTTTCTATCCAGACACCCCAGGAAAGCCAACAGAATGAATTCCATGAGTGAGATTTTATCAGTGGCAAATTGTTTTAGGATGGCATTCTGACCTCCCTGGATTACAGCTGGTCCCTCCTTGCATACAGCTGACCCTGATGGATCATCTAACTCTGTCAACAGAGCTCAGGGATGTTCTGAAGCTCCAGAGCTGATCCCCGCAGGCAGCAGCAGGGTATGAAGTGGCCTGACATCACCTGTACACTGCATTTATGTACAGGTGGCTCAGAGCCACACCGGGCTCCACACAGCACAGTGGGAGCAAAGCAGCAGTGCTGAGGCAATGCCCTCAGCTGCTGACAGCCCAGGAAGAGTATTAAAATACAACAAGCATGTAATGATACTTCTCACACATAAAATCCCAGCTTCTAGTGATTCTTGAGCTAGGTTATTGGTATTCAATAGCAGATTGGGTTTTGCTCCACAATATTGTCATTTAATCCTATTGTATTTTCAATATGCACCGTCTGCTTTGAGAAGGATTCCCTTTCTTTACAGGTATACTATACAATTGTTGAAGTTATTCTGTGAAAGAGTGTGTGTAAATGCTCCATTTATATCCTGTTTAGGTCTATCAGATGTCCTTGTGTGTAGAGAGATATAAGTGGAAACAGAGGAGCTGTGTCTATGAAAGTTCCTGTCTGTATTTCCTTACAGGAATGCTGTCAGTGCTGCCTTGTAGAAGAAATACAGTGTGACTGCCAAAGATATTAAAATCTGTCAGTAATAGCTATTACTAAGGATGACATTGGATAAAATCTGGGACTATGTAGAAAATATGGACATTTTCAACTAATTTCTTTAATGTTTGCCTCATGTATCCTTAATGAAATCAATTACTGCAATTAACATCATAAAAACAGGAATGAGAAACAGCAAAGAAATAGCCCATATGTTAAAAACAATGATATGCTTATACAAAAATGCAATGTTTGTAAATAATGCGGTTTTTCTGAAAAAATTGAAAAGTTGCCATTTCTGGCATTCAGTATACTAACCTTTATTTTAAAAAAGACTTATTTTAGAAAATAAAGGAATGGATAATCAGCATATCTGGCATATGCATGAGGTAAAAATGGAAATTTGACTAACAGGTTATTTCATAGAAAACTCTTAACTTTGACTAAACTAGACTACTTTGTAGCAGGCTTTTTCCATGCATTAAAAAGAAAGCATGGTTTAAGAGGAAAAGCAGTTAGAAGTCTATTGAACCTTGACTATTCAATGCTGGCACAATATCAAACACATATCATTGCAATTTAGCACATGCTTAATCTAGCATTATTGCTAGTGAACTGCTTTGAATTATCCTGTGAAACACATTATATGGTCAGCTATCCTTAGATAAAAATAATTTGATATAGTAACTGCTTCAAAGTCCTTTTTAGACAGCTAAGGTTTGCCAAACTAGGCTGAAATGAATTATCTGAGAGATTATAGGAGTTCCAGGGGAATTTAGACATTGAACAATGAGACAGAAATATATTCCATGTCTGAAAACTTTGACATTACTCAGTGTTTTCTTATTTCAATATACTCACTAGCTCTAATAGTTTTTTCCTACATATCTCTGAACAGCTCACAGTGAGCATTTGATGCTTGCTATTTTAAAACCAAACTCTGTGTTTAACACTACCAATTACATTTTATATCCTTGCTGCATAAGTTTAATGTAGACTGTAGAAGTTGATATCCAGAAAAACCTAGAAATCTTGCAGTTCAGAACTCCCCACCTTCACTTGGCACATTCCCCGTTTTCTTAAAAGGATCAAAATTTGGTACCAGTGCATGCTCAGAAATATGGTGGGGTAGAGAGCTAGTTATTCCTCTCACCTTTAACCTCTTGTGTGACTAGCTGAAAAGTGTCCAGAAAAAGGGTTAATAGCTCCAGAAGCCTGAATCTAAAATACTGAAAAACAAACCAGCAGGCACAAAAAAACCCCTCACAATATTTAGAAAGTGTTTTTTAACTTCAAACAAGTTCAGGATAATGGGCTCTGAACCATTGTCCCAGAGGACAGTAATCATAGCCAACATGTTTTAAAGCTTTGAAATATTGTTTAGCCTATCCCTTTTATGAGATTCTTTTTTACTTGTCTGTTCTGGAGATTGCTTAAATCTTCACTGTGGTCACACTTTCTCCTTTTTTCTACTGAGCAGTTTTTGGTTTATGAGCATTTTGTGCTATTGATTTATTTCTTCATACTCCTTAACTAGCTATATTGGCCTTCCATGCCCTTTCCTCCTTAAACCCTTGTTGGGATCAATTTCAATTAAAGAAGGGTTCATGACATAGAATTCTGGTGAGGATCTTGAGTAGGCAAATTTAAGAGTTTGTGTTCAGTTTTGCTGCTCAGGGACTTGTTTAACTATATCTGATGAAGCTTGTCTCTCCTTTAAACCTTGATCTAAAAACTTGACAATGGATGAATGTGCCATATAATTTGTTTCTACATCATAAATCCCAGAATTAGTGATTTATTAAATTATTACCTGGAGAGTATTAGTTTTACTTGTTTCTTTTTTCAAGCTTGAGAGATTACAGAATGCAGCACTCCTGTGTTTTCTCCTCAAATTCAGTATTTCTATTTCTGAAGACTTATTCCCAGTTACAGACCAATACTTAAAAGAAGACCAACATTGCTGAAAGTAAATAAAATATTCCTTTGCTGAAGCATCATACTGGGTTATCTTACCCGTTTTTGGTGTAGGATCAATTCTACTCCTACTGAAGTAGAATTCAGTATCCTACTGAAGATACTGGCTTATCTTCGCCATTTTTGGTGTAGGATCAATTCTACTCCTTTCTTGTTTTGTTTTTTATGGGTTTTGAATGAACATTTTGTGGTTCACTTCAGTTTGCCAGATCTTGCTCAGCTGTCTTCACTACATTCTATTTTCTCCTTAGTTATTTCAAGTTGTTATTTATTCCCAATATTCTGTACAAAATGGCTTTTCTTTTGTGCAGACATGGAGCCTCAATGTGCTTTCCTCTTGACACGAGCGGCAAGCATCAGAGTTTTATATTCAGCTTAAAAGAAATTCCCTATGCCATGTTACAGCTAAGCCTCTAATCCATGACCCCAGCTGACTTCAGTGAGTCCTCTAACAACAACAAAAAGATTTTTTTTTTTTTTTAGTGTCATTTTACGGATCCAGTTTAAAGAAAAATAAATTACCAGCTTAGAGGCGCAAGAAATGGTATCTGCAATTTCTTTGAAGAGGTGAAGATGTAAGGGATAGAAGCCTATAACTGAAGGTAGGAAAAGGAAGGATGGAGCTTAAAGCACTTTATAAGTTCTAAAAGGTTCATAACATAGATTCAAACTACAGGTTCCTTCTTGGGAAAAAAAATGTTTTAAACTTTCTGGTTTTTTGTTTTCCATTGAATTGAATCAGCTTGTGATGACACAATTTAGGTTTAGTGTCTATAATCAAATCATCACTGAAGCTCTGATGACTTCCTAAGAATGAAGTCTGAGGGAGGATTCCACCCCCTCCCAAATTACTCTGTTCCCCCAGCCTCCTCACTGCTGGGATGGTGTGAGGGGCAGAGAAGGCCTTGACATTGTGTAAGTGCTGCTCAGCAGTAACAAAAGCACCCCTGTGCTATCAACACTGCTTTCAGCACAAATCCAACACAGCCCACACCAGACATGAGGAAAGCTAACCCTATGCCAGCCAAACCCAGTGTGTATGTGCTTCAGAAATTTGTCTCTCCTTGGGGTCAATTATCTCCCTGGAGGTCTGAGGGTCATTTTTAAGTGAAACAGAAACAAACATAGCAAGTCTTCTCCTGATTCCAGGTGCCTTTAAGTAAAGGGGGAAAAAAAATGTTTTAAAAGAAGGCAAGAGTAGACCCAGCCTTATTAAATCTTGGTTATTTAATGGTAAATTTAAACTGTAGGCCTCCCTCTGTTTAAAGAGGTTTCCACCAGTATTTAACTCCTAGGATAGAGACATGGTCAGTGGGCTAAAAAGCTTGACAGACTAGGACACCAGCCCTGTTGATCTGAGAAAGCAAGATTCTTCAGATGGAGGAAGCAAAAGAGAAAACTCTCATTCTGTTTTTTCCTGCTAGAATAACTTCTGCATTTTATGTTGAATACTCTCTAGAAAATTGCAGTGACAGGACTTGACCTCAGGCTCCTACATACCCTTAGTTGACTGGTTGGGTACAGTCAGCTTCCTTCTTTCTGTACCTATTCTAGTACCAATGCTCTTGGCTGCTTCTTTATCCAATTTCCGCAGGGTATGGAAGCAGATTATTTAGGAACTCCCTGGAAGTGGATTTGTGTTCAGATGTGTAGACTTGAGCTTCCTTAAGACATACAGAAACTGGAAGCAAGTTTCTCACTTTGCCAGCCTACCCTCTTACCCTCCAGCCCCACTTAGAGATTCCAGCAGCACAGGAAACTACCTGTCCTACAATCTGCTTTACAGCTAGTCAAGCCCACATTGCCACTAATGTCAGCAGTCAAAGGAGCTGGATATTTAAAATTATAAAAATTTATTATGCTCTTTGAGATTTTGTCAAATATAGATACAGATTGCCTTTAGAAAACAACATTTTTGTGATCTCTATCTGGGTCACATGTAGAGCAAAGTTCATGGTCACAAGTAAAGTCTTCCATTTAAACACAGCTGAAAAACCCACAAAACTATATATATATATATATATACCTTTTTGATTCTGTATTTACTCTTAATATTGCAGCTATACTTTTTATAGACTTACCATCAGTTATTGGAACAGAAAGGGTTTCTGAATTAGGCTACTACATTAGGCTAGTGAATTAGGCTACTACATTAGGCTGATTCATGTGATGCATCTATAAGCTATGTTTATTCTAACAGTTTTCAGTCAGCTGGCAAACTTCCAAAACATTTCCAGAGAGATGGAGATTTTTCAGCATCAGCAATTTGAGACTGTAATTGTTGCTCATACACATTGGGAACAAACTGTGCATCCCTGCAAACATGTGAAAGTCAGTGTTGTAGGTCATTTCAAGCTGGAATAGATTGAGATGTTTTGGCAATGAGGATCAAAATTTAAAATAACTTCAACAAAAGAAAGATGTGACACAAAATAAATAGAATACAACTCAGTGAAGTTAAATGACAGAAAAGGAATAATAAAAAGCACACTGACTAGGCCTCAGGTCTTGAAAAGAGGGCCTGGAATTTAGGAACAAAAAATAAATAAATGCACTAACCCTAAAGTGAGAAAAGGCAAAATTTTAGCCTAGTATTACAAACACTAGCAACATAAAAAATAATTGAGCTGTTCCATTAGTTACTGGCAGGATGCCAGCTGAAGAGGTTTGAGAAACAGTGGATCAGCTTGGGAAGAGCCAAAGAAGAACCATAAACAATTAAAAGGGCTAGAATATGTGCCCTCTTAAGGAAGATTGAATAAGTTATTTTTTCTGAAAAAAAAGTAGATTAGAGAAAACTTTATAACAGCATTCAAGTGCACAAAAATCTATGGCAAGGAAAATAAAAACATCTGTTTTTCTTTTCTTTCTATACTCAGGATAGAACAAGGAAAAATGACCTTGAGTTATAGCCTAGAAGATTCAGATACGGGGAATTTTCTTACAGTAAGGCTAGACAAGCACTGGAATAGATATTTTAATAGGATATGAAATGTCCATCTCAGAAAGCTTATTAAAAAGATTAAGAACCTTATCTGAGCAGGATGGATGAGGGGGTAATAGAACATGGATAGTATTGGACCAGGCAATCTCTGAAGATCCCTTACAGTCCTATTTCATATTTTTCTCTGTACACAAAATTTTATCAATTAGAAGTATGTGACTAAAACCTGAAAAATAAAGAATCTCATCTGATAACAAAACTTACTCAGTGAAGGGATACACACATGCTATTTGCTGACACTGCCACTTCAAATGTGCTTTGTAAATCCACATCACACTTGGGGTCACAGAATCACAGAATGAACTAGGTTGGAAAAGATCTTTGAGATCATCAAGTCCAACTTATGACCTAACACCTCTTCATCAAGTAAACCAGGGCACTGAGTGCCACATCCACTCTTTTTTTCAACACTTCCAGGAACTGTGACTCCACCACCACCCTGGGCAGAGGATTCCAGTGCTCAATCACTCTTTCAGTGAAAAGTTTTTTCCTGATATCTAACCTAAACTTCCCTGGCACAGTTTAAAATTGTGTCCTCTTGTTCTGTCAGTGTCTGCCTGGGGGAAGAGGCCAACCCTCACCTGGATACAACCATTTTCAGGTAGTTGTAGAGAGGGATAAGGTCACTGTAAACACCATTCTGGGAGACTTAGTTTAATTTGACTGCATAAAACTCAACTCCCTCTCATAGAGCAATACATTCAAAAATATGAGGAGAAGAAAATTACTGCAATGTGGCATTTTCACTAATTTTCGGCTGTGATTCATAAGATGTGCATTTCTTTCACACAAAAGTAAAAAGCCCAGTGTAACATAACTGACAAAAGTGCAGAGAAAAGACACGACTTTCTTCCATCTACCTTTCTCTTTCCCTTCATCTTGTGACAAGGTTATTTTCTTTTTAAGAACAGCTTTTGATCTGATATTTCAACAAAGAAGCATTCATATTTACATTTTCAAGGTACTATTTTTAGACTTGTCTAGAATAATGAAGACCCACATTACTCCTAGACGTGCCAGTCATATTGTCTCTTTGGTAGATAAGCACACAGTTTGATAGACTATAGTGAAAATACACCAAAGAAAATGTATCTCTGCAGGAGCAAACATGCATCCTTGTGATGAGTGGAAGACTAAATTATAGGTATTATTTATCTGTCATAAGGACATGAGATCCTGAACACTGGCAACATTGGCTAGTATTTTACAATACAGTCAGGGTGTTTATAGATGCTGTATTTAGGAAGGCTTTTGGTTTCTTTTTAGCTTTCAGAATGTCTTAATATCTCCCACTCCCTACTCCTCAAGTGCATCATTGGCACAGGGAAGTTTTAAGATGGACATGATAGCTGTTTTATTGTTCAAAACTCTGATCCCACAATTAATCAAGTAGGACACTCAGTATTCTTGCATTGTTGTGGAACAACTGTATTCCAAAAACAGGACTGGGCAAATGCTTTTTGCCAACTTTTTCTTCAAATTAACTGAGAATTAGAAGTGTATTTCCAAATCTTATGAGAATTCTACATTCAGAAGAAATATAAAGTGTCTCTGTTTTGTTGCAGCCATCACCATTTAAACCATTTTGTCTGTATGAGTCTGGGGAAATTTAATGGGGCTGCCCACACCCTCATTAAAAATATCCTGGGAAGGCATGTTCTAGCTCCACAGAGAAGACTGAAGCTTTTTAAAAATGACCAACAAAACAGTGAGGTACCCTTGCATTTGTTGTTTCACTAGGACTATAAATGTCATAACAGGGAAGTGGGAAGGTGCAGGAGGATATAGTATGGGTAAATGAAGTAGTATGGAATGTAATCTTACCCCCTAAAGAGTTGCAGCTGAACCAATTACTAAAGATTAGGAGCAGGCCTGATGTTAACAGGCCACACCTGTAGCCAGTCAGAAGAGAGTTATAAAAGAGTGGATTGGTAGGAACTGGAGTCAGTTGGCTCCTGTGAGGGCAAGGAAGAGTCAGTGCCTAGAGGAGCTGCCTACAAGAAACATCAAGGAGGTATGAAACTCTAGCAATATGGAACCCTTACAATGTAATGGCAATAGAACTTTTGCACTATAATGACAACAGGAAGGTAATGGGATTTAGGGCACTATAGGAACTCTTTCTGATCTTGTAGCCTTCAGGGCACATCCTTTGTAAACTTCAGTATCTCTTAGACTGTAATTCAGTAATGGCATATCCTCACTTCTGCACTGGCAGTAGGCCAAGTTGATTGGAGAAAAGGACCTCAAGGGGAAGATAGGGTTGAACCAAGTTTGAGAAAGACAAAACATGACACATCTAAGTCAATGGTACAACAGTGGATAAAAAAAGTATGAGCTTTTTTTCAAGCTACCTCCCGTACAAAGGCTTCAAAATTAATCCCCTACTGAAGCAGCTGCAAATTCTACTTGATTTAAGACATTTAATTTAGCATATTTATGCATTGCATATGCATTTAGCATATTAAATCTCCATGGGTTTTTTTCCTAATGCTAGAAGAAGAAAGGCTCTCCCTTTTCCCAGATAAGGATGGGCAAGAAACTCCTGCTGTGAAAGAGGTATCAAGAGAAGGAAGAAAATTGCATCCCAAGTTGTCTCCCACAAGTAGGAACTGAGTTTGGAAAAGCCTCAGATCTCTTATTTGGGCCTGGATCTGCAGGCAGTGCACACAAAGCTTAAGCCAGAAACTGAGTAACAGTGCTCAGGGGCAACTGCTTTATTCTCATCAAACTACTACAGCAAATGAAGGAAGGACCATGATAGAGGTGGTAGTAGATGGACAAGGATGTCAAAAAGGCAAATGTGTTTGGAAAGGAGTAGCTCCATGAAGCTCTCCTGTGGCAAAGCAAGCCAGTGGCATCCTAACTATTTTGGGAAGACTGCTGCAATTAATTCTAGGGAGAGGATTCCACCCTTCTGCTCAGATCTGGTGGGACACATGTGGAGTGTTATTTCCAGTCCTCAGATTTCCAGTACAGGAGAGACATGGGCAACCTGCTGTGGGTTCAGTGAGTGACACAAATATGACCCAGGGATTGGAGCATCTGTTATACAAGAAAAGGCAGAGAGAGGTGGGATTGTTAAAGACTGGAGATTTATACACTTGTATCAATGTGTAGGTCAGGGGTAATAAACCAGTTGGAGCCAGCCCCTTCTCAGTGGTATCAAGGGAAAAAACAGGAGGCAAGGGACATAAATTCAAATATAGGAAATTCCATTGAAACATATTAAAAACTTTTTTTTTTTTTTTTTACACTGAGAGTCATCAAATACTGGAACAAAACTGGCTGCCCAAAGACGCTTTGAAGTCTCCATTCTTGAAGACATTGAAATCCTGATTGGATAGGGTTCCAGATAACCTGCTCTACCTGACTCTGCTTTGAGCAGAGGCTGGGACTAGATGAACTCCAGAGGTCTCTTCCAGCCTCAGCAATTTTGTGCCTCTGTGAATTGCCCTTCTTGCCCCCAGGGGAATGGAGATGCCTTATGCCTTCAGTGCTGCAGAATTGTCCTTGCAGTTATGCCAGCATGGTAGGCTGCCAGTATGAATTTAATCAGATTTTAATGCTGAATAATCCAAGAACACATTTGTCATTTTAAATATTGGATTATTCAGATTGTTCAAATTATAAGGAAGATTGATGAATTCAAAGGCAGAAACTCAGACCTCAGTTTAATACATGTAGATATGCATGACAGCATGATTTTGCATTTTAGAAAACAACTAACACATTAACAAACTTAGCAACTGTAAAACTCTAAACACAACTCTGATCTAATATAAAAATCAATGAAATATATTGTACCGGACATATTGCTGTGCTGTATTTATAAAGAAAATGGAAAAACAGTATTAAAAATTATAGATCTGAAGAAAACAAAAAAGGATTTGTATTTTTCAATGATTAAATGATCTATAAATCAGAAATGTTGAAATGTTACTATTTGCAGGTAGAGTTTGCCACATCAGCAAAAATTATCTGATAGTTATTAGCGGTTTAAAAGAGGCTGCAGAAGTCAGGAATATCCTCTGTTATACTCTGCAAGTCTTCTTCCAGCCCAAATCAGGCTCCTGGTTGAGAAGGGGAAGTGCATTTCATTCCAGGTATCAAACCTAGGAAACTTGGTTAAAACTGACTTTTTAGATATTAATTTTACAAAATTCTGCATCCAGCATAATTACAAAGATTTATATGTGTTAAGAACATTACAGCCTATTTGAGATTGGACTCTGTGTCTTTAGTGGTAAAATGTCATTGAATTTTAGATTAGTTGTGATTAAATAAATGACTGTGCAGTATGTGTAGGTGGAACACCATAAAAAGAATTATTTTTTATATATTTATACATCTACCTACAGATAGATGTAGATTTAGATAGATGGATATAGATGATATAGATAGGCCTATATAAATACAGCAGGGGGGACATTTTCTGGTGGTAAAATTTATAATTAAAATGTAGAAGGAACATGTGTAAAGAATGAAAGACTTTAGTTCCTTGAAAGAGAATTCTTTAGGGGGAAATTCTTATTTCATGAAGGTTTGCTATTTCTTCTTTAATAAAAATCATTCAAGTTGGATAAGATCTTGAAGATTGTTGAGTACTACCATTAATCCAGCACTGCCAAGTGCTCCACTAAACCATGTCCCTGAGTGGCACATTAACATGTCTTTTGAACGCTTCCAGGAATGGTGAATCTACCACTTCCTTGGACAGTCTGTTCCAATACCCAAAAACCCTTTTCTTGAAGATGTTTTTCCTAATATCCAATCTAAACCTTCTCTGGAGGTAATTTTCTCTTGTCCTGTTGCTTGTTACTTGTAAGATGAGGCTGACTTACCCCTTTCTACAGTCTCCTTTCAGGTAGTTGTAGAGAGCAGTAAGGTCTCCCTTCAGCTTTGTTTTCTCCAGACCAACCCCAGTTCCCTCAGTCCCTCCTCCTGCAACTTGTGCTGCAGGCCCTTCACCAGCTCCATTGCCCTTCTCTGGACACTCTCCAGCACCTCAATGACTTTCCTTCAGTGAGGGGCCCAAACTGGACTCGGCACTTGAGGAGTACCCTCACCAGTGCCAAGCACAGTCACTGCCCTGGTCCTGCCAGCCACACTATTGCTGATCCAACATGTCCAGAGCTCTGCAGAGCCTTCTGACCCCCAGCAGGTCAACACTCATAGATGACTTGGTGTCATCTGCAAACTGACTGAGGGTGCACTTGATCACCTCATCCAGATCATCCATAAAGATATTAAACAGGACTGGACCCAACAGTGAGCCCTGGGGAACACCACTTAGGAGTGGCCACAGCATTTACCACCACTCTCTGTGCCTGGCCATCCACCCAGTTTTTACCCAGCAACCATGTCCCAGTCCAAGCCATGACCAGCCAGTTTCTCCAGGAGAATGCTCTGGGAAGTGGTGTCCAAAGGTTATGAAGGTACAGAAATCCAATGTACCAGCAGATAGGAGAGGAAATCCCTTATTTAATTTCTGAGTTTTAGAGATCAGATTTATGTAACAAAAGGAGAATATAATCCAATTGCTTAAAAGGTAACTTCTCAAACTGACTTCTCAAATTATTAGTGAATGGAACTTGACATAGAAAGTTTTGTGGTTTTGCTTTGTACCTTTAGTGAGTGTATATAGAAATCCGTGCTCAATTACAAATATTTAGGAGTTAGACCTTTTGAAGTCATCCTTCATTAATGTAACATGATTGGGAAAATCAAAGAAATGGGCTTTTGGTTTGATATTAAAATAAATACAGGGGAGACGCCTCTGAACAAGAAAGCAACGAGACAACAGATGGATGAATCGTTGCGAGGCTCTGATAAAAATACACTGACCTCACTCAGACATTTAATCAAAAACCCAATCTTTTGTTGTTTGTATGAACTTTTCTTCAAAATGTGGCAATTAAAAATTGATCATCAACAGATTTATGTTATATGAGGTTCTTAATATCTCAGTTCAACTGATTTGTTGTCTTACTTATTAGCATATAAACTTACATAAAATAATTTACAGAGTTTTTTGAGTATATGCAATATATTTATAAATTATTTTGAATTGCATTTAAGAGTCTTTCTGTGCTACTGAGATCAACTAGGAAATCTATTTATCAATTAGTCCTAGAAATCTGTATATATTTAAAAAATGGAGACATGCCCTTTCTCTGTGCCTCTGGATGGCTTATAAAAAACTACACTTAAATTGGATAGCTTATAAAAAAACTACACTTAAAGCTGGCAAAGAAGAAACTCACTGAAATGAAAGGGTTTTAAAACCCACCCTTCTTAGAATTTTGACAATTGAGCGCAGAAGTTATTTTCGATCTGTCTACATTGCAACTAGTGAATTCTGTTTTCCTCAACAAAGAAAACAGTTGGTGCTGAGGATCTGACATTCACACTATAAATGTTTCAGAGGGCTTTTCCCAGGAATAGGGTGGCTTAGTCCCTGCTAAGGAACCACTAAGAACAGCCTAGGTTCTTTGAAGAGTTGTTGAAGAGCTGCATGGATGATGGTGATGATAAAGGGCATGGTTTCCATATCTTAGATGTCAGGAACAGTAGGCTACATCATTGTGCTCCTCTGATCATCTCATCTGCTCTTTTGCTCTCTGAAACAAAAGATATGAGTTATTTTGCCACAGTGGCCCTGCTTTACTGTGGATGAAAAAATCCTTCTTTAGGAAAATATCCTGGCAAAAAAGAAGCTCAGAATTGCAAACTTTCATTCTAAAGAAGGCAAAAGCTCCTAATTCCTTGGTGAGTAAAAGCAGTTCCTCAGTCCCAGCTGAAGAGAAAACATCCAGAAATTTATTATTATTTATTATTTCCAGAGAAGCTGGACCCTGTGAACATGTATTAAGGAATATTCGTTGCATCCCAGATGAATTTCCTCTGTAGATACGTGGGTCCTCATGGAAAGGTGGCACTGAGTGTCTAAGATTAAAAAAAACTAGCAGCATGCCCCAGCTTCAACAAACTGGTTGACACTTACACAGCCAAAGTGGCAGAGGATCCTGATAAATTGAGGTACACTCAGTCAGGTTTGGGTACTCTAAGCAGCAGTTTGGACTTTAATTTTGACTGTAGACACAAAAACTTAAAGGCTGATTCTGAAAAGAGTTTGTAATTTAAATGTATAACAATTATTCCTTGTGAGAATGAATGACTAGTACAAAAAACCCAAAACATTAATTTATAACAAACAATATTGTTTCCTTGATATTAGAACTTTTATTGACAAATATAGCAGGGAGGTACAATTGATTTTTTCACTAACATTCTTTACCAGCAGTGTATGCAGTCAAGTATAACTTCTGTAGCTCAACTATCAGTTCTCCTTAAAACCTGTGATTTAATCCCTGAAATATCATCAGAAGTGTGAATTATTTGAAGACTCCAGGACTGCCTGAGAGCAAATACTGCAGAATCAACAGTATGTTGAATATGAACTCATAACCACACCGGAACATCTGCTTTAAAAAAAGTCAAATAGAAAATATATTTTTATTTAAATTTTGAAGGGCAACTTTCCTGCTGCCAGACTGTATTTTAGGAAACTTCTTGAGGAGATTAGTCACATTAATTTTCCCACCTAGTGAAGAGGGAGATTCCCTGAGACTGAGTCAAGGTGTATGTAAATGGGAAGACTGAGATTATCCCCATGTTGTGTCTCTGCTGATTAGAGTGAAGCATAAACAAGTATGCTTCATTTTCCTAATCCTGCTTCCCTCAGGAGAAAAACCAGGCCATGGAGAGTAACAGATATGGAAGTATCTGCTGATGAAGGCTCTAGCTAGGGTTATGTGAGGATGCACGCTTTACAATCAGTCTAAAGAGACCTTTTCCGAACCCAGATTGGGTCCCTCATACTCTGCATTTTTTGGTACCTCAAACACTGGGCATAGTCTCTTTTACTTCCATTTAACTTCTCACAGTTTTCCTCTTTCTCACCTTCTTTGTGGCGCATTGTTTAACTCTTCATCTCCAGCTATTTTTTTCCCAAAGGTGACTGACACTGGTCTGGTAGTTTTGAGAACATCTCTTGAAATATTAATGTTACAAGGCCCCTTCTCCAGAAAGAGAAAGGACTTCCCACAGGGGAGTTAAGAGTAAGTCTGAATAGCTTTATGAAGGCACTTCTTCATTCACTGTGGATAGCCTTTGGAAAGATGAACTCCACTTCATTGATGTGAGCCTTTCTTCTAATTACCTTAATACCATAAACTCTTCAAGTCAGGGGCTTTCTTTCATATCTATAAATGCCCAAACCACTAGGCAGTAGTAGGTTAAATGCAGATTTGGATATTATAATTAATATGATACCTTGTGGCAGAATTAAACTCTCACTCAATATTCTGAAGACTTCCCTGCAGAAGCCTGTAAGGAACAGACATGTGATCCAGCCAACCCATGGAATAAACTTTAAGTATGTATGGGAGGAGAGAGCATCCTCTCCCTTAAGGATGCATGGTCAAGGATCTTTTCAATGCAAGGAAGGGATAATAAGAATAGATGGAAGAAATAAACAAGAAGATGCAGAGGCACAAACCTGACAGACAAGCATAATGGAGACAAAGACAAGGAATCAACCTGTCCAGTCCCAGTAGTTTGTGGGCTATCAAGAAGGTGCAAGGAAACCTGGACTTTGCAAACCTGAGGGTGGATGAAGATGGAAGGGGGTCAATGGAGCTATGCATGCTGATGAGGGAATATGCCGGGGAAGGGGGAGCAGGGAGGAATGAAGAGGGAAACTGATAGAAAAGGGTATAAAAGGGGCTGGTTGCATGTAAAATGGAGCCATTACCACACTTTTCTGGTGGAACCCTGCAGCTGATCATCACAATTCATCCTTTTTATTACATACTGTAGCTCTGCATGATCTCACTCTCTGTTCCACGTGGGTGAGGGCAAGGTCTGAGTGCTGTTTACTGGGGTTCTGGTGTGGGTGAGACACTGGTTCAGCAGTGGCACCTGAAGCAGGACCATGGCTCACAGCTCACATGGCACCAGTTTGGTGGTGAGGGGTGCAAGTGTCTGTATCACTCTCAAGATGGGTGTACATCTGTAATTCAACAGCAAACTCCAAGCTGGACTCAGCAGCAGTCAGATGCCCCATGTTGGACCAAGAACATCAGGCAGGTGGAGTCCATAGGCATGGGGAGCTTTGGGGTGCCTGTGCAATGAGAATGTGGATCTGTATGTCATTTGCAGCAAGCCCTGAGCTAGACCAGCTGGTGAATCGAGGACCCAAGGGGTGGGTAAGCGTGTCTGGAGTCCTGGCAGCAGCATCAAATGGATAGAAGGGTCATTCTGTGCTCAGGGAGTCTGTGACTCTGTGTGTGCTAGTGAGCCTGGACACTGCTGTGTGTGTGCCCACAGAGGAGACCTGCTGTCTCTGCCAGCCCTGGGGAGGAGGGCATGGTGCTCTCTGTGCTTCCCTGACGTGATGTGAGTCCTTTGTACGTGCAGCATCTTTGTGCAGCCAGCCACAACCGTGTCCTCTAAGTGTCCTCCATGTCTGGGACAAGGGCTCAGCTTCCCTAGGGGATGAACCTGAAAAGGAAAAGGGGCAGCCATATCTCACAGCCTGGGCAGAAACCCCAGGTCTCTGGGGCACCAGGTTGGACTCCAGAGGTCCAGCAGGAGAAAGTCTTGTGACAGACCTGCAGGAGATGGGAGCTGCCACTAACAATTCTTAGCAATAACCACAGTCAATTTTACAACAATCAATAACCAATAGTCAATAATACTAATTTTTGATCTTTAAATCTTCTGTTAGTCTATGGTAAATAATCTCTTTTTGGAAGTTATTTGAGAAAAGAAAATCATTATTAAGGTACTCTCTAACTTACGTGAATCCAAAATGACTTTTGGAAAAGGTCCATTTAACATTTCCAAGAAACATTAGTTCACATAATTTTTATATTTAGGAATAATTATACAGTTCCACATACGTAAGAAAAAGGAAAAGTAATTATTTCTTCGATAGATCTAATTACAGAAAGGTTTTGTGGAAAATGGAAATGTCAGCTTTCAATTAATTTCACGTTGGACTCAAATTCCAAAATGCTTGTTTAATCAAAAATAAATATTCCCTCAATATAGTGTATACTGAATAGTTATAGTAAGAAATTATCACCAAACCAGAATAGGAGAAGGTAAGTTCCTACATTTTATGAGATTCACTGTTCCGTTGTTTCTGGTTTCATTAATATATTCTGGCAAGGAATCATTACATAGATTAAATGATCACACAGAAACATACTTTTTACTCTTTCTCATTCACTTCTACTTTAACATCAGAGAAATATTCTTCAGTCATCAGATGAAATATACCAGGAAAAAACCCCTAACAGCTGTCATGATTTACCTTTCTTAGTGTCCAGAGCCAACTTATAACAGTATTTAAAGAATGGCAGAAAAAGGCCTATGTTCATCCTACTTAGCCTTGAGCCTCTCATTCAGGAACACTAGACTTTCTGTACAATCATGTAACCCTCAATTAAAATCCAGGTGAGAGGAGATGTACAGAATCCAGCAGTCACCTCCAGCTTGAATTCTTTTCAGAGTGCAGCCCACTGATATGGGATGAACTGTGCAACCAAGCCTTCAACTGTTGATCTTGAAATAAATGTATTAATCTTGTCTTCTTTTCTGTTACTTGTTTCTTAATTAAATTCTTAAAAAAAATCTTAATTTGTTACTTATTACAGATGCACAGGTGCAGAATACACTTTTTTGGTATGCAAGGGCTGTCACATGAAAAGTAAACCAGGGGTGTGTGATTGATGGTTGGGTTCTTCAGCACAGCTCCTTACCACTTTAGGATGGGGTGCGAAGCATCACAGTCTTGGAGGCATATGAGACATTGTTCAACTGAGAACAGCAGCCAGGAATATTAATACTTTTGACAATGATTACTGAATTTTAGATGCCTATCTGCAGAGTGAAAAAATGAATAGGCAACAAAACTTCAGTTTAAAATTTCTGGAACTGCCAATTTTTAGCACTCTAGAAAATCAGTCTGTAGGCATGTGAAACAGGGGACCTGAATCTGAAAGAAGGATTACTGACTGTATCAGTTTCTCCTGGTAAGACTGGCCTTTGATTCTCCCAGGTTTTTAAGATCAATGGGAAAATCTGGACCAAGGAGGACTTTGCCTTGGAGGAGGAGGACCTGGTTAAGGAATATTTAAATAAACTGGACATCCATGAGTCTAAGGGGTCTCATGTGATACAACAATGATTACTTAGAAGTTGGCCGATGTTATTGTAAGACCGCTCTCAATTGCCTTTGAAAGGTCAATCAAGAGAAACTATTGAGAGCTAGAAGGGACCAAATATAATTCCTATATTCAAAAAGGACAAGAAGAAAGATCTGGAGAACTACAGGCCAGGCAGTTTCTCCTCAACTCCTTGGGAATATGGCAGAGCAGACATTTTCAAACATATGTATTACAAGAAGCTGGTTAAATCTAGTCAGCATCGATTTGCAAAGGAGAAATCCCTCCTGACACTCCTGATAGTCTTCTGCAATGAAATGTCCAGCTGAGTAGCAGGGGAAAGACCAGTGGTTGTTGTTCATCTTGTTGTTAAAAAGATATCCCATACTTCCATAATATCTGTCTCAACAAACTGGTGAAGGTTGGATTATGTAACCAAAGGAACTGTTTGGCTCAAAGTGGTTGATCAGCAACACGGCATCCAGCTCAAGGCCATCACCTGTGGTGTACTGGAGGGGTCAGTGTGAGAGCCAGTATTGGTCAACACTGTCATCACCTGGACAAGGGGACACAGTGGTCCCTCATCAAGCTAGCTCTGCTGAGGTCAAATCTAAAGTATTGTGCCCAGTCCTGGGCTATCCAGTACAAGAAAGACGTGGTCATAATGGAACAGGTCTGGTTCAGGAGACAGGAATATCTAATACACAAAGGGAAGCTCACAGAGATGGGATTGTTTAGAGAAGAAAAGGCTGAGGAAGAGGAATCTCATCAATATGATGTGATATATAAACCTCATGGAAGGATATAAAGAAGAGGGAGTCAGGCTTTTTCATTGGTATTCAGTAAAAGGAGAACAAACAATGAGCACAAACAGAAATACGGGAAATTCCATTTAAACATGGAAAAAAAGTTTATTACTGCAAGGATGGTGCCCTAGAACAGGTTGCCTAGAGACATAATTTAAAACCTCCATTTTTTCTGGAAATTGCCTGCAGGGGACTGGGCCACTGCAAGCAGGTCAGGGACCTGACCACTTTTACTGTCCTTGGCAAGTAGGGAAGTATTGTTTCAGCAAAGAAGGATTAAAACATTATTGTTTGCCTTATTTTGAACTTATTTTATATACTTGAATGCTGAATCAAAAGACTCAGCTATGAAGGTAAATATAACCTGAGGCTCTGCAAATCAGGTTGAGTTCACAGAGAATGGTAAAATAAAAATAAAAATGAAACAAAATCCAACCAAGAACACCAAACATTTTCTCTGAAGGTTTGTTGAGGTCTCTGGTCAACTGAAATGCCATTTTTCTTTTATGAATAACATTAAAACATATGAGTGTCATAGCACTTAAAATTATGTTGGTCTTGTGTGGAAGCACTGATGTCAATTCCATTTCTATTGACTAGAAATTAATCAGTGCAGAAATGGTTGTTCTTTCTTCACTCAGCTAATTTAGAGAGATTTAACAACAGAACATGATGTACTTTTGCCTTTCCTTTTCTGTTCCCATCTGATGGCATTTGCTCAAAAACACAGAGAAACTGATTTTCTGTTAGCTTCTGCTGAACACATCAGCTATCAAATATAGTAAGATAGCCATGAAAATCTGAAAGTAAATATGAAGACAATATATGACAACAGAATATTTTTAATGGTGTATTGGCCTTTATCCATAAAGAAAAGAAATATCACTGCTGGAGTTGCTAATATTTGGCTAGTAGATCAGAGACCACACAGGTAAAATGATAATATTATTTTTTCTATTACTTTTATCATGTCAAAAATGTACCAGAAATTAATTCCTCTCAGATTACTGAACCTCACCCTGGATGTCTCTTAATAGCTTTCTTTGGAGAAGATGCAGGTTATCTGTACCAGATTGCTTTCTTTTGAGTCTGCACCAATTCAGTCTTCATGGAAAGGAGCACTTTGATTGTCAGCTACAGCCACTCAAGGCACAAAAGAAAAAAAGCATAATTTGGAGGTTCTTTGAGATACCGGCATCTAGTTTTGTCATACAGGGGCCAAAACCCTTCATTGAGATGACCAAATATATATTCATCTTTCCCCCTGAATTACCCAGAGTATAGACTAGACACATTTCTGACAACACAGAATCATAGAATTATAGAATGTTTGGGTTGGAAGGGACATTTTAATGTTGTTTAGTCCAGACCCTCTGCAATGACCAGGGACGTCTTCAACTAGATCAGGTTACTCAGAGCCCCAGAAAGCCTGCCTCGAATCATTGCAAGGTTAGGATATTTACCAAATTTCTGGGAAACCTGTTCCAGTGTTTCACCACCCTCATTGTAAAAAAATTCTTCCTTATATCTAGTCTAAATGTACTCTTTTCTAAGTATAAAACTACTTTCACTTGTCCTGTTTCAACTCTCCTAAAATGCCTATCCCCATTTTTCTTATGAGTACCCTTTCATTACTGAAGGCCACAATAAGGTCTTCCTAGAGATTCTCTTCTTCAGGCTGAACATCCCCACATCTCTCAGCCTATCTTCATACAAGAGGTACTCCAGCCCTGCTGATCATTTTCATGGTCTCCTCTGGAACTGCTTCAATAAGTACATGTCTTTTCTGTGCAGAGGACTCCAGATCTGGATGCAGCACTCGAGGTGGGGCTTCACCAGAGCAGGGTAGAGTACAGTGAGTAGAGCAGAGGGCCAGAATCCCCCTCCTTGCCCTGCTGGCCACACTGCATTAGAGGCAGTCTAGGATGCAGCTGGTCTTTGGGGCTGTGAATGTACATTGCCAGCTCATGTCATCCATCAGCACCCTAAAGTCCTTCTCAGCAGGGCTGCTCTCAACCCCTTCATCCCCCAACCTTAACTGATACCAGGGGTTACCCCAGCCTGGGTGTGGCCTTGTTGAACCTCATGATTTTCACTTCTCAAGCTTATCCAGGTCCCCCTGCTGTGTCAGCTGCACCACTCAGCTTGGTGTCTCTGCAAATTTGCTGAGAACAACTTGAAGTGGAGAATCAACTGGTTAGGGGCTACTTAGAGAAGCTGATAGTAGTGAAAAACATGGAGCTGTAAGAGATTAATTCAAGGGTGTTGAAATGGCACATTGTTATGAGGAGGTTGACTATCACCTGCAGAAAGTAGATGACAGCTGGAGAAATTCTCTGCCAGGTGGAAAAAGTTTAAAGCTTTGCTTATCTTCATGAGAAGTAAGAATCACAGTGAGAACAGTCAGCTGATCAGCCTCACCTCAGTCCCTGGAAAGGTCTCAGAGCACATTTTCTTGCAATCTATTTCCAGTTTATTGAGAGACAAGAAAATAATAAGAAACAGGCAGCCTGCAAACCCTGCTTAACCAACATGATTGAGAGTAGGTTACCTGGTGAGGATAAATAAAGGGTGAAGGGCTAAACTGGAGGGCTTTAATCCAGAGGAGATTTGAGAAGCTTGAGTACTGAGCTAAGAGAATCCTCACAAAGTTCAACAAAAAGAAGTGCGAAGTTCTGCTCCTGGAGAAAAATAATCCCTTAATAATAATAGGTGGGGAAATAGCTGAATGTATAGCAGCCTGCTGTAAAGGACCTACAGTGTATGTGACTTTGTAAGTCATTCTACATATATGTTACAGTCATGCTGCAGACATCCTAAGATTAAAATGAGTCTTTCATCTCTCTTTGTAAAGTATAGAAGATAACTGGTCATGGCTTTGGTAATCTCCATGTGAAAGACACTTATCTGATATCTTGCATTTTTTTTTTTTTTTACTTCCTGCAAACTTTTCATGTCATTGGACTGGTCAATAATATTTGAATTATCTTTAAAAAGTTTAGTTCTTACCTAATTATTCATCACTTCTAACTTTGCATTTAATATCCCCATTAAAAATGGGGGAAATACTTAAATTTACATATTGAAACATGTCTCTTAACTTGCAAACTAAAAGTTTTAAGATTCCAAGGCTAACATAGGCATGCTATTTATTAAAAGTCCCCATCTTCTGGAAAGAAGGTTTGGACTAGACTAAATTCCAAACTCTGGGAAGTGCTTGGGAGAGTATTATTGTTTGAGGCTGCCAGGTAGGGTTGTAACAACTAAATAGTTGAGTTCCTTTTACCATGCTGCCTAATTTACTAATATGGAGGTAGCACAAGGGCTTGAAGTAAATACTAGTAGGTAAAATGGCAAAAGAAAATGTTTAAAAAAATTTTTAAAAGGAAAATCTGTAGCCCAGTGCAACAACTGAATTATATGTCTTTATATGTAGAAAATAAATTTTCATTTGTTTTTGTTTTATGAGCGATAAAAGTGTTCTGGCACGATGCAACAGTTTCAGGTCATGGCATCGTGTGGCCCAAACAAATTACACCAAATGGCCTTAAAGAAAAGAGCCAGAAAGCTCTGTGAACATAACATAGTTTAATGAATTACATATTAGGAATTAATCTTTGAATATGGAAAAAACCCTATGGAAGACATCCGCTCATATATTTCCAATATTTAGATATGATAAAAAGGGTGAAATGAAGCATCACTTCTAAACAATATGATAGCAAATTCAGGGCCAGCAGCAGTGACTTCACATGTAACTGACCAACACTGAGTGACCGACTATATACTCACACTTCACCCCTTGCAAGGTATTCAAAGCACAGTCTTAAAAGAGGGCAGATTCAGGAAAAAAAAAAAAGAGCCTCATGATGCAAAACTTGAAAAGCACACTCTATCCAGCTAGTCAGAGAGAAGCTATAGAGGTTACTGGTCCATAACAATTAATGTGTGCTTGTAATTTCCATTGTAGTATATAGAGAAATATTTCAGACCTAGAGAAAGAGCATGAGATAGCCAAGTTGCTAGAAGTTGAAGTCAGGCCACTTCCCTGAGGATGAAAATTAAATGTTGGAGCAGTTCATAAGAAGAGGTGGGGGAATGTTAAGCTCTTGCAGAGATATTGAATTTCATTTTAAAAGCCAGCCATTGATCCATCTCCTGGGAGCAATCCTGTAGTCAGTGCTCAGAGCAAGCCTGCACAGATCACCATGTGGTCCCGTGGCACCATCTGAGTTTCTCTGTGCTGAGCTGCCCTGGTATAATGCCATGGCACATCAGAATGGGTCAGAGTCCTCAATGCATGTCCTGTGATGCCCTGTGCCCAGATCTGGGCTGTAACCCCAGTATGGACCAGTGTCTCTGGAGCTACCAGAGCAAGCTGTATCCCACCTTGAGGCTCTCTGCACTTCTTGTGATAGCCCTGCAGGGGCAATAATTCCAGCCTGTTTCAAACTCTTCATTTGAAACCACTGTAGGCTTGTTTTGAATTCTGTTCTATCACTGTCATTCACATTAGTCTGTGGACAAAAGCACCTCTCAGACTGAGAAACTCACCCCTATCTCCCACTGTATACATTGTCAAAAGATAGCTGCTCAAGTTGTGCGTTAAAAGTAAGTGACCCCTTCTACACCACACTGACAGAATACTGACAGAATGCTTTTACAGAGTCTTCACCAATGAATGTTGGAAAGCAGCTGAAAATACTCCTACTGTGGCTGTAAAAGGAGAATTAAATCCAACACTTTAATTATTATTAGGAAGATTAGACAACAATAAAAAGGAGTAATTAGCAAAATTTTAAGAGCTTGTTGTTATGAAATGTAATTCCAAAATCCTGTTCTCTTTCCTCCCTTTGAAGTAATAAATATTTTTTGGCTGTCCATGCCTAAGCTGCCCGCCAGCTCCCAGCACATTGTGGCTGTGCTGGGACATAATTGACACCATTAACAATCTGTTAGTCAAGGTTCCTGGCAAATGGTGTTGGCAAACCTAGAGGTTGATAACATGGATTGACTGATATTTCATGCACTGAAGGCCAGCCGACACTCTTCGTTCAGTCCTTATCTCCACAAGCCCAGGAGGTAGACACATTTGAACTACACTGGATGGATCTACAACATGCACTAATTCCTGAACTGGGGCCGGGACATTGCTGTTATGCCCAGCCATGCTGAGAAATGAATGGTGAGGAAAATACTGCTTGGGTCTGTCCTCTAGCCTGTTTAAAGAAATAAATGCACTTAGAGATGTAGGCAGGTATCTCAGCAGCACTACACTAAGAGCATCACAATTACAGTGATTAAATTACAGCGTTATGAAAACACCCAGTGTGACTTTGGACTTGAATTCTCTGGTTTCAGGAGAGGACTAAAACTTAAAATGTTATTCTGGATAGCAGCCTTATTATGAGGGAAATATGTGGTGTGAACATAATGTTAGTGCTACCCACTAACATTAGCTCTAACACTAACAAAAGCTGTTCCTTTTGCCTTCATCTTCCATTCTGTAAGTGCTTATATAGTAATATAACACCATAAAATACATGAGAAATAGCTTAAGAGTCTGACTGGTAACAGAGTATGCCAATACACCAATTTTGATAGTAGATGAATACTAGAAACAAGAAAAATAAACAGAAGACTAAGCAGAGATTTCATGAGAATAGAGGGCATGCTGCCTTATAAAAACCAAGAAGTGAAATATTATTTTGGTTTAGGTGCCTAATAAAAAAAAAACAAAACTCCTAGGTTACTGAAAATCTGGGATGTCCAAACAATTGCATGACTAAACAAGTAGAAAAAGGGTAAAGGATTCAGCCATAACAATGTGTAAATGAACTCCAAAGAAAGAAGTGTGAGCTCATTTCCTATGGCTCAGAAATCACAAAATAAATTTTAATAAAAATATTAACATGTCTCTGCAGTTATTTCTGTCTACCATCCCCAAATCAGCCTATGAATACTTCACATGTTCATCACAGACAAAGATATACTTCATCAACTGTGACAAATACAAAAACCAACTTGAGATGGTGGGGTGGTCTAACACCATCTGGAAATTGGACTCCAAATAAGCCAGCCCCCTTCCCCCTGCCCCTTCTGACAAGAGATGGCCAAAGGCAGAGGCTGTGGGTTGAGGTAACAATTTACTGAAAGGAAACAGCCTTGGAATAAGGAACACAAAGTAACAGCAGCAATATAAATGACAAAAGTATAGGGAAGGAGAAGGTGCTTTACATACGAAAGCTGTTCAGCACCTTGCCTTAGCTCTGTGCGGCTGCCGGGACAAAGGCAGGATGGAGGACGCTCCCTGTAGGTTGAGGCCGCATGGCCCCCAGGACAAAGACAAGATGGCGGCTGCTCCCATGCAGCACCACAGGGTTTCTCCAGACAAAGACAAGATGGCGGCCGCTCCCATGCAGCACTACAGGGTTTCTCCAGACAAAGACAAGATGGCGGCCGCTCCCATGCAGCACCACAGGGTTTCTCCAGACAAAGACAAGATGGCAGGTGCTCCCTGCAGATAGTTTTTCAGACCCTGAGCCCAAGACAATGAAAAACAATGACTGAAAAAGGCCCAAAATCTGGACCATCTGTGCTGTGCCATTGTTGTTTTCCGGGCTGCTGTGGTCCGCTGGTTCAATCCCACATGGTGCCATTGCTTTGCACTGCTCCACCCCACTCCACTTGACTCTGTGTGGATCCTTTCAGCTGGGCTGGGATCAGGCTCACCTCTGCTGCTCTGTCAGCCATGGATACTTCCCACACCAGGACCACTTTTCAGCACCACTCCTTGGAGTGGGAAGGGGGAATGGGAAGGGTACAGGCAGCAACAGAGGACAATGTCTGCAGGGCTGATCCCAACAACCTCCCTGATGGAGAGAGTGAGGCAAAATGTCACACTTCTAGTGATACATTCATCATTTATTCCTCCTTAAACCATGTCCCCAGGGATGATGTGGCACCCTGGGCATGCCACATGGTGCTAAGCCATGCCCACTCTCTGTATTCAAAACAGGTGGGTATCTATCTAGGGATTTAATCTAAGATGAAGATATTTAAATTAATAAGTGTCTCTAGGCACATCTCATTCTTTGTTAGGGGCCATGGAGGTCGAGTTGTAGAGAAAGCAGCTCATCCTTCAGCAGTAACCAACAATGAAATTCAGCTGCCTAGATATTGATGTCAGGTATTTTCTCAGTTGGTACAATACCTGGTTTCCAGTTTTCAGACGGTTGCAAGTCTCATGTAGTCTGTGCCTCGGGAGGTATAACGCACTTCCCAGTGTGTCTGAACTGGCACTAGGGGATTGCATAGAGGCAGCTGAATCCTGCCCATAATACTGGTTCAACTAACTCACTCCACTTGCTGAAAAGAAAACTTCAAGACATACAGCACATCTAAACACCTAAATGGGAGTCTTGAACAAATTCCACCTCCAAAATCTGTTACAGAAACTCTGTATGTGATAAGAAGTATGTACTGTAACAGACTTTTTGCTCTTAGCTGACATGGGTAGATGAATTATAAAATTGTACTACTTCAGCTGAAAGATTAAGACTAACTGAGATGCAATTGCAAAAATAGTCTGATTTGGGATATAGCCCATGTTTTCTTTAGTTGTTAGAGGCTTCAGAAGCTTTTAGATCAAACAGAGTTGATATAGTAGATCAAAGTAGGATAACTCCCGTTTGAGAGAGCTCAGGGATCTATAGTCTTATCTTCTGCAGGTCAGCTGAGGTCTGACCAGGTTGCTCATTCCCTTATTTCATCCAGGTCTTGAAAACCTCCAGGGATGGAGCCTGCTTGATCTTTTTGGACAATCTGGTCCAAATGGAATAGAACTTCAAGCAGAACTCATATACTTTGTGTACTGCTTTCAGAATGTTATTTAGGGTTTAATTTTCAGAAATCCATAGGCATTGCATGCAGTCCTGAAGAGACTGAGAATGAGGACGAAAAGGATTTAATTAGTCATCCACAGAAACTATCAAATTATGGGCAATTTTGCAATAAGTATCATTAATAAGATCACTCTGGACACTATGTTCTTGTTTCAGGACAAGAGATGAGAACAACCTCACAACAGATGACAATATATACAGTGATCAGTACATGACACCAGACTCCACCTTTGCTCATAGTTAGGACAGCATGGTCTCCATCCAGCTCCTCTCAAGAAATTAGGTTGCAGATACAGAAAATTACCAAAGAGTGAGAAAGAGGAACCTAAACCCAGAAAGAGGAAATTAACCCAAAAGATCTTAACAGCAATATTTAAACAAGACTGAATCTTGGACCCTCTAGAACTAACACAATCCATTTAGCAAAGAAGGTACTACATCACAACTGGGGAACATAGGGGTTTACAGTGGTGTCCTCCTTAATCATCTGCAGGTGTATTAGATCTTTTCTATTCACAGTAGGTTTCATTAGAGATGTTGGAGATGTGTTTTTAACAAGGGCAGTGACACTTAACCACTACCAAAAGGCTTTCTGTGAGACAAACAGGTAGTTCTTATCTCATGATATACCTATCATGTTTAAATTTGCTCATTTATAAGGTCAGATAAGTATACGCAAAAAAGCCCCCAGTACCAAGAAATTATACTCACATGCGTCAAAGTAGTTTAGCCAGTTCATGAATTGCGGAGATGTATTCATGACCAAATAACCGGGAACCTTAGAAGTAATTTAGTCAATTTGAGAAACAAATTGGGTTTGGCACTTTACACAATTGTTTAATGGAATGTTTAATTAAAAATTGAGCAACTTGTCCAACCTTTGTATTTCTTGGCTCTGATTTAGCTAGGTTTGTTATATAACCTTTCCTTTATGAGAGCAAATTACATTCTGTCTGTGAACTAATGAAACTTTTCCCACATCAGCTGTGGAGACAGATGCAAGGTCACCATCCCTTATCCTCTTTCAATGGCCAGATGTCAAAGGAGCATGGAAAACATAAAAACCTCAAGGTCACAATCCTTTCTCCTCTGCTACTACTCCTTAAAAAATAAAGAATTTTTTATTTGAAAAATTGTGGAAACTTTTGTTGAGAGCATGAAAATTGTCAGCATTCAGAAGAAATACATTTCTTCTTAGTACCTTAAAATTACACTCAAGGCTCTCAATTTATTGAATCTGATCTTATGACATACAAAGTAAGCTACAAATATTCAGATCAATGTGGAATCAGCAGCTATTAGTTCTTAGAACAGCAATTAGTGTTCATACTAGAATTTCCAAAAGGAAGCCTATTGTTGCTGTTTACCATTTGGGATCAGTGGATTTTAAGTTAATTTTCATATGAAGTAAGTGATGCAGTACTTTGCTTCAGGCAATACTAATTCAGTACACTAGAGTTTCTTTAAAGCTGCCAATCTTCAGAGCACAGGAAACATACCTCTAATTGAGACACAAGCCAACATTGATTTTGGACACTATTACTTGATTTCGTAGCTTGTTAGCCAAAGTAAATGATGAAGAGCAAAGAGAGAAAAGGGGGATAAGAGCTCGGGATAATAATAATAATATGATAAATAGCATCTTTTAAAATTAAGTTTACTATTATTGTATGAAAACAGCAGCTGGCAAATACAATCAGCCCACAGAAATTGGAAACTCATCATCCATTCTCAACTACCAGCTGGGGCAGAGAGGTGTTGCAGCTTGCTTCCTGTCACTTTAAGTCCTTTGGCATTATAAAGGTTTGTGTACCTCTACAACTCCAGCAGAGAGTGCCTCCTTATGGATGCTGTACGTACTTTTTTTATTTTCAGGGTGCATTTTAGGGCACCCAGACCAGGCCTTAGGACCCAAGAGAGATGATTGGGAAGAAGAATAGGTGAAACAGCCTGACTCATATGAGAGATTAAAATGCAAGCAAATAAGGAATTGGTCACCAAGTCTTCCAACAAAAGAATAAGGGCAATTATATAAACCCAGAGGGTGGCTGGTCATTCCAAAAGAGAAGGTAGTTCTTCTCAGTGCAGGTGTAAGCTGTATTCATTAAATACATATCTTCATTAAGAGATTTTTACATATACCTCTTCATTAAGAGATTTTTGACCTGCAGGGTGTTGAACATTCAGAGTATCCTGATGTCCTGGTAATCTGTGCATCTCCCAAAGGCCATTGGTGATGACATGATGCAGAATCAGATGGACTGGTGTGGTCATCCTTTCTACTCTTCCTGTCTGTATTTCCCTCACATTAAAAATTGCCAACAGCCTTCAGATTCCCTCTTTAATGCTCACAAGGGGGATCCCTCATAAGAAGCAGAAGACGAAGAGCAGACACACCTCCTGATTCTAACTTTCCACTGTAGTTGCCAACAGGAGAGACAGTATGGTCCAGTACTTTTCCCTTAAGAATAAGCAAAAGAAAATGAACCCTCTGACCAGATACATTCTTCTGAAAGCAGAGAGCTTCAGGGCTTGAATGAATACTGATGAACACTGAAATATTCACTGAATTCAGCTGATTTTTCCTGTGGAAAATATCCTGGGATCTTGTATGGGAATGAAAACAGAGATCATGGAAAACATGACTGCATGCAACTATGTGAAAAAAACCCTGAATTTTAAGAAAGTTTAGCTATTTAAACATCTGCATAGCACTCTCAAATAACTTTGAATGAAATCTTCAAATATTTTGCTGAGTATTTTCAGTAAAGATTTCATAGTCATACCATGGAGAAGCTAAACCTTAGCAGATACTCTGTCAAACAACAATTGAAAATTATCTTGTAAATGCAATCAAATCTAAGAAATGCAGAAAATCCCAGGTGGAAAAATATATATTTATGCAAGTTTTTCAAAAGAAGATGCTTTTGCACAAAATTTACAGATATAATTATGGTTTTAAAAGTAGAAAAAGAAAAAATCTTTATACTTGGTAATTATGTTCCAGTAAATTGGATCATTTTCAGTGTATGGATAGTTACATGTGAAATCCTACTGCATTAATTTAAAGGTCATGGCTTCACCGGAGAAGTGATTTCTCAGCATGTGTCCTCTGCCCTTGACTTTATTATGGTTTGCTCATTCCTAATATCTTTGTTTATCAGTTTGGTATCCTTGCTGGCTACATCATGCATTTTTACAGCAAACATTACAAGTAAAAGGATAATTTTCGGAAATGAAAGTCCGAAGGTTTGAAACATTTGTTGACTAAGGAAAAAAATAAATTACAGGGTATCTGGCTCTATTACTATTTAAATGTGACTGCACATATTCAGCTGCAGGTTGAATCTGGCTACAATATTTCATTTGGCCTTGACTAATTTTTCATCATTCTCTCCTTCATAGAAATACATGAGGGCTGTATTTATATAAATAGACCTAATCTTCTGATCCAAAAAATAAAATGGGAAATTTAAGAAATAAAAAATATATTTACTCAAAATATAAGAGCATCTCAATCTGTTGTGTACCTGCATTCTAAAGAATATTAATATTAAAAGTACAAACTGTAACTTGTAAAAATGTCAACCTCTGTAGCATGTAAGTGAAAAACCTACAAAAACTTATGATATTAGAACCAGTCTTGGAGAAAAAAAAAGCAAGTGAGGGAAGACAACAAAGCTATATAGTCACATTTTTAATAACAAGCTGTTTTTACTCACTGGATAGTGGTGGGCTGAAAACTTTAAGTCAAGGCCTCTACTTGTTATTTTTTTGTGAATAAACCAATACATCTAGTTATATCTCTGCTACTCCTTTTGCAGTTGTAAATTTTGCAATAGAAAGTGGACCAGAGAAGTATTTCCCACTTCTGTTATAAATTGCTGTGAAGAGATCTTGTTGTTATAAAGTGATATAAATTTTAATGGTTACAGGGAGAAGAAATTTATATGATTATATGGTGTTTTGTGAAATTTTGTGACAAAAAAATTAAACATTGTGACAAAACAACAATGGAGTTCACCTGGGTACTTTCATTCTGTGAATGTTTCAGGGCAACAGAAAAGAAAAGTTAGTAGACAGAAACAGTTATTAAAATCAGACAGCTCCTAAATTCCCATTTAATTTGGGAATTAAATTTTGATTCTATGTGTGTAGACAGAATACATGTTATGAAGAATTATAATAAATTAGGTATTTTAGACTGAACTGTTATATAAAATGCACTAGGCAGAGGATGGTAACCTTCCTATTTCTCCCTCTGTTCTCTGTCTGAGTTTGGTGTTAGAAGCCATGCATTACATTTTATTAAGCCATCAGAAAACTGAAGACATGCTCCCAGGCTTGCCAAAAACCTGTGCAATTGGGATTAGCTCACCAGAGAGCTTAAGTGAAAAGAACTGGAGATTCTCTGTGGCATTTTTTAAAGCTCAGAAAAAGTTGCAAAATGACAACTCTGTCAAGCAGGAAAAAATAATGAAAGATGGGCAATCAGTTATTGGTATAAGGAACAGACAGTACTTGTAGGTAGACAGTGTGTATGGAGGAGAGAGCAGGAAGATTACCATAAAAGTGGGAAATTAAGTTCATGATCTACTGATTAGATTGATAAATTTTCATACAAAGAATGGAAAAAGGTTGTTGATGGTCAGAAGACATTCAGATAACTACTACATCAGGCAGGTAAAAATCCACCATTCCTTTGTACTGATAATACAGCACAAAAGTAAATAAACCTAATAAAAATGAAAAATATAATCTCTTTGTAGGAGTGAATTTGCTCAGTTTGAACTAATGATCTCTAAGGTGCCTTCTAACCCAAACCAGTTTATGATTCTGTGATCCTTTGAGGCTCCTGTTGGCTGGGAAGAAGTGGATCACCTGCTGAGTGAAGTGCGAGAAGGTTTTTTGGGGCCTGATGTTTTGGGGGCTGGCTCCATCTCGACACTTGATTTTTTGTGTGACCTTGAATGAGGTATCCAAGGCCAAATGTATTTCTTATGCTTTATTAAAATTGATCTTTCTTTTCAGTAAAGAAATGAGAATTGTTTTCCCCCTTTTCACGCATTAAATACTTTGGTTGAAATATCTTTTTTATTTTCTCTTTGTTCCAGTATCTTAACTGAGTTATATAAAATGTTAACTTAGATGCTGCTAGACTGGGAAAAATTTGGCTCTGCGTTGCAGAATTTCATGCACAAAAATGATGGCAGAAATGGCACTCTGACTCAGGGAGATACAGCAAGACTAATTCATTGGAGCCTTTAAAACGCAGGTTAGAAATGAGAAAAACCTGTGGGATCTGGTTTCATGCAGATACAGTAATAGTCTTTCTGCCTCCTAGATGGAGCTAAAGCACTTGTCTCCTGTATCCTGGCTTGTGGGATGGAGGAAAGCAAGAAACGTGACAAACAATTGTTTTCTCTCGCATTTCTTGATTAGTATTACCTGAATTTTTTTACATTCCTAAAGAACACATTTTACAGAATAAAAATTAAAAAGCTTGGTCTCCATTTTGCAAGAACAACCTTTTGTGAGTGTAAATCAGGATAAAGTTCAGGATAAAGCCATTTTCTGCTTCTCTGCAGGCAGAGACAGTGCTGCTCACTGGATACATGCTTCAGCAAGCACTGCCAGGTGCCCAGTTCAGCTTCCTGGAAGATTGATGCTCAGTGTTCTTCCCCCTAGTCCTCATGAAGGATAGACAGAGGGCTTCTGGCCCAGGAACATACAGCCTAGATGAGACCTCTTCAGTGTTTGTAAAGGAAGAGATGCCACAGTGTTGAAAGGGAGGAATTTGCAAATAAAACCCACAAAATAAGGTACCATCATGAGCTAAGTACAGACACAAAAGCAGAGCAAACCTTGCAGCTTTTTTTACATGTGAACAAACAGAATTCTAATAAAACCTTGCAAAAATCCCCCCACAAGTGAACAAAAAAGTGCCATTCAAACAGTGTATTCTGTTTCTGGAAAGGTCGTACAGCGTCAGGAAAAGGATGTTCCTCTTTCAGAGTTTTAGTGAAACTTAAGTCATAAGCACATGCATAGGTGCTTATGCACATGCAAGGACTCTGTGTCTGTCTATGCAGCTCTCTACCCATCAGTATACTGAGACATTTAATTTCCACAGCCCCAGTTGTGGTGCGTCCCAGCAGTTCAGTCTACTCTATCTACCAGCATTTTGGGGTGATGAGACCAAAAGTAATGGAGGAGGCATATCAAAACAACAACAGGTTGAAAGTGAAAAGGGAAGAGACAAAAAACTCTTCACACTGTTCAGAAATATGGAAGACACAACAGATATAATCAGAATCTAAGAACATTAATAAAATAAAACTACCATACCTAAAGAAGATTTTTAGGTTTAAAAAGGGGAAGAGATTGAAGAGGTGGCTGGTGTCCAGTGCACCAGCTGCAGCTCAGTATCAACTAGCATCTAGGAAAAAGATCCTGCCTATCTGGAAGACAAGGTAGTTAATGAAACTATTATAGCAAGTTGGCAAAGCAGAGCCACTGCAGAAGAGAAGGTCAGACCCTGTCCTCTGGGTTACTGGGCTTCTGTCTATGCTTTTGGACTCATGGAACAAGCAGATCTGAAGTGCAGCCAAAGAGGCACTGCTGAATCTCTATGCCTGGCATCTGGCCTGTCTGCATTGCTTATGATTTTAATGGCATTAATTTATTGCAATATCTTATGATGGTTGTAAATTATTTAATTTGATGCTTGAGGTAATTTTTAATTATTTAATTTGTGTTTGTTCACTTATGTTGCTGCCTATATTAATCTATGACACCGATCCTACAATTATTTCCTTATTGGTGAACCTCTTTTCTACTGTGGACCTGCATAAAAGGTCTATGCATATGACAAGGAATTTTCTCACTTCTTCTAATTAAACAATATTTATAAAAAATAAAAAAAATCTATGGTCTATAAAAAAACCTTTATTTTTATTTTATTCTGTACCTTATTGTCAATCTATCAAGAAACCATCAAAAATTAGGTTAATTTAATAATATCTGAGCCCTAATTATCACTAGAATCTGGTCCTTGAGCCTGCTCTTTTGGAGCAATGTACTCTGCACAATACATTTGTTAAGCTAATACATCTGCTTTAAAACCAGACCAGGTTCATATTTGGAGACTGAGGCCACAAGCCATGGGATTTTCCTATAAGAGTCATACCTCAACTCCAGACCTCCTAGCTGAATGTTATTATGCCATAAAATAGCATCATGTGAAATTCAGGCTCCCCTTCAATATTTCAATATCTTTACTTCTCCAGGATGCCTGACTATTGCAAATGCACAACACTGATTAACAGGCACATTCCATAACTCCCTAGTTTATATACTGTGGAATCCTCTGAAAAGTTGCTTATCAAAAATATCCCATGCCCTGTAAAACATATTAATATTCTGTAATTGTGTATTCTATGTTTTGGCATGGGACTGAGTATACAGCAGACTGAAATAAGGAGCATTATATAAGTCTTTAAAGAATATCTACGTAGGCCAGATTTTGTCATCCTCCTCTGGCAAAATCACTCCTGAAGTCTTGGCCCAGTTCTCAAACACGGCAAATGCAGCTCATACCATCTCACAGACCTGGTATCACAGCTGAGAAAACCCTTTCAAGTTGTGCCCTCATGTTTACATCTCTCCTCAGATCTATGCTTATGTATGCCCAGATGTGCCTGAAGGATTAAAATCACATTAGTGCATGGTGCTTGCTGGCATTCAAACGACTTACATTAGGAGATATTTTGTGCCTGTGCATTGACAGAGCTGCCATGGAACCAGTTTGCACTCAGGAGTGTCACAGCAGGTTGAAGGCTTAGCTAAGAAACCAAGCCCACAGCCTAATCTATTGCTGAGCACAGCTGAAAACAGATGTTAATTAAACTGCAATTACTTCATAACAAGGCTTGCATGTCAATTGAAGATAGAAGGGAACAAGAAACTGATGTCCTGGATCATTGAACTATCCAGCCATAATGCCCAAAGAATACAGAGCCAACTGGCTTTGGGCTTACTCCAGCCTCTGTGAACTGGAGCATCAAAATCCTAATGGAGGCAAAAGTAAGAAGGTATTCAGAGGCTTTTCTTCATGACTGTTACTTGAACTTAGGCTGTAGCAAATTGGCATTTAAATCAAACACCTGTTCTCACAGTGAAAGGGATTCCTCCTGTGCTATTAGCTAGCTGTTTGGCATCACACATTTTAGCTAGACCTGCAAAAAAGGAAGTGTGATCCATGAGGAAGCCAGACAGGTATGAGAAGCAGAGAAAATAGATTGCAGGGAATCAGACCAGTGGGAATACTGGTATTGCAGATTAAAATGCTGCATGATTTTATGAGCTACAAAGCACTCTGGAACACAGATATGCCCATGGAAGATAGGGATCAGAAAATTAAGTTCAGAAAAGTAAGTAAGGCTTTACAATCTCTTTACACCTTACAAAAGTAAGCAACAATTTACAATCTTAGTTTAAAATCAAAGACTCATGAAACAAACAGATCTGAAGTGCAGCCAAAGGAATGATGCTCAGAACACTGTAACAGTGCTAAAGATTCATGAGAGAGATTGCAGAGAGATAATTGGGTGACTGTTTTGCCTTATCTTTTAAAACTAAAACCAAGAATCAGCAGAGACTGTAGATATGCTGCAGAGTTGGGTAATCTGGTATCCACAAAGAAAATCAAGGAGAAAATCTTAATAACAGGCTTATTTTGTGAGGTATAGCAGCCTAGTTTCTAGGACAGCCTGTTGAGAGAAAGTGAGCTTTGCCTCCAAATGTTAAAGAGAATTGGCAGGAAAATATCAAAACTACAGTCAAAATTATGATGCTGATAAAACACAGCAAAAATTTATAAGGTCAAATCTGAAAAAAATCCAGGACTAGAAGACAACAAAACTATATTCAGTGACAAAAATAATAAATATTTTAGGTCAATGTGAAAATATTTTTAGAATTTTTTGACCTTTTTTTTTACTTTCTTTTCAATAAAAGAGCAATTTTCTAACTGTAACAGTCACAGAGGGGAGTTATGCTCTGACAAAAGAAATGCTTTTGGAAGAGGACAGTTCCACCAGTTCTCTGTGAAGACAGACAACTTAGTCACAAACTGCCATAGGAAAAAAGAAGATATCTTAGATAACTTTTGCTGAATAGAATGAATATGAGGCCTAATTCTATACATCATAACACATTGTGAAAGACATTAATTAATACATTGCATTATATTTGCACTCTTGATGAGCAGTTCCAGGAAACACTGAGGAGATGTGGTACTACACACAGTAAAACAGTTCCCAAACTTTAGAGCTGGTCATAACCTAAGATATAATAATCACATGAAGTTGCTGTTTTCTGTCAGCAAAGTGCTGCACTGTGGGTGGAAAAGTGTCTCTTTAAGAGGATCCAGACAGCAATAATATCAGATTTAATAGATGACAGCATTTAGTCGATGCATAATTCATGCCCGGAGATAAAATAATGCCTAAAAGGAAAGAGACCTTTTATTTTGCCATGAACACCCATACAGGGAAAGATACAAGGTGTGTAAAGAATACTTTGGTCATTCACAAAAGCAAACTTTTCAGACTTCAGAAATCACAGCCTTTTTTCAGAAAAGGTTGTGATAGGCCTCTACAGTTTTAAAGTAAAGAATTACAAGGTCAAAATTATCAAAAAATACAAAAAATTGTATGACTCTTCTGGTTTCCCTGTCAGCAGCAGTGGTCCAAGCTACAGACTAGTGTTCTGAAATGTATAGGAAACTTGCTGGCTTCTTTCAAGTTCCCATGGTGGCGACAGGTTCTAGTTAGGCTTGACCCCAGGAAGAACTCTGCAGACTGCAATCACATAAAGGATGGGAAAGGTGTGACTGGATCCTGGAGGAAGGAACTCAAACTGCCTTTCAAACTGGAAAGGAAGAGGCTGGAAGTGTCACTATGACATCAGTATGAGTACAACAGGGCTAATGGGAACCTACCTGCACCCACACCTTCATTTGGTTTTACAAGCACTGAGTCCTCTGATATTATAATTCCCTATTAATATTATAATGCAGCACACAAAACAGGAGCACCCTGCACTCATACAGACAGACAAGGAAGCCCAAATAGGACACAAATACCTGGGAACTGGCCCTGAAAGGGAAAAAGAACTGGATGTGGACAAAAGCTCATCTTCATCATTGAGATGGAAGACAATGGCTTCTGAGGTACAGACATGAGAGAAGCCAATGGCTTCACAATATATACAGTGGTGGTCCAGGTCAAATGGTAACACTTTCATAAGAGCCTTAGTGAATACAATGTATAAAAAGTCCCAGATTAGCCCTAAGTGTTTGCTATATAAATATGGCACACAGGGCAGCAGGGATGTACCAATTACATGTCAAAAATTTCTACAGCTGCATTTGCTCCACACTGCATCCTTGCAAGTAAATACATTCAATAAGGCTGGTGCATACTGCCTATACATCTGTCATTTTTCCAGTCTTGGAGCTGGCTCAACCAGCTGGCTCAACTGGAGCTGGCTCAACCATTTCTAGCTTGAATGCTCCAATGTGCTTGCACAAGCAGTCACTTAATTCACTTTCAGGACAAACTTGGCATTTTAAAAATCCTTGTATTTTTCCTTTAATAATTATTGGGGCAGACTTCCTCATACCTATATCATGCAGGAAACATTGAAATTGTATCTGAGCAAAATAGTAAATGTACCAATTTTTTTATAAGAAAATGATATTCTGTTTTCATGAAAGATGATATCTCGTTCTCTGTTGATTCATGATTGAGAAAGACTCTAAATCTTCTTTACTGCCCAATTTAGACATTAAATTTTGGAACATATTTAATGGGAAATATAAGAGTAGACTACAGTGATTACAATTATTAGAATCACAGAAAAGGGTTTGATATCTCCAGGCTCTAGGCCACAAAACACACCTAACATGAGACTATTTGAGCAAAACCTTCAGGAGCCTTTCTTTTCAAGGCAATTTGTAGGACAGGGCAGTGTTACAACACAGAATAGAACAGCACATGCTCATTCCAACAGCAGATCCAAATGGCATGTGTCATAACCAAAATGCTGACTATCAAGTAAGATACCATAACACAGATAATAAGAAGGGCTAACATGTTAGATGTGAACACCTTGTACAGAGAGAATTTGTTACATTCTGACCTACAGTCTTCTTCTGGTATCACAGAGGAATTAAAATAATTTTGGACAAATTTCATGAGTGTGTATTGGCTTAAAGGGCTTTTCTCCTTACTGCATTGGTGGTGAGAGAAAATAGGTAAGAAATTAAAGTGACTCACACACCACATTGGTACATGTGCCTTTTCTGCATCAGAGCATCTGACTTTGAAAAATACAGATCTTAAGACTCTTCAGTCTTTGTGAAAACTGCCACACCAATCCAAAATATTGGCTTGAAGAGAATTCTTTTATTTCATGGCAGTTAAGTTGGTGTAAGGTAAGCATGAAATGTCTTTCAAACCCATCAAGTGACTCTTAGATACTTCTGCATCGTTCTGATTTTGAAAACTGATTTCCAGATTGCAGTAAGAAAGCACTTGTTATTTCACTTCTACTTTTCTCTTATGAATCAGTGTGTTCTTTCTTTCTGCCCACTCTGCACATGGTAGCATATATACATATATGTAGCTACAGAATTCTAAACACTCTAACACAGACAAATACTAAAAGACTCCCTTGATTTTGTCTAGAATTTTCCTGAAGTTGATGGCATCCTATTTGAATGCCTGTTAGAATATTCTGTTATAGAAAGGACCTCGTTTAAAGTGGTGATTAAATTAAACTCCAGCTATTTCCTATTGAGAGGGAATTTTGATAAGAAAGAAAATATTCAAGAATGGGCAAAGAAGGAGCTTATCTGAGACAAGCATGGTATAACAATACAAGTAAAGGGGCTTAGGACTTCAGTCTGCTGTAGCAGGTTTCAGTTATCCCTTTTAACTGTGGTATCTGGAGAGTCAGAGGTAGACCATAAACCAAAAGACACACACAGAGATAAAAGGACAAGTCTATATCCATACAAGACAGGATTCAGCCATGTTTCATCTAATATTTCCTGACCACAAAAAGGTTTTTTGCACACAAATTCATAGGTATGTACAGAGATTGCCTCGACTCCAGAGGTCTGTGAAAAGTGAAATTTGAGGACAATTGGCACCCCACCACATATCTAATATCTCTCTTTGTAAATAGATGGATCAAGCAGAGGCAAAGTCATCAGCTTTTCTACCAGCATCTACCCAAAATCAGCTCTTCACAGGCATAATTAATGGTTGTCTGACTAGCATAAAAGTTAGTCAGGAAGAAGATCTGTGAAGCTGAAAACATTCTCACACTTGAATAGTAAGAATATTATTATGTGGTGCACATCTCTTCCCACCCCTCCTTTCTTAGCCTCACAATTTCTGCATCTGTACAAGATGAATTTTTCAAAAGAAAAATATATATATATATTAACATTTATTTTATTCATGTTAGCTTGCTCATGTTTTAAATTCTCTGACAAATGGCTTAAAAAGAAAGTTGTGTGTCATTTCAATGGCATGAACACTCAAGGGAATAACCTGAACTTATGTCAGAGGAGGTATAGGTTGGATATTAGAAAAAACTTCTTCACCCAGAGAGTGGTTGGGCACTGGAACAGGCAGGAAAGTGGTCACAGCACCAAGCCTCACAGAGTTCAAGAAACATTTGGACAATGCTCTCAGGCACAGGGTGTCCTGTGCAGGGCCAGGAGTTGGACTTTGATGACCCTAGTGGGTCCTTTCCAGCTCAGGATATTCTGTGTATGATGGTAATCAGTCTTCATTATCCTACAGTATTCATCATTTCAGAGATTCCACTTTAAAAGTCACCTTGATTCTGTTATCAGTAAGATAAGAAATGTTATGGCTTAACTCTTGTGTTATCCTCATGACACGCCTTGGCTTGAGTTTTATGGGCTGATGGGTTAATAAATAAAATGAAGCACTATTCAGTTCCTGTGTTGTTTTTAGAAGTCTTGCTGTTGTATTGCACTCTATCCTTCCTTTCTATTGGCAGAGCTGGAATGAGATATCATACCAGACAGGGCAGCCTTGCTTTCAATTTGGTTGCTGCTTAGAGTACAGCTTTCTCTAAGCTGGGAATAATACAGTTTGGGAACAATTTAATTATAATTAAGGATGATATTTACACATTCCTTCCTGAGGTAGAACTGAAGATAAATACAGTCAAGAAAATAGCATGTGCTAAGTTCAAGAAGACCTGTAGTAGGGACTAAAACTTTGAATATTCATGAAGGACTATGCATTTTCCCGTGACATCAGAAAATAAACTTCCTTCTCTAGCCAAGCAGGCTTGAGGGCAGGGAGAGATAAACATATGCCAATGAATTACACTTCTTCCATCTTCAGTAATGAACATGCCTCAGAAGTATTGCAAAGAGCTAACTTAGGTCAGATTTCGTACCTCATGACTTAATTGAAGGCCTGTTCCTCATTCTGCACTAATCTTACATCTATTTCCATGGAGATGAAGGTTTTGAATGCATTCATCCCTGAATGACTTCCACTTCTTTGTTATTAGGCAGGTGTGCAGCATGCAAGACAATCACCCCAGAGAAATTCTGCCTGTTCACTTTGCCTCAATGAACATGAGCCTTTCAGGACATTTTGTAACCTGCACTTTCAGGTGAGTCAGCAGGGAGTATGCTTATGTGGATAGCCATGCCCATAATTAAGAGGCTTGGCTTGCAGACTTCAGAGTCTTCACTGGGTGTGACATCTCTAAGGAGAGCCTAAGAAAGTTCAGAGCAGATTAATAAAAAATGCCATTCTGGTGAAAACTCTTTAAATTTTATTTAAATTTTATTTTCTGCAGTCACACCTTTACTTCAGCTGTGCCAGTGTCATTACTATGGGCATGTTCTTGATTGTTCCTCTCCTTAGAGCTAAACATTTTGCACAGGGGAGACCTCCAGGTCCCACTTTCTATTGGAACATAGACATCTACTAGGTCATTTCAGGGTAGATTCACAGAAGAAATTTTAGAAAAGAATTGAGCAATATCCCCTTTGCCTTAGTTTGCATTCCCTTAAGAGTTTATCTTGCAGGCTAGTTATTTATTAGACTTCACTGATATTTGTAGGTCAGATCTGAACCAGGTGTTTTCAAGAGAAATACTGTGATTCAAATATAAATAGCACTTTATAAAAAAAATATCAAAATATGTACTGAATGTCTGTTCATAAACATGAAGATTTTATTACAGAGTGCTCAAAATTTCCCAGACATGTGATAAAATGAAGACTCCCAGCACACAATGAGTCCTATTTTCTCTAGGGTTGAGATATTCACAGCTGAGAGAAGAGCAAGAGAGTATCTAGGTTAGCTGTAATTCAGAGAGAAACATGAGAACTAGAAACTAGATCAGTGCTGCTCTGGTCTCTGCTCCCTCCCCAGACACCCACACTGGAAGGGGACCAAGTTGAAACAGAAGTGGATACTGCTGAGAGTAGAAGGAACACCGAGGAAGTCCTCAGTTTGCCATTCCTAGTAAATTACCTAGGACAAAACAGATGTCTGAGGCCTAACATTTTTCTCTTGGCCCTGCTGAGTCCTTTGAAGTATTGGTAAGACTCACCAGTTGATAGCTCCAAGGCATTTCAGCTTTAGTCCTATAAAACCACCTCACTGCATATTTGACAGCTATACCTTGAGAACACTGAGTAGGATTTTAATTGTGAATATGAAATAATTATAACTTCACACAAAATAACAACATTAACAGCAGTAAAGGAATATTTATGGAATATGACTGTGAGCAATGACTTCAGTGTGGGTGATCCTGACCCACACAATGGCACAGTAAATCCTCTGTAAGGGACAAACACACAAACTTTTGTCCAATCTCACATCACTGAAATCTAAGAAAATCACTGTGAAGGCCAGTGGATTTGTTCAGATGCAAAACTAGTAGGAAAAGAAGCAGTTTTTTCCAGCTCCTGTGATAATCATTAATACGCAATTTTCACAAACAACGCCTGGCAAACTTGGCACAATAGTTGCACATTTAAATGCAATAAAACACTTTGTCTTCACTATTTGTCTTCATTCCTGCTTGCTGATTGTAAGAGGTTCTGAAGGGTTAACCACATAGTTGGGAGGCAAGGAGATGCAGGGAAATGTAGCCAGCTGTTGAATGAAGCATCAAGACATGAACAGGACAATTACTTGAGGCAGTTTTCCTGCCTAAAACAACAGGAAGCTTCATCTACTGGATATGAATTTTTAACAGGAGACCTTTGAAGTGACTTCAAAGACATCAGGTGATTAAAACAGATAAAGGGAGCAAAGGGAGAGGCCGAGCCTGTGCCATAGGAGGGGCTGGGATGCAGAGGGGAGTTGGCTGGGGTTTGCAGACAGGAGCCTGGCCAGCTCTCCAGCTCTCCAGGGACTAACACAGCAGCCTCCCTCAAGGACTGCCCTGCTTCCAGACAACAAGTACACACTGCTTTGTCTCATAGAGAAATATGTGCTCAGCTGCTGATGGTCTCCATCCCGTGAGAGGAGCACCTTGACTTGCCTGGCTCTGAGGCCACGGGTGAAGGAAGCACCCCAAGGCTCTCCTAAAACCAGGTTCAGGAGATGTTGCTTATCAACAGGAACTGCATGTGGGGCTAACTGCAAGTTTTCTCTGAGGATGTATTGATAAGATACTAGCTGAAAACAAAAGTACTGTTTGGGATAAGGGCACAATACCTATCCTTCACACCCCCTAAGAGTTATTCTAACACATCTTTCCACAGGATGTTCTTAACACAGACCTGAAAAGGAGCAATATTTTCCTTCTGTTTCAGAAAGCAAAGTCTAATGCAGCTGCTGTATCATAGCTGGCAATTACAGAAATACTTGTGATAAAGGACTTTTCTGATGGTTTTATCCATTACTCACAAACTTGTGAAAAATCTCATTATTAGCAAATTTGGTATTAGCAAGCCACACTTTTGAAAAAAACACTGCTAAGAAATTTTATGTGCCCAGTTTGGGACTATATTGTGGCTGGAATATCAGTAAAGTGCAAAAAGCCTTTCAAAGTATCTAAAACAAAATGCAAAATTATTTTGTTTTACTGGCATGTCAGCCAAGTTATTTAGTTAAAGGATTGTCTACTATTTGCAAAGAAAAAGGAAGGACTAATTAATGAATTTCCAGCACGAAGTTATTCTTTTCAACACAGAACAACGGTCTAAATTTTAACTTCTCATTTAATATTTGATTTCACTCTTGTTGCTTCATTTTGTACCTGACTACACAGGAGGGTTTCTTGTGGCCTATGTTCTGGGGTGGGAAGGAGGAAGAGTCTGAAATTTTGGGGAACATCTGTGATGTTTTGTGGAGCAACAGAAGCTCAGAGGTCACAATAATAATGAATAATGCTAAACTACATCAGGAAATGCTGTATCTGTTAAAAAAAGATCCCAGACCCCACAGAGGAGGCTTACACAGATGTAGTCTGCAGATGCTCAAACAGAGTCATGAAGTGCGCAGTGCAGCTTGCGCATTAAACCCAAAGGTTACAATAAATAATGAAATAACCTGTGCATCCCTTGAGGATACTCCCTCAAGGAAGAAAGGTTGCCAGGTGAGAAGAATAGCAGCAGCTCCATTTGCAGCAGCAGTTTCAGGCTCCATGCAGCAGCCACGCTGCCCAACACCTCTGAGACTGCTGTAGGGCGTGCCAGGGACTGCCCAGCGCTGGGGCTGCAGGAGTGAGAGTGGGACACACCAACCACTCTGTACTGCTGCACTCAAGGCAACTTCCAAAGCTTCAGCAGAGCCAAAATGATGCTGGGCAGCCATACAAAAGTCAGCTGTTGTAAAATATTCCAAATCAGAGAACAACAGAAGAGAGATGGGACCATTTCAAGATGATATTTAACAGTCATTCCAGTCAATCACTTTTGACTGTTGTTTATGTTTACCCTTTTGTACATGCTTCTTCTTTGGAAGTATATGTTCCTTTTTGAATTGGTTGGTCTGAAATTTCCACTTCCAGAATGACTCAATGCAGTAGTCAAGCTGCTTTGGAAAAATTTTTATAAATACTTTAAAGTCTAAAAATTCATAAAAAGGGGACAGGGAAAAATGAAACTGAGAAGCAGCAATGAAGAACAAAATCCTCCTTAAAACATTGGGAGCTACTGACAGAGACTTGGGGATTAATTTTACATCTTCTACCCTCCCTTCTGAGTGGTTGGTCCAGTAGTCCCCAACATCCTTCTTCATTCCATGGGAATCACCAGCAGCCTTCCTTTCCCTATAGCACACTGGCTTTGCTCTCAGTGCCATGAGGAGAAGCAGACACGTAGATGCCTTGCATTTGTCAGCTCATTTTTCCATCTTGGCAGAAAATTGTGAGAAAAAAACGATCAACAGAGTGGAATTAATTCTATAATTGTTAAGTAATGTTACCTTAAAAAGCAGCAAACTTAGAATTATTGTTTTGTTGCCACAGTACATTTTTTCAAACCAAAATCAAACATTTTAGTTTAAGAGCACCATTGAAACAAATACAATTATTGCAGAACAAGCCATGTACATGCATTCTTATTAAAAATTCCAGAAATCCACAGATATTTATTAGTTATACTGCTGCAAGTGCTGCAGATTGCAATGGCCAATGTTAAAGATATTTACACAGCAGAGTTGTTTCCATCTTTTTTCACAAACCTGTGAAGTTACACTCAACCTATTCAAATAAACCTAGCAGTAAGTTATAGAAGCAGTTTCACCTAGTAAAGAAGCAGGAGAAACTTCTTCATCACTCTGTCCTGAAGGTTATAATAACTCAGAAAATTTTTAAAAGGGATACATTAAGAGAAAATTTAGGATTTCTTACTGTCTAGACAGAAAAGATATGAGACTGCAGCCACCTACTGTACCATGGGCACAGGAGATGTATTTTGTCCCTGGTATGCTGTAGACAGGTAAATGGAAGCGTGTTTGTTTTTTTAGGGAGTTTGTTGGGTCTTCTTGTTTGGATGGGGGTTTTTTATCTGTTTCGTTTTGCTTTTGGTTTGTTTTGCATTTATTTTTGTTTCTTTTCCTTTTACAATGTGGTTACTATGCACAGTAAGAGCAAAAATGAACCAGAAACTACCCCAGCTAAAGTATCTCCAGCATAATACCCAATTTACTCACATTGATCCAAATTATTAAACCTCATAAGCCAGCATAGTTTCTTCCAGACTAGAAAGTCACTGCAGACACATAAACTGTCAGTATTACAATTTCTGACCACTTAAATTCTGCTTTGGTCACCCCTAATGGGCCCTGATCTTGCTGGCACAGTCATCTCATCTCCCTTTAAAGTTTCTCAGTTAAGCTTTCCTCCATTTTTGCATTTAAGGTGCCAGGATGTTCCATCTATCCTTGGTCTTTTTGTGTCTCTGGCTGATAAAAGAATTCAGCATGGAGCTGAAGGAGAACCAGTATCCCCCCAGAGCTACCCCTGTAAGAGCCCCACCAATGAAGATGAGCAATCAGGTAGTGAAACAGGCAAGGACAAGAGAAGAGTTGTCTGTTGATTGTTGGAAGAAGAAATCTATCTTTTTGGTCCTTGTATCTGTCTCTGCTTCTTTATTTTAGCTTAGAGGACAAACAAAATATAGAAAAATGGGATTGCTTGATGTGTTTAGAAATCGAATCCTGGTTGGCCACATAAGAAACCTGTGTAAGAGCTGCTGAATCTTAATCTCCCACATTCTAGTCCAGTACTTAATTTAAAAATATTGCCCATCCTGAAAATCAGGACTTGGGACTGCCCTCTCTCAGGTGTAAATCAGCATGGAAATTACCTTAGGGTTGTTTAGATGTAGCAGTTGTGGGCTCTAGTATTAGCTGGAAGTAATGAATACATTGCTGTTTTACAGCAAGCAGAATGCATCATTCATGCTACTTTCACTTTATGATTGGTTTGTAGTTTTTCACCTATACAGGGAGTATGCATGATGCACATAAAAAGGAAATCCAAACAAAAAAAACCCAACCAACCAAACAAAAGAAAAACAAAAACAACAAAAAACCCCAAAACCAAACAAAAACCCCAAACAAAAACCAACCAACCAACCAAACAAAAATAAAACAAAAATCCCAAAAAGGTGATTGAAAAACTCTGTCATCAGGTTGGTGTTTTCTGTACCTGTTTTTCTGCCTGCATCATCACCATACTGAAAGCAAATTAATTGCATGTTTCCTAAGTATTATTTCCTGTAAGTGATTACTAGCTAAAGTAAAACTCAAAGAACACTCTGTTCTTACTTGAAGGTCAGTAAGGAACCATCTGCAAAACCAGAGTTGTTTATTAATTAATGCACGTTATTCTGGGGCATTTTACTACCTTTTCAGATCAAACAAATCAGTATTAACTATTGACTGATTATTTATTTAATACTATAAATTTTATGTGTATAAAAATATCACAAGATATAATCACTTGTCATGTGAAGACTACTATCACACTGGTACATTGACATGGAACCTCAAAAACTGGGGGTGGTTTAAATGCCAGTTTTGTCATCTCTTCAGTAGCCATGTGTATACTTTTGTCAGTGCTAAAGAACAGAGATACTTGAGCAGGCTGTGAACTGTAGCACTGTAGATATTTTAGCAGCCTCATTATACCTGCAAAATTGACTGTAGCTTGCATATTTCTCTGGAGTATGCATTGGTACTGATGGTGTGCTGGACCCATGAATGCATGGGTTGTAGTGTGAGCAGAGAAAAAGAAAATTTCTTTCAGGAAATGAGGGAAAACTGAGGACCAGGTTCTTTACAATGATTGTGTGGTTTTGACCTGTGAAATTTTCATCAGACACCAAACACCACAGAGCAGACCTGCTTGAGACTTCTCAGAAGTGCTTACAGGAATAGCTGTTAACTCACTGTACTGACAGGGTCAGATTCCTGCTTTGTATGGTTTTGTGTCACTTTGTGTGCTTTCCAGTGGAGAAGTGATAAATCACACCACTGGTTCCTGCTTTGGCCTTCTCAGCACTTCTCCCTGACACAACAGTCTGCTTTCATGTGAAAAACCCCCCATAATAACTATTGACGGGAGAGAATTTTTTTGCTTTCTCTCTTTTTGTGATATTTAGGAAGATTGTTTCAGTTTCTCAAACAGCCTCCCTACCAGTAATAGCAATCTCACTATAGCCTGGTGTGGTCACTCATCAGCATCAAGAGAAAAACTTTTGGGACTGAATTTTCTAACTGCTTTATCTGACAGTGCATGAGTCAGAACAGGATACAGAACTTCTGCCTCTAGGTTTGAGCTTCACACTCAAACAAATAAAAGCAATTATAGGGAGGCTAGGGGATACATACAGAGCATTTGGACAGGAGTTCATGGCCTTGCTGGGCAATGCTAAGAAAGAATGCCAGGTGAGGAATCCCCTGCACTGTGTGCTGAGCACCCTGCTGGGATGGGCTCTGCCCCACCTCTGCTGCTCAGAGTGGGCAAACTCTGCTCTCTGCTCATGAAAATAACAGTGGGGTCTAGCTCTGGTAATTATCTGAGATTTCTGTGAAAGACTAAAGGCACAGGTGAGCATAGTGCTCTGAGTGAAATGTTAGCCTGGGCTTTATGAGATTTTTAGTTGCCACCTTATTTTGTTTGTCACTTTGAAGCACTGCTGACTTGGCTTGCTGCTGGCAGGGAATTAAAACATGCCAATGTACATTTTGATTGCCTTAAGCAGGTGGAGGGATTAATATATCTTTCTGCCCTATGATTCTTTTTTGCATTTAATTAAGAGATGTACAGATGTGCATACAATTTTTGTGATATAAATGCACTGACCTACATTTCCTCTCACATAAAAAGTATTTCTAAATAGTTCAAGGTCATAATGGCTCTTGTTTCTCAATAAGAGAAGAAAACATTCCATTATTTGTGAAGGAACATGCTAAAATATGCTTAATGGCATATTTCTTGAAACTTAAGGTACAAAAAAATTGCAAAGTCATGTCTGTTTGGTTTCAATAATTTTGGAACCCAAGGCAGTGATTATAATGGAGTGAATTATTTAAAATTCAAAGGAATAAGATCTATTAATTAATAAAATACTTTTGATCTTAGGAAATGAAAAATTAAAAGGTTTTTTTTGCAAAAATGAAGCATACCATATTTCTTGCTCAACGAAATGCAGATGAAGTAAATGTTGTTTGAATTTAAACTGTCAACTATCAACTTCATTTATTATTAATCTCTCAAGGTAATGAGATTAACATTTTTATAAATAATTGATCTGAAAAATAATCCAAACAAATTACTGGCTTGTTGACTGAATAAAATATTCCCTATTAACCTAAAGATTATAGACTGTAAATTTTTATCTACTGATAAAGTAATCTCTTTTAGATTATAGTCCATTGTTGAATATACTTGTCTTAAGAGTCTGATCAAGCTGGAAAATAAGCTCATGTGAGAATGTATGCATGGAATATAGATAACCCTTAAAATATTAGCTCTATAACAAGTAATACTCCTCAGGAAAAAGAGATTCCCATATAGATAATGCTTTTCTCAGAGAGGTGAAAGAAGTAATATGATGAGATGAAAGCAGGGCTAAACACAAGTCTGTGAAATGTGGGTTTGAGGAGCAGTGTAAGAGGAGCAACTTGAGCCCACAGGTTTGCAGCAGAGACATAAAACCAATAGCTAGCAAAGAAGTCCTGTTAGGAAAAAAGTATGAGCAAGTATGGGATACAAGGGTGCCTTCTGGTTTACTCTTATTTTCACAGCTTTTTTTTCCTCTCTGTATACATTTGTGGTGTGGGTGGGGGGGAAAAAAAGAACGACAAAAATGCTTCAGGCACAACCTTCATTCAGTTTATAATCTCCTAAAGTTCAACACTTTATTGTTTGAGAAGTTTTATTGCTTGAAGTCTACACACTGTATATGAAGAAAAAAGGAAATTCAGTTAAAAAAAAAAAAAAGCTAATTTGTGGAACATATGTTCTTGAAATCTGCAGAGCAAAACAAGTTTCCCTTTCACAGCTGATGTCTTCCCAGCAAGTGAGAATACTATTCCAGATCCATGATTTGTGATCCTATCTCTGCCCAAACACTTGAAGCATCAAAGGGCAATGACACAGTCTCTTGGACAATGGTGCAATCCCTTGGACAGTGGCAGTCACCTGGCTGAGAAGAGGCTGTATACAATGCATTGCTCCAGAATATTCCTCCCACCACTAAGAATTTGCAGTGCAGGGACTGCATGAGTCCAAGATAGGTGTCAATGAGGTAACTAAAACCCAGCAGCTTACTTATTTGTCATGTAACCAGTGACAGATGCTGTCCTCCTAAAGGCTTTTTACATAGCATGAGAAAAAAAATCTGCTGCCAAACAGGTTTCTGATCTTCCCAGATCTTTTTTCCTCCAGTTTTTTCAGTTTTCCCCCAAATCCTTGTTCTGATCAGAAAAGGAAGAACAGAGGATATGAATCTTGAGGCATGCATGACATCTTTAAGGAACCTTTCTGGCTGTGAGAATAAATACATGGCAACCACCTGCTTCCCTATGGCCTGCATTGGTTGCTGTAATGTTTTTGGTTAGGGAAACAATCATGAGGAGTTTCTGAGAACATCCTGACCCCAAGGCCTGTCTGCCCCATTGATTTATCCACTTACAGGCTGAGTCCTCTGCATCACTCTGGTGTAGGCATAAACAGACTTGAACAGACTTAAGAGCCACATGCCTGTCCCACCTTAGAAAGCACAAAGATATTTTTGTTTTGATGAGCAAGTTGAGCAGAACAATTGTGAAGACCATGGGTAACTGATTTGAAACTGGCCACTGCACACAGAGTAATGGTTAATTATGTTTTTCTTTGTTTAAGGGTTGTCTACTTACTGACATCTCTCACAGTATAGTGCCCCAAGTCCTACTAGTCACTACTTCAAGACAAAAATAGCTGGGTATCACAAATACAGTGTGAAAGTTTGTTGTTTTTGAGATACATAGGGAAAGGCCATTTAGTACATACAAAGATCTGCAATTTTACTGGCACTTAATAGAATCACAGAATCAGTTAGGTTGGAAAAGACCTCTGAGATCAATTGAGTCCAGTCTATGGATACAGACTTTACCAAGATTTTAGTTTGGAATGTGCTTGTGCTAAACAAGATCCAGTTTGCACAGCTGGAAATGGACTCTCCAAGTCACCATATTATTGGTAAATTCAAGGCAGAGGGACCAAATGGAAGTAAAACAAGGAGACATCCATGTCTGCAGCCACAGCTACTCTGGCATGCAGCACCAGTAAAGCCTTGGGATTCCTATATGCCAAAAGGGGATGACAACTCTTACTCATCTATGAGGAATCCTTGGATAATAAAGTAATTCTGCCAAAACTCTAAATATTCTTGTTTTCAAAAAAGTTTTGACAAAAATTTTTTTCTCACATTTTCAGTAATAATTGGCATGCAAATACTTTCCTGCAAGAAACCCCCTACTCATAACATTCATTGGTCTTGTCCTCATTAGGTTATATGCATATCTTCCTTCTCAATCCAATTGATACGTCCCAAAAATGAAAAGGGTTTTGGTTTTTATATATTTACTTACATACATTTCAGAATGATGCACACAGAGTTGCTGGCAGGGTAAGTTTGTCCTAAGTAAGGAAAACACAAAGTAAAGGAGAGGAGGCAGTAATTATTATAATGATTTTGTGTGTGGGAGCTGGGAAAAGACTTGAACTCAATGAACCATTATGAGTTTTACTTAAATTACAATGTAAGTAGAAGTTCCTGCACAAGCAGGAGGCTCAGTATTATGCATACAGGTATGTGCACTGGTGCCTGAAGACATCATGCCACAACCCCAACCATCAAAGTCTCCATATGTGGTAAATCACCTCACCTTTTATAACTGAGAAAGCACAAACTTCCTCTCTTTGTCTTAATTTCCTTCTTCCATTAAGTCTAAATATAGACCATAAGCTGTTCAGAAAGGCTACTATGTTTTCTACTGTTTTTTCACAGGCACTGAGCAAATATTATGGATTCAAAATCAATTTCTCATGAGGCATCCCATGGTACATGGTACATGGGATACTCCATGCATGGAGTTGTCAGAAGTTAATTCTCACAAGCCATGTGATGGGAATTATTTTTCCAGTAGCAAGTACAATGCAAGAGACAGTCAAACAGATTTTCTGAAGGATGTTTCATTTAAATAGGGAAGAGGAAATTAAGTCGGAGATAGGAAGAAAAAGAAAACACTATTGAACCTGACATTACTAGCAAGGCAGAATTAACAGAAAGGCAAACAAACCCAAAATATTACAGCAAGGAAGTGACAGATGGCTCTGAAAGCAAACATGGGATACTAACACTGTGGACCTTACCCCCCTACATTTTTGATCCCACTTACTTTCATTATTATTATACCAATATTTTATTCCAGCTACTTGATTTTAGTGATGTTGGCTTTGGTCCTTTCTCTGTGGTTTCTGTGAGCTCTTGTCTCATAGAAGGTCTAACAGTTCTGCAAACAGTGATGCTACCACAAAACAGCTTTGAAACCTCAGTTTTTTAACATTTCACTCAACATTTCTGACGTCAGCATTTTTTTAAAGATGTTTAAAATTTTGAAATAGGAATTGTTAATAACAGTATGAGCCAGTGAAAAACCGAACACAGAAATAAGCTGAGCTTTAAAAGAAACATTTTATTTGGTAAAAAATAAAGGTAATAAATTATTTCTAGGCAATTTTTGGTTTGTATTTGTACATACACAGTATACCCATAACATAGCTGCTATGTAATCCAGGAGTTCCATCTTAGGAAAAAAGGATTTACATATCAAGTAGTTTTAAATGAAACCAGCACAGTCCTTTACACCTGTCAGTATAGAAACCAACTTGGAATTCCTTTCCCATGCTCCCTACCCCCCCCAAAAAATTACACAGGAAAGTCCATTCTGGGTCTTGTGTATTTGTAGCATCCATCCCTCACACTTCTTTTGCACCTAGATTAGTATCTCAGCTTTTACTAGATTAGTATCTCAGCTTTTTTTAACCAAAGAGCACCTGATTATTATGTTTCCTGCCATGTTGGTGCACTAGCTTTCATTTTCAACTGGTAAAATGTTCAACTGGTAAAACATTATGAATATTCACTTGTGATTTCATCTTCCGATTTTACTTGTTTCCTTTGCTGTGTGTGAAGATACCTGCAAATGCTTTTCAGTTTTGTCTCTTTGTTTTTTTAGTAATTCAAATTCACGTCCATATCCTCTTCTTATGGATCATCACAGATCCATATACTCTGCTTTAAAGAAGATTGATCTAAACTCCGAAATCAGAATATTTTCACACCAGCACATGTGACATTTGAAAGACACATACTAGACATGAAGTCTAAATGTGGTGCTGCCATGGGTCAAAATCAGACATGACTCAAACAAAACAATGAAAGTACGTAGTCAACAATTACCCACAATACATCAGGTAGGAGTGCACTGAGAGTTTTAATACCAAAATCTAAGAAAACGTGTGCATGGTATGCTTTATCCTGGGATGGCCTACTTTAAAAATCTAGCATGTTTTTAATGCCTCATTGGAATAGTTCTTCAGAGTAATATTCAAGAGCTTGGGAAGCTGTAGACCATCAGTCTGAATTTTGAGCAGGTTGATTGCTAAATGAGGCAAGAACAGACATACAATAGACATGTAGGAGTCCACTGTTTGAATGCTAATTGATTAGTTGCATTCATTTCTCAAACACAATAAAATATTGTCACTGGTGCTCAGTCTTTCAAATATTTCCACTTCAACTGGCATAAATTCCATGTGTTCTGGAGAGACAAGAAGCAATTTTTTTCCCAGCTGTATTTATATATGGAAGTAACATTTTCAAAATAAGCACGTATCATGGCCCACACATCAGAAATGATTGGTTTTCCCTCCAACTACCATCTTTTGCACTTAACCATCGAATTTTTAGGTATTTCAACACACATGGTGAAAGAAAGATGCATAGCCATGACAGAAGCTTCTTCTGAAGGGATGCCAAGTAATTTTTAGCAAACCAGGTTCTCCTCCAGAAAAACACAGAGATATTTTGTAAAAATCCACAAAGACATATATGAAAAGAAATTATTTATGTCTTTTGGAAAAAGGGAGAAAATTAGAAGGGCCAAAGCCCATCTGGAACTTAACTTGGCCACTGCCAGAAAAGACAAAAAAGATAAAAAAGCCTTCTATGAACATATAAACACATCAGCAACATGAATGTTGAGGAGAATCTCTATCCTCTCTTGGATGGGGGGGGGGGGGGGGGGGGGGAACATAGTCACACTGGATGAAGAAAACACTGAGGTACTAATGCCTTCTTTGCCTCTTCACTAGTAAAACCAGTTGTTCTCTGGGTACCAGCCCCCTGCGTTGGAAGACAGGGATGAGGAGGATAATGAAACCCCCAAAGTCCAAAGGGAAATGGTGAGATACCTGATGCACCACTTAAACACACATATCCATGGGGCTGGATTGCATCTACCCAAGGGTACTGAGGGAGCTGGCAGAAGTGCTCACCGAGCCCCTTTCATTTACCAGCATCCTGTTTAACTGGGAAGATCCCAGGTGAGTGGAAGTTAGCAAATGTGATGTCAACCTACAAGGACCAAGGAGGATGCAGGAAACTACAGGCCTGTCCACTCTGATCTGAGTGCCAGGGACACCATTTCCCACAGCATTTCTCTGGAGAAACTGGATGCTCATGGCTTGGATGGGTGCACTGTCTGTTGGGTACAAAACTGGCTGTACGGTCTGTTGGTGGATGGAATCCATTGCCATTGGCAGCCAGCACAATGGTGTTCCCGAGGGCTCAGTGCAGGAGCCAGTCCTGCTTAGCACCTTTACTGATGATCTGCGTGAGGAGATCACATGGAGCCTCAGTCAGTTTGCAGATGACACCAAGTTAACAGGGAGTGTTGACCTGCTGGAGGGTAGGACGGCTCTGCAGAGGGATCTGGACAGGCTGGATCAGCAACAGCGTGGAAACAAGACCAGGACAATGATTGTTCCCCTGTGCTTGGCACTGGTGAGGCCACACTTTGAACAGTGTGTCCAGTTCTGGAACCCTCACTACAAGAAGGACATTGAGGTGCTGGAGTGTGTCCAGAGAAGGGCAACAGAGCCCAAAGCGTCTGCAGCACAAGTTTTATCACTTAATTAGTCAACATCACAAAAGCAAACTCAGAACTACCAGCTTTGCTTAACAGCAAAGGAGCCCTGTTCTGAGCAAGAGCAAATGTTTTCTCCATCCTGTTTATAAGTACAGAAAAGCATTCTCAGAACATGCAACATGTTTAGCATCATGTGAAATGTGACAGTTGTAGACCTAACTGTAACTCTTAGAGCTGAAAATTGTGAAAGATTTCAGACCCCGAGTAAAGGTACCCAGACATCTATCTATAAGCACCACTCTGAAATAAGGAATGAAATGGCAAGACAGTCCTTTGAGCAATGCAGTCTCCTCTTGTCACTGGGGTGCTAATGGAATACATACTTGTGCAAGTGAAGGCAAAATTGGAGGAACATGCTTCAATTACCCATGAACTACTGCAGCTTTATGTTGCTCTAACTCTCCTGACTTAAATGAAAACAAACTAAAAAACCCCAAGTACTGTACTGTGCAATACAACACTGATATGGGGAATAACTTACACTAAGTACCATGGTAACCCTACTGATCTCTCTGCATTACCCAGTTGCAAAGCTACTTGTTGATTGTACAGCTTACCCCACATAGTGCTACAAATGAAAAAAAACATATGTATTTATCATACAGCTTGGTAGAGTCAATTTAAATTTTATTTTTACATTGTCCTGCAAGAAATTTTAGTATTTTTTGTGATGTCTTCTAAACCGCAATATGTTTTAATACATCTCATAAAGCTGAAAAATGATCAAACAGTTGTTGTCTTTGAATAGTAATTTTTCACCTATGCACAAACATCTAGTGCCTGATAAGCTTTTTGTTTTTCTCCAGGTTTGTCACAAATACTACTATCCTCATTTATTAGACAGCTGGCAACTCACTTTTTCTTGATTTATAATCTTTCTTCACATCTAGTTCGTGTTTGTTAGCATGAATAAAGAGGGCAGTGCAAGGTCATTAATAAGAGATCAACCAACAATTCTGCAGTCTGAGAGGCAGCAAAAGCTGTTTATTACGAGGCTGAAGAAATGAAGCAATTTATTCACTGTATATTATGACTGTATGCAGGGGTAGTTTATTTGTGACACGAATTGAATGAGCACTGTATGAGGAACCTGCATCTCCCAGCTACACTGCCTTCTGCACCCAGCAGTGCTCCTGAGGGAGCTCAGCACCCTCAGCACTGCCTAACTCTACCCAGCTTTCACAGAGATGTGTGGCAGTGCTAATGTTGTTTTATTTAATGCAGGAATGATGTGACATTTCTTATGGATTTCACAACTCCCAAGCCATGTGGCCAAATGACCGTCACACATGGCAACAGCTATTACTTCACAGCCTTACAAAACTGGGAGTGCACTGGGTGTGTGCGGGTTGTAAAACTTGTAACATGAAATGCACATTTAGGACACACTGAATGAACTGCATCTCTTTGGAAAGGCAGAAACATCAAGACAAGCTTTGGGAAAAAAGACGTTCAAAAATACAAATTCCAACTTCTCCCTCCAGAAATCTGCACATCCTTTTTCTCTGCTGATAGACGGATTTTTTTTTGCCACCTACATTTTCCTTCTTATTTTATGGGCAACTGGGTTCCCATGGAGACATGAGGCTATCACATCAGACATCAGTACATCAGACAGTACTGGGTGAGCATTTTCCCACTAACACAGGCTCTGGAGGGAACAAATGAACACTTGGTCCTTGCAATATCTGTGGACCTCCCCAGTGTGCTTCCCAACCTTCAAAGCTGTAGCTGCAGGCAGGGCATTAAGCTGCTCTTCCCATGGTGTCAAGCAGAGCCTTATCCTCCCCAAGCAGCACTGGGTCTTGTTACATTCCTGAAATAGGGATGTCAGTACATTAAGAGTCTGATCCTACTTCCCCTGAGGTCCATGGAATTCATTTTCATTAACCTCGGATCAAGCCTGAGCACAGACCATTCCTATGTGGGAATTCTGAGAAGAGAGCTGAAAATGAAAAAAAAATGCTAGTTCTACGAAGATTTTCTTTTTGCACTATCAAATCTATGAGCAGGCTCTTCACTGAAGGATCTTAATCTTCTCTGCAGGTAAAAAACAGCAGTACATATATCTACAAACACAGGTGACTTGGTAAATTAAAATATCTGCCTTATGAAGACTCTTTAATTAGCAATGTACTTTGAAAAATACAGTAAATATTTCCAAATTTTATGAGTACAGATTTCCCAAAGCTTATTCAATATGGACAGAACTTGCTCTTCTAAACTTGGCCCAAGACCCTTGTTCTCCCTCTTTCATTTCCTTCCCAAATATAGTTCTGCCTACAAGCATTTGTCAGAAATCACTAGAGTACAAAGGAAAACTAAAGATCTTCCCAAAACCAACCCCACCATTTTTAGCACCAACTGCACTTCAATTCAGGTACTAACCTGGGCAAATGTCCAACTGGCTAAAAATTATTAAATGTTTTAAAAAGTACAGTATGGCATTGCTGGTGTCTGCCCAGCTGTGGAAGTACATTGTGCCCATGCTGAAAACATGCCTTGAGAGCTAAGATACTCTTTATCTTGGGTCTGAACATGTTGCCTCTGTTGGGACAGAATATTTAAATATAAATGTTTCTTTGGGAAAAATAGTAACTATGGCATTTCATCAAGGAATGAACAAAGTGCTCACCAAGAAATCTATAAAATCTTTTGTGATCACAAGCAATGGAGTGACCTAAACTTTCAGGAGAGGACTGAGATGCAAGTCTTTGTCAGTCATATAAATAATTAGCATCCCCACAATGAAATAGTTACTGCTATGATGTATGAGCCCTAAAAAAGGTGCCTAAGAGCTTGAATAAAAAGCTGACACTGCTTCATTGAAATCACTGACAGTAACTATGAAAAATGGGAACAGTAACTATGGTGACTTCATGGGAACCCGAGCAGGTTCTCAGTGAGAAGTACATTTCCATTTAAAATCTATTCCCATGGTCACAGGTAGATAAGACAAATTGACTTCATCTAACTGGTGCATTTTTGCCTTTTTGGTATTTCTTTCTGAAGAATGATGACGAGACCTTTATGGTGGACTCCTCCATAGAACACTGTGGGACCTTTCAGATCTGAGACTGAAGTTTTCTCCTAAAACTCTTTCCTGAAACACAAAGATCTGTATAAGAATTCTAAGCTTTCAGAAGTGAAATTTCAAAAAAAATTGAATTTTAAACAAAACTGTCACAGAATATCTTACAGCTAAATGGTTATGGAGTCCTTCTAAGACACGAACTTCACACCCAGGACAGGCTAAGCCAGTTGAATGTTCTGGCTGTGCACTGCAGATGAGAAGTGAATGCCATGCTGCTCCCCAAACACATCACCACACCTCTGATTTTGTGAGCACTAACCTGTAGTCACCTATTACTGAGAAATTTTTTATGATACAGAGGCTCAGATAAACCAAACGTCCCTTAGACTGCAGTTAGGTACCTCAATCCCTTCGCTGAAGTTTAACACTTTCTACTATCACCCTTCACTGGTACTTTCTTTGTCTTAAGAAAGGTGCCCTATCATTTGATGTGTTGATTTTTACAAATCTCACTTAGCTACCTAATTCCTTGCAAGCTTGTAATAGTCATCCTGACATACGGCCATTAAAGCCACAAAATACCTGGCCACACTTAAAGACCACAGTTGCAAAAATATCTGCCAACACTTTAAACAGACTGTTGCATGTGAAACTCAAAAACTTACCTGAGAAATGGAAGTCCACAGAATATTTTTTAAACACCAAATACAAAAATGTAATAAAAAAGCTTTTTTAGTGAAGACATTACAGAATGCTGGCATGCTGTACAAATGTGATTAATGCACTGAAATTTAAACTAGTTGTAGGGTTATGTTCAAGGCACCTTTTCTAGAAATAGCTGTTTTAATGCTCATTCTACATTCACACTAGTTTAACCATGTAAACAAGTCCGTGAAAACTCAAATTAAGGTCACTTTCAAATCTGTATACCAAATACTTCAGAAAAATATCATATTACACAGAAAATTCAATAAAGTAAGACAGATCCATCTACTGCCCAAATAGTTCAATAGATGCTAGGAGGTAAACTATTAACAAGATGAAACCTAAAAGAGGTTTCCAAAAATTAAAGGTAAGTAACATGCAATGCATTAACATTTCTGTTTATCATTTGAAAGTGTACATAAATGCTGAAAAAATACTATTTACTATTCCTAATGCTATCCTATTTTTGACGGGCAAATCTTTGGAGACAATATTATCTGAAGTTTAAAAAACATCCCCCATCTTTTTTACCCCACATTTATTAATCTTAAAATATACTAGAATGTATTTTCTTCACAAGGAAAATGTATAAAATTAATCTTACAATATCAACACTATAAACAACTTCCTTGAAACATCTTCTGGACAGAGAATTTCTGTGAAGATTTAAGTATAACAATTCTAGAATAATTACTTTTAAAAATATGTACATTCGTTCCAATGTCCTAGACCCAAGAAGAAATCCAAGTAAACTCTACAAAAGTTAGCCACAAGTCTTTGTCCACTTAAGATTATGTCCAGCTTTGCCAGTCTTGCTGTATTACAATATAATCAACAAAATTATAACATTACTTGTTTTTGTGTAGGAAGTTCCCAAACTTTTGCATAAATCCTCTCAGCTTGTTTTCATTAGGCTGCAATGGGTGGTAAGCAGCTGAGTTGTAGCTGACCATGTGATTACTCCTGCCATAATTATTCCCTAAGGTCTTGGTTTTGATATCTGAGAGATGTGAACTGCTGTTGGCTGCATTTCCTGCAGGTTGGCTGGCATTTTCCATCTTACAGAACGGCTCAAAGCGACTGTAAACACGCCTTTCACTCAAACGAGACCTCAGCTCTTCTTGGTGCTTTGAGCCTGTCAGCTGTGGTGCCACTGAACTTGCTCTTTGGAGAGCAGAAACAGGAGCGCTTTCGGAAGTAGCATTTGTGGAGATCTCCTTCGCATCTTGATACTGAATCTGTTCTGTATTAAATCTTGGAGTAGATGGATCTCCTGCAGTTTCTATGAATTTACTTTCAAGGGGGCACAAGAGAGGACACTTTTTATTGCTCTCATCAGATGGAGGTTTTGGAGATTTCGGTGACTTCGGAGACTTTGTTGGACTCCCGGTGACATCTTCTTTACTTCTGTTCAAACTACCTTGAGAATTTGATGATGAATTTCTTTTTCTCCTTGGGGAAGAATCTGTTTTATTTTCAGAAATCTTCGGTTTTTGATTTTCATCTTCAGAAACCAATGTGTCAGAACTACTACACATTCTGTAAAAGGCAGGACCTTTGTTTTTTGACAAGGTTTCCTTCTTGTCTGGTGTGAGATTAAGAAGTGATCGCAGTTTCTGGGATCCTTTCTTCAGAAAACTTGGGGAATTCTTACTTTCTTTCTTCGATGTGCAATCCTTACTGGACTCCTCCCTGCTAGCTTCAGTGAGAGCTGCCATGGAGATTGCCTTGCTAGCAGTTGGGCTCTTCAGCTCTCCTTTCAGGTCCTTTTCCTCCTGTGGTGAGTGACTGGTTACACTGTGCAAACTTTTAGCACTCTTCAGCATGTCTTCTGGAAGTTTTGGACTAACTGGCTGCTTAAGTCTATGTCTAGTCAATGTGCTGTAAACATAATTGGATGCATGTTTGTTGGCACCAGGATCCAATATGGACTTGGAATTAAACATGGGAAAACTTCTCCTTTTGAGCATATTTTCATTTTGAAGGTTCTTCATATTTTCTGCATGTTTGTCTGTACACAGCGTTGTGTACAAATACAGTGATGAGTCGCCAGCTGCATTTGAATTTACCCTAGGTTTTGTGTCATCTGCAACCTGAATTCTGTGGCCTGTTGGTGCATCTGATTTAAGAGGAGAGTTTGTGCTAAGCTCCTCTAAATTATTATCTGTTCCATTTTCCACACTGGGAGCATGGTTAGATGTCCCTTTGGGTGTTGCACTCCCCTCTGACCCAATTATAGTTGAATTTGAAGAACTTGCACAGCTGCTTACTTCCTGCTGTTCAGGTAAAGTTGGCTGAAACACCAACGACGACCGCAAGCGAGAATGAGAGTAGAGCGCATGAGCTTTAATATTTTCAGCTGTGTCATAGCCATCATATCGGTCACCCAAGGCTGACCCATTTGACTCTACTGGACAATCTGACTGGTCATTCAAGTAGGACTTTATTCGCCAGTTACGTAGGAATGATTTTGTTGTGTGCTCAAGGGTTGGCATCCTCTGCTGCAGATGGCGGATATGATTGTCTGTCCCATTAAAAGACCTCCGTACAATTGAATTTCTCTCTGCAAGATTTACCTTTGGTCGTGAGAACTGATCAGCAAAACTCTGCTGGGGAACATTGTAGTTATTGGCATATCCTCCTCGTAATGATGACACAATACTAAGGCTATCAGATGGCATTTTCCAAGTATTTGGTAGATTGTTTGCTCTGTTAATAGCTCTGTTGAGCAATAGGTAAGGTGTCCTTTCTGGCTTCTCCCCAGCATAACTATGTCTCTTCCAGTGCTCATTTTTTTCACTAGGTTGATACTGCTGCATTGAATTTTGAACATTAAAAGCTGGATTAAATGGTTGCTTATTATAGGCTTGATTTCTCAAGCCGTATTTATCTATTTCATTTACTGCATATCTTCCACGACCTTTCCAAAGAGGATCTATCTTGAGAACATTGTCTTGCCTACCAAAAAGGTTTCTTTGGCTAGAAACTGAAGCCAAGGAAGACACTGAATGCTGGTATGTGTCATTATCCCAGAGCGTCTTGCGACTGTTCACCCGCACTAATTCTGGGGCAAACGAGCTGGGAACGGAAGAACGGGCATACAGCGTCCTGAACTCTTCATCAAAGGATTCAACAAGCTGTCCTGTGATAACTTGAACCATGCTGAGGTTGGTTTTTTCAAATGACCACATAAAGCTGAAAGAACAAATGACCATTAGATACAGTTCTTTTGAGCTTAAGTATTATACAAGTCTTTCTTGAGAAGAAAGTTTTTACACAAACCTTAGGTTTGTAAAAGTACCTTTTAAATAAATAAGTTGAGGGTATGATTCATGTAATTTAGACTCAGAAGGTCTAATCTAACATCAGATTAATTGAGATGGAGTTTTTTCCACTGATTTCAGTGGGAGCAGCAATCAGTCTATAACTGCCCTTACAATTGCCCTTATAAGAAGTATTCTAAAAAAGAATTCACAAATGTAGAACAGTAAAGTACAAATACCTAATGGAAAAAAATCACTTCTACAAAGTCTATGGCAGGACTAACCTGTACTCACTGAATTACCTCTTCTGTCAGAGAATGTTACTGTGTGATTATGTTGTGAAAAAAATACATTTGAAATAACATGCAGGAGTGTTTCAGCAATTTTGAAAGTACTTAATTCTAAAGATTTTCAAAAAGATCCATCTCAGAATTTGAAAAAAGTTTACATTTTCTAATATGCACATTGCATTGGATATGAAAATTTCTTTTAATTGGAATGATAATGCTTTGATAATGCTTTTTACTTTTTTCTGCTGTAAAAGACTGAACACATGCTCAAAGCTAAGTAGCTGCAATTAACTTACAGATACTAAATGAGATAAAATAAATTAACATGTACATTAATTAAGGATGCTGCAACAAGGCTAATATCATGGAGCGAAAAACATACAATTTCTAGGTTACAGAAAGAAAAAATTGTTTTGAAATCCTAGTTTTCACGAAGAAAGGAAAAAATAAAGAATTCATTTATTTGCATTTTTCTTCTAGATGTTAGAAAATGGGTTAGTTTTGTTCACAAAAATAGCTTACTGATTACGGGATTTTTTTTTTGATGTTTTTGTATTTTTCAGGAAATTACAGCGTATCAAGATTAAATCAAATCATGCTGCGTAAGTTCTTCTCCTATTAAAGTTCACAATTAAGAACAACATATAATATTAGACAAAACCCCTGAACTTTAAATTGAGTTCAGTGACAGAGTTCAGAAAGATTTGTTTTTCCTGTTACAAATCACTAGATTCTTTTACCAAGGTGGCCTAATTTCTACAGAAATTGATGATTCCAGCCCCTGTGGTGCAAGGTGTTCAGGCAGTGTTGTTTTTCAAATTGGAATGAGAAAACCTATCCCATTCTCAGAGACTATGAAGTGTCATCTCACACAGTGGTGTGGAGATGTCAAAGCATGCAGGCTGTCCCTGAAGTCTCTTACCCTGAGTCATTTATGAACTTGTCACTTACCTCACTACCATTTATACGTGTCAGTCTGAATTTGGGGCTGCTGAGTCTTGGAGGAAATAAAAGGTCAGATTTTCAAAAGCTTACAGTGGTGGAAATCTGTGAAAGGCAGTGGCTGTGGATCTGGTACCCAGGCACTATGCTGGCAGAAACTAACTTACTTGGGCAAAGGAGAAAAGTGTAGCATGAAAAGAAGGAAAATATTTAAATATATGTGAGTTAAGACTCTCTCTGCTTTAACTTAGGTTTTTTCCAGCTCTGCAAGGCTGTTAAGTTCTTCCAGCCTGTTTTGTTCACATACACTGAAAATATAAAGGAAAACAGAATACAGAAACTTAGCCAAACACAGAAAGAGACATGGGCAAATTTGAATTTGACTATCATATACTAGAGAGCCACAGAATCAGTCTCTAATGTTAGCTTTAGATTATTACATGGAGAAACTATCTTATGAAAAAATTTTGACACTCACTTCTCTGGAGTGAATGTTAAACAAGAATAATTCAGAAAACATAAGACAAATCAGGATTTTTTTATTTTTACAACTCTTTGGCTGTAGCAAAACCTATATCCTTTATTTCTTATTTGTGAAAAATGAACAGAGGATCTCTTAGGCTAGTTATCAATCAGTATCTATGAAAGCTTGTTAAATTACAGAAAACAAAATCAAATTTACTCATGTGATTCCCTAGAAGAATTTTCACAAATACAAAACCCCAAAACTTGCTATAGCAGCAGTACTGAGATGACAGGTTTGCTACAGACATTTCAGTGATTGATCTTACCTGTAAGAACCATATATGACTTTCTTACAGTCAACAAGAATGAATTTTTGTTCCATTTTTCCATGGAATTTTGCTCCTGTTTTAGAATAGTAATCTTGTCCTTTCACTGTCCGCACCCTCATATTCTGAAAAAAACAATCCAAACACTTTATTTCATCTACTGTAGTCCGTGTTTAACATTCAGAGGGCTAAAATTCAGAGGAGCAGTAGGAGAAAAGTTAAATTATTACATATTAATAAATTCTGCAAGGAATGAAATGCTGATCCAACTTATCACCTAGGGACCAAAATGGCTGGTTACTGTTTTGGCTTCAAGACTGATGAGATTCCTTAGGCCTCAGAAAATGAAATTCTGCTTTTCCATAGCGATAACTTCAGAAAAGAGGTTCTGGCAGAAAACACCTTCAACAAAGGGAAAGAGGTTTTGTACTTCAAAAAAAAATTATTTCCATCAGCTGATGCACATGTTTATATGATTTCCAAGTACCTCAGCTAATCATAGAGAACACTTAAAAAAGCCAGGATCACTTTTGTTTTAATTGAACAAGGCTGTTGTATCTACAAATACATATACCCTACTCTGAGATCACCCACTGAATGATACCACCTGGTGCTAGAATCCCTTGCAGATTTACCACCAATAAAATTTATCTATCAGCTTTGCACCATGAAATCAATCCCATTTTTAAATTCAGAGACACTAACACAACATGCATAGGTAGCACAAACTCAATGCAGCAGCTGATTTTGAATTCCATTAAGCTTTATGCTTTATTCATGCAAACTCAGTAAATGGCACTTGGGAAATTTTCCACACTGGATCTCAAAGATATGGTGAATTTTTATCCCAGATTACTGATGAAACTAAATTACTGATGATTCAGCTAAGTCAGCATCTTGTAATTTTTCTCTCTCTTCTGTCACTTGGGTTTTTATGCTCATAGAAACAGAAAATTTGAAAGAAGTTGTTACTATACCTTAGGGACTGCACTAATAACAAATTTCTAAAAGTTCTTATGGGGATGTAGAAAAAAAGACACATTTAACAGAAATTGTTACACAAAAGGTGCTTACTTGTCTAAAATTTATATTCAATGCAAACCAACCCACAAGCAACTACTTCCTGTAAATATGAGACAAAATGCTTCACGAGAGATAAAAGCAGCTTGGAAGATAACTGTGAATGATCACAATATTTACTGTAGTTTCTAGCCTTGGAATATTTTTTCTCGCAACCCTAAGCTTTCCAGTGGGAGTAAAATCCATAATTTAGTATTGGCAGTAAAAACCAAGAATCTACATGATTAGTACATACTCTGTACATATGGAAATGGTGGCATGTAAGAGCTGTGAGTAGACAGGAATGTCACACTTCAACAGGACTGCCACAAGGGCAGGCTGCAGATCACAGCAGATGTGCTCTCTAAAGGTCAGCTATGGGTGGAAGGGTTGCTCATGAAGCAAATGGAAAAGACTGTGTACATGGTAATTCCAGCAAAATCAGGAGGATTAAATAAATATGGTAGGATAGGATAGGATAGGATAGGACAGGACTATTTCAGATGGAAAGGAGGAACAATGATCATCTACTCCAACTACCTGACAAATTCTCGACTGACCAAAAGTTAAAGCAACTTATTAAGGGCATTGTCCAAATGCCTCTCAAGCACTGATGGGCTTGGGGCATCGATCACTTCCCTAGGAAGCCTGTTCCACTGTGTAACAACTCCCTTGGTGCTTCCTGATGTCCAGTCTAAACCTCCTGTGGTGGGCTGCACCATTCCCACACATCCTGTCACTGGATACCAGGGGGAAGAGACCAGCACCTCCTTCTTCACTTCCCATCCTCAGGAAGCTGTAGAGATGTTCAAACTTACAAATTCATTTAAAATTCCAGTCTATAAAGTGTGACTGAGTTTGCAATACAGTGACATAAGCCTTCATTATCTATGGGAGCATTTCTACATTTGCCTAAAACATATGAAGTACTGGTAGATAGAGGCTGTAGAAGTTTTAAAGATAGCATCTACTACAATCCAATTAACTTTATCTTTCCAAACAGAAAATTCAAAAATTAGGATAAAATATCCATGATATGAAAGCACATTTCCAAATAACACATGCTTTCTAAATCAGTGTGTATTTCAGTGTTGGTTTCTTGAAACTTTTATCAAATGAAAAATCCAACCCCAGAAGCAAGAGTTACACTTAAAAGCTGCTGAGTTGGAAAATTAGGGTTTAACTCAAGTTATCAAAGTTGCTTAAACTTCATTTACTGTTAGGAGAGTTTTTGCTTTGCATTTTTGTCAAGCTTTGAAAAAGCTCAGCTCCATTAAAATGTACTCAATTCAACTCAGTTAGAATGTACAAAGCCAGCATTTAAGAATTACTTTTGTTCATCTAGCAAATGTAAAACATGTCTAACAAATATAAAACATAAAGTTTATCGCTTAAATAGATAAATACAAGAAGTATTATCTAGAAGTGCTGTAACATTTTAAAAGGTAAAAAATTTAAAAGCAAAAATACAGGTGGATACTTAGGTCTATTTTCAGAAATAGCTACAAAAGAATTAGTAACAACCCAATTTGCATTACTGAATGCCAGGTTAACATAAATTTGCATCTCTAACTGCTAATCACTTTTGCCAACCTAATGAGCTGTCTTTTAAGTTTTCTGCATTCCAATTAGAAGTTTTCTTCTTGACGAAAATCAATTTTTGTGCTTTTCCAAATGATTTTGTTGAACTTTGAACAAGCGCACTGAAGAAAATAATTTCTTCACCAGCAGCTACTCAAGCTTCAACTAATTATGTTAAAAGCTTTTATTTGAAAGATAAACACTACAGAAATAGTAATTCCTGAAAAAGAAGAAAATACTGAAATTTACCCATTCTAAAGATAACCATAATAGTAACCCCTTACTTTAATAAAATCCTGTTAATTAGTAATGAAATTTGCATTTACTTTGATGATTGTTTTACCCAGCTCTATATATCACATAATTAGATGTGTTTTTCAGACATATTTAATTATATTTAATCATATTTATGTCATTATAATTTGAAAAAGGTAACTTGAGAGCAGCTTATACATTTTCAAGTACCCATAACAAGTAATGCTGGCCTAAAGACATGCCAGTTGAAATGTTACTTAGATAATGTCTGATCAGTATTGGACAGGACATAATTTGGGAATCAATGCTGGAGGCACAACCAAGTCTAATGGCTTGCAAATTACCATACTACACCCAAAAAAACCTTTGCCTTAGGTACACATAAGTTGATATATAAGTTTAAGTAGGCATATGTAAAAAAGGAATACAATTATTTACATTAAATTCCTGGGAGGTTAAAAAAAAATTGTAGTCACTGTAGTCACTCTTGCTTTTGTTTGCCTTCTCTTCAGTATTTTTCCCCTTGTAGCTTTTCTATCCCTATCCCCTGATTCTGAACTCTTTTCTTCCCTTGGTAGGTCATCCATTACCAGATGGGAACGTGACAAGTGGCAGAGATCATGCTTACCTTTCTCACATAACACTTCCTTTTCCTGCACAGTTCATCCAGCATTCTTCACCAGCTTTAAACCCTCTAATTAAGGTGCCAGGAATGCACGCTTTTATTAATCACCCAAAATCCCAAATCACCCAAACCATATCTGGAATATGGAAACAATGCATTTCACTTGGGATTAGAAGCAGTAAGCATACACATACTGAATTACAAGCCCCATCTGGTAAGAAATGCTGGGCAGGATGAAACTCCTGCCTGGCTTCATCCTCAGGCTATAGGACTGTCCTAACACCAGTGTGCTCATCACAGCATCATTGTGGGGAAAGCAATCACTCATTTACAAATGGATCTCCTCTCTTGTCCAAGAGTTTACAGGACACTCAGGAACATTTAAAACATCCAGTGGCTGCAGTTTAAGGATAGCCACCAGTGTTATCCAGTTAAATGACCCAATGATGAACAAGAAACAAGCTCTAACCTCTTTTCTGTACATTTTCTGTACATTTTCTTTACATTTTCATTCCAGAGAGTGCCGCATAACCATGATTTAAAATTTTGAAGTATTATTCACCACTACACATTTATTTTCCTTAGTAAAATCTCTCAAATATGATAACTAGGTACAGTGAGTATACTGGTCTCAAACATTTCATTTCAGCACTTTTTATTTGTAGGCACTGCTTTTATCGGTGTTCCATTACTTGCCCTGTATTTGCTGTCAAAATATGCACAAAGAAGAAAATGGATGTCTACCTAACATTTGGCCTAACAGTTTCAAAGGAAAAACAGTCAAATTTCTCATACTGTTCCTCATTACTATAATTATTTATTGTCCTGTGCCTCTCTTCTCTAGTAAGACAAAAGAGGTCACAGAATGATAGAATACCAGATTGGAAGGGACCTCAAGGATCATCTGATCCAACCATTCTTTGCCAAAGTACAGTCTGGTCAAGATGGCCCAACACCTGCCCCCTTGACTCTTAAACGTGTGCAGTGTTGAGGAATCCACCACTACCCCGAGGAAATTATTTCAATTATTTTCACAGTGACAGGTCTCACTGTGACAAAGTTTCCTCTTGGAATCTCTCCTGGAGTAACTTGTTCCCAAGATCCTTCATCCTTTCCATGTGACTCCTTGTAAAAAACGAGTCTCTATCCTCTTTGTAGCCTCTCTTTCCATGCTGGAACACAGTGATCAGGTCTCTCTTTCTCTTCTCAAAGCTGAAAAAACTCAATTCTCTCAGCCTTTCCTCATATGGCAGCTTCCCAGTCCTTGGATCATCTTTGTGACCCTTCTCTGGACCTTCTCCAGCCTGTCCAGATCTTTTTTAAGTAGTGGGGATGAAAACTGAACACACTACTCCAAGTGCTGAGCAGAGTGGGACAATGACTTGTTAATCTCTGCTGGTGATGGTGTTGCTGATGCAGCCCAGCACCCTGCTGGCTTTCCTGGCAGGAGCAGCACACTGCTCACTCACACTGAGCTTGCCACAGGCAGAACCCCAGCTGGCTATACCCCAGCCTGTGCTGCACTCCTGGATTATGCTTCCCCAGGTGCAAGACTTTATCCTCATGCTTCCTGAACTTTGTAAGGGCCTTGCTAGCCCACTCTTATAGCTAATCCAGGCCCTCCTGTAGGGTGCCTCTCCCTTCCAAAGTGCCCATTTATTCACTCCATCTGGTATCACCAGCAACCTTTCTCAGGGTACGCTTGATCCTCTCATCCAGATGACTTATGGGGACATTAAACAGCATTGGGCCCAGAACTGATCCCTGGATGACTCCACTTGTGACAGACTGTCAGTTTAAAAAGTAGCTATTGACCACATATGTGCTGTACAAATGCCAAGTAGTTTTTAAGTTTGCTTCTATTCTGACTCTGAATATGACTCAATGACCACTCAAGACTTGACTGGAGTCTGGCCCTTATCACAGAAGTTCGCCCACAGATACAACATCATGCTGCAAGTGCCTATTTAATAACCAAATTTGCCTTAGATGTGGAAGTACTGGAAAATTTTTCATGATTTTGGTAACACTAGTGAGGAAAAACAGGCTGCAAGCAGGTCTCAAGAGCAGCTCCTACTGTGTATTTAAACATGCATATCTGGGAGTAGATTTCACAGAAGGAAAGTAAAATCAATTAGTGGTTTAATTTTCCCTTTCCCTCAATTCATTAAAAATATTAAGAGGATTATCAGGTAATAAACAGGTCCTGTCAAACAGCTTTCAATATCCTCCTGTAGCAAAATGATTCTTCATTATTAGCAGAAGAGTAAAAACGAGGCTCCTACAGAGCATAGAACCTCCACCGTCTCACCTCATATCAAATAAGATACCTGTCAGTAGCAGAAAAAAGAATTACTTATTAGTTTCTGAAAAATCACCTGGAAAAAAAACGTAACAACTCTTCATCTCTCTATGCAAATGAATTGCTAACCAAGTAAGTCAGACCAGGGACAAAGTTAATCAAAGAAGCTTAGGTAGAGGGAAAAAAAAAAAGAAGAAAAAAAAAAGAAACAAACCAATTAATTACTGAGGACAAATGGAGTACAGCCAGAAAATGAATGAAACTGGAAAAGAGTAATGGGAAAGTACAGGAAAGGAATTATTCAGGCTTCACTGATGGATGTGATGTCAAGATTGAGTAAAGTACTGAGTAAATATTGAGTAAAAAACAACCTACATGAAAAGATGCTGCAGGAAAGACTAAAAATTATTCTAGTAACCCCTGATTTCCTAGTTTCCTACATGGAATTCACAAAATAACAACAGAATATATGGTCCATCCATTTTTTCAGCTGTATGTTTCAAAAAAGAAGAAAACATGCCCTGAATTTGGAGTTAGACTTCAGATGAGAAAAACTCTCTGCACAGACATTTAATGAAGATTTATGAACAAAATCCTCTTTCTTTTCCATACAGAAGACTACTTAGTTGTAAATGTGAATTAAAAAATACAGTATTGTTCATTAGTGCATTTCAGGTTTTTTACTGATTCAAAGGGAGAGAAAAAGAGACAGAGGTGTTGAGTCTGAAACACTTTGCAGAAAACTCATCACAAGTGTAAGGACTAAGAAGCATCATCCATACTCCAACAAGACTGAACCAAATCATGCCAGACAAGAACAAGACCAATGCTGCTGGTGCTACATTTTCAGGAAAAACAACAGACCCACACAGCTCTGTTCTCTTCTTACCCTTCTCTTCACTGAATAGAAGGGCAAGACCAGAAGCCAGGAGTACAAAAAGTTGAAGATGTTTATCTTTTTTCTGAACCTTGAGTAATGTGAAAAAGGGAAAGAGAGAAAACATCTTCAAAATACTGGCTATTCTTTCATAGTCACCTGCATTTCCCTTTTATCCTCTAAAAAGGCACAGGAGTTAATCTGCAGGAGTAGTAAACTGCTATTCTCAGAGCAACAGTCACTGGGAGTAGCCCATGGATGAGAAGACCATTAATTTGAACAGCTTTATTACAAGCTAAACTGGAAACTCAGCACAAAACAGGATTATTGCTTAGGTCTTTGGCATATATTTTTTATTTTCTGATTAAACTCAAAGTATTCTAAGTTAACCTTGCAGAATAAAGATGTATTTTATTTCTCCCACCAAAACCCAGAAACCTATAAAACACAGTCTCACTGAAGAGGCTGCATACGAACCTCTCCAATCCCCACTAATCCATACAAAATCCACTCTGATCTATGTATATTAAATTTTCAACCATAATATAAATACCTAGAAGTCTATAAAACTGCCTTAAAAAGACAACCTTGAATCCAAGGAAGGTAAGCTTTTGAAACAACTGTTCATGGAAACAGTTTTCATATTTTGAAAGTGCATATGGCATTTTTGAGACATCACTTGAATGAGACAATCTTAATTGATTTTTTATTTTTGAAGGAAAAAACTCATTCCATATATGGACATAGACCATTTTTGGCAACCTCTATGGTATAATTAGCCCAAGTAATCAGCAAATGGTGATATCTCAAGTTCCAGAATATGGAAGTACTGCCAAATACTGACTTCATGAAGGCAATCACTACCAGTGTTTATAAAACACCACAGTTTTGGTGGTTTTTCCTCAGAAGTTCCCATCACTCCGTGTATTAGGCAACCAGAGACAAAGAAACAAGCACAGCAAGTAGAATGGGAATACTTCTGAGGATATAACACTACAGAATAAAAAAGGGTATAAAATAGAGTTTGCTCCAAACATCTACCAAAAAGTCTTCTTTATCCTCACAAATACACCACATCTCTCTGCGATTCCTGGACTGGGTTCTTAGAACAGGCAAGCAATTTCAAATGGAACTATGAGTTAAGGCAGTGCTCAGAACTTTGCAAAAAGACTTTGACAACATCCTTGGAACTTCTTTATTACTGCCAGCAGTACAGTAAACCTACAAGTATTTATGAAGCACTTACGTCAGTTCAGTGCAACTCATGGTTTATATTCTAATCCCTGATAAATGTTTAGGCAGTGCAGGACATCTCACCAAAATGTAAATGTCATCTTGTAATCTCTCTTACAGGATAAAATTACATATTTAATGTGTAAAAGGAATAGGACAAAGCACAGACATGGAAATATGGATTTTCAGGAAAACACTACAAAAATAGAATCTTGGGCCTCCTGAAGTATTTTAATGCAGAACCTTAAAGAAGAAATCATGAAATGGAGTACGCAAATTTATCTAAGTCTTATGACTTTATCTGCAGGCAACTATAGGAGAAAGGATAAAAAGAAGCTTAGTTTTTCAGTATTCCTAAATACACAATAATGGAAAAATATTTTATAAAATATATATGGAAGTTATGATATTCTACAAAATGCACTTGTTTTGACACCTGAAAAAGATGCTTTTAAAAATATATATATATCTGTAGAGAACGTTCTGCTGAGAGCTTACCTATTTACACCTGGTTTTTAATTTGAAAAATCAGTATTTAATAACCACTCTTCCAATAATAATCACTTTTCAGTGGGCTGTGGAGGAGTAAGTAGTGAATGTTCATGCAAAGGAAGACAGTATGCCTTACCCTGAGCCTCTGAACTTGACAGCCTTGTTTCTCTGTCATCTTCAGAAAGTGACTGAAGTTCGATTCATCAAGCAGGATATACACTGCAATTCCTCTAGTAGATGCTTCCACGATTTCTCTAAAAATATCCACATCTGTAAACATATCCATAACAATGGCAATCACCTGAATCAAACAGGAAAGACACAAATTATTGTATTGTATAAATCATATATAGAATTCTTCACTGAAGCCTGCACTGAGCAGCAAATACACTAATATTTTTACACATTAAAATGTTCTAATTCCTATGTAGTTCCACTAAACCTGAAAGCTTTGAAGACCACTAGATCTTCTTTTTGAGAAATCAAGTGAGCACCTGGGTGACGTTTGCCACAAGTACCAAAGTCCAGCAAAATGAGTTGTGGGTCATCTTGGTTTTGTCTGCAATCAAGATGATTTTGTTCCTAATAGATTGTACCATGCTGTGGCTGGGATTTAGCACAAGAAAAATGTTAATAACAAACTGATGTGGTTGTTGCTAAGTAGTGTTTACCCCAAGTGAAGGACTTACCAGTGTTCCATGCTCTGCCAGTGAGCAGGTGCATAAGAAACCAGGAGGAAGCACTATCAGGACAGCTGACCCAAACTGGCCAAAGGGATATTCCACACTGCAGAATGTCAGGGTCAGGGTGCAAACTGAGGGGAGTTGGCTGGGAGGGGCCCATCACTGCTCAGGGACTCTCTGGGCATTGGTCAGTGAGTGGTGAGCGACTGTAACGTGCATCACTTGTTTTATTGGGCTTTACTTCTCCCTCTCTCTCTCTTATCCTTTTACTTACAATTATTGTTATAAATACCAATAATATCCTTTTATTATTATAATATTTTACTTTCTGTGTAAAAATGTACTTTACTATAGTAAATTTACTTATTCAATTATTAATCTGTTCTTATCTTTACCCGCAAGGGTTTACTTCTTTCCAATTCTCTACTCCATACCACTAAAGGGGTGAATGAGCAAGTGGGTGTGTGTAACTTGGTTGCTGGTTGGGGTTAAACCATGACATGGGTGTGTGTAGTGACTGGTTTTATGAGGGAAAAGGAAACTCAGTAAGGGTTCCCTCCCAGAAAGGGAGGGAAAAACAGCAATACAAATGCTGTGGAAAAACCTTCAAAATACAATTCCATGATGCATAAAAAAAAAAAAAAAACAGATAAAATTTTTGTACATGAGGCTTCTCAGTCTTTCATCATTTTCTCTAAAGCTAATGGCTCAAGAGCTTGAAGCAGCTAATAGGCAGACACTGAAGAGCTGGAGGCACTCTTACTGGGACAAAATGTTCTCAGCCCGTGAGAGCTTGGCTCAAGAAGATCAGCATGCTGAACACCAGCTACCAACACCCTTCAATCCACAGGGATAAAGCAAGTGTGTCTGATTTGGAAAAGCAACGTCCCTCTAGTGGTATTTTGGACATATATATGTAGAAATGTTGTACTGTTGACATAACTTTAGTAATTTGGGAAGAACTACTGTTGAAACATGAAATAAGAGGAAGAACCAGGGTCTGTGTAACTTGTAAAGGTATTATTTTTATCCACTAGTATTTTCATGAAAAGTTCCAATGAGATGTCTTAGGTGCAAATTCAAACCAAATAAAACCTTTCACAGATATCAGAGCAGGTTTTACCATTTTCACTAATCTTTAAACTATACATCAACTTTAAAGGTGTAATTGTTAAGTTGCAAGTACTCATCTTATTCTAGAACTGAAATATTTACCTCACACAGGTAAATGCTGTTGCACACAACCAGGTAAAAGTTATGTCTCCAGTCAGTTGTACAAATTACCTTTTTTGAATCCCACCTGCTTAGAACTAAAAGCTTCATTTATGCTGAACATGTAATTAAATCACTAGAACTATAAATGAGAGAAAACTTACATAAAGCAAAAGTAAAATAACAATGAAAACAACTAGAAAAGTAAAAAGACAACTCCTGAATAAGAGAAAAGGAACAAACTTGGCCTCTACATTTCATGTCACCTGGCAATAAAGTCTTCACAAATCCACCAGTCAAAGAGGAACTGAATAGCATCAAAGAATTCCATTCTTTTGAATATCTTAAGTAACATGCCAATGCACTACCTCATTTTCTTTACTGACTTTTTGAAAGTAAAACCTAAACGTGTTTTTCTCCAGTTCAGAATATGTTTCTTTATCTGAGGACTGAAAACATGAATGTTTATCTTGACTCCAAGGATCTCATCACTTTCAGACTGCACCTTCTGCTTGGTCTTGTTTCTGAGATATACAGCGTTAACTGAACAAGGCAACCCTGTTTATTCATCTGTCTTGTTTCACTTGTGTCTGAGAAGAAAACTGCCAAGACAGATCAAGTATGGTAGGTAAAGACCAGCAAATAACCTGTTCTCAAATTTGAGTCTGTTTCATTACCTGTTTACCCCTTCCTCTGAACTCCCTAATTTCTTCCTAGAATTTTCTTTTCTTCAGATCTTCAAGGAATGGGTGCCCATTGCATTCTAGGATCAATTTAAACGTAAGAAAAAAATCCTGAATGGATTCATTAGTGTTGTACACTGATACAAGTACATCCATTTGTGTATTTCCTACAAACCAGAGGTGACTCTTCCTGAATGTCCTCATTACGCTGCCCATTTACTCTTAGCAACACTCAACACTCAATTAAACACAAACATAATTAGGCTTGGCTGCTGGAGAAGAGTGCCAAATTTGAACAATGCATACAATACACATATGATACATACAATATGTAAAAAGTCATTAACAGTGATAAGGTAATTTCTGCATACTGATTTCCATAAACCAAAACAGATGTTTGACCCTAAACTATAAATTTTCATTCAGAAAGAGTGGATTCCATAAAGGTCATGGAACAGTCTGGCCTTTAAATGTATTAAACTTCCTTTTTTTTTTTTTCCCCTTTTAATAGGGGTGTGTGTACATTTCCCCTGTTTCCATATTTTGCAGCAGAAGGGAGTATTGCACATGGGAAAAGACAAAGCAAATACAGTATTCAAGGTTCCAAGTTTTGATTAATTAAGGAGACCAAGATTAGGAAATTACTTCAGTGAGGTATTCTATAATGTGTACCTACCTTTAATTAAAGCTGCAAAACCAGCTGCAGGATTAGTTACTTGCTGCATCACTTTGGAAGAAAAGATTCCACTGCTGTGTTTTTACTTTTGTTTTTGCAATTGCAGAGCTAATTTCCACCCTGGTACTTACAAGAACACAACAGTGGATTCCAGCAAGGAAGAAAAACTGATATAATTCAAACTGCAGAAATACATCAGAAAATTGCCTATTCCATACATCCTGTTTCTTTTAGTCATAACAATACTATCCTGAGTCAAGAAAACCTCCTCAAGGCAGAAAGCTATAATGTCAGGAGGTTTCCTTACAAACTGCCTTTTTTCCAAAGCATATTTGTCTTCCACAATGCAAAGATCTTTTTAAAAGGAACCACTCATGCTTTTGAAGCAAATACCATGGCCTTCCAACCATTACAGGAAAACTGGATGGGTACAGCAGTTTTTTGATGAAAGCACCAGAATTCTGTGAGAACTTTCCAAACCTTGTCAAACTGATTATCACCCTGATCAAAAATGACCCTCATTTGGGAACGGCTAAGCAAGCATGTTACAGGAAGGAAAAAAATAGTTGATAGAGCAGACACTTGCTGTGCATAACATCACACAGCACTGAAATTATGCACAGCAAGAGGGAACTATCACCACCTGGGTGGGTACTGGATAGAAGAGAACATTTCAATGATCAACTAAAAGTGAAGACAATGCAGAAACCAGTTTTTATGCTAGTGTTCTTCTCCCAGAATTATCTTTTGATTGTCACTGCTAGTATTTTTATCTTATCTACCCATTCTTCTTTTTTTTTTAAGTGATGATTATTTTTTTTAAGCTTAAAATTTGGTTTCAATGACGTCCTTACAGAACAAGAAAATCTGCTAAAGTCAATAAGCACAAAATTACTCCTAAGGAATCTGACAGGATGATCAATTTAACTAGAGGCTGCAGTAGAGCCATATGCTATTATCCTTCTTACTGTCTTGACACTAAGACTATGCTTTGCAACAGAAAAGTAAACTATACACCATTCTTTGGCATTTAAAAACATGTAAATACAGAGAGGAAAGTATAATTTTGTTGAATAGAACTATTTTTATGTAAATATCCTAAACTGATCTTTTTCAGAAAGCTGATTTATTTAATTTGCATGTTAGTGAGGAAAGTACCATTTTAAAGCTCAGTATCTCTAAACTATCATCACTCTGTACAAATACAGAGTATTCTTTTCATTCTTTCAAAGTTTTTAATCTTCAATTTCAGTAAATGACCAACTCCTACAAAAAGTACCAGTGACAAGGTTCATGAAAGACACACATACATTTCTTTGTTGGTTAAAACAAAAAGCTATAGCGGGAATATCCTGCATATCCTTGATAAACAGGAGACTATGTACATGGTAACATGGCAACAGAGTGGATAACATGACATAATGGAGGCAATGCTCAGTTCTGTGGCGCCTGTTATGCTACAGGGTAAGTTTCTGCTACTTTGGGCCCATCCATGTGCATTGTAACTGCTTAGATAGTTCTCACCTTCAGAAACTAACTCTATTCAGAGGCTTATCCAGAAAGAAATTGCCAATTCCAAAAGTTTCACTTATCAATAAACATCTCCTGAGTATGTCCAGGGGAGGGCCACCACCAAGAGGGCACTGTCCCTGTGCAGACCACACGAAGGAGCAGGGTTGTTCAGTCTGGAGCAAAGACGGTTTCAGGGAATCTTACAGCAGTTCCTGGTACTTTACAGGGAAGTTCTCAAGGGACAAGGTCAGGTTCTTTGCAGTGGTGGCAGGACAAAAGACAATGGTTACAGTGAAACTAGAGCAGTTCTGCCTGGATATAGGGAACCCCTTATTCCCACAAGGACACCCCAGCAGTACAGCAGGTTGCCCAGAGTGGTCCAGTTTGCATTCTTGGGGGTTTTCAAGCCCCTGCTGGATAAAGCCCTGGGCAACCTGTTCAGATATTACCACTAGCCATGCTCTAAGCAGGAGGCTGGGCTGGAGACTTCCAAACTGACCAAAGGTTGCAACTCAATGATTCAGAGATCTTCATTCCCATCATTTTCAAAATGAAAGCAAATTCTGCCATGTTTGGCAGTCATTATAAACTTTGCTGTGAGGCCTAAAGAAAACAAACAGATACTATAAAAAGAGAACACAGAGAAATAAAGGAGTTTTTCTGCTTTACTTCTTCCATTCTTGATAAGAAAAAATAAGTGGATTTTAATCTTCATTGAGTTTTAGGACATCAAAGTCAACCTTTTTAAATAAGTGTGTGCTGAAATTCAAGCATAAATGTAACAAAAGGCCTTTACTGCTAGCACTCAGGAAGTCTATTTTGTGAACTCTTGACAGTTTCATTATCTCAGCATTACCACTTCTTTCACAAATATGAATTATGATTCTCCAGGTTATATATTGCAGTGTGTGTCATTTAACAACTCCTTTGCTATAAACAGTAAAAATACAGGAGTCCTCTACTCAAACTGCTTGCTTAGGGCAGGCTTTACAAGGGACACCTACCAATATCAATAACCTAGTAAAGAATAATGCTGAAGACCTACCCTACACTGCAAGAGTATTGATTTCTTGTAACCCACATGCAGCTTACTTTGGTCATTACATGACAAAAATCCATACTGCTGTGCAGTGCTTTAAACGTCACCACCCTTTCTCACCCCAAGAATAGAGAAGCACATCACTGACAGAATTATTAATTCTATTTTCATTGACCTCTGTTACTCCAGTCCTCTTTTTGCAGATCTCTGTTTTGGGGAGAATCTCCTTGAGGCACAGGCTCAGTGCTATGTGAGTCTGGCCCTTCTCAGAGAGCAGGCAATTCCAACAGTGCAGAAGGAGGATTCAGGGCTGTGTACCATGCTGCTAGAACAGGAGGCAGGCAGCAAATGGACTGCTCAGTTTCTGGCATCAGAAGAGACAAATTTGGTGGTCAATGCAAACAACCTCCCCTCTAGTAAGCTATATAATATATCCCACAAATTATTGTGGTTCTTTTCTCAATTATATTATGTTGGTTTTTATGGTTGAGGGTTTAGGTCCAGTTTACTTTTCCTGCAATTCATATTAACAGCTCCCTAATAAATCATCTGTTATCCTTACACTCTGGCACTGTTGCTCACACCAGAGTGCTTCTAAGAAATAAGTTCATTAATTTGGTATTAATTTGCAAAATTGAAGACAGCCCTGAAATGCTTTGCACAACACATCCTTTTATGGCAAAGTCTACTTTGAAACCATTTGTCCTGGATGAATTGCTGAGGTCTCACAATACAGTAACAAATGAGAAGTCTTCCAATAAAGTGCCAAAGTGTAATGTAATGAGGGAAGCCTTGCTCTGTAAATACATGATAATGCAATAATATAAATAGTAATCAACCATCTGAGTATTATCCATTCTCCTACAATTTCTGTGGCAATATAATGGAACAAATACTGAGATGATTTATACCTGTGCAACATTCATGAAATTAATATCACTACTTGTTGCATTGTCACTACTTGTATTATCATCATAATTGACCCCCTGAGATCTTATTTAACATATTTAATTTGGCTCTACAGACACAGAGCAATATACCATAACTATGCAGTGTACTTGGAAATGTTCTCCCACTATTGCATTCTTTAAAAGCAATTTAATTAACTACAGGGTGAAGTCTGGCACTTCATTATTACAAGCAGCTACACCACCTCAGAATCAGCTCTCCTAACCCTCACTTATCCTCTTTTCCTCCTCCTGCTCCAAATTAGTTCTACCATTTATTCTGAGGATAGAAAAACACATGCTCTCAGAACCAAGTACACCTTCTGTTCTGATCACCAAGCCTCATTTTATCATGCCACGTATCACCTACAAAATCTAAGAATTTTAAAGTAAAAACTAAGTGTATGTGGAATAAAAATTAACTTCCAACAGGTACATGAGCAATCCTCAATAACCTTAATAGTTTTTCCCTGCAACAGGACATGACAAAAGCTCAACATCAACACAAAATCATATAAATAAGTTCACTGTCCAGAAAACATAAACTAAACTTTTAGCTATCTCCTGCAATACAACAAGAAAAACCAATGCAAACTATTAGAAAATTATGAAGGTGGGTAACCACATAAGGCAACTATACAAATAATTTTCACAGAATTCACAGAATGACAAGGATGGAAGAGACCTTAAAGATTGAGTCCAACCCATGCCCAAACATCTCACTAAACCATGGCATCAAGTGCCACATCCATTCTTTTCTTAAACACATCCAGGGATGGTGACTCCACCACCTCCCTGGGCAGACCATTCCAGTACTTTACCGCTCCTTCTGTAAAAAACTTTTTCCTAATATCCAACCTATATTTCCCTTGGCACAGCTTAAGACTGTGTCCTCTGGTTCTGGCAGTTGCTGCCTGGAGAAAGAGACCAACCCCCACCTGACTACAGCCGCCTTTCAGGGAGTTGTAGAGAGTGATAAGGTCACCCCTGAGCCTCCTTTTCTCCAGACTAAACAACCCCAGCACCCTTTTAAACTGCATTTACCTGTGCAGTCCATATGGTATCTGTTCTGTCCAAGAAACACACAAAAAAGATGTGAAGTAGGGGAAACACACAAAAAAGATATGAAGTAGGGGAACTTTCTAGCTACCAGTAACAGGGGAAAATGTTCTGATTCTATTGGCAAAGAGTAATATGACAATAAAAACAGGAGCTCTGAGAAAGGATGCAATTTTACTTTGAAAAACACTGGGAAGATCAAATTTTTACAGTGAAGAATCTTCTTAAAACTACACGAGAATTCTGCCTTTTGCTCAATTTGGGAACTTTTGTATAGCTTAGTATGTCTAAAAAAAGCAGATCAGAAGACCAGCATTAGATCTTCGACAGGTGAAACTAAAACCAAAGCAGAAGTAAAGTTTTCTAAAATGGAAATAAGTCTGTTTTCTCTGAAAAGTGAATGTATAGGAGCCTTCTGCATTACCTTTCAGAAAGCTATTGCAGGCCAAACTAACAAGTCCTTACCTAACACCACCTTAAAGTGACACCCTGTCTGTCACCCCTTGAAATACACACAACTGGGAATTTTATCTTGCAAAACCAATGGGAGTGAGCTACCTTAATTCTATAAATGTGATGTTTATCCATGAGTTTGGTAGTTGTTATTCTGGCTGAAGGATTAGTAAGAACTCATCGTGAGCAGCTGACCAAATCACAGGAGATACCTCCTCACTCTAGCCAGCAGCAGAGGCAGTAATTCCTCTGAAGCTTTACTTCCACACAGGCAGAACTGAGTGTCAGCAAGTCATGGCAACGAGAAGATGAAAGGGGATATTCCAGGGATTCTTCATGGGACTTTCCAAAGAGCATTTATAAACCTAATCCTTGGAATGAAGGATCTGCAAAGAAACAGCTGCTACTCAGTGCTGGGACACCATAGACAAGAAAGTATTTACCTAAATCTGCAAAAATCTGTCATGCATGATTAAAACAACAAGCGTTCACAATGCTCAATTTTAACACTTTCCTTCCTGCTTGCAGTGCTCCCATCAACAATTAAAATGCCTTAGGTATTTAGCAAGCAAGTTGTGTTCTGTCACTGAGAACAGAAGCAGGCAGAGGTCCTACAGAAAAGGACATAAGGCAGCACAGAAAATCCTTATCCTTGGCAAGATGGAGGGAATGCATTAGGGACCTTCCTCTGCCCTTTCTTCTCTTGCCATTGGTATTGCTGCTGTATTCCCAGAGCCATGTGGGCTGCAGCTGGTTGGGTAGCAAGATTATAATATTTGTATTTAGCCCTTCAGAATGTTCATATTCAGTTGTTATGTTGAGAAGCTGCCAAGCTTTTTCTGAGGAAAGCACTTCAGAAAGGAAATGCCAGGATTTCTGACAGCCTACGACTCTGCTTTACCACAATGGAAATTCATGACAAAAACCAAAGGTACTTCTCTAGCCTCTGGCTTTCTCTATGATGAATTTCAAAGACTTGCTGCTTCAGAAATACTTTTTTTATTTAAAAGAGTATTAACAGCTTCAATATGAGGGTTCTCATGGGATCCCTTAATATTTAGTGAATGTTTAGGCTACTTGAATTCATATTATAATGTTATACTTTTTTTTTTAATTTCTTTGTAAGTAGAAGCACTTAATTATTCATGTGTGTATTTAGTGACTGCACAAAACCAAACAATGCACAGCAGTGTGATAAGTCTCAATTATTTTATTTAAAAGTCTCAGTAGTATGAGTTACTACTACAAGGTTAAAAACTCTTTCAATACCTGAAATTATTATCTCACACCTGAGAACAAGGGAAAGGGATACCTCAAATACAGGGAGGGATAAGGGAAGGCAAAGGGACAAAACCTTTTTTTAAAATGTACTAAAATTGTCCTTTCAAATTACTCTTGCTTAAAAATGCTCCTCATGCCACAGTAAACTAGATTGGACATTAATACTTCTAAGGGCTTTTCCTGTGATTTCTTTCAAGAAATATTAAAATAACTGACTGCTTATCAAAGAGTCAATGTATGAGATTTCAGCTACTCTAGATAACAATTCTAGAGAATATTTTAGGGGTTTGCCACTTTTAACGGTACATTTTGGTGGGGTTTCTTAGATTAAGAATGATGTTCTGAGTCAGTCTTCCTTCCCACTGATTCATTTGGGTTTCCTCAAGAGTCCTGTACACATTTTCAATACTAAACCCCTCTTCCTGAGAGTTTATATATTGAAAAATGCTCGACAACGTATAAAACCCCACAATATAAATGAACATTTACAGGGTGTAAACTTTAATCTATAACAGAAGCATTTCCTAAAGTATAGAATTTTGTTGGCATTTGTTAATTAGTCACTCGGAAACAATGAAAGATTCTCTTCATCAAAGGCAGATTTATAGGAAGAAGAGATGATTCAGACCAACTTCTCTAGACCAGGAAGGATAATTTTGCTTTTAAGTTTGCTTATGCAACAGCTGTGTACTGTTTGTCATCTTTAAGACCTTAACAGTAAACTGCCTGAAATCCCTTGCTCTTGCTTACAAGAATAAGTAGGTACAGCAGGAACAACTTGCACAGAAGAGAATGCAAGAAGAAAGGCAGGTATGTAACACAGGGGTGGAAACTACTGACTGACTCCACAGTAGATGCTGGAAAAGAATGGAGTTAAATGAAAGTAAGGGTCTCAAAAGCAGGAAACACTTATTTTTGCATTTATATGCACATGAAAATTTTGGTGTATCCAAGTCAGCAGACAAATCTGATGTGTTTCAGAGTGCCTTATGATTCAGAAAGATAGACTTTGGAATACCTATATGCAGTATGTTAGGCACAGTCCACATGGATGGCCTATCAACATTTTTAGCAAGTGGAAAAATAAAAGCATACAGTTGAGGAGGACCTGTAGGCCATGTACTGCTAAGTCCACAAGTCTTACACCAGGGTGACCCTGCATCAAGCAAACACAAATTCATGCAAGGACTAATAATTTCTAACATGGAAGGCACTGCATCCGAGAGAACACAAATCTATTTTTGTAGGCAGTGCCCAATTTAAAACAACAACAATAACAAAAAATCCACCAAAAAAAAAAAAAAAACCACAAAAAAACCCAAAACAAACCAAACCAAACAAAAAAAAGTTCAATCACTAGATTTCAAATCAGTGAAAGACTGAACAATGAGCATGACCTGATTATATAACTGACTTTATGACCTCGATACTGAGAAACAAGTCCTAATTATATCATTAATTGTTGAAGGTTAGTCCTCTATAGACACTCCAAACTTCTTCCAAAAGGTAGACTGCATAAGAACACTGGTAGAAGAAAGTGTTCCAGAGGTAAGTGTAGGAAAAAAAGAGGAATAAAAAATTGGGAGTCCCTGCAGAAGACACCATTGTATGTCCATCAAACCCCAAATGAGCTAGAAGCAATTCTGGTTAAAAAACTCCTCTGGTTCATGGTCTAGAGAATGTAAGTGAATACTGAAGTGAAGAAAGGAAGCCTCAACAGAGGCTCCTGTTAATCTTTGGAAAATAGTGGCATAATTTCTTTGTCTTTAGGTTAAGAAGGAGCATTACAGTCTACTGCAATAGAGTAATATTTGTTGCAGCTGCAATTAGCAGACCTGGATGGATCACATGCAAGACAGCAAAATAATTTTGCTGTTGGTCCTTTTTAATTAAACATTTGAGTATCAGGGAAATAATGCTTATGGCCACAATTCAAGAAACAGCTTGATGACCCCAAGCTGATTGCTCAGCCTGACTTCTGAAAGGAAAACCAACAAAAGAGTCAATTAATACAGAAATGAAGGCTAATCACATATTTAGGGAACGGTAAATGGGAAAACACCTTTTCAAATATTGCTTATTTCATCCATTTTCAAAATACAGCTTTTGTATTCAGCTACATCCATGTGATTGAGAGGAGTCAGTAAAAGACACGAGGTATACACACTTAAGGACTGGTTATTGGCCAGATGTATAAACTAGTTGTCCAATGAAAACATTTTGATTGCATGTATTTCTAGCAGCCTGTAAGGCTCAATGATATTAAAGATTTTCATACAGTTGTCATAAAAGGGGAAGCAAACCCAGTATAATTCACAATTATTATGGCCTATTTCTGTTCCCCCTTCCTTCTGTGACTGCCTCACCTTACTACCCTCTTCCCTCGACCTCCCCCCTTCCACTTCACTCCCTTAATTCTTTCTTTTCCTTTCCTGTCCCTTCTTCCCTCTTTCAATGGAGTAACTCCAAATGGATTTAAGTTTGAGACTGAAAAGAAACTGATATTGGATACTGAATGTGGGCTTAAAATGGGCTCCTATGCATTTTATACAAGCTTAAAAATACTCCCCTTTTTATTCTACATTTTATGACTATACCCTTACAATATTCACAACAAAGGTCTGATTCCTGCTTCCTTGCTTCCTTCCTGATTCCTTGCTTCAATGCTACTAATTTCAAGTTCTATAGATGTACTTAAATATGTTTAAGGAGGTGAACTCAAGCAGTAATATGGTTAGAATAAACCACAAAAATACAGAATGCAGGCTGTTTAAAATTACTGGTCACAGGTCAGTAATGGGTCAGTATAAAGGAAAGCCAGTGATCCTCTGGTATAAATAAGAGAGGATGAATAATGAAAATTTCCTGCAAGGTTTACCTCTGCCAGATTCTCTGTTCACCTTCAAAATTTTTCCAGTTTAGCTACATGACATAGTAAAATGCATTTATAAGTAAAAATAGAATGACTGGACAACACCTGTAGTAACATTTATGTTGCAAAAAATGCAACAGCAAGTATGTCAGATCTCTATTCTGAAACATATATCATAGACATAAGGTAAGCCTGCATAAGTCCATATGGCACACAGTTACATCTGAATGCCAGTAAACAACCTAATCAGTTGATTTAAACTATTTACTTTTTTAAACATGCTGCCAATTGAGCAGGAACCTTCCCTGATACTCAAGAGAAGCAGATTACACCACCTGCTCATAGAGCAGCCACAGCTACTTGTGCAACATATTGCTAATGACTGTGTGCTGGCAGACTGCATTTCAATTTCACCTATTTAAGACAGGTTTTGAAACTAATTAATTAATTGTTGTCTGCAAATCATGTTCAGGTCCTCAGGTGAAATCCATTACCCTGGCATGCCAGGTTATTTATTATAGATTAAATGAAAAAGGAAAAAAATAATTGCAGACTAGTCTGAAAGCATCGGCAGAATGTCCTAAAGATAAGAAAAGATTAGTCTTGTTAATAAGTAATTATGTGCAGCTTTTCAGGAAGAAAACAGATTTAAATTTTTATGCACAATAACATATGGAGCAAGACGTCTGAAATAGTAGGGAAGCAATTATAGAAACCCTGCTCAAACCTCCCGTGAAGCAAACTGAAATGAAGAAGATAAGTAATGCTACAATTCTTGTAGCCCCAGTGGAGTGAATTGTGAATTGGAACTAAACAAGGTACTAAGCAGAATTTAATTTCTGATCAAATGCAGCACTTAAAAAATACAACAGTAAAATATTTAAAATAATTTTTTAATCAAAGAGTTATAATTTCAGTACCAATTTTAAACTTTAAAAATACTGTATTTATTAAAAATTATTTAATTTTTTAAATCCTTTAAAAGCTTTTTAAGTGAAACCTGACAATTCTTGTTTGAGTGTTAATCCTGTACAGGTAGTGAAGTATTTGAGGGAGTTGCAAGTCAAGGGATAATAAACGGAATTAAAAGACACAAGTGGAAAAATTTTAAAGAAAAATTTCTTTCTTATTTGTTTCTGCCAGGTTTCTGCTCAACTGATCTTTTGCCTCTGTGTGAGCTGACTTTTGAATAACCATCTCTGTCAAGGAAGAAGCAATACAGCTTTACAATTATCTTGGTGACATTATTATTTTGAAAATGCAGTTAGCATCAGCTTTCACTGATCTGCACAGCTCTTCCATAAGACCCCATTAATTCATCACTTGCAAATTGATACTACAATTATGAAAAATCAGAGGAAGGATTATTTGATCCTTTTGATAAAAGTCTGGTTAGGTATTTTTAATACTCCATCTTTGCTATCTACTACTCTTTCCAATTAAATGTAAAAGTTTATTTTTGATGGTTACAAGTTTATTAAGTGTATTCATAACGTTTTCTGAAATCAGAGCCCTAGGCCACTTCCAGGACACATCTGGAAAGGAGCAGACACACAGCCAGGCTGCAAGACTTCCCTCCACGACCCAGATTCCATCTGCCTCAGCCACACATGGGAACCATGGTCTGCTCCTCTCATTTTTCTCATTCTCACAAGGATAGGATGCATAATGAAGCACTCATTCAAGAATCATTAAAATGAACAATTATTCAAATAAATGATTATCACTGTGCAAGTAACTGAACCCTTTATACTCAATTGAGCTAGTGACCAAGTTAATGGCAAGTTAATAGGGTTCTTTAAGAAACAGAGAAACATGTTATGACAAGTCTTCCAATGTACAGCTTCATGTGTGTGAGAGCATTCCCCTTTCTACAAAATATTCCTCCTACTGTGCATTGCATGCCAGTTCACACACACACACACACCCCTAACCTCCATTTGGGTAGTGATAATCAGAGATCTAATCAGGAAGGCTGCGGAACATCAGCAAGAAATGCAAAACTCCTGCTAGAGCAAGGTGGTATTCTCCAAAACATCACAGCAGACACCTCAATTTAAGAATGGAGGAAGAAGAAAATCAGTCTCAGGGGTACCTACTGCAGCTCTTCAGCACCTTTCTTTGCAAGATTTGCTGCCTATTTGTGCCCATGAATCCTCTGTAGCCACAAAACATTCCTGTGTTGAATATCTGTCTACCTCAAGGGTATATATGTTAGGAAATATGAGGGGCAGAGAGGAAAATTCACTTATTTTGCCATCAAAAGTGGAAACTTCTAATAATAAGGAGTGAAAGCAGAAACACCACTGACTAAACCACCCATGGATTTACAGTAAGCCACATTCTATTGGCAAATTGGCTCTGCTGGAAAATGTGCCAAGCATGCTAATAGCTATATTTATATGAGTTAACTCATATATTTATATGAGATAACTTCAGTTGTTTGAAGTAAGGATGGAGGTGAGAACATGCAATATACATCTGTGGAGGAGAGGTGAACATTTTATTCCAAGAACACTTTGCCAAGTGTTGTTTTTCAATGCAAAGTAGTGCCTTTCAAATAAATATTTGTTATTACAAAGTACCTCTCAGGTCTCAGGAAACATGTTTCCTTGAGTAACCTGCCTACTCCAAGAAAGCCTCTTCCCATCCCAGACTGCTTTGCTCCCTGTGCCTGTGTGCATGCATGGAATCCACATTTTCTGTAGCACAGTGCACATTTTCCATGCACACATGTGCACACACACTGACTGAAAAAACCCATTTTATTATTTGCCTATTTCCTTTCGATAAAAAGTTTCAAAACAGCACTGTATTGACAAAAGAAAAATAGAACAATCATTCCAAATGTAGGAACAGGACAGTTTTTATCCTTTTTTCTTTCTCACTTAAAAAGGTGTACACCTTTTCCTGCTCTTCAGAGTGTCTCACTGTAATTCTGAATCTGTTTTCAGATATTGGTACAGTGTGCACTCACTCAAGAAGTACAGCTGTCAGGAAGGAATTTTTCAGTGAGTCTGTTATAATTTTTGGTTTCCTGTGACTAGCAGTTCGTAATTAAAAGATACTCCAATCTCTATTCAATATTAGACGTGAAATATACATAATTTTCACTAACACAGGAACAATTTTTGCAATGAAACAAGGTATGCAAAGGTAAGACTTTCAACACACTTGTGTTGGTGACTGAGCATTTGCTGAAATGCAACCTAAATTAGAAACACTATTTCAAGTGAACAACAAAAAAGTTATTCTCTTGTTTCTCATGCACATAGGGACATTTTGAAAAAAAGTAACATCAGAAGATGGGCAGATAATGGGGAAGCAAACAACTCTGTTTCATATGTGGATATCACTGAAATATTTCTGCTCGAATGCTCTAAAGGAAACAATCTCATGGACAAAACAAATACACAAAAGATTAATGCAAAATATAAAGTTTTAAACCATTGGAAGCACCTGAAAAAGGTAGATTTCAGCAAAAACCCTTGTAACTGTTCCCTACCCCAAGCACAAGGTATGCCAAACTATCTATGTCTCCACAAATCACTCTGAGATTATATTCATATTTATAACTGAGGAGTCTGTGTTCTACAAGGAATTTGTATACAAGTCTTCCAAGTCCTAGACCATTGCATTTAATCATAATTTTTTTATATTCAGCAAAAATGAAAACATACAAAAACCCCCATATTTTTTAAAGGATGTAAAAGACCTTTGAATTGAGACAAATGCAGTGAACTAGAAAAACACATAAATCACTCCCATTTTATCCAGTTCAAGAAGATATTAGCATAGGAATATATTTTTAATAGCGTAATGTTATTTACAACCTCCCGAATCATCCCTGGAGCAACTAAAAAACCAGAAACTTACTGAAATCTTTTTCTACTACTTTGTTGTAAAAGACTCCAGAAGAATTACCAGAAAAACTAAGCATCTTTTTTAATTCCTCTTAACACTTAAATGCACACAGAAAGCTTTTCTCCTCTGCAAGGTGCAAGCCATTCCATAAATGCAGGAATAACATATTGCAGCTATTTTTATCTGGGAAACTGAACAGGGTGTGTGTGTGTGCGTGTCACGCTGCTGTCCTGTGCAGGGACACCTGAGTCAGCCCATTGCTAATGAGCTCTGCCACTGGGAACAGTCTGGTCACGCTAAGGTGATGCTCCAAGGAGTTGAGGACACTCTGCTCCTCCTGAGTGCCCTTGTGCACTGATCCCTGCTGTGTGAGCAGCTTCTCAGAGGCCAACAGCCAGGCACTGTGGGGAGGCTGAGCATCCCAAGGTCCCCATGAAAGCAACTCCTGCAGCTACAGATCAGCCCGAGCTGAGCCTCACCCTCCAGTCCTGCATTTAGAATTCTCTGCACCTTCTCCTCTGGCTGGCTGTCATGTTGAGTGATGAGATACACAAGCAGAAAGCTCAAGCAGGCTTGGTCTGCGTTTGCAACCTGGGTTTGCTCAAGCAAATTCCATCATTTAGAGAAAAGTGATTGTCCAAAAAAAAACCTTATCTCCTGGGCAATTATGAATTAGTTACCCAGAAGTGTTGACGGTAAGACTAGCACCCACCTGTTTTAAGGTCAGATTTATTCTTATTATCAGCTCTTTGAGGATGCAACACTGTCAGACTTGTGTTGTGCAGGGGGTCAGATGTCATTATCATTACAGTCCCTTCTGACATCAAAACCTGTGAATCTCTCAGTTTCATCAGCCTCTGCTGATTTCACAGTCCAGAAATGGCTGCAAAGATGAACAAGGAGAGCCCAAACAAACTACGACTTTTCAAAGGCTACAAACACTGATCACAGGCTCACGTTTACCCAGCTTTCTTAAAACAACTCCCAGTAAAATCACTTAGAAAATCATATCTGAAAAGGAAAGCAATGACAAGGCTCATGAAGAGGACACATGAGCACAGTAAAAGCAGTGGTATATAATCAAGAAGTACAGAAGACTGCTTTATATGAAAAAACAGCATTCAGTAAAATACCAGGAATAACTGCTAGTCTTGAGGGAAAATCATCTCTATGAATTGAGTTCAAAATTACAGGCCTGCCACTGGGATTTTGAGGAGAATGAACCTGGAGTATAGGAATTACAATGCAAAGAGCCACTCAGTTCAAATTCCCAGGCACAGAGACCAGCAAAGCATGCCTAAAAAACACCAAGGAAGCAAAAACTGCAGATTCTGCGAAACATCCAGGAATATTTTACAACTCGAAAACAAATGAAACATTTAAATTGGGATTTTCTCAGTTTTGTGGCTTTGAACAAATTTGAGAATGGAAGGAAAAAGGAGTGTACAGTTTATTACCATGAAAATCCTTCCTGGACAACCTGTTGACCTTCAAGAGCCAACCATGACTCTGAAATTAATTAAACTGTCCAAAGTGAAATACCATTCTCAATTTTCATAATGCATTAATTTAGTTAACTATGTTCATAATTACAATGAAAGATTTTTGGCATACATCATGTTCAGAGGTGTTTTGCATTTCAGAAAAACTGCTGACAGCAGTTTTTCAATTAAATTACAGTGTGTGTGTGTGTGTGTGTGTGTGTGCACGTGTGTATTTATTATATTAATATTTTGTAACCTGTTAATACAGATTATTTAAAAATATATAATGTCAGTTCTTACTTTTTTTTTCAACAGGTAAAGAGATTTCTCTTATTGCATTTATATATTTTATAAGCATAAAATGGATTAAAATAGGATGCTTTGCATTTTTACTGTTTCAGGCCAAAATCCAATTCAGAGACACAGATCAGCAATTTAAAAACAAAATCCATAATAGTTCAATGCTTATTACTTACACTGGAATTGTTTTATTCATGGCTGTTGAAAAAGAAAAAATACAAACCAGTGTATTTTTACTGTAATTTAGGACAGTCAGTGGAAATCACTAAATTAGAAAAAAAAAAGTAAAGTACTGGATTATTTTTAACGTTTATGTTACAATGTTTTCTTTATTTCCAATTTTCTCCTCATTAGAGAAGTAGCTTAAATTCTAGCCAAAGTGATTTCTTTCATAATCTCCAACTGAAGTATATTTAGCATAATTTTCAGAAAGCTCTCCACTGCTAGGACAGCAATGCCTCCAATAGGCATTGTCAAGAAGCTTTTTTGTACCATATCAGGTATTTCTTTTCTTTACGGAAAATTTTAGATTCTTTACACAGATTCAGCCAAGACTGATCAAAGAGACTGCACAGATTTAGATCTACTGAGTAAGGAAAAATTATGCTTAAACCCATATCTGTTTATTTTTGCATGCACTATATATATATTATGAATCCTCACACACACTGTATGACAAAAAGCAGCTCTAAATTCCGTTTGAGTTTTTAAAACTAGAAAGTCTGTGTGAACATCAGTGTGAAATGAAAGGCAGCCTAAAATGCCACTGTTACTTCTTTGAAATAGGGTCAGAAAGATTTCTGTATTTGGCATTAAAATGCCACAGCTTTTCATTCAGTATCATATTTCCACAATCACAGTTTCTCATTCAGTATCATATTTCCACAACAGGTAACTATAAATGTACTCCTAAAATGTTTCAACAAATGTGCTCAGCTGGAAATCCCCCCAAATCTTTAAACACCTTGCTTTTTGTGGTATTTTCAACCTAATTACATTCTATGGAAAAAAGTCTGACAAGGATTATCTTCTAATGAGACTTTCAGATAGAGTACGTAGCTTTGTAACTTCAGTTCCTGCATTAAAATACTGTTATTAAATATTTCAGAAATTAGATATTTTCCCTTTTCAAATTATTTCTGGTTTTGTTATGTGCAGTCTACTACCTTAAAAATAGATGGCTGGGTTATGAACTAGACAGTAACACATTAAACTGTTTTCTTCTTTTACTTTAGTAGTCCTTTACTCAAAGGACTACTTTATATAATTAAATTTAGCAAATAACCTCTCAGACAGTATGAGCAAGGTCTCTGCACAGAATTTAGCAGACTATGAAATTCTGATCCCTAGAATTTTTTAAACACCACTAAGAAAATTCAAACACCATTCTCTATCAACATATCATAATTGTCTATTTCTCAAGGTAACTGTTTTGTTTTAATTTAAGAATTTGGAGCATTTAAAAAAAAATCCATAAACTATTTTGGACAGTTCTATTACAATAACTAAATTCCATATGTTCGCTTCTTACTGGTTTTTCTTTCGTTTTTGTTACTTGCAGGCCAGCATACATGGAAAAGTGCACGTGTGCTTTTTGCAATACATTTTGCAATCACTTTTAAAGCCTCCATTTGTACTTAAGAGTACAAATTGAGAAACTTTTCCATGGAATTTTCCTTGCAGTGTACAGAAGCTCAGTAAACGTGTAATGTGGCAGAATAAAGCCTGTATCCCCTGTATAGACTGTTAAGGTTTGTTACCTGAGGACTTAATCATTTTGGTTGAAGCTATTTATAGGAAACTATAGAATAAAATGTTCTTTGATTGAAATTCTGTATTGGCAAAACCTCTTTGTGCTCTTAATGTATCAACATGATAAATTAAGTCTCACTTCTGTATTTCTTTTGAAGAGACCAGCCTATCTTCTATAACATTAATACGTGTACCCACCCCATTTCTGTGGGACCTGAGCCTGAATGCAGGGATCAGTACAGGGATGGAATAGCATCTGGGGAAAGGAAAACATTCCACTGGCTTCATGGCTTTGCTTGGCTTTCAGATATTCAGCTATTCAACACAGTTTTCATTTAGAATAAAAGAATTAGAGCAGTCTGCTTGGACACATGTTATTCTTTTTCAGGTGCTCACAGTGGAAGCAATCACCTGAAGATGCAGCTCATTTTGGACTACAAATGTACTGTGGCATGATTTAAGAGAAAGAAATTAATTAAACCTTCAAAATCAGATCCTTAATGATATATGGCCATATCCCTAGGCATCAATCCTGCAAACATATGCATGTCAAAATAATAGAACCTCTCATGTACACAAATTACAGTGTTTAAATCCTCCCAGAATTACAGATCTAATTTTGCTTGAAGAAAAAAAAATAGTGTCTTCATTGAGCAGATATTATTTTTTGTCGCTCTGCCCTTTACTAAATATTCCCCAAAAAAATTCTTGTCAAATTTTATTAGATGTACTGTTTGATAAAAGAAGATGAAAAGAAATTGTGTATACAAGTCACGGTTATAATTAAGTAGCCTACTGTAATTTCTGATACAAAATTGTTCAATCTTTGTAATTTTTGCCAAAAACATCAGTAAGGTAGTCCTGTTCAGAAAATATACCTTCCTATTACTTAATATCAGAGATGCAATTTAAAATAAAAATCAGAAACCTGGCAATAAAATTGATGAGACAAGCAATTCAAAAGCATTGCTGTGTTTCTAACACCACGTTGGTGCTTCACAAGTCCTTACTGGTAGTGACAAAGGATGGGGAGCTGACACAAACACCGTACTGCAAGCACTGTCTCCAGCTATGCTGACTGGCACCCTCCAGGGCAGCCACATTTCTTTACTGACCAAAGAGGGAGATATTATTTCCAGATATCCCACCTGGAATTGCTTTCCAGAAAGATGCCACAAGTGTCTCAAGCAGGCAGCAAATGTCCACCTCTGTCTGAGGTGCACAGTGAAAGGAGAAAGGACAGAGGAGGTGGGGCTGTCCAAGGGACAGAGCTGGAGAGGGGGCAAAGATGGCAGGAAAGGAAAGAGAAACTATGACCAAAAATGTATGTAGGATGGTTTCCTGTCAGGTATGTAAGTATAATCAGTACAATACTTCATACATACACTTCAGTATGCATAACTTTTGTGCCTTACTCCCACCCCTTTGATACAGATTCTCAGGAATTACTTCTGATCAATGCTCACCACCACAGAGTGGAGCCCAGCTGATTCAAACACTGGTCCATCTGTGTATGTCTTAAGCTGTCCCCTTCCACATGATGCTCCAAGACTCCAGTAACCTCAAGCTGCCAGCATTTTCACCCTGGGTGCAGGCTCCAGAGTGTTATGGTCCCTCAGAAAGTCGAAACAGTGTTTAGTTGCTGCACTGATTTCTAAAAAGAATCAACTGGAAGGACTGGCAGATCTCTGCTCCTCTGACATGCCTCTTACCCAACACCCAAGAACAGCACATCTTTTCCTTCCTTTGCTCTCCTTTCTCCAAAAAGCACCTGGAGCTCTGGCTTTGAAAGGCTCTGGCATGCACACAGAAAGAGCTTCCTGAGATCTCAAGAACTCATTGCAAAGACACTGTTTAACTCCTCTAACTTCAAGATGAAAAACAGGGCCTTCACTTGGGACAGAAATCCTGTAATGAGTGATTGCAATATCATATGGCATTTCAGATCTGGACTGAACTTTCATCATTAAACTTATGCATAAGAAATCAAATCCTCTGACTAATGAGATTTCTGGCACAAGTGGCTTACTAATATTCATTAATCTAGAATTCATTAACAGAATAGATGATGATATTACTGCAATAATTTTGTGCATCATAAAATCCATTATAAAATACAGTGATATTACTGGTGCTGATGTTATGCTAAAACATGAAATAGGGTGATAGCAAATAAATAAACCAATAGAAGAATCAGTCATAGTTCCTGGTTTCATATCTATACTTAGTCTTCTCATTTCAAAAGTATATCTTTTGAGCAAAATAACATCGTTTTTGTTATGTTTTAAAACAACTTTCTGTAGAATTGTTAGAGTACATACTGCTGTAAAAGTTACACTTGTAAATGGCTGTATTTTTAGGCCCATCCTCAGCAAACAAAGGTTACTGATCTCTATCAAACACATTCTCTGCAGCCACACAGGCCTGGCTGTTATTTAAAAAAAAAAAAACCCACGCCCTTAAGAGTGACTTTCCAGGCAATTATTGCATGCCTGTGCTAATCCACCATTAGTCAGTGACAGGAAATTATCAGAACAGCAGACAGCTTCAGATATTACTGTGCTCTGTCATGCTGGATGGAGACCTAGTTGCTTTGACAAGCAGCATCTCTCTGGCATTTGAAACAAATCAGTGCTGCTGGCCTGACACTGCAACTTCTGTTTGCTGTCTCTGATGCCTCTAATCAGAAGGCACAGCTCACTAACAGGGAGTTCTGCACAGCTTAAGGAGAGCTTAGTCCTTTAGTGGGCATTTCTTGAGAAAGGTCCCACTGGGAATCATAATTTTTTTCTGTGTTGGTTATTTCATCTCATCCTCCATATTATTTCCTCCTTATCAAGCATCAAAAGCCTAAAGAAAAACACCAACTAAAATGCCTTCTGTGGACTGATGCCACTCAGATTCACCTGAATTCAAAGGTGATGTCTTAGTGCTTCACCTAGTGCTTAAACCATAAAGGGAATTTATTGAGCTGAAGTGCAGCCTTCCTAGGAAAGAGTGCCTGCAGCTCCAGGAAACAGCATGAAAATAGGGCTGAGATGTTGTATCTGCTGTTTGAACTGAAGGCACACCTATTTGGCTACCTGAACACACAATCCTGTGCTACTGTTCAAGCTTGATTGCTAGTGAATGATGCAGATCTCCAAGTTTTCTTTTCATCTCTTAGAGATACGGCACATAACTTCTCATATTATCCTATCACTCAGCTTCGTCTCTGACAGCAGGATCACTGGCAGAAGGAAAAGGGCCTGAGGAGATCTGGTGCTGCAGCTAGCAAAAATGCCTGGATAAAATTCATACCAAGAAGCTTTCTGAAAGCAGATACATGCCCATCCTCCTTGCTGGGGAAAGCAGGGGTCACCATGGACCCTGGTTTTGAGGAATCTGTTCTGTTCCCTCACACCACAGATCTTCTGGGCACGCAGCACAAGCACTCCAGACCAAAAAGACAGAACTGGTTAAGATAACCCACTTCTAGATAAGGTATGAGAACACCCTGCATACGTCACACCCTTCTTATCTGAAGCTAGGAAATGCTTCATGCTTTTACAAATATATTTGAAAAGTAACCATTACACAGCTGCAGTTTGCAACTTTTATCAGGGAAGTACTGATGTTCATCAGAAATAAGTCTGCATAATTACAAATGCACAACTGTAATTTTTATCAAAACCTAAAACCACAGAGGTCAGAAAATAAAAAAAAAAGGCCCCTACTTGCTTTGAGTACTGTTTGTTAATGTGTAATATTCTCACACTTTTGGTTTATTACTGTATCTTTAAAAAAAAAAGTGATTTATATTCATTTAATGCTCAGTGTGTCTCAGTAGTCTCATTTACGGAACCACACACACTTTGGTTATGCTCTTTGCTGGCTAAGGATAAAGGAGAGCATACAAATTCTGAATCTACTGTTTATATTGTAGTAGCGGTATGTCTGTACTGGCTGGCACTAATCAGGGTGACCACAACAGCAGAAATGTGTATAATATACAGACACACAGTGAAACATAACAATATTCACTGATTCAGAAAACAAACACCTAAAATATGGGAAAAGACGACAAACGTGGGCAAGGAAAGCAGAGATAGATCATTTGATTGCTTATAATTCTGTATTTATAATGCAAATAACACTACTATAAATTCAGCTGGCTTGCTGATCAGTGGATTGTATACTGAAAAATTATTAACTGTTGATCAAGCAAGCAATGGCCAGATCTTGCAGTTATTTATTTTGAACAGGTCTATTGAGGTGAGTCATTTTATGGATGTCTGCAGATCCTACGGTGAAGTGGCAGGGTCAGCCCCAGTTACACCCTGTTATGGCTGTGATGCCAAAGCTTCCTTCCAACCAAAGGTAAATTACAGCAGGGTTTTAGAGAGCAAAAGCCCTCTGAGGTCTCAGGCATGTTGACAGCATTTCTGAAAATGTGGACTTTAGCTTCTCTTGCAATTTTATTGTATTCTTATTAGAAAATGGTTATAGATATAGAAAATGGATATAGATAGTTTATCAACAGGCTAAAACAGAAGGCATGACAACACAGCTATCTAGGGCAAGGTCTGCACTACATTTGGAGAGGTAAATAATAAAGTGTACTTTGACTCCTCTATCATCTGGGCTGGAATACTTGCAATATTCCTCAAGGAAAATAATGCAGCATTAAGCAAGTTGCTCTGAAATAGTTACAAGTGAAGTAGATACTTCTACTCAGATCTGATCTATGAGGAAACAATACATGGAATTCACTGGCATGCAATCCCACTCCTTCCAAACAGAAGAATGGGAAATTTTGTTGTTTTGTCAGCACTTTTCAGCTTTCTATGTAGATTCTATCACACTGTGTTACACAAATACTGCTTCAGTACTGCAGGTATCTGCACACAAAGCTATGCTCGTTTAAAATTCTACCACAGATAATATAACATTTTAGTTTCCAAATTCTGATATATAATAAATTCAATGTTCAAAATGACCCTAAATGTGTCCCCCTCAGAGGATCACTGGCTGTGCTGGAAAGCTGAGTTCAAAAGCTCTTGCAAAACTGCAAAAGATGAAAAAAGGCTTATGGATTTATGAATGTGATTAGAGCTATAGTTCTTCAGGCAAGATTGCTTCCTGGCTGGGGAAAAAAAAAAATTCCAGAAAAAATTGAGATCTCTCTGGGAGAGGAATTCAGATGAACAAAAGTAGCACTTCAACATTATCAGTATTTTTTGGACAAGCAAGAAAAGGAGAGGGACAAAACCCCAGTACACTAGTCGGAGCACTGAAAAAAGCATTCTGCCTGGGCAAAATTATTTTAAATCAACAGTTATGTATTTATAGCATATTTTGATCTGTAACTGCTTCAGCATAATGTAGTACAAACTTATTGCTGAATATGATAAAGAACACTTTAATCTACTGAATGTGCAAAAAGCGTAAATGACTTCTTAATGGCACTTTTGTTTTGACTGACAGAGATTTATGTCAATGAGAGAAAATGTTTTAATTAAAGGAATTGCTACAAAGCATATGTGTGTGCTTACTTCTCATATGTATGTGAATGAGACAGACATTAATAAAGAAATACAGCTGTCTGCAATATCTGGTCTTTAATCTTCCTTATTCTATTTTTAAATTCATGACGGAGGTGTGGTATTTTGATAACACATTAGCACAGTTCTGACATAAAAATGGCAATACCTCTAAATTATTTAATTACATCTTTTAATACAAGTATTGAAGATGTCAAAAGTCTTGCAATGACAGAAACCTGTGAATACAAAACTACCACAACTAATTAAAAATTATGTTCTCAAAGATTCTCACTCCCCAGGCTCTGCACTCTGCTTGCTCTTCACTTTTGTATCCTCCCCACGTAACAGGAGCACTACCAGGAAAAATTGTGGGTTTCATGTTTAGAGCATGTAAGAATTGGATTTCACAAAAGTCCCAGGTTTTCCAGAGTATAAAACTGCTTGCAGATGTGTCCCATGGATGGCAGCCCTCTCTGCCTGCACTGAGGGAACTGCTGTGACTGCTCTGGGACTACCCTTACGTGGGGGAGCAGGACAGCAGGGAGAAAAGGGGACAGGACAGGCAAATAAAACAGTGTGAGGACTCCTAAGGCAAATCCAAGCAGAGAAAATGCCTGAAATAATTACTTGTTGTGAACAGCACTACTTTCTGATGACAAAAATTGATACTGGGTCACACAGTAGCAACAAGAGCAAGAAGAGTCCTCTTCCAACACATGGCATGTACTCTGTGCAATTAGAAAAAATGGGACATGATCTCACTTTCTGAAATAAATCTATCACAAACTATAAACTATGTTTCACCTGGAAACCATACACATGATTGCCATGCTGGTTTTCAACCATCAGGAAGTCTTTAAACAGACTTTGAGAGGAAGTTAATGATGAATTCACCTTTCTGCAGAGCAGATGAACCAAAAGGCGCCTGCTGAAATCCTTGTGGGGCAAAATATCTTGGCAGAGAAAATGCTGCCTTATATGTTTTCAGCCAGAAACTGAGTATTTCTATGCATTACTCTCATCTTAGAAAATGATATCCGCTGATTATCTAACACTTTAAAGATAATACAGAAAATGTCTGAGTTGGGCAACTACTGTATTTTTCTATTCTTTCTCCCTGAATTCAGCAGATTGCTCTGGTTTTTACATCCAAAAGTTGCAGCCTCTCTCTCATCTGCTTGAACCGATGCAATTAGTGAGCTAAGAGGAGCACTGCCACAAGCACTACTCATTATCATTGTTCCAGTCTGTGTTCAAATTATATTTAAAATAGTTGGCAAAGAGTACTGGTGAAAGAGAAATAAAAGATTGCTCAACACATCCATATTCTACAAGTTTTCTCCTGTACAGAAACATTACTCTTCATATTTGCATGTAAGAATTTGATTTTCTTTCATACTAGACTGCAGCCAGTACTAGACTATTATTACTGTATTATACACATGACCAAATGAGATTAACAGTACATAATAGTGAAGAATGAACAATAATTAATAATAATTAATACCAAGTAATAACCAATTAATAGTGAATAATTTTTTTCTGTAATACAAACTTTTCACTCTTGCTTGAAACAATACACAACAAAATAAAAACACCCCACAAAACTAAAAGAAAATATTTTCCTTTTTATATATTTGTAAAATGAATCAACTGGTTTTTATTTGACGACATCCACTGCTATAGAAAACAATGCACACATTACATTTTGTACATAACTCTCTCTCACAAGAATACAAAGGAACACCTTTTTGACCCAGTGCTTACCTACAGTGTGTCCAGCAAGACTAATAACAAGTTACACTGATTCACAGTGTACAAAGTAATTATTTCCCAAGGGTCCAAGTTTTGCAACTTCATTAAAAGCCCCAATCATGAGTATTTCAGCAAAAACAACTGCCTTTTTTATCTTCTAAAATTATAATACACTAACCATTCTAATTTTTATTTAAGCTTCTAAGCAGTTATATTTTTAAAAACTTCTTAAAATATCACTGATTTCATGAACCCAGGCTTATGACTGCTAGTATATTTGAATAAAATAAAGTCAGTGAAAAGTATTGCATATTTTTTGAATAATGTGCTACCTCATACATTCCATCATAAATCCCAAAAGTACGTCAGAAAGTCTTTAAGTGTTTTCTGGCGTGTGCTACAAACCAGTAACCCTTGGGTTGTCTAAGCAACATGGTTCTTTAAAAAATAGGTTTTAATTCTCTCCAGGAAGAGCAGATCCTTATTTGGATATGAGTCTGAACCGTGCCTTCTCTCTAAAACTGTGTAGGAACGTCTCCATGGTCGACAGAGAAATTTAGCTGCTGTAAAAGAGAAAAACACACTGCCAGAAGGTCCCTTTGGTGCCCTGTCCTGTCCTTTCCCTGTGGCCTCACCCTCTCAATCACACCTGGGAAAATAGTACAAGAGATTTCTTGCACACATGCACAATCTCATAACTGATAGTTTTGAGGCAACTCTTAGGAAAAGTCACAGAGGGAGAGAACACTTCATTATTGAAGTCTCTGTCTTACAGTGTACTAAAAGAAGGAAGTTTCATGTTAACCAGCATCAACCCACTACAATCTGACACAGATGAGTAATAATCTTGATATCATTTCCCAGATGAATAATCTTCTCAGTAAAAACTGCTAAACATTATCAGTTGCTGTTCAGACAGCCCAGCCGTGGTGAGTCAGGCTGCAGGAGCACCTCAAGCCCCAGAGAAGCCGGAAACCTGCCAATGATTAAAGGTAGAAGCCTCCAAAACGAAAGAGAAATAAGGCTACCAGCTTGTTTACAAAAGTCTCCATCATTAAGGTCAGACAGACCTTGCAGTGCTTTTTCCTCACATGGTTATGTCAACATGTGAAAAAGACTCGTGTCTCCCCAGTTGACACAGTCACGCCAAACAGCCTCCTTGTGTGAACACAGGTTATGTTGACAGAGGAGGGTGGCTGGCAAGCTGTACCATTTAGAGATGAGGTCTAGTTACACCAACTGTAAGCCCATCTTGTTGACATCTTGGTTTTACCTAAGGCACTCTGCTAACATCACATCTGTCCCATAGAAGTGCTGTAGTATATCGGTGACAATGTAATGCCAAGCTGTGTACAATACAGTTTCCCTGCTCTAACAAACCTTCAGAAACATATATCATGGGCATGGATTCATCTCTTCAAATGGTTAGCTCATTTTTCTAGGATTTAACAGTATTGATCCTTTTCTGTAAGAATTCCACTATTATATCACCTGTATTTTACAATGAAGGTGATGTCTGTAATTTTTATGCTGCTTGAGTATTCAAGAAATACATGACAACACTTCTCTATAGTCACTGGTTTTATTCTAGTGTAGCATGGGCTTACAAATGATTTTCTTTAGTCAGGAAAATATCAGTCAGCAAGCAAGTTGCTTAATGTTGTTTACATCATCTTCTTAAGGTCAGAATTAGCATACATAATAATCATTTTAAGGAGTGACACTGTGATGCATCAAGCATGAAAGAGGTCAAGAATAAGTCCACTAATAGTGTCATCTTATCCTTATATATATCCCAATATTCAAAAGCATCTAGGTTTCAAGTGGCTCAGTCTCCTTCATGAATTTTTGGGATATTTTATACATATAAATACACATCAAATGGGTTCCTTCATGGAGTGAACCAGTGCAGAAATATTCTCTGCCTTGCCCTTGTAGGAGCTGGTTTCCTATTACACTGAGCTGTCAGGGTAGCCCAGGGAAATCAATGCCTGAACTCAGACACTCAGGCTTGGTGCTTGAATTTAAGTGGTATGAACATGCCCACCTCCAACAGCCTGTTTATTTTCACACAGAAGTCTTCTGAAATTCCCACAGATTTTGCTTAGAGCTGTGTTGGCTGAATATGATTTTCTCATTTATTCTTTACAGGTTTCTCTTTTTCATGTGCAGCATTATCCTTTTGCCTTTGAACAGTCTCGAGACTACACATCTCCACTACTACATAACAAAGAACCCTGTTTAATATAACTACATTTTTTTAAGTGGCTTAGGAGAAGTGCACTAGGCTGTTTACAAAGGGATTACCTGCTGTAAGCATGATTTAAATACTTTACCTTACTTAAAAATATTTTAAACTTTTCTATTCATCTGCAGACAAAAGAGGCTGAACAACACTATGTCTCTTAGATTTAATTGCTGGTCCCTGAAGCAACCAATCTATATCATTGTATCAAAAGTGTTGTGGTTGTTGATGTTGAGGTTGTGCTGATCAACTAAACAAACCTTTCAGCTGTCAGATTTGACAGTGACACATATAAAACATCCTCTTTATAAAGTGGAAGCAATATAAGCACACCAGGGAGCAACATACTATGCATTCAACCTCCTTCCAAAGCAAAGCAAGAAGCACACTTAATTTTTTCTACAATTGCATTAAAGGAGCAACTAAGGAGGACTGGCCTAATTTCATGACATTTCAAGACCTTGAAGCAAAACTGAACTACTTTTCTCAACAGAGTTAACAGTGTTTTAGTTGTTTCCCTTATAGTGGATACATTGGTAGGTCAGGAGCTGCAGTTGAAAGAGTATTTTGGGCAATTTACAGTCAGGCCTCACTACATACCAGAACAGAAAACATCCTATCTTACTCAGAAAGGGATAAAGAGGGAGAGAAATAACGAACTCTTCCTTGAGCAAAGTCATTCTAAATTATAAACTGTAAGATAAAAGACCTAGTGATAACTCTATTATGGCAACAAATTATATGCTTTATCTAAATATAGCAGAGACATTGTAAAAAGACGCAGTCCTTCCCTGCCCAGCCCTGTTCAGTTCGTTTCTATAGGACACATGTAGAAACATATTTCAGCCACTGAAGTGTTTACAGATGTTTGTGAGATAGAGCCCATTCTACCAATTTAAAGCTCGTAGAGTCATGCAAGACACAACTGTATTTCAGGGGGAAAATTTTACATAATTGCTAGAAATACTTCTGAAACATTGTCATGCCTTTTAAAGAGGTATTATGTACCTGTGTCAAACAGATCTGCATGCTAATACTTTTTCTGATTTTTTTTAACTGACATTGTTTTAAAAATGTAAAACTTAAAAGTTTTAAATTGACACACTGAGAGCAAAAGTGGTTTCTACATACAACATTCTGTCACTAAGGTGTAAGCTGGGTGTGCTGTAGGAAACTCAAGATATAAGTGTTCCTAAGTGGAGACAGGTACATTTGGAAAAATGTCCAAATTTTCTAGTCATTAATCAGAAATGAAGGCAAGATACACAAGTAAGATCTATTTTCTTGTTGCTTAGTCTAGTTTGGTTTATTCATTCAGAGTTTGATTTCTGGAAGGACATGCCAAAATCAGAAAACCAGACTCCCAAGGTACGTGAGTTGGATGAACACTGAGGTGTTGTTTTCTTATAACTGTCTGCAAATGCCAAATCAGTGCATGTTCCCTCTGATGCAAGACAGAAACATCAGGATAAATCCTAAAGTTATACAGAATTGTATCAATGCATATTCAACTGAGGTCAAAGAAAAGGTGTGCTGATTATCTAAAAACTTCTCATGCACTGGTCAGCATTACAGTAAAATGGTAATTATTCATTATAATGGTAGTATTAATTAATCCCTCCAATTAACCCTTGATCCCTCTGAATTCAGATTAATAACACTGGTGCATGTGACACCAAAGGACTGATCTCAGTCTGGGAAAACCTTTCCTACTGAATTGTGAGCGACCAGATATTTTTTTCCTGCCAGGATAAAAATAAAAACAAAAAACCCCTTGTAATAAAATACCAACTAGATTATTATTATTATTGCCACGTTTTTCCCAATATTATTTTTCTTGTTTACCTTTCTTGCATCTCGTATCATCTTCCGAACAGTTTCCTTTATGGTGTAAGGCTGTGCTCGTGGTGGATGAAAAAGCAGATCAATATTTGTGCTACCAGAAATTCCAGGCATCAGATAGGGCCACCCTAAGTCAAGATTTGGAGCTTCCACATCTGATTCAATGGGCCAGTAGGTTCCCGAGGAAGAAGTGTCATCAATGGCATGGTTAGAGGAATAAATTGTGTTTTGGGGAAGTTTGTGAACATTGTTCAAAATATAATCAATTTCCTCATCCGCTAAGAACTCTGAGCATCTCTCCTTGGAAAGAAATTCTTTGTAGGCTTCTAAACCTCCTTCAATCAGAGCATCAATAGCTATTCGGTACCATTCCTTGTAATGAGGTTCAATATAGTTGTCTAATCTGCATTCATCATGTAAGGAGGACAGCAAAGATGAAGTTTCCATTTTCACATGTATTTTGTATAAAGTCTTCTAAGAGTCCATTCATGAGCAGATGAAATGTATCTGCAAAGAGAAAATAAGTAAGAAAACAATGAAAATATTTCTAGGTAACTATGACACGCACACAGTTATTAACTAAAATACTCTTCTGGTAAAGTTGCTCTAAGTTTTTCTAGCATTTTCCAAGACTTTAAACATATTTTGAAAAGGCTCAGGGACTACTATTGCCAAAAATTAAATATTAAAGAGCTAGATAAATATTAAATAGATAGACAATATTATATTAGAGAGACAGATAAAGAGCTTTTACATAAAGTAAACTAAACACATAATTCAGTGATTTTAGGAAGTTGATATTACAAGCTATGTCAGAGCTCATAGTACACCAAACATCTGTATCAGCAACACCAATACATACCCAGTGCATGTTCCAACACACTATCACAGGTTGTGTTTCAAAATGCCCTTTGCAACAACTGACTGAGTACTGTCCAAAGAAACACCTCAGAAACCAATTAAATTTCCTACTTTTCAATACATTACTGAATCTGCAATGCAGTTCTTTTCTCTGGCTTCTTTGAAACCACAGTCATTCAGGTACTTCTCCTTATCTATCTGTTCTCCCATGCTGATCTAATCCATTTGTTGCTCCCAAGCAGGACCAGCCTACCTCATTTCAGTGAGTTATGAGGAACTCCAGAAAGATTTATCCTCCCACATCTGGGATCAAACTCTGAATCAGCAATTTGATGTCTAGTTTCCACCCTGCTCATTCCTTCTGCCAAAAGGAGCGGCTGCTTTAATCTTTTTTTTTTTTTTTTAACATTAATAACAAGTTGTTTACTGCTGATGTTTTATAAATTCATTCTTACACTTTTTTATTTCATTTAGCAAGGTCTGAGAGGGTTGCTTTGTGCTGCACATTGGAGATTTAAGAAAGAGAGAGAACAAATACTCAATGTTTCTTTCTTCACATTTCTGCAACCCTCAGTAACTCACCAAAAAAAGGGGGGGAAGGTGTTTCATGGCAGCAGCATCAGCATAGCCATGTAAAACAGAAGGATGGTAGTACATCTTCCAGGGTTAGAGCATGAAGCTTAAGAGAAAGACTGCAGAAGTAAGAAGAACATCCAATGAAGGCAGAAGAGTTAGAAAAAGCTTGATAGCTTGAAAGTTCACGTTGGGTTTCCCTATAAGCCTAATTAATAGTATAGCAGTATAATAGCAAATAGTCACATGGAGTTCTGATTTCATGTACTGGCATATAAATGTAACTTAATTCCCTTTTCCCATCAAGACCTTCCAGATATTTTTGCAAACAGTGCAATTGCTTTCTACTGTCTGTTGGGAACAGTTTAAATCTTCCCAAAAGGAAATGTAAATTAGCTATATTAACCTAAAGGAATGAAAATAAAAATCTCCATATCTACTGATAGTTCAGATACCAATTAAATGTTCAATTTAACCAAGATTTATAAGGAACTTGGGAAGTCTGAGGTTAAAAAAAAGACCAAGAAATAAAAATCCAGATCTGAAGCTGGCATCAGGCATGTCATATGGAATAATTCCATTTGAATCCTGTCTCTCAGCCAAGTAGCAGGGCAGATCTTCCCAGATAGGATTGCTTTCGAGCCTGGGGGAAAGGAGTGTTCCTTGCTGCTTCAAGAGTAGCTCTTTGTGGTGAACTGGAAAGCAGAACACGAAAGGGATCTGACTGCTCTCCCCCAAATTAAGAACTACATGTATTCCTCTGACAGATACTCAGGGCTTCATTCTACACTGCTCTCCCAAGAAGAAATGAAATGTTACAAAACAGGAGCAATACCATTTCCCTTCTCACAGATGCAGAGACAGCCTGTGGCAGAAGGTGACGAAGAACCAAGCACACAGTACAGGCAAGACAGATTCAAAGATTAAACTCTTAACATATTGTAAAAATAAAACAGTCACATCAGGACCAGCCCAATCGTCTGGACCAGGTGTTCAAGACATTTTAGATACAGAATGAAGAACAACCAAGAGTACAAAAAGCAGCTGAGTTGTTCTCAAAAGTCTGCACAGTAATACAGGTGACTTCATTGAGATTCCAACACACCCCTCTTTTAGGGCCCTCCAGGACAAATCATTCTCTAGTCACTGCAGTAACATAGTCAGTCTTAAAAGTCAATCTTATTATGACATGTAAGAATAAATATGATTTTACAAAGGCAAGTGAAAGATATTCCTAAAATTCTCACTACTTTGGAATGGATATACTTCTAAAATAGAATTTTTTCCACTGACTGAATATATACAGTTGTGAAAGATGTGTCTATTTCAAAAGCCTGTCTGAATTTATTTTTCCTTCTTCTCATTCTGTCTTTTGAAAATAACTTAAGGGAATAGGACTATACTTAATAGGTAACATTGTGCAATATCAAATATTGAATGTTATGAACAAATAAAAAGTAAAACAATTATTACTTGTGTGTTCTGCCTCACAAGCATTTCTTTTATTTTGTTTGGTTCTTTCATTTGTTTTTCACAATAGTATAGTATATTGCTTGACTTTTCATTGAACAGAATGAATTACTTAAGTGTGGAATAGGTGAAATACAGCAACTTATGCTCAGACATATGCTGAAAGCAGGGTATAAATATAAGTAACCTTGAAAAGGTGAGACTTCTGGTGCAACATCTTCCAAACAAGAACAGTCATTTTACAGTGAACATCTTTGAAGTTGATGTTTGATTAACAAGTGGTGTTTAAAAAACAAGCTTAAAGCAGTGTGTATTAATTTAAGAAAGTAAATGTAAAATTTGCCAGCATGGAAATAAATCACAGAACACTTGAGACAAATGAAAAAATTTTAATCCTGGTTTTTGAAATTAAGGACACCAGCATGAGATACATTCATATGAAACAAAAGAGAACTCCTAAATTAAAACAGTGGCTTCAGGTATACTTGACAAAAGCTCTACATGTCTTTACACAGGTATTTTTCTCCTTAGAAGGTAAGAGCTACTGTGAAGAAACTGAACCTGTGACACCATATATTTCTGCATAAAACAGCAGAGATTTGGACAAAATTCTTAATAACTTTTTGATGTCTTCTTCAACTGTGTATTTTGATTTCCGCATAATAAACTTGATTCTTCAAAGATACTCCTCAGGTCAACAATTACATTAGCAAGGTTGTGCAGAATGAGGCCCATTTCTTGAGGCTTACACATCTTTATCACACTTTATGTACACGATCACAAATTTTACCAGCACCGGAAAGTCGTCCTTCATCCTCTGAGAAACAACCTTGCCTGCTAATCCCAACCCATCTTCTGTACCTGAATACAGGGATCAGTCACTTAAAACTTTTTTAATAAGTGCTATTAATGGCCTTTAATTGAATTTAAACTCAAATGGAGCTACTACAACTGGATCTTCTGCTGAAGGACACAAATGCTGAATCCTGTATTGATGTGATCATCTTGTCCTTCTATTAACATGCTCAGACCTTTCTAATGCCATTACCAGGAACCCAGCAAAATAAGGCCTTTTTCTATGAGTAAGAAGTGACTATGCCTTTATACAGAAAGATTTGGAGACTATCACAGACTTCACAAATGCAGCAGATGACAAATGTCCACTAAAGAGAATTATGCAACATTATACAGGGGTTTCAGACTAGTACCTAGAGACAAGGAGCTTCCCTGCCATACTAATATTCACAAGATTTGAAAAATTTCCTATTCAGCAACTTTAGGGAGCAGCTCTAACCCCAGGCTTGTACAGCCGGTCCTTGGCAAGGGCCTGGCCATGGTGCTTTCCTCAGGATGTCCTTATCGCTTTTCCAATGGAAATGTGATTACTTTGACAGTTTCTGCATAAAGTCTCAACCTTGCCAGGAAATTTACACCTCGAGAACAGCTTGTTACAAGCTGTTGCATACTCTCAGATATGGTTTTTAGGGCATCCATCTGGGAACCTCTGGCCCACGGCTCGGCCAAGGAGCCTCCCCACGGTTTAAGGGCCTGGCATGACCAATCTCTAACAGAGCAACAGGCGTTTTATGACACCTGCCTTCCACCAACCTTTCTATTAAAGAATTGTATCAAGAATAAATAATAATTACCTCACATTAAGCAGTGACAGGCAATTATTTCATTATTAATGAAATTAAATTTTCTGTGAATACAAAGGCCATCAAATCCAAGTGAAAAACAACACCGCAAGCGTTCCTGCTGCTTTCCTTCTTTTCTCTTTCTCTTGTGTGTTTGCCGGGTCGTTTGGCGGCGGGTTACTTTTGGGGGGTGGCTTCGTTAGTTCGACCAGAAAGTTTAACTTTCCAGGCAAAAGAAGGGCAGCGGGCGCTCCGCTGGCCGACACCGCACGTGTGGCGCCCCCGGCCCGGCCGCTTGCGCAAGGCGGCCCCGGCAGAGCGCGGCGGGAGGCGCTCCCCGGGCCGCCCCCGCTCCCGCCCGCGCTCCGCGACCCGCGCTCCCCCGTTTGAACGCCCCGCGGCGCCGAGCGGGATGTTGGCGGGACGGGGGACTGCCCTGCCCTACCCCTGTCCCGTCCCTTCCCGGGGGAGACTGAGGGGAGACCCACTTACTGCGCCGGTGCCCCGCGTGGGGTCTCGCCTCCGGAGCGGCGGGGCGGCTCGACCCGGCTGCTGCGAGCGCGGCGGCGGCGAGTCACGGCGGCGCTGCGCTCATCGCAGGTACTTCCCGTGGCTCTCAGGCGCGGTGGGTGTGGAAACCAGTTACAACATGTCAGGACGGTGTCGCACCAAACCCGCCGCCGCGGGAGCGGGGCGAGGACTTGTCTGAACTGGGGAAGCCCGGCCCTCTGCCGCGCAGCGCCTTCCCCGGGCCGCACCGGACCCCCCGCCCCAGCCCTGCCCGGCCGATCCTGCCCTGCCTTTCCCTGCCCTGCCCGCCGGCCCGGCCGGCAGCCGCGGGAGCCCGCGGGGCAGGGGCGACCCGAGCCAAGGCATCGGCTGCCCCGCGGCGGGCCCGGGAGCCGGGTGTGCGTGGGAGATTAAACTCAAAGTAAACGCTGGCTTCAAGAAAAAATAAACCCGTCAGCCTCGAGTCACGGTTTCCAGGTTAACTCCGGCGGAGCAAGTCACGGCAAGGGAGCGATACCCGTTCGAGACCTTCAAAGTCAGATATATGGACAAGCCCCTTTTCCATAGCTCAGTGGCTTTGAGAAGGCTCTTCTTTTGCTCTTGGTGTCTCGGTGGGAGACACAGACCTGCAGGCAGAGCCCCCCATCCTGGCAGCAATGCACCTGGGCCTTCCTCCTTCGCTCTTCTCTCCAGCAGCAGGCTGGGCACGCCGCATAGCAATGCACGTGTTGAAACCTTGGAGAGCCCTCTCTGAAAGGCGCTTTGAAACCACGATCATCGCTTCAGCAGCATCTTGCAACCACCAACGGATCAGCACATCCCATGTGCTCAAACACACTGAGGGTGTTTTATAATTTTAGACTTTTTGTGAAAAAAAACCTTTTTTGTATGTAACTTTTTGTATAAAACCCCCGCAAGCACACTGAGGGGGTTGTATAATTTTAGACTTTTTGTAGACTTTGTCCACATCATACTCTGGTGCTTAACTGTGGGCAGCTCTTTTTTGAGGCATTTAAGACAATGCAGTATAACCCTGACAGTTAGGCTTTATTAGCAATAACTCATCCAGTCTGGCTTTAAGCACAAACTCTTTTTCCTAACCTATACTGTCTAATACTAAGTGTGGGATGTATCCTATGCTGTGGCATCTTGATGATGGTTTCTGAGAAGAAAACAGTAAAATATGCATATCTGCACAGTAATATTTGTATATTTATATGTATGTAAGTGTATAAGTCTGGCCATCAGGGAGTGTTTTTTTCCTGTGCAGTTAATTCAGGTAGTGGAGTGCACAAGAGGAAATAGCTGGTGTTAATATACTCATGGACTACCCTTTACAGACAAAGGAACATCTGGATTAATGATAAGACTCTTCTCACACTCAAAAAAGAATTTCCCTGATTTTGATGGAAAAAGGGGGTGAAAACCGCTTTAAAAACAAAATTTTAAAATGTACATAGAACTTTATAGTTAGTACACAGCACTTTTTGTCCCATGAAAATACGTAATCAGGAAGGAGAACCTGTTTCTGTGGAAACTTACTCATAAGGAGGGGAGGCTATCTAATTTTTTAAGAGAGCAGATCTATTTTCTAAAATTATTTAAGAAAGGGTAGGAAGGTAGATGAATGGTCACAAAACTTCTTTTGACCTTGAATGAACTGGTTGGACTTTTATTACACAAAATTTACAAGCCTGTGTCTTCTAGAGATGTTAAGTGGTTGAGTACAGGCTTAGCATAAACAAAAAGTTGTAATGAGACCAATCACATCTTTCTAAACAAGGAAATCTGCATGAAGGAAAGTTATCTAGGTTTTTTTTGCCTTATTAGTATCTGTACAAGAAAAGGATTTTTTCTGCTCCCTTGCAATTTATCAATTGAAGCCCTCCAGTAGCTATACTACACCAGACAGTTCATAAAACCTAACTTGGGTAATGCATTTTGGAAACTCTTAGCTGTCAAAATAAAGAATGTTTTTACCTAGCAGGTAGCAAACTTATGTGTCCTGCAGCCACAGGCATCAGTGGAAGCAGACAGTATGAGCAAGCTTAATAAGCAGTAAGACAAATTCTAAGCAATAGGTACAAAACTGTATTGTAAATGTGTGAGGCAGGAGAATGTGCTTCATTATCCTTACTCCTAGAGCTGTGGAACTCCAGCAGTATGAGGGGAAGGGACTGCAGAAACTGGGCAGCCTAAACAGCTTTTCCTTTTGCCATTGAAAATGTAGCATTGGGCAGGATCAGTTGAAGCATCCTATTGTTTGGGACTGTTTTACCGTAATCCAACTGATTCATAAAGCCTCAAAACTACAAAAGTTCTTAGACATAGCTCTTTTCTAAACTACATGAGAGAAAAGGATCAACTCAGTATGTTTGATGGCACCATCTTTGGAGTGATTGTCTTAAGTGACCCGGGTACTTGGGTACCCAGGTGGGATGATGGTGCTGGTGGATGATCATCCATGCTACTCCCATCTGTTTGCAGTTCTGAGACTTTTTTTGTAGTGACAGATCATCTTGCCCTATACAAGTCTAGCTGAATGCAAGCAGAAGATAAAAGATTATTAGCACATGGGCAATGGCACCAGTCCAAAAGTTTATTGTAGGGATGTTATTAAGGATCAATACTTATATGAATTATATTTCTATTCCTACTGCAGACTTACTAAGATTTCATTTAGATTTACTAAAGGGAGCATTGATTTGGAAGCAGTGGATGTTTATACAATTCACGATACCTATGAGCTGAGCTTTTATTAGATTTTAACAGATGAAGAAATAATACAGTCCTGAAGATTCATACTATTTATTAATCAATGGCCATCTACTCTAAAGCATAAGCATGGAGACTTCACACACTAATCTTAAAATTAGAGGAAATGTGCTTTTACAGATATGAATATAAAAGGAGCTACAATACATTTATATCAGCTTGATGGGTAGTGATACAAAATCCACACCTTTCATAAAGTAGCAGAGAGAAAAATGAGACAGAAAACTACAAATTAATATGGAAAAGCAGGCATCCTCCTCTCAGTACATCTTTTTCAAATTAAATAATCATAACCTACTCTATTTGGTATCATATTCTTAAATCAAGAATACATTAATTTGGTCCGTATTATATTAAGGAAATTCTTGGCAATGTCCCATCACTGCCTAGTTTGCCAGTTACTTTCACAGCTTCTATCAAGAAAAAGCCAGTAGTCAAAATACAAAGTATTAAAGCCAAGGTCTTTTACTGAAAGCATTCTTAACCTGTATATTGGGGCCTGGGTATATGTGCTATATACTGTATGGTAAATTTTTGTTATAGCTCAGGTCCTGTGTTAAAAGCTTGTACAAGCCTTCTGAAATTACTTCAAGTTCGTTTGTGTGAAGAGAATCTGTGTGTTTCCTTTGGGAAGTTTTGGTAAGAGGTGAGTAAAGTTATGCAATGTACATTATTTTTGAGACACAAGTAAATAAATAGAATCCACCAATCCTTATTTTCTGCCCATAGCATAAGTAGCTGAGAGAGAGGGTAAAAGAGCAGAGTAAGAGGGAAGATCAAAGGTGAAGAAGAGCTGCCATCTGAGGAAGAATCACAGAGTCTGGGACTCTTCAGACTGAAATGGGGTTGGTGATTGAGGCTTCCTGGTGTGGTTCATTACATGACGTGGAGCTCAGTGTACAACAGGTCTGAATGCAGAGAAGGAAACTCCTCTGAGGTCAGATGTAATGTGAAGCCAATATCTCTCTCTCAGGCAGTTCCAAGACAAGAAGCTCTAAACTGATGGAGGTTGACAAAGTATTCTCTCCTCCTATAATTCATTCCTCTCACTTTCCTCTTTGCCACTAGTCTGCATGTCATTAAAGGGCAGATACAGGGCTACAGAGACCTTTGTTCTGAATTCATACAGCTGTTCTTAGATTCCTTCAGAGCATGCTACAGCCAATGTATAAAGAAACTGTAGAAGCACAGATTTCTTACTTGGGATTAACTTCCTTCCCTATGGATCAGAGAGGTAGCTCCTCTTGGTGTTCTTGAAGGCTTGAGATATCAGTGTGTGCCATTAAATATGATTCCACCCCTGCCCTTGGGGAAGAGGACTGCACAATGGGCAGTAGGTTTCTCTGAGGCTTTATGTCTTCATAATACCTAGCTTAGATTTCTGCTCTTTCAATTTGTACCTCCTTGTTCTGTCTACAGTTCCTTACGGAGTTTGTCACCAGCTTCCCTGTAGGCCCCTTCAGATACTGAAGGTTTCTTGTGAGCTCTCCACAAAACCTTCTCTTCTCCAGACTGAACAGCCCCAACTTTCTCAGCCTGTCTTCAGATGGAAGTGAAGTTGCTCCAGTCCTCATCAACTTCATGATCTCTTCTGGACTTGCTCCCACAGTTCCATATCTTTTTTATGCTGGGACCCAGGAGATGCAGCACTCCAGGTGTGGTCTCACAAGAGCAGAGTAGAGGCATAGAATCACCTCCTTCACCCTGCTGGCCACGCTGCTTTGAATGCAGCCCAGGGCACAGCTGTCTTTTTGGGCTGTGAGCACCCACCACCAGCTTGTGTTGAGTTTTCATCAGCCATCACCCTAAGTCCTTCTCCACAGGGCTGCTCTCCATCCCTTCTCTGCCCACCTCTAGTGGTGCCTGGGATTGCCATGACCCAGGTGTAGGACCTTGCATTTCTCTTGGCTGAACTTCATGGGCTTTGCATTGACCTGTGTCTCAAGATTCTTAAGGTCCCTCTGGATGACATCCCCTCCCTTCATGTTGACTCTTGCTACATAGCCATAAGGATCTTTGAGCCAAAAGGAGAATTCATTGCTCCTAGGATCCTTCTGACTGGGAAAAAAGGTGAGTCTTCTAAACATATTCATGGAAAGAGAAAAATGAGATGGGGCTAAGGGAACAAATCGTTGCTTGATTTGCATGTGGTTTATTTTCAAAGCTGTAACCACTGTGGCAGTGGGTTGCCACTTACAAGGACCTAATTTTGGCCTAGTATTTACCTCTCTGCTTGGAGGTAAGGTTGGCAAAAGGATGAAAGCTGTTTGTCTCCTACCAATCCCAGAAGTGCCTGAAGCTAGTTTTCCTAGAGCTGGTTACTTGGAATCTTCAATGTTACCCCAGTGTTTGCTTGGGTGCTCATGGTCCTCATAAGCTTTATACACCCAAGCCCATCTTTCGTGTAGATCTTTTCTTATTCTAAAACTTGGGGATGTTTAAAGGTCTCATAGTGCCTTTGGGAGTCCTCTGGCCATCAGAAGTAATACCGGCAGAAGTAAAAGAGAAAAATAAACCAGGGAAAACACCAGCCCATACCAAGTAATAAAATCACATTGAAATCTCAACAGCAAAGGAAGTTATGTTCATATTCTAAAGAACCAACATCATAAGTCTGAATGCAGCTACTACAAATGGCAGATTTACTCTGTCCTGGATAGCTTCCCAAACTGCCAATGAAGTTACAGCCAAGGAAGTTATTACCAATGGCATAAGTGGCAAACAAGTGGCAGAAATATTCCATTCTCAAATACAAGGTTTTCTTAAGTGTCCACATACCTGTCCAGAAAACAAAAATGCACTGTGATTAGGGAATGTTTATTGGCTGAATGGTGCACAGCAAATGTGGAGTTCACTTATAAGCACTATGGGGTTAGAAAAGGTTTTCCCATGAACTTGGTGCTTTATAATCAGTGTGAAATTGTTAATTTACGTGTACAATTAATGAAACAAAAATAATTTATTCTGCATTTATCAAGGTGTCTTCAGAATTAATGTAGTAGTGTAGTGGTGACCATAATAAACTAAGAATATCTATGATTCAGATTTTTTAGAATAGTTAAATCTTTCATCAAATCATCTAATGCTGTTGTGGAAAACAGACAAGCTTATAGTCACTGACACTTCTCCAAACCTGGAATACACACAGCAAACTTCAAATACAACTACAAATTGTGAACAGCTGCGCTGGGCTAAACGGGGGATGTTTCAACTACAGAAGAGAAACAATACAAGTACAATACACGAGTATCTATTCTAAATCCATCTAATTCAACATCATGCCTTTGACAGTAATTGGTTAGAACCAAGTTTTTGGAAAGTTTGAGGTCTTCCATTTTCATCTCTTAGCTCTTTCAGAGTCATGTGAGAGTTGGGGATAATGGATCCCCATCATTGTCATCCCCAAAGCATGCTGAAAACCTAAACATATCTGATTTCCAAGTAAATAAAATAGAGACTCTTGTTTCAATCTGTTTCTTGCTGTGAGGCTGTGGGAGGAAGGAGGTACATTGTAATGGCACTTAGGCAGTGCTCTCTGTGACAATGAGACACCAAGATGCAGGAATTACAGGTTGCAGCAAGAGAAATTCTAATTGGGCACCGGAAAATGCTTCACTGTGGGGGTGGTTAAGCACTGGGATGTGCTTCCTGGACAGCATGTGGGATCCACCTGTGAGGAGATTTCCAAAACATGACTGAACAAGTCCTTGAACATCTTCAGTTGATTTTTCAGTTAAACTGACTTGAAGCAGGAGGTTGAACTAACATCCAGAAACTCTTTCTAGACTAATTGTTCTGTCATACTGTGATTCTGACATTATTTTCCTTCCTGTAACAGCTGTAATTCTGACAGAGGTTATTCCATCCTTGGAATGGTAAAAATCTTACAGGAATTGTTTGAAGTTAAATATTTCTTTATGTGTCTCTATTGTGTGTTATATTATAATCCCCAGTCTTTAGCTGAAATTACCCGATGATAATAAAAATTTTGGGTTTAAAAGTTTAACAGTTTTACATTCAAAACACTTTGGAGCACTGCAGAAGTTACTTCTAGTAAACTGAGGAGGTTTGCCAATTCGTGTGAGAATCAACTGAGAAACAGTGAGAAATTATAGCTTGATGTTATGAAATAATGCTATTATCTGATTGTTTCTAGAAATTTTATTGATAACAGAATGGCTTACTTCTCTGATACTTTCATTGGCCTTGGAGTTAAAACAGCAAGACCAATGGAGACTGTTCACTCCTAACACTGGAGTCTTCAGCTAGCTGTTAATGTCCTTAAGGTGTGTCTTGAAATCTGAAGCTGATACTATACATATTTCTAAACACCAGCTTAGATCTGGAACCATACTTGTGTCATGGTCATGTGTGTTCCTTACAGCAGTATACATGACTATCACTTACAAAAATTCAAGCAAAACAAATACTGTCAGATTTTACTGGTAATTGGTGAACTATCTGACATCAGAGAAGCTCTATGTCAAATGTTTGTGAACAAACAAGATGAAAAGTTTTTGTACTTTATCAATAACATTGATATGGCTGCAAGAGATTGTGTTTCAGTGTTTAGAACAATGCTTTGAGTTGTTTATGATACGTGATGGTTAATCTGAAATAATCAGGTCCTTGAACGGTATCTTGGACAAAACATACTCATAAATTGAAATGTCTGTGGATTCTTTCCATTCCCTTCAGCTACCTGAAATGGAAAACCTGTGTGATCAAGGCCTAGAAGTGGATTTGAGTTGTCATCCTATGTTTACCAATTACGGGATGTCATGTGCTTGCAATTCATTTAGATTAAACAAATACATTAACATTTAAGTGGCAATCTTAATCTGACTTGTACAGAGTTAGTAAATGAATAAAGGTAGTTCAACTAAGGGCAAAAAATACATAGCTAAGGAGTAATTGAGTAAAAAGGGCTGGCTTATGAACATGAAAATTGGCAGTTGCCCTTGCCAAGAGTTGTACTTCTTTTAAAATTGAGTCATTTATACAGGAAAAAAGAAAGATAGAAAATATCTTAAGTTCAGTCGTGCTGAACTATAAATGTAGCAAGCTAGAATGAGGCAGACTATCATAAAAATGTTAGGCACCATAAAATCTTCTCCAAATGAAGTAAATACTATCCTTTCATTTTTTATCAAAGCCTAAGAAATTCCTGAATGAAGTAGCTAGTGTGATTTCAACTATTACAAGGGGCTTTCATGGCTAACACAGGATTTCAGACTCCTGTCTTGAAAATTGCTCATCAAATAAACTCTTCTCAACTGTTACTTAAACTTTCTCCAGAGAATATTATTTTTCCTTTTTAAATTCTAGTGTGCCTGATGCTCTGTCCTTGTGTGTACAAGAATCTTGGCCCCTTACATGCACCTTCACACCTAACTCACAGGCATGGTCAGCTCCTAGAAGCTTTGAATTCCTCCTCTCACATCCCACATGATCAGATCAAAAGTTTCTCAGGTTCGCTCTGATCCTCTCAACTACATTTCGGTTTTTATTTACTGTGAGTTATAGTGAAATCCTAGAAAATGCTCCCAGTTCAACTTGCTTCAGTCAGCTTTGGTTCAGGCTCTTAACAAGCAGCACACACCTCAACAGAGACGTGAGCAGAGCTCACCAGAGGAGCTGGTGCACGGACTGCAGTGAGTAAGGAAGGCTTCCGCTGACCTCAGGAGGGCTGGTGACCTACAGCACGAACAGAATGCAGCACGTCCACACCCACAGGAAGAGCAGCAAATGCAAGGTCGTGTCCAGTGGTTATTGTGTATATCCTAGTAGTAGGAAGCAGGAAAAGAACAGTGGAGCTGGAAGACAAGTAAACAACAGCACTTAGATCTTGATCAATACCCTCCAAATTGGCAGTTACATTAGGCATTTAATTGCTGTATTATTCATAGTAGAAGTAGTTTTTTCGTGAAGGAGGGTCATAATGAATCATGTCTGAATTTGGGGAACTACTGCCCATGTCAGTAGTAACACAGAGTGAGAGACAAAAGGATTAGTGAGAAATACCAATACAAGTAATTGAGATGTGGTAAGAATAGAAGTATTCCTCAAGGGCTAGTTCACAGGCAGATAATTCAATAGCATCCTCTGTTGTCTCACTTACCCCTTACTGAATATGCACATGCATACTATTTTAATATACCTCCTCAGCAATGTAGTTTTCACTGTCAGCATTTTGCTCGTTATCCTTGTCATCCTGCAGTTTCCCAATAAAACCTGCTATTCCTGAAAAAAAAAAAAAATTCTCCCTTTTTTCTGTGAGTTTGTTCATTACTATTGTGAAATGTTCCTCCATAGCCTAATGAAGTGCAAAAGTAGCTCTGTAGAATGTCTGTAAGTTTTGATTTGATTTCATTTCATATTGGGCATCACAGAAAGCCAGATACAACAATGTATAATAATGAAGAATATTTGTGGTAAAAAGTGCCTGAATGACTATGAGTTTGACTGAATTGTTCATACTCCATTGCCAGGTAGAAAATAGCACAGTGGAGATGATCATGTTGTCAGCAGACACACAGGAGTCACACTATTCACAGAAGAAGCCTTGAGAGGTTTCTGAAAATGCCTGATAGTGTGATCCTGGCTTTGAGAGTGGAAATATGAAGATAGGGAGAAAGGAGATTTGTACACCATTTAATTTTGTGTGATATAAAATTAAAGTTCTAGTTCAGTGTTAATATTCATAACAGCAACTGGAAATTGTTTTGATAGTGTATTCTGTTTTGATAGTAGTTCTTGTACTAACCAGGATGCTGAGAAATGCAGGTGAGTGACTGGCAACTTTGAGAAGAGCTATAACAGTGGAACTGAGCAGATTACTCCAATGAATTTCTGGCATCACAATACATGGAAATACAGCTGGAAATACAAATACTCCATATGGAGCATAAAACATCCAGACAGCAAATGTAATACAAAAATGAGGTGTGTATCATATTTATTGAAAATGAAGGATTAAAAAGAAAACTAGATGGAAGTGGTGATTCATTTAATAAGAAAAAGTAAGTAATTTATGCATAGAACTAAATACATTTGTCCAAAATATGGTAGTGGTCATACTTGGAATATAGCTCTTCTTCAAGTTAAGATTAGTTATTAAGAGGAGAAATAAAGATGTTAATGCAGGAAAAATTGTCATGAATTAAGATCAGTATTTTGCTTTATTTGGACATTTATTGTGTATTTACATTGGACAACTTTATATTTCAGATTTGGTACCCTGATTGTGTTGGAATGTCTGAAGTTAAATGACTTTTAGTGCTGGTAAACTTATTTAAGTCTTAATTCATATGTGCTACAGTCTGCATTTAACATTCTTAAACAAAAAATGTGTTCCAATCAATACAGATCTAATATCTTATCCTTCATCATTTCCTCCATCACCCCACAAGGTTTTGGGTAAGCCTTGCCAATGGTTCATGAAACAGCAGGTACAGTTCCATCTGTTCCTTTTTCTCCAGAAGGAAAGTTGTTTACATTTTACACTGCTTGTTTTTGTAGGATTCTGTAGGAAGAGTTGGGGATTTAAAAAACAAGCAGACAAATAAAGCTAACAAACAAATACCTGGTATGTCTTAACAGGAAAATTTAAGACTGAAGAGACATGCATTCCATCTGAAATACAAATTGCTAAACACACAATGGTTATTATTTTCTCTCAAAAATAATTTTACACTTCCTGAAGTGACCTACAAAAAATTCCTTCTCTTGGAGACTGACTTTACTCTTAGGCAGAAAGCTGGACTGCTGTACATATAGATTCATAAGAGCATTGTATTGAACAACAAATCACATTTGCAGCTTTTTGATACCAGTTGGATCAGTTGAATGAAAGGTGTTTTTTCAATAATGTCAGAATTCTATTTTTCCATTGATTTAATTGATTCTACCTGCTTCATGTATTATGCACTCAACTGCTAAACTTCCTGATAAAATTTCAGTAACAATAGTGAAAGTAATAAATTATTTTATAATGATAGAAAAATGCTTACAAAATCGGAAATACACAAAAAAATTAAAAGGACAATCAAAATAATTTTGTTGACATTGTGTGAAAACCAGAACTTTCAATCTTTAAACTATTTTATGCAATAAACTCTTAAAATAATTAAAATAAAGTTGCCTACAGGGATAAACCATATCAAAACAGTGATTGGAAAGTGAGGTGCTTTAGATGTGGAGAATGTAAAAAAAAGGCTTCCTGTGCAAATTTCAATCTGCCCTTTTTATGTACACAGATTATCAGATAGCTTTTAATTACATGATTGTATCAGTATTGTTTCTTCACATTTGGAAATCCTGCCTTATTCAGTAAAGGGGTAGTTATTCCTTATTTCTTCCTCCAGTATTTGATATCAGATCTTACTCAACATCCAACAGGCAGATCCTGCATCAAATTCAAAATTATCTAATATTATCATGGATGATTGTGCTGTGCTCTTGCCATGGCATGTAAGTGCTTCATAAAATTGCTTAATCTATGGTTCCCTACAAAATTAAGTGCCTCTATTACCCTCATTTTATAACTGAGAAATAGAGACACGCAAAGATTAAGGTCAAAATTGTCAAAAACATTCCCTAATTTTGGATGCTGAACATGAGATGTTTCATGCTCCATTTTCAAAGCACAATGTACTTTTATCACCCTTTTTATCTTCAAAGCACAGCATTCATCAACTTGAAGTTGATCAACTTGGAGAACAGTATTGTAGCTGTGTCTCTGCCTGGAGAGACAGTGATTGGGTGTTTAGAAAATGGATTTATTAGCTCTGTATCTAAAAGATGGGGTACACTGAGTGTTGCAAATAGGCCTTGCCAGAAGAGGAAAATGGTGCTTCACATCTCTTGTAGGCTTTGGAGGGGATCATGCTCTGATAGACACTTTAGGGCACACATTTGTGTGGAGTGGGTTTTAGAGATGCTAAGGGAGTACCACTCGAGCTGAAATGGGGTACATGCTGTTGTACCTATCAGGAAAGGCACACATGATGCTGTACCTATCAGGAAATGTCCACATCATGCTGTACCTATCAGGAAATGTCCACATCATGCTGTACCTATCAGGAAATGTCCACATCATGCTGTACCTATCAGGAAAGGCACACATGATGCTGTACCTATCAGGAAATGTCCACATCATGCTGTACCTATCAGGAAAGGCACACATGATGCTGTACCTATCAGGAAATGCAAGCACAGTTCTGTGCTGGCAGGTAAGTGGTGTCTTTATTTGGCATGGTGACACACCTCTACTAACAAGCCCCAGTTTTCAGAGGGATGAATTAGGTCACACACAGTAACTTAATGGCAATATTTACCTTGTTTAGGAGCCATCTCACTTGTCTTAACTCTGCAAACAGGGCAGGCTCCCCACAGAAATATATGTACCTGCTTACCCTAATCATGACTGATGCCACTCTGTTTACCCTGTTTTGTCACAACAGAGAATATGTATTCCTGCCTCCCAGTCTTCCATCAATCCCAGAAATCATGCCCCTTTCTACCATTACAGGTTCTCAGAGTCGTGTCAAGGTTATCTTCTCTCAGTAGGACTTAGGTCCTTTATTTTTGGTGTTGAGCATATCAGTAGTGAGACCGGAACCTGTGCATAGGATAGACAAAAATAGAAATGGATTTATCTCAGCCATTCTACAAAATAACTCACTGCTATTTGAAAAACCCATTTATTTCTAGGAATCAAAAACAAGGCCTCTTATTCCTTATGAATGACTCTTGAAGAGCAATTTTCTTGCAATGATTTTTCTTTAGTAAATATGTGTCCCAGATCATGCTCCTTACATGTGTCATATGTATGGCTCCATCTTATGCAATAATCTCATCTACTTTCTTAAGGTCTGCCCAAAATCTAGGATCTGTAGATAGATAAGATACTTGCTGGCACATTTTAAGGGCTCAGTAGTAAAGTGTAGTCACACTAAAGAATGGGAAGTCTACTAATGAAAGGTGGAAATAAACCAACTTAAGGTTTGTTTTTTTTTTTTTTTTTAAATAATTGAAGCAGTATATTGGAAAATTCCTGCTAAGGAAATGCACTGTTAAATGGAGAACCCTTTCTGAATTAATTAGTATGCCTGTGTTTTAATGTTTTGAGACCTTTAATGGAAACCAAAATAACTGATCTGAAAAAAGATTATCTGCTGATAACTGTTGTCCAACTAATCTAAACTTAAGACAGACATCCTTAATTATGTTAGCACATGAACAGACTCAATTATTTTCAGATGTAAACACCTATAGAACCTGCTATAGGACACTGATACCTTTTTGCAGCTTTGACAATTTGCCTGGCAGCAGTCGTTTCTATGGCAGATGTGTTCACAGAAAAGATTTATTACAAGGAAAAGTGATAGCAACATACTCTTGCAAGTGAAAACACCAAGAAAAAAATTATCTCATGAATTCAGGAATTGAATGCAAGCTTAAGTAAAAGTATTTTCATTCAGTTATTAGCTTTTTTATTTCCTTTCAAGATAAGCAGTAAGAAGCCCTGCATCTTCTTACTGTGGTACTTTAAAAAAATGGTTTATCACTTTCAGGTGTTGCCAATTTTACTTTCCTTTATTTCCCTTACATTTCTTTTTGTTAGATTTCTGTGCTAGTAGCCATATTAAATCTATGTCTGTCATTCTTATATCTTGCCATTCCATATGTTTATTTTACATCTATAAAGGTCTTATAGATGGATAAACATGTTTTGTGACTTTTTCTCATATTTTTATTTCACTCACACTTTCCATTAAATTTTGTAGATTAGTAGCATGTCTACCAATGACTTAAACCTTTCTTACCATTTCTTTTTCTTTCTATCTCTGCAAAATAACATTTAGTGTTCCTGTGTAACATAATCCTAGTTTCATTTGTTTCTTCTACAAATACTCTTGACTACATGATGCTTTTGACAGCTTACCAGGACAGGGGTTATCTTGAAGCATCCCACCTCAGGAAGAGCAGGATGAAGGACTTTGCTGCATTCTTTTCTTTCAAGGATGGTCTTTTTAATAAAAGGGAATGTCATACTTTATATTAGACACGTAATGACATGTCTATTCCTTGTACCTTGTTTAAAATACCAGAATAATTTGGTGTGATTGGTGACTGTTCCCTGTTGAATCTTGCAGCCATCAGAGCTACCTTGATGCCTTGCCAGGGTCAGAAACACTAATTGTGTCCTGGTTTTTGACATATATGACATGCTGGAACTTGGAGTTCATTTCTGGAATATTAGGCTGTTGGAACTTAACATTGACCTATTCTTAATCATTTTGCCAAAGAAAATTAATTTTTAAACAAGATAAAACTTGAAAAACATTTATAGCCACTGGAGCCACTGCTGTGCTGTCGATTTTTCTCAGTCCTGGAGATATGGGCTGATTATTGCAATACAAGCCTTTTGACTGGGCATTAGTAAAATGATAAAGATTTAATTTCTGTATGAATGCTTCCCTTTCTTTGTCAGCTTCTTTTAAATTTCTGCACTTGTGTCTGGTTTCTGAGATATACTGTGGCACAGGTTTTTGTAGTTAAAATAAGACTGTACAGACCTGTAGCTATGTAATACCATTGCATTCTCAATGTGTTGACAGAAAGCTTAGCTCACCCACTGCCAAGCACAGGCTTGCTGAAGCATTTTGTATTGCCAGCAGGTTTGAGCATTCAGCACCAGTATCAAGCCTTCTTGTTGGCTGCTTAACTTATAACTAAATAATAACTTAATTCATTAACAGCAATTGATGATCTCTACCAATGGGTACACTCTGAGCCTGTTTGTAAGTAAGTGTCAGCAGATAACCAGCTGGTACTATATTCAGTCACAGTCTTTGCCCATTATCCATATAGCCTTTCCTATTGTGAAATGAACTCTTGGGAAATCAAGAGTTTTGGAAAATGGTTCAAAGCCTCAGTGCACATTAAAAAGAAACTTATTTTTATCCCACTTTGGGCAGATACTCTGATTTACACCAGTACTGGTAAAAGCTGAAAGAGGGCTGCAAATAAAAGGAATTTCAAATATTACATAAATGTTTTACATTTATTCAAATATTTGTTTGTGATCATTTTGCAGTGCTGAAGTGCTGCTATTTGTTATTTTGAACATAAAAAAAATTGATATCTTTTTTGTTTCCCTAGTTCTCAAGGTCGCAAGGATATAAAGACACTACCTGCCTAAGCAAGGTGAACATTCCCATTAACTTCAAATTAAGTCAATGCAAATAAGGGTTGTTCTTAAGAGCAGAGATTTGTGGAACTTTGCTTTAGTTGACCATGATAATATAGAAATGAAAAGACACTAGTATTTGATAAACAGATCCCATGATGTATGGAATTTAATTCACCCTAAGTTATCATCTGTCTCTGTAGCTGGCATCAAATTGGTGCACAATGTCTTGTGGCTGCCTGCCCATTCATCCTCTGCAGTCTGACTGTGCACCCCTGTGTGACCCAGGACGAGTCTGTCTTGTTCAGGGATGTGGTCATGCATGGCTGGTGTTAGGAATGGTGAAATCAAAGCCTCACTTGTTCCCCAGCTTGTGCTCTTCTGTCTAAATACTGGGCAGCCTTAAATTCCATTTTGCCCAACGTTGCAAACCAAGAAACAAGCTCAGTTTAAGATGGAAGAAACACCTCTAAATTGGCAGCCTGTGTAAGCTCAAGGATATTAATCAAAGCCTAAAGTATTTGAAGGACAAATTGTCCAAAGGCTGTTAGATGTCTTTGGGAGTTTAGAACCATTTTTACAAATGGTGATAAAAGTGATAAGAAGTGCTCTTTGCTGACACTTTGATGGGATGTGAAAAGACATTTTGTTTTAGATAGAATAAATGAGTGAGATTTCATATATCTACAAAGGTAAATCAGTGAATGCTTCAATGACAGTGTGAGGCTGAAAGACTTTGTTTCAGGTTTAAATTGTCAGTAATGCACTTGGCCTTCACTGCTTGCGTTAGGCTAAAATTGTGTTTGGATGCTGCTAATCCATTAAGAAATAGGTTTAATTTGCAAGTGAAATTTGTATGAAGTAAAGAACATGGAAAGAATATTTCTGGCAGAAAGTGTTTCCCAGTTGACATTGCTGTTTGATGGAATTATTTAAAGTTGGCACAGACAGCACTTGGCATAGGTTTTCTCTGAAATGAGAAAACAGCTAGCTACCATTTTCCTTGGGCTCTGAAATGACCATCCATGCTTTCTAAGTTTTGTGCTTTCACTAGTATGAAACAAGCTGGAAGAAAAATCTCTATTAAACATTTTTTCAGAAGAAGAATGTAATTCCCAATTAATCCATATTTTTTATATTACAGGTCAAGGAGGAAGGTAGATGCTCATCAAAGTCACAGAGATGGCTGACTTTAATAAGGTCCTTATAAACTATGATTGCAAATGTTTGGCAATGTAAATAGAATATGTTTTTTTGGAATTGTTTAATTTAATTGACTGATTAAACTAAAGTAAAAAATGATTTGGAATACTGGCTGAGATCTATTGAACACTAATAATCTGAGCATCAATGTCAGATTGAGGTCACTGCAGTTAGGTCATATAATATAAATAACTGGCTTGGTTTGGTTTTCAGTATGCAGGGATTTGCAATTTCAGTCTAACACCTGTGAAATGGCCTAATGCTTCCTCTGCTTCTTTTCTTTTGGTGACCCTTGACTGCTGTTTGAGAAGCTGTAGTCTCGGGGGCCTGTTGCTGTTGCACTGGGGTCATTTGCCACTTCACCAAGCTCACCTGCAGGTTAGTTCCTGAATCATTTGTACTCCTCCAAGGGCAGACCTGACATGCACCCTCTGGAGGCTGGCTGCAGACTCAAAGCCCCCCTAAGCCAGTTTTAAATTGCAAGATGGTTATTGGCACTCAGCTCCTCACAGTGCAGGGCAGCAGCATGAAGCAGTGTGTCTTTGTTGACTTCTAAACTATTTGTTCAGCTTCCCTGATGGATTTTGCAGCCTTCCTCAGCAACATTTGCAGTCACAAAAAAAACAGCAGTGTAAATATATTCCTAACCTGAAATTCTGTCTTGCAACCACTAATGCCAAGGAGACAACAGGGTAATAATTCATGAACAAACAACAGGAAGTTTAACTTCAGTAACATCAATTGAATACTAACAACTTCATAGTTGTGAACAAGGGCTTCCAGGACACATTACACTTTTTATAAGACGTTGTATAAGTCACTCCAATCAGGAAAAGAAATTCAATTTACATAGAAACAGAATATTTTAGAGCAGCCTTATAGTCAAACATAGACAGTAGTAAAGATTTAAAATGCCTTCACTGATGAGTTGAAGAAAACAAGTGCCTCCAAAAACACAAAATTCTTCATCTTAAAAAATACTAAAATTTTGCAGAAAAGTTAAACACACTGATAAATTTAAGCTGAAAATTACTAAATTTAAACTATAGTTTTTTGACTGAGATATAATTTCACCTATTTTAATAGTTTTTCTAAAAATAAATTGTCAAATATCTACATTTATAACAATTGTTCTGCACTTGAAAGAGGAAGCATGACATTCTCATATGTTATTAAAATAGAACATGGGTTAAATAGAAATTGCATATACCAGGTAAACAAATGTTGTCTGTCAGGTTCTTTTATTTTAAATCCTCTATATCACAATTTTTCCCCTGCCAATTGTATTATATAGGCCTGCTTAATATACCTGTAATTCTGGCCTTGAAAGCTAAAAGCCATAAAGTTCAACTAAAAATAAAATGAGAATTGCAGAACTTTACAGTAGCTAAAATATACCTAGACTCTGTGATACCAGTAAACCCAATTGACCTTTTGGTTCATAAACAAGGGTACAAAAAAGTAAAAAATACTGAATTCCAATTCCAGCAGTAAGTGTCCTCTGCTGAAATCACAGATCTTATGTTGGCACATAAACAAGAACATTTTAACAGCATGTTAAAGTGAACGTTGTTTCGCTATGGACAGCATAATTTTATTTATTAGCCTTTTATGCAGCTTTTAATGCACATGCTATTCCAGATACTAACCCAATGACATGATGCTACTTGAGCAAGATGATGCAATGCTAGTCAAATTTTCTGACAGAGCACAGAGAAGAGATGGGTAATGAGAGATGGTAAAACACTACTTAAAAGAAACCTATAAATCTCTGTTGTCAGGCATTTACATGAAGCCTGTTGAACGTGTAGGATGACAGTGCAGGCTGCAGTGCCAATGGTTTTTAGATGTATTTATCATTTTCGGTACTGCAACCATTCACTAAAAAGGTATCATAAAGCCTTCAAGAAATGATTTCCTCAAAGAGGAGCAACTGTCTGAATCTGAAATTGACCTAACTCACTTTTGAATTTTTATTAAGGCATTTTTAGAACTGTTAGAATGAAATAATTTCCTTTCTACTTTCTAGAATTAAATTCTTCACTGTGTTCAGTCATTAGACCAATTTTGCAGTTTCTGGAACAGACATCTCATGGTTCTGCATCTTCTACTTGCTTGGAGAAGAATTATCTGCCACGTATTTTTTCTTGATCTCCAAATAGGTATCATGGTCATAATCAAACCTTCCAAATAAGCAGTGAGGCTGTCCAATGGAACCAGTATATGACACTGGTTAAAATAAGAGCCCTTTTGCTCCTGGAGTAGCCCCTCTCAATGTCTACTGCCACAACTCTTATTCTGGCCAGTTAAACAGAACTTAGTCACCATCACTTCTTGTAAAAAACTGCTTGTAAAAATCTGGGATAGGAGAGAGAACAAGGATGTGATGTTATCTCCCTTGCCACTGGTGCTGTGGTAACTGAGTGGATGCACACCATGAAGGGAAGTAGCAGCTTGATAGTACTTTTAATCAGTGTGATAGACACCCCCCTACAATTGCTAGAAAAGTTCTAAGGCTGGGGAAGACATAGCAACACTATGGACCACTGACACCTTTAACATGCTTGTTTTCAGTGCATGAAAGACATAAACCAGACTGACCCCATTTTAAGCCCTCCCTGTAGCAAAATGTCTGGAAATGAGCCAAGGGTCCGGAAGGCTGGAACAACGAACCATCTACCCTCACCTCACCTGTGCAGACTCATCCAGCAGGAAAATTTAATTTGGTAGTGAGTCAGCAGGATAGTGACATTGAGGATAGTGCTGTATGTGCATGTCTTGGGGAGAAGTGCAAACCCAGGTCAAGTGTGACAGGATTTATTAGATTAATTATACACTGGACGTTTTGATCAAGACCCATGAAATACGTCAAAGTGTGAGAAGCTGTCTCTATTAACATTTTATTTTCCTTATTCTGGGAGCCACAAAATAGATATTTTGAATGAGATAGGAATCTTTTGGGAGAGATATTACCTTTTCATGTGATCTCATTCTCTATTGGATTGCACAGATACAGTAGATCAGGAAAAATGTTTGCAGTGTGAGATCACCCTGCTGCAAACAATACTTGCACTATTGGTGCAAATGGAGGTCTTGGAGCTGTAAGCATCTGATTAAATGCTCCTAGGATTAAAATGTGTAGGGGCTTAGTTGCAACTATGACTCCCCCTTTCAACCATTCTATCTACATGTATGTCTCTCTGCTTAGATGACTGTGTACACCCACATAAATGTGTGCTTGTGTCAACATTGACCACACACATTTATATGAGCTTTCAAGTCCCTTTTCATATTTTGCTGCACATCTGCACAGCCAGAATAGTGAATTCTTGCTCAAGGATGTTTCTTCTAGTAGTTCTCCCCCAAAACTGGATCCTGTCACCAGAGAGAAGAGCTCAGTGCCTGCCCTTCTGTCTCCCCTCATGAGGAAGTGTATGGGTTGACCCTGGCTGGACACCAAAGCCTCTCTGTCACTCCCCTGTGCAACTGGACAGGGGAGAAAAAATATAATGAAGGGCTTATGATTTGAGATAAGGAGACATCACTCACCAAATACTGCCGCAGCCAAAACAGGCTCAAATTAGAGATATTAATTGAATATATTACTAACAAAATCAGAGCAGGATAATAAGAAGTAAAATAAGACTTTAAAAACACCTTCCCCACCTCTCCCTTCTTCCCAGCTTGACCTCCTCCCCCAGCAGTGCAGGGAGACAGGGAATGGGGGTTATGGTCAGTTCATCACAGGCTGTTTCTGCTGCTGCTCAGGGAGAGGCATCCTTCCCCCACTCCAGTGTGGGGTCCCTCTCAGAGGTGATAGACTCTCCAATCCCACAGACAATAGGCTCCCTCAAACTGCTTCAGCATGGCTCATTCCCATAGGGTGCAGGCCCTCAGGAACAGGCTGCTCCAGTGTGAGCTCCTTTCTCCACAGGCTTCCCACGGGTCACAGCCTCCTCTCAGACATCCACTCAATAAAGGAAGCTAATACTATGAGGCGTCTCCACAGTCTCCAAATCTACTGTTGTGATTTATTTGCTGTTGGTATCCTGGCACCATTTGAACCTCAGAGCAAGATGGGTTTGACTACTAAACCAAAAAGAAAACTCTTACTCTAACATTAATATCTGCAGCCTTGAGTGTACATGAAAGCAGTGCCCCTCAAACACCACTCTGTAACTATCACAGCACTTTTCTAACTACCCAAAGATCTCACAGGATGACACTTGTCATGCTGTGTACCAGTACTGCACTCTTACATTTTTTTATGACAGCTAGGTTGTTAGTAATAGCATGAAACTGGAAATAAAGTGGGAAGCACACACATTAGAGGTCTCAACCTGTAGTTATTTACATACCAAGCTTCAGGACAGTGTAAAGCCCTGCTAGTAATCAATGTGATGTCTCATGTTAATAAGTTCAGTGTGTATATAAATTGCTGCTCAGCTGAGGGTTTTATCTGATTTAGACTGAAAGCTAATTGGATGTGGATTTTATATGCCTTTATATTAGTGAAATGGAGTGCATATCTATGGGACTATCAGGTAGTGTAAGTGATCTGTGTGTGAAAAGAAGGTGTGGCTAAGTTTTGTACACATCAGGGTGTGTTTTTAATTTTATACGTGTCTGAGTAGAATTTTGCGTATCTCATCACCTCGCCCCTGCTTTTATCTTTCTTCTCTTGTTTTTTGTTCTTCCCAATCCTTTAATTTTCCTGCTTCTTTTATCTGCTTTGCTTCCTTCCTTCTATCCTGCTAGACATCTTTTCTGCTTTCATCTATCAGGTCCTCTTCTCTCTCACTCTGCTGTCCCCGAACACAGATCTCCAAGTTAACTCTCTTTATAATCCACAGTACTGTCTCACACCTTTACTTAGTTTGGCCTTTCATCCTATGTTTTGATGTGCTACATTAGGGCTGTACCCTCTTTGAAAAAAAGAAAACATGTTACATGTTAGTGCAGTACTGCTCCAAATTTGCTACAAATACTTTGGAAAAACTGCAACAAAGTGAAAATTGATTCTGCACATTGTTGGGTTTTTTTTATGATTTGAGATAAGGAGACATCACTTTTTTTTTATTTGTACTTGTCTGCTCTGTTTGTCAAGATCATATATCCCAAACTCATATAATTGTTTTAAGACCAACCGTTCCTCAAGAAACTACTCAGTTGTTAGTGGATAAGGTAGACAGCTCATTCATTTTTGATAAAAATACTGTATTTCTGTTAAAAATAATTATGAGCTTGCTTTTTCCTGAAATAATCTCCTAATGGCACTGCTCATAGAGAAAAAAATGGGTGTGCCTATTACATGCAGATCCTGTAAGTCTCACCTGTGGGAAGTAATCAGAGACAGTTTATTCAGACTTTTGTGGTTAGAGTACTTCTTATGGCAGGGGTAACACAAAGCAGATGGTTGGAAAATGATAAACTTTTCTTCATGGTGATTTGTCAGCCTCTGTGATATAATCATCTTTAAAATGTTATAAGAAGTGAACGTCCATAGTTACTTTTGACTTTGTAATTACTTTCTATATGCTCAGTTACTTGACAAGAAAACCAGTTGGCATATTTTAGCAAAACTTCAGATGAGTTACACCTACCAAGTTGAATATTAATCAGAAATTACTGCAACTAATTTTCTTACCCCTAATGAAAACTACAATCATTTTTTGGAACATGTATGCTTGACTGTGTTGACTTAGATGATTTATATTCATCTCATTTTAGAAATAGAGGAGCAATAAGAACTTACAAAACTCCTCCAGTAGTCTAAAATATTTACTTATATGGAAGAACATGCAAAATGCTTTATACATGGAGATATTACAAGCTGTGATCAATAATAACTCTCTTTTTCAAGAAAATAAATTAAAATAAAATCCTAATATAACTGTAGGCCTATTTGAAAGACTTGTTGAATTTTGAAGATAGTTAAAAAAAAAAAACCTGCCTGAATGTCAGTATTTTCATGTCTTACTCAAAACATGCAAATAATTTCAGATCTCAGCAGCTGAAATCTGACTTTTCCCACCTCCCCTTCCCTTCACAATTGGGATTTTAATATTTCAGCAGAAGTAAATTCTTGAAACAATTTCCAACAAAAATTTCTTTCAATTTTTTTCCTACTTTTCAAAATGTCTTTAAAATTCTTATTTATACTTTTCTGTGGTGAACAGAAATAACAAAAAGGAAGAATGTCAAGAAAATAATTTTATTACAGAGGCAGGTGACAATAGCTTTGGATATAATTGCTGTCAGCTCTATCTGATCTTGACTTTTTTTCCTGAACAGACATCCCTCTGTCATCAGACACAGGTGGAAAATGAAACTTCCTTATCTCCCATGCCAATGTGAAAATAAAGCCAAATTCACCTGCTTTCTAATAGAAGATCTCTTTGACAGATGAAATGTCCTTTTCTGGGGAAGAGTGCAGTGGCACTAAGCCTATATAAGCTTTACACTGCAGCAGCAGCCACAGGCTGGGTTTGAATATTCTTCCCAGCCTCTCCTACTCACACAGTAGGAAATTGCACCATAGTTTAGCTACCTCTCAACCCCCAGGTTTGAATGTGGAATTCATATCTGCTTTCTCACTTCTAGCCTCAAGTAGGAAGTCTCCAGAGACCACAGAAATCCTTAAAATGGCTGAAGAGTCCTCACCAATGGAGGAAAGCCCTAGGCACTTGGTGTATTTGAGGTAGGAATGCAAATGCAGAACAAACCAAGCACAACGAAAAAATGTTTCAACTTGCCATGTGCTCTAATGTAGGCTGCCACAAAACTTTGGGCAGGCTCTAATACTGTAATGAGAGCTCACCTTGCACTTGAGCTATTTATACAATATTATATTCATTGAAGACAATTTAATGTAAATATTGCTGTTTTCTTAGAATACCTGGGATGACTGTGAAATTAGCTCTATTTCAGAGAAAGGAAAACAATTGGGAAGAATCTGCATGACACAAACAGCCATCAGCTGTTTTTTTTGCCACCAGCCATCAGCTGCTGCTGAGAGAGCAGACTTCTGCTAAAAATGAGAGCTGAAAAGTGGTTCATTTGTTCTGGCTGCTCTTGGCCATTCATCTGAGCTTGTCTGATTCTGAGTCTGTCTGATCCATACACCTCTATCCTGCCCTTCCAAGCAGCCATTTGTAGCAGACTGAGCCTTATTAGGGAAGATTACACCTGTCACTTGTACAGTGTCCTTAAGGATAAAAAGTCATCTAAAGACAGTGGAACATAAGGACAGTTAAGTTATTACTTTTGATCCCTTTACCACCTTTTACCTGATTCTTGAACTCCATGTGGGTCCTGTTCAAACAGGATATGGAAATACATGTGCAGCTGAGTTTTCCACACATTTAGAAACAGCAGTAACATTTCTTTCTAATATATTTTTTTATAAATATCTGGTTTTCATGTAATGATGTAAGCTACCAATTCTTAGCAGCCACTGTAGCTTTCAGAAAGAAACACCTTCTCTATATCAGCAAATGAGTCTTCAGAGGCTCAGGTTGATAAGTTCTGTTCTTATTTGCAGTCTCAGAATGAACAATAGATTTTGTTGATGCCTAAAATTTGTTTGAAGTAGCCCAAATTAGTGTCAAAGAATATGCAAATGATAATAAATTACCTGGTCTTCTTGTCACCTTCCAGCAGTGTAGGATTGCTCCTCACAAGTATTTTTATCAGCAAAACTATCATGTCTGATTTTAAACATGACAAGAAATATAATTTTTCTTCTCCTCTGTATACTTCTTCCATATATACTTTTGGCTGGGTTCTTCTTGCAAAATGTCTAAATTTTCTTTTCTGCCACTTTCCTGATTTTTCTGCTAAAGGCTGAATGCGCTTCTCCATTTTACTTTTGCAGCTCATCTGTGGACAGTCAGGCTGATGCACCTGGCCTACATCTCCCAAGAGGCTCATGCAGATTGGAGCTGGAGCACAGCACTCTGAGAAGGAGGCCAGAGAGACATTTTCACATGGTAATGGTGTAAGGACACAGCTGCTTGGCTCAGGTGCAGCATCTATTTGCCCTCAGTGCTGTCAGCACATCGGCAGGGAACAGGAAGAAAGAGTTCAGGAGATGTGGTCTCTTGGGAGATCCAACACCATACTGATAATGTGTTACCTGTTTATAACTTCTGAGTGTCTTCAGGCCTTATGTTCTTTACTCTTTCTTTCTAACTTCTCAGTAAAAATGAGAAGTGCCATTTCTTTGAACCATTTCCTGCTAAGGAATCTCTTTTTCCAAAGGTTTGTGAACTTCAGTTGGCATGACATTACAATTGTAATCTCCATTGCAAACACAATTACTGTACATCACTGCTCCAGGCACCATTCTCTGACACCTCCAGGCTCCAGGAAGCTGAGCTGATTCTAACAGGACTGTTCACATATATTTGTGTAGCACACATATATATGTGCAGCCTTAACTGCTTTAGGTTTACAAATTTCATGTCATCTGCAGCACAGCTGACTGTACAGAATGAAATTTTGGCAGGGCTGCTAGGGCCTGTAAGTTCCCATGCAAGTATGGGTCACTCTGACATTTTTATGTTTCTCTTGGATAAAAATATCACTTTTTTTTTTTTTTTTTTTAATCTAAGGAAATACATGTAGACTGCTGCTTTGAACAAAATCACAACAGGTATCTAAATAACAAAGGAGAAATTCTTTTTTTCTTCCTTTTCATCTCTTTCTCATCAATTACCTTAGTTTTGTCTCTTCAGCCTCATTTCCCAAGGGGATTTCCCATTCTAGCAACGTGTCTGGCAAAGCTTGTGAGATGTGCATGACAACAGCAAAGAGAGTTTCCTTTGATGCCCACCTCTTAGCTTTGATGAAGACCTCCAATATAGCCTGCATATGGCTATTATTAATACTTAATAAAAACCTCCCTTGACACCGAACTCTCCAAAAAATTGTATGAACAGGCATAATTAGCTTATATCCAAATACTTCCAAGGCCAAAATCTGGTTCAAGTAATTAAAAAATGTAAGACTGTGTATGCTGGTCAAACTAATGGCTTACAATGATGGCTTGCAATGACTTCTGAGCATCCCTCTGCACAGTCTTATGTCCATGGGTCATAATGCCCATGGCTAACCCTTCCAAGATTACTTCAGTAAACATAAATCTAAAGCTGAAAGTTATCAATGCTCCTTTTAATCCTTTTTAGGAATAGAAATCTCTCTAAGACCAGAGAAATTGAAATTTTCCTGCTGTTCTTACAAGGTTTTAGTATCTAGAAATTGCACTCTGTTCCCTGCTCTATAGGGCTCGTGTAGCCCAGGTTGAAATTACACTGTTCACCTCTGTATGTTGTTCTGATACATGGCAAGTTGCATTGGGTGTTTAAAAAGTCATGCATAGAGACATGGCCACACAGCTTAGAAATGGATTTGGACACTTGATACTATTGCATTTTGTATTATGAATACCTAAAAAAATATATCCCTTATTAATTAATGAAGACTTGTTTAGGACCTGCTTTATTTCTAATTGTGGAACATTTGGTTACCAATAGGAAAACGTTAAGGCACGCAGTTGCAGGTGGTTTTATTGCCAAATACAGTGTTTGATATGTTCAATTATACTACAAGGAGACCTGACACATTCCAAATTCCAGGCAATGCTGGCAGGAAGGCAGGCAAACAGCTTGTCACACCAGAGAGAAACACAGAAGGGTTTTGTTTGTCACAGATGTTTTTATATCAGCACCCAGTCACTCCCTGGATAAGCACAGCATTCTAAGTTTGAAAGAGACACAGATAAAGGGGATGAAAAGGAATAGAAACAATACAAGAACAGCATCTTCAAGCAAGCACATATACTTTTGACAACCTGGGCCAATAAAGGTGTCAGATGTAAGGCAGGTCTTTCTTGGCAAAAAATTAATATATCTTTAAGTGTCACACAGTTTTATGTAAAGATCTTTTGCTATTTTTCTTCTCTTTGCCCAGAAGAAATATCTACATCCAATCATCCTGTGCTTGTCAGTGTCCTGGGTAGAATGCAGATAAAAATCCTTGGTGTTTTATCTTTCAGACCCAGCATTTGCCATTCTGGATCCCTGAACATGAGCTCTATCTCTCTGCAGAGGTGTGTGCTGTGGTACTCTACCATGCCAGGGACAGTATAGTAGAGGAAATGTAATGTATTTGAATATCTGTATAGAGGCTTTGCCCCGGGAGGTCCCGGTTGTCCTTGATGGGCTGCAGCTGTGACCAATGAAGCTAACTGGGATAAAAGGGGGCGGGTTAGCCAGTCAGGGAGAGCCTTGGTGGAGCTCTCACCTGAGAGAGAACAGCATGCAGAAGAAGGAGTCAGTGAAGAGCTGCAGCAATGAGACTATGCTAAAGAGGTATGGACTTTAGAAGTCTGATAATATCATTATGGGACTCTAGGGAAATAATAGACCAACAACAGGACAGTATAGAGGCTTGTAACCATGGAGCTTCTCTATGAACTGTGCTGCTGGCTCTTCATCTGCACCTTCTGAGATATGGAGACTGTGGACTGGTGCTTCCTCAACAACCTCAGACAACCCAGCATAGGGTCACAGTGCTGGTATATTTGCCTTTAGTGCCACAGAGAATGTGCCATCTCCTTGCTTTGAGATTCAGAGCATCCTCTTAATCATTCACATTTGGATGATTAATGTCATGAATGTCATTATGCTAGCTTACACATAAGGAAAGGAGTTAAATTTAGACATATGTCAAGCTGCTGTCTTCTTGCAATTGGAAAACAATCAAACATACTAATTTACAAATTTATCTCCAGGCTTTGAATTGACATTGGACCTTTTGGGAAAGAGACAGAAAAACAAGAATTCATCTGTGTGCAAATGTCAGGTTGATTCTGAGATAAATCACTTGAAATAATAACAGTTTTAAGACTCATTCTTTTCATTTTTAGATTCTTAAAGTTTACAATCCCCTGTAACTAATTTAAGCATTTTGGATGCAGGTTACTTTTAAATCTGTGCTTAGCCAAAATTATCTACTCACCACTGACTTCTTTTACTTAGCTGACTGAATAGCCACAAAAGCAGGTAGATGTAAGCATGGGAGTCAGATCAGAAGATACAGAGGCTTAAGCAGAAAGTGTGCAATGGCCAGATGCAAGAAATACATAGTAGCTACTAGTGAAAAGATAGAGGCCCTACCTTAAATGCAGACTTGTATGTCAGTCACTGCTATTGTGAATTAATCCCTCTTTATGCCAGTGCTAATAGCTTTCTATAATGCCCACAAAAATTTAAAAAAAAAAGACAATGATAAGTAATTGCATGAAGATGTTGAGATTCTGGTTTAAGCTATTGTCTCATCTTGCAGATAAATTAATTCAGAATCAACAGCCATTTCCAGAATTGTGTAGGGTTACACAGGACTGTACTGGTTGAAAGTCATGCAGCTATCCTGAGCAGATATGTGAGAAGATAAATTCTAAATTCTAGATTTAGTAGTGAGCCACTCTTTTCAGCATGGCTTGTAGCAAAGGGTTTCATGTGTCACAAAGGAACCTGGAAGTACAGAGTTTATGAAAATCTGTATCAGAATTTACAACTAGAAGTTTGAACTGGGAGAGTTCACCTTTGCTTATTCATGGCACCATGGACTATATCTCTGAAGAGGACTGCAGCTGTGGGTTTTTGGAACTAGAAGCCTGAACATTTTGAAATTAATATTGACAGAAATGCATAAATTCAAGTCCTTGTCTCCCAGCTACGGAAATTTGAAGGGATTTTCTCTGAAAATGGATCTCAGAGTTAGAAGCAGCTTTAGACTGCATGAAAATGAAACACATTTCTGTCCAAAAAAATTTCCATGTTAACCTTGAATTGTCAGTTCATACTATCCATAAAGTTTTTGACATCCCTTTACACGTGTTATGTGTGTTCCTTCAATTAAAAAAAAATTACAACAAAATTATTTGAAATGGTGTGTCCTCAAAAACAATGCCAACATATTTGAGCATTTATAGAAATAGGTATTACCAATACTGCACCCATAATTATGTGATGCAATCCCTGGTGTATTTTGTAACTGGATGTTACTGAACCCTGCCAAAACAGTCACTAAGCTTGTATTTTTACTGTGGTTTCAACAGAGTGTTGTTTTTCTACAGCAGAGACCCAACAGGTGTACCAAGTAACATGAGAAGGGTACCCCTAAAATACTAATAATGGAATTATTTAAATTATTGTTTATTAGGAACATTGGGTCAGCCTTAATTATGTATTTTTTTAATACTAACAACTGGAAAACATTCTTTTTCCTGAACAATATTTACAGATACTAATTCATATGTTAAAGTTTTTTTTTTCATTCCTGTCAGTTCAAAAATGTGAAAATTATTCAAGAATACTGTACAAACTATGGATGCTGCTTGCTATGGGTGAGTTACTCTAGAGTTATTGCTGGTACAAAATGTTAACACAAGGTATAACTAGTCAAGTCAATGTCAGAGGATCACAGGAGAATTCGAGTGTGAGGGAAACTCAGGGGGTCTCTAGTCAGGCTTCTTGCTCAAACCAGGATCAGATTGGTCAGAACAGGTTGCTCAGGGCTTTACCGAGATGAGTCTGAAAACTTCAGAGGCAGGAGACTGCACAAACCTTTTCTGGGCAGCTTGCTCTCCTGCTGGGCTATCCTTACTGTGACAAAATTTCTCCTTCTATTCGCTCCAAACTTCCAATTTCAGCTTTCAATTTTCCTTAACCTCCTGTGATATGCCACTGGGAAAATCCTGACTCTGCCTCCCAAATAACTTCCCTGTAGGTCTCCCGTGGGGCTCTGTCTTCTCCTGTCTGAACAGGCCCATCTCCCTCAGCCTCATCTCAAAGACAAGTGCTCCAGCACTGATGGTCTTGGTTCACTTTCCCAAAATCAACTACAGCTGTTTTAGGAGGAGACACAATGCATGTTTTAGATGTGGCCTAATGAGTGGTAAATGGAGAGAAATAAATCTGTTCCTGATCTCCTGGCCATGCTCTGTTAGCACAGCCCCAGGTGCTGTTGGTCATTCCAGCTGCCAGGACTCACTTCTGGCATGGGCTCATCTTGGTGTCCCCCAGAACCACGAGGGTCTCCTCAGAAAATCTGCCCCTCAGGCAGCCAGACCCCAGCCTCAATCACTGCCAGAGGTTATTTGCCTTTGTCTGTCATTGTGGAATTGCAAAATTTGTTCTCAAGGTGAGTTAAAGGAGTCACCACATTTGGTAGCATTCCAAGCCATACACACGACTGGGAATCAGACAAACTCACATGAACCAGGAGAACAGCAACCATCCCCTTTCTGCTTTTTGCCCTTGGGCAAATCATGTCACCTCTCTGTTTTAGTGTTGTCATCTGAAAAGGCATTTGGTATTTATTGGTATATCTATTTCCCTTGGCAGAACACTCTTGGCCAGATTTGTCAGCTGTGTTTGATTTCTTTCTCCTGAAACACAGAGGATGACAGGGATTGAACCTAGGTTTTCGCCTACAAAGTCATTTATGAACAGCTGCTCAACAAATAGATAAAATCAGTATGTAATTACAAATACATGTGAACCAAGTGTAAAAGTAATGTTGCTTTAAACCTATTTCTCAAAAATATCAAAATCTGAACAAAAGCACAAGCCTAATTTTCATCAGAAGCATCCCAGCAGAATTCTGAGTATAGTGCTTACAGGCTAACTCCAAAGATGCTAAAATAGAATTCTGTGTGATTCATAATTAATTTTTTCTTTGCCATTTTTTTATGTTAAAATATTTTATCTTTTAGCTCATATTTCCAGCCTCTGCTGTAGATGATCAGTTATCTGCTGATACTCTTCCCTTGATAAGAGTGCTAAAAAGCACTTTATGATATTATGAAGTTTGTCTTGGGTTATTTACTAATTGTGTAAACATTTTCCAAAAGGCAATGCTTCCTGAGAAGCTGGACATTGCAGAAAAAAGGAAATCTGCTCCTTGGGTTGTTTCCGAGTCTACTTTGCACATTGTTTTTTCAACTACTGTGGGACACCTGCACTCTCCAAAATAAAAATCTAGGGCAAACTTTCAAGCAGTGTTTCCGTCTGTGATTCATGCTGCACGCCCTATGCAGCAGGGTGTGACTCTGCATGCTGGGAACATGTTTGCACAAATCCTCGCTGGATACCTGTGAAACACAGTGGTTATTTCTGACAGAGAAACAAACTTGCTCAGTAAGTAGAAAATGCTCCTCAGCTATCAACTTTCACAACACTTTTTGTTTTAAAAGGTCCAGCACTCAGAGAACTTTGGAGGTGTCCATTGGAGGCCTGGTGTTCATTTTGTGAGAAATATGCCACAAAGTATTGGTTCCTTTCACCACTTCATCTGTCAGGCTGTTAGCAGGAAAAACTGCTTCCCTCCAGAAATGGTTTAAATGGTAATAACTGCAGTGACACTGATCTCCCAAGGGATCTCTTGGCTGTCTGATATTCCTCCCACCACACAGATCATGGCACAGGTGGCTCTAATAAAATCTTTTGTCAGTAGAATTAGAAGGCTCCATGTGTATTTGCTATGGGATGACTCTTTTTGACAGTGAGATCTCATGCCAGCACCACAGTCCCTCATGAAAGCTGTATCAGCCCTAGTGTCAAAGAAAGAGTCAAATGGCTTAATGAGGCCTAGATACCTACCCAGGTTTTCCCTGCGGATAATAAAAGGCATCTGGATGCAAGCAGTTCCCACTCTTCCTTATCCAGAAATACTGTAACTTCTTGCATATGTATATAAATACATAAAGAAAGAAGGACTTGGAATCCTTCCTCAAAATCCCTCTGGATGAGTTGTATACAGCAACTGGTTTGCAAATGCTATTACCATGAACATTCTGAATTGAAAGAGAAAACGCACTCAGGCCCAGTGAAAATGTACAGCAGACATTAACCCTGGAAAGGAGCTCTGGAAGGAAATACTTCTTGGCTGCATTTTTCTCTCCCACACCGAGATGTGCTGTACTGACATTTTATGAGTACTGTAGGTGTGGTCAGCAGTAAATCCTGACTCTTGTGGGGAGTTCACTCCCCAGCACCTTCAGCTGCATTATGCCTTGAGGGTGGCTGTCTCACAGCGCTCTCGTGCGCAACTCGGTACTCGGGCAAAGAGTCTTCCCATTCATGTTACAACATGGGAAAAGTATTTCTCTAACATTGGTACTTTTCCAGCTGCATTTTCTCATACCTGATGATTATCCTCATACTTAAGGGCTCTTGTAAAGAAATGTCTTGGCGTACACAGCTGGAGCCTTTAGGGCGCTGGCTTTTCTCAGGAAAATGATGTTTACCTTCCTGACAGAGTGCCAAGCATTAAAAACTCCTCCCTGCAATATTACAGTTAAAGAAGGCAAATTTAAAGGGAAAAATAAAATTAAAGCCAACAAGACAACCCTGCCTCATCTATTATAACAGTTTGCAAGCTTGGAAAAAGATAAAAAGCATCAAACTGCCAAAATAAAAGCTGACGACTTAGGCAATTCTGTGTTTTAGTTGACAGAAAGAAGTATTTGGGTACCTAAACTCAGTGGTATCTGTGCATTATTATAGTGTTATAGCTGTTAGGTCTGCCCAGCAACATATCTAGCCATTACTGAAATGCAATTTTATGACTAACACAGCTGAGTTTGTTTCATTCTTTTTAATCTGTCTTGCTTTGTCAAAAATTTGTCTGCTCCTCTGATCGCCTTTTGTCCTCTGACTAGACTAACATATTCTGCATCATGCAGCATTGGTCTCTGTTTTAGGAAAATGGATGTGAAAATTAGCTGTATCACACAGAAAGTATCACAAATTTGTCCAGTAGTAGAATTGTAATAGATCACAATGGCTATTCACCAAGATATGGTGAGGAATAAAACTACATTAAATGCTTGTGCTGAAGATACAGCTCTACCTTTGGTCATTTTGACTAGTAATGGACTTTTTTATTTTTTTTTTTAATCTGGTTATACCCATATGCTAATAATATTTTCTACATTTCAAATCAAACCCACAAACCAAATGGAGCAGTACTGTTACATACTCTGATTATATACTGTGATATAATTTTCTTGTTATTGTTGTTGTTGTCATACTATGCTATGTCATACTATTTAATCACTATTGAAAACTCTTTTTTTCCACAGCTAAATGAGAATGAGGCACTTTTACAGAAAAAAAAAACAATGTGACAGTTGAAGTTCCAGGAAAAAATTCTTGTTTATAAGGTTTAAATCAAGCAAGATATGTTCCTTCATCCCCTGAGTAAAGACTGAAAGATTTTGTTGTTGTGAAGCTAATAAAATCTAATTCAGGAATTAATACCTACTATTTATGATTTTTAAGAGACACAATAAAATTAATTATCAAATTATTATAAAAATGTGAAATAGTATTTTAATATACAAGTACCTGTTATGGAATAGGATACTTATAATATCTGTAATGTTTGGTTACTCTCAGTCTGTTTGCATCAAGTACATGGCTGGTTTTCCTTATTTTCTTTCTGATCCTTTCTCTTTCAAAAAACAAAGCGAAAAGGAGTGAGAACTGTTCTCTGTAAAAAGTCTCACATTTGTTCCAGATCTAGGCTGAGGGTTTGGAAGTTGTGCAGGCTTCTTCAAAAGTCTCCTGCATTAACTGGAGGTTCTTGTTTGCTCTTTGCAAATTTTGTTTTTGGCTTATATACTACGAAAGCTCCAAGAACTTATAGGCTAGTAAATCCTATAACCCAGCTCAAGTGTAATCCTGCAGTCTGTGACACAAAAACTAGCCAACCAACCAACCAATCAACCAAAAAAACATCAACACCACAAAAAGAAAAGAAAAAAAAAAAAAAGAACAAAACTAAACCCACAGAGGGTGGGGATGAACCTCAAATGATAAAAACAAACAAAAACAAACAAACAACCACCAAAACCCACCCCCCCAAAAAAAAAAACCAAAAAATCTTCCAAAGCCCAAAAAAGCATCCCCCAAAACAACAACAAAAACTAAAAGCTAACCTCTTGAAAAGTTAACCTCTCAGTAGTGTTTTCTAGTCTAACTTTCTGTTTCCAGTGAGGTATGGGGAAAAGGCTGAGAGATTTGCCACCTCTGAGGGATTGCCTTTTGTAATGAGGTAGATAAAATACTTCAAAGTTAAGTAAGGAATATAAAATTTGAAAGTGCTCAGAACTTTTCAAAATGTTATTTAAAAGGACTAGGGGACAGACTTTGCAATATCTCTTATATGCAGTCCTTCACATCTGTCTGAATTTGAAAAAAAGTTTTTGTGATGACGCTATGAGGAAAAAACTGAGTTTTCTTATTCTCCCTTAGAGTTATGCTTTTGCAGGTGAGGAAATATCTTTTTTTTTTCATTTTATATAACACCTAGCTACCTACTATAATCTTAATGGATAATTTTTAGTACTGATATGATAGAAATAAGAAACACAAGAAAACCAGGGTTTGCCTCTGTAGGTTTGGGAAGCTTTTTAATTAATTTAAGCTTTTGGGCCAGCAAAAAAGGAATTAATGCTTTGCATTTAATTTTGCAAATTATATTGACATTTTAGTTTGCACAAGAATGAGATTTCATCTTAGGTTAGAACATTCAGCCAGACTCTGAATGTCCAACAAAGGTTAATATTCTGTCATTGTGTTCAAGTTACATGTGGATTAACCATAATGTCGTAGACTCAGGGTAAATCACAGTGACTCCTATTAGAACCTGATAACTTCAGATTTCATGCATTATTCACAATGAAACCAAGTAGGGACCTTTTTTTGACTTCTAAAAGATGTCTAAGGCAATTGCCATGAAATCTTTTCTATATTGCTAACAGGAGGCAGATTTGTAGAGTTAGTATCTTCCTGGAAATGCATGTCAAGGCACCTGTGGTGTTGTTCCAGGAGGAGCTCAGCTGTCTGGCTGGTGTGGACCCAGCACAGTTTGATGTAGAGGGCAGAGGGAGAAATGAGACAGCCTTGCTCTGCTCACCCAGCAATTGTTCACCTGCTACGTGGAACTTCCCACTCTGTAGGTGTGGGAGGTTATGTTAGCATGTACCCCTCTCCTTACTTTCATCACCAGCTTCATGTCGGCTTTAGCTTCAGTCTTCATGAGCAATTAGTGTTTGATTGATTTGATTCCCACTAAGGTCTCCAGGTGCATTCCTCTTGACTCCATGTGGGTGAACTGGGCTCTAAGTTGAACCTTTTGTGTTACCAGTAGAAAAATGTAATAAGTTGCCAATATGAGAATGAAGTATTTCAGCAATGGCAGGACTGCTTTGTTTTGATTTGAGTTTGGCCTTGGCTTTTTTTTTTTTTTCTTTCTCTGAAGAAATCTAGGCAAGCAACAAAATATAGTAATATTTACTGCACTTCTGTTTAGGACCCACAACCAAATTGTAACACAGCAAAATAAGCTGGTCTTACATTGTCATGCTTCCTAAAAGACTTTTCTGTTGCTCATTCAACCTTTAAGAAGGGGAAAAAATCTCATCTCTCTGCCTTTGTTTTTCACTAGAAACATCAGTCTCCCAGGGTTTCAGGCAGATACAATTCACGTGAGATACCATTTTGCAGCTATTGTCCCTCAAAGACCTGGGTTTGAGGGTCGACAAAGGTGAAATAATACTGTTGTTTCTTATACTACACTTATGGTATCCCAAAAGTAAAAAAAAAAAAAAAAAAAAAAAAAAAAAAAGAAAAATTCTTAAAAATATAATAAATATTATTGAAGTTTTTAGTAATTTTTTTATGATTCATTGTGAAGTCATAAACAGTAGAATAAATAAATGTTATTGCTTTGTAGATAATCCTCCCAAATAACCTTTGTTATTAGACAAAGGGTCAGTTATATTCCAGAGAAATATAAATTTACTCTTATTTTTCATGGAAATTGAACAGAAAAAAATTATAAAAGGATACCTGTTTAAATATCTAAAATAGCTTCAAAAGCCAAGTTATATACATCCTGAAGGAGTTTTACTAGAGACTGATAAGAGAAAGATAGTGTTAGAGGTAGGCAGTGATTCCATTATTCAAAAGAAAGATGAGCAACTTCATGTTCCTCAGATCCTGGTGGAGTTGTAACAGTAAGCAACAGGGGCATCTCCTTGGCAGAGTGTCTTTCCTGGAAAAAGTCAAATAAAAACAAATGCAGTAAGCTGGACATCTGTATTGTTCTTTACCTAAAGTCATCCTCACTGAAAAAGAAAGGTGAGCTCTCTCAGGGATCTTCCTCTGCCACAGATTATAGCCAGCCTGTAGGACTACCTGGGAAAGCGTTGTTTTCCCAGCTGGCTACAGTGTGTCCGGAAGACCTGGCACAGGTCTACTGGAAGCAAAATGACCTTAAATTTCCTTCCTTTCAGGCACCACCAAGCCGAGGGTCACTCTGCAGTCACACTAGCCAGCTGTGGGCACATCTGCAAAGCCCTCCTGCCTCTTCCTCCTCCAAGGACAGACCCAGCAATTCTGCCTGGCCAGGTGTCTTTCTTACAGTATATTCTGATTAACATTCTGTGGTGTACTGTGCTCTAAAGGGCTTCTTCACAAAATGCAGAAATATATGTATTTCTTTTCTTCAGAAATCCTGCCTCATTTGGTTTGTGTCAGTCAAACTTTTGCTGAAGCAAGTCATGGTGTTTACCACAGAAATGGACTTTATAATTTACTCCAATGAAATCTGAAAGCTCTGGGGAAGCTGCAGCTTCTTACTGCTGTTCAGTGCCCCACAGCTGCCATGGATGGAAGTAAATAGGCTGTATCTTAATCTGCTCTGAAGTAGCTACTTATGGAACACTGGATCCAGCATGAAACCCTAAAATGCCTGTTTGCCTGTAGAGTCTGTCTGTTCAGCTTCTCCAGCCTGCTCCTTTACATTGCTCTGCTCCTACAGCTGTTGCATTGGATCTGACACTGGAAGTCACCAACACTTCAACTCCAATGGGGTGAAGGCAGAAAACCCCTGTGGAGTCTTCTGCTGCTAGAGATAAACTTGTCCTTAAACCTGAAGGAGCATTCAAAACCAGAGCACTTTCTGTAGTGCCTTACTAGTGACAGAGTTGCTCCTGGGAGCATACTGGGGGATACATTGAGCTGTGGATTATTTCCTCTTGAGATGAAAGCAGGAAAGTTCCCCTGTGATGAAGGATTTGATGTTTGTACTTCATTGGTGTTGCCTAGATACTGTAATGACTGATGTCTTTAAAACACAAATAATCTTGCAAACAATAGAACATTATTAAGGTTGCAGAGTCAAGTACTCAAAAGATAGTAAATGCCAGAACTAGGATTGCCCAGGAAACCTTAATTCAGCCATCTTTTGCTGAATGTACTATGACACTTTAGATACATAGGTCACCTGCTTCATTAAGCATGAAGAGACTGTTCCAGCAGTGAGAAGCTGTATATTGCATTTGCTAGTCACTGTTCACTGTCTACTCCATGACCTTATTAACCTCACATTATTCAAACACTTCTGTAAGGCTGAATTATTCATTTCCTCTAGGGTGTCAGGTTGTTTCACAAACATTAATTCATTCAGTCCCACAAAACTCAAATTAACTCTTTTCCCCCTTTTTTTTTAAGAAAACCAATACAGAAGTTGTTTAAGGTTGGAGGTTTCTATCAGGTTGAGGTGTCAATCAAGGTGATCTAAACCAGAAACTTTTAAAATGCTTTCAACTACATATCCAGGAACAGCATCTGTTGACTTTAACTGCAACTTTATTTTATATGTAATAAAAGCTTGTTTCTAAATAGTTTGCACATATGCATAAATATATTGTACCTAAATTAAAACATTTTAATAATGTATTTCTGGTTTATTATGCTCCGAGAGATATTTTGAGTCTGTATTTTCTAATTCAGTGCTCATTGAGCCAGTGTTCATGTGCATTGGTCATCGGAGACTGTACTGGCATCATTGAGATGCCTTCAAAATGCCTTGAAGACTGTCTATAACTCAACATTCTGAAGGAGTGGATTTAGCATAGGAATCTCTCATAAAGATATTACCCTTGGACCTTCACCATGACATTATTCATTATCTAAATGAATTGTGTTTAATCTCTCCTGAGCCTCCATTTAGATTAAATGCTTATTAAATACATGTACAGCAATTGATTTTTTTGTGTTCTCAGCATTTTAAGAAAATTTTATCCTACATCGACACTGGTGGACCATAAGCTGCTTTATTATGTCAATTTACCTATTCTACATATGAAGCTCTGCTCTGAATTTTAGTATGAGAGGCATTTCCTGGCATTTATAAACCCTATTCTAAAATGTATTTGCCTGTATTTGCCAATGATATTTGATCTCTGCTTTATCCATATTATATTCCAGCATACCTGTGCCTGTGTAAGAAAAGTTTAAGAACCCAAAAGAGGAGAGTGCAAATACACTTCTGCACAACTGCACAGTTCACAGTGTCCTACCATGAAAATATATTTGTCTTTCATGGCAAAATGGCTCTAGATGTTTGCTGAGCAATACAACAGTCTAACCATAGTTGTGTCAGGTTTACTGTTAAAAATCAAAGAGGTTTGGCAACAAGGAGCTCTACTAATAACACCATGCTAATAACAAAGTTTTCTATTTGGTTCGAGACTAAACTGAGAGCTGGACTGTTGAGAAAGCACCCTAACAGGACTTTATTGCATGTTGAAATGGTTTCAGGCTTTTTTTCTGATGAACAACCTATTGAAACAACTGTGGAAATATCTCCAGGATGAAGTTGCTTTTCAACAAGAAAAGAAGATGTAACTACAGCTCTCAGAGTTGCATGAAAACATAAAAGTAAAGCTTATTTCTCTCGGGTTTGCATATTGGCAATGTTTATTGAAAAAATTATTAAGTGCCCTGTAGAGATCTAATTTAGATTTCTTTTTGATTTTAATGGAATTTAGATAAGGCATTAGTTCATAAATGTACAAATGATGTATAAACAAATATAGTGCTTTATTTGCTGCATATCAGCATAAAATTTCTGTTGTTTTGGTTCAATTATGAACACACAAATTTGGACACATCTGTTAAGAGATATGTGACTAAATTCAAAACTCTCTGATACCATCATCTTTCTGACTGTGACAGATTTCTGAAATATTATTTGCTAAAACATCTTTTTTGTAACTTTTTATATTTAGTCTTTTTCATTTTAGATGTGTTGTCAGAGTTCATTTCCTGAAACTTTTTTTGACAATCCGTGTAATCCATGTTTTGTCTGTTATAATCTTCTCATTGCTAGCCTTTGTTTGATACATTACACATGTAGAGATACCAAACAATCCTTGGCTCAGCATTGTTTACTTTTTCACCAGTTACTTGGATGAAAGGGCAGAGGCCTCCTCAGCGTGTTCCCCGAGGACACAAAGGTGTGAGAGCTGCCTGATACCCAGAGAGCTGTGCAGCCCTTCAGAAGGACTGCAGCAGGGTGGAGAGTTGGGCAGAGAAGAACTCTCTGAAACTCAATAAAGGCAAATGCAGGGTCCTGCACCTGGGGAGGAATAACCCCAGGCACCAGCACAGGCTTGGGCTGAGCTGCTGGAAGGCAGCTCTGTGGAGAAGGACCTGGGGGTCCAGGTGGACAACAAGCTGCCCAGAGGGCTGGCAGTATCATGGGGGGCATTAGGGAGAGCATTGCCAGCAGGTCAGCAGAGGTGATCCTGCCCCTCTACTCAGCCCTGGTGAGGCCACATCTGGAGTGCTGTGTCCAATTCTGGCCTCCTCAGGATGAGAGAGACATGGAGCTCCTGGAGCAGGCTGAGCACAGGGTGGCAAGATGTTTTAGGGATTGGAGCATTTCTCTTATGAGTTAAGGCTGAGGGAGCTGGGTTTGCTCAGTCTCAAGAAGAGATGACTGAGAGAAGACCTCATAAATTTCTATCAGTACCTGAATATGAAGATAAGACAATGGAGTCAGGGTCTTGGTAGTGCCAAGAAATAGAACAAGAGGCAATGGGCAGAAACTGATGTCCAGGAAGTTCCAGCTGAATATGATGAAGGATGTCTTTACTGTGCAGGTACTGAGCAATGGCATAAGTTGCCCAGAGAAGCTGTGGAGTCTCCCTCTGTGGAGATATCCAAGAACCATCTGGATGCAATCCTGTGCACTGTTCTCTAGATGACCCACTCTGGTCCCTTCCAACCTGGTCTGTGATTCTGTGATATCCTTTGTGATTTATGCTCCTTTAAAAGACAGTTTTTAAAATAGAAAATCTGTTCTTAACTTCTACAACTGAGCTCTGTGCTGGAATTGGGAAATTGTGGAACTGTGAATTCAAGTCAAAGGCAAATGTTGTGCACTCAGAAGAGATTCTGCTGACTTAGAAGCTGCATAGCAGTGGCCAACAAGTAAAACGTACCATGAAAACATCTGGCTTTCATTTCCACTAGGAGGACCCACCTAGTCACTTCTGTGCTGATGTAACTGCTGGAGTATTAAACTCATGAGCAGGCCATTAAATAGTATTTATTTGCTGTGAAGTCGTTGTGTCTGGAATTTTATTCCTGTGCTGAGATGCAAGGGCATGTCCCAAACTCTTTATTGTCCTGATGATACTTAAATGGCATCCTCTTCACATTTTACATTATTTTTTTCATCAGGTAAGACACCTAGACCTGTGTAAGATGATCCTAGCAGAGCATCTGCTAAAGACAAGCATTCAGCTGTTCTTCACATCTGATGATTTAAATCTGCATCTCAGACTGAGCCTATATCTTTCTTAACTATGCAGAGATTTTGCTAGTGTCAACTAAGAGAGGTGATTTAGCCAAACTAAGAGGTGTGAATTACTTCCATAGTATCACCAGCCCTTGGATTCACTTGAAATCAGAAAATTGTGAATGTTACTTAATGTTCTCTGACACTTAAAAACACTTGTTCTCTGTTCTCTTGATGTAGCTACACATTCAATACCACTCAGGTGATGTGGATGTGTGAGGATGGAGAGACAGAGGAGGTAGAAAGAGAGAAGATATTCACTGAAAAAAGGTGATTACAGAATAAATATTTTCACCCTTCAGCTTCAGAGCAAAATATTGCAGTCTGAGAAACTACTGTGGTATTCTACAGGGCTCTGTGAAATATATTTCCTGTAAAAGTATTTAACTGTCCTTTTACTGTATAAAATAAAAGAAATGAAATGAAGTTTCAGTTAAGTCCTTAGCTAGTGAAGTTCAAAGGGGTCTCCTCTGACCTTCTTGTCATACTTATTGTCACTACTGCAAGAACTTCACTCACCTTCACTCTGCTGTGCTGAACAAGCTCAGCTGCCTCAGCTTTTCTGTTAGGCAAGGGTTTGTAAAGCAACCAAGACTGTGGAAAAAGACTGTTCCATTTAAACCACATGCAGTAGCTGATGAAAAACTGAGCTGGATATGTGTGAGAAAACCATTGACTTAATTACTATAATATACAGTAATCTAAAAAGAAAATAAAATTATTATAACCAGTACTATAGTGTCTAAAAGTTTCTATTAGCATCAGACACTTGTTGCTTTTAGCACTATGAAAAGTCAAGGTATAGAAATTCCATATGAAACATTTTTTCAGTCTGTCTCTTTAATGCAAGAGTTATAGGAGTAATTTCCAAATTAATATTTTATAGAAATTATGGGAAAAGATATCCAGTTTGGTCCTGTTAAAATCCACACAGACAAAAAATTCCTGAGTTAAGAGGGTCAGAAAAGTCATGAAGCAAAAACTCCAAACTTCTTTAATCCTTTGTTCATTTTATTAATTCCTGCCCTTTGGGCCCTTTTTGACTGAGTAAAATTCTATCATATTATATCAACAGTCCATAGGAGACACCCTACTACCATAGGTTAAGGTGCTACTATGCACCAGCTTCCTATTTTTTCCTTCTGTTTCAACAGAAATATTCCCAGGGAATTAGATGGAGTGGGAAAGATGTTTTGGCCTGATAAAGATAATTCTGAGTGCATTTTCTATGTGAAAAAGTATGCAGCCATAACTGAAAAGTGGTGTCTGTGACTAAGCTACCTTTCAAAATTATTTCACACTTGAGAGGTAGATACGTCAGATTTTTGTGTTTTAGTTAAAGTAAGACAGTGACTTGTGCAGTACAACTTTTCAAAGCTGAAAACTAATCAAATGCAAAGCTTTTAAAAGTTAAGAACACCTAACGTGTAATGAAAGTCTCTGTTAGTGGAAGAAATTCTAAAGCCTGAAACTTACCCTAAACTGTGAAAAAATGTGATAAATAAATGCAAAGGATAGGAATAGATGGTTAATATTATTTTATTCTGTTTAAGGGTGCAGGAAAAAAACAGTATTATCCATCCCCACAAGACCTACTGTCAGCAGGTGCATACACTGCTGTCCTTCCTGAATATTTTAATTTTTTTTTTAAGAGATGGGAGCTGGGATTTATTTCTAGTAAGTGCAGCTGAAAAAAAATGGAAGGACAGAAATGTCAGGACAAGCAATAATTTTGTGTCATGGCTGGAAGAAAAAAAAGACATGCTTTTCACAGTTACAATGTCAACCCTCACAGTTCAGCAAGGTGGGATAATAAATGGGCAGAAAGCAATAGGGCAGAGTAAGAAGAGTTAAAATAAATGACTGGAACAAGAATTGGGATAAGAATAACTGCATAATTGAGTGAAAGACTTAATACCTCTGTCAAGAAGACTTAATGCTCAGACTTGAAGAGATACGTCAGTTATCTCAATAAGGACTGTAAGAATAGGCTGAGGTGGAAACATTTTTAAATGGGAGTTTCTATTAGGCAGGAGGATATCATATTTAAACATATATAATCACAAATATGTATTGAAAATTTTAGGTAAAGGAGGGTAAATTGGGTGAGAACTGTTCTGGAAATACAAAGATTGTATGTGCCCTTTATGTTGTGAACTATGTATAAATTTATTTTATATTGCATATCAGATATTATGGCAACTCAGAAAGAATATAGGAGTTGACAAAAAAATTGGAAAAATAAGACATCTTGATTAAATTTTGCATTAGGCATACTGGCTTTTTTTTCATCACAAAGTTTTTTGTCTTTTCCAACAGCATCAGTCTTAGACAAAGAAGAGAAACTGGTAAATACAAATTGATTGACAGCTTTTGCACTTTTCAGCTCCAAATAGTGGAATTCCCAGGATACCTGAGTATGCACAGCAAGCTTGCTGATTTTCTCACATATAACCTAGGAAATTCCCTGCAGTGGTCTGGGAAAAGAGGGTGTGAAGAGCTGCATGCTCTGTCCTCCATAGAAGATATTGCACAAAGAGACAAACAGGTGAATAATGGAATTGTTGTTTCACAACCTGCCAGAACTAGCTATTTTTTATACATAAAAGGTATGTCCTAGGTAAATTGGGATGTGACATATAAGAATAAGAGACCTGACTCAGTTGTTAGCAAACTTTTCTCTATTTTAACCAAAGGTTTCTTCATCAAGGCAAATAATTGGATTGTTATAAGGTGGACCTGGGGAGTTGGACTAATGTGCATGCTATGCAAAATGATCATTTGAATCAGCCCCAGAGCAAACAAATCAAACTACCTTGGCAATAAAGTTATTTACAAGAATAAAGCTGTTTTCAAAAGGTCACTCACATTTAGTTAAAACAAATATTTGCATCAACAGATGACTTATTACTACCTCAAGAAGTGAAAAAAAAATTTCTATTTATTGAATATGTGCTGTAAAAAGTACCCTTCTCTGATATGCAGCACCATGAACATAAAACTCATGTCATGAGAAATATTTGTGGCAGTGAGAACAGCAACTATCTACCTTAACAAGTATTTCTAACATATACAATAAATGTAATACATTTGACAGTATTCATTTCCTCTACATATCTCAGTATAAAGGACACTGGATGCAGGTCCTGTCCCTACCTAATCAGCAGTTGGACACAGCTCAAATTCTATGGTTAAAAATGATACATTTTGATAGCAGAAGTCCTATTTCCACAGGAAGACATGAAATTTTAGAAATTAATACACTTTTTGTATAAACTCTTTGACCTTTGGCTGAAATGGAGCATATCTTTCTTCTCAAAATAAATAGAATTATTTTATTTTCTAACTTCATGTTAAATAAACCCCTTTTTTGTTGAAAACCTTTCTAGTTTTCACTGGCAAAATATTCATTCTGTTATTCATTTTCTGTGTTTCATCATGTAGAGAGAGGAAAATAGATAGTTTGAAGTTTTTGCCTATGCCATTGTATGTGCTTAAAAAATTACTTTCAATCTTTGATTAAATTTATTACAAACAGAATTTGAACAAAATATATTCTTCAGCACTTTTCTAATTTGTTGAGTTTGTAGCCCCAGAATTTGCAATGCTCTTTCCAATAAACAGGTACATTTTATGTTTCTTTTTATAACTGTAGGTTTATGGGTAAGCAAATCCATATGGCTCTGTCTTTTTCTCTCCTGATATATCCAGTTGCACAGAGGAGCACATCCTAAGAGAAGGACAGTTACTCACAATCCCCCATCCCTGGCAGTGCTCAAGGCCAGCTTGGATGGGGCTCTGAGCAACCTGGTCTAGTGGGAGGTGTCCCTGCCCATGGCAGGGGGGCTGGAACAAGATGATCCTTGAGATCTCTTCCAACCCAAGCCATTCCATGATTCCAAGCAAGAACCTGAAGCTAGGAGTTAATGTCCTCTATTTTTCTTTGGGTACATTGCAAAAATGTACTAGCAAAGGTTGAGGTCTGGTGATACAATGTGCAGTGTTTTGCTGTTTACAGAAAAGCATATCAAAACTGATCCAAAAATATGAAGCACTGGGTTAGGAGCTAAGAAGGGTCCCAGTGTGGTAAGTTAAGTAAAGCATACATTTTGCTGAAGGACAGAACAATTCCAGCTCCAATGATTCTAATTTAAACTTGATATTTACCCCTTGGTAAAGCCTAAATCTGAACCAGTGCCACAAAAATCAAAGAATCTTTCATGAGAATTCACCTCTGGATCCTGAATTCTCAAGCAATTACTCAGATGACTGTAATAAACCAAACTGAGTTTTCTCAGAGTATGAGCAACATCCTTCCTAAAATGCATGTTCAGACCTGGTGACACAGTCTTGGACTGGATTGCTCCATAAGGGTTACAACCAGCATAGTCACCAAATATTTGCAGTAAAAGCTGTAACCACTATTATCATGGCAATCCTCCCCCCACCCCCACCTTAGAACTGAAAACTCTAAATAGCACGATACAGGAAATTTCACAATGCACAATACATTGTTCAGGTAGGTAAAATCTATTTAGGGAGGAATACAAAACACATTAATTTGTGGGTACCTTTACCATAACTCACAAGTGTCTTACTTGGTTTACTAAAGTGCATTTCTTATTCCTTGCTTCCTTTAAGAGCACAGCAAGTCATCACAACTGTAGAGGAAAACACAATAACATAGAACACAACAGTCAATTAAAATTATGTCCATAGACCCTAATTACCTGTATTTGGAATGGCTGACAAGTATAGCAAAAGTACTGAGCTAGGCAGTTTGGCAGGAGGAAACATCAACATTTCATAAATTGGCCCCATTACGGTCATATTGCAGAATTCCAGAAAAATATTTTTGTGAACTCATAGTGAGTAGGATATTTAACAAATACAAAAAATTAAAAGGAATATTTGCATAACGAAAATTAATTTGAAGTGTGAGGCCATAGATACTGGGAAATAGAGGAGCAGGCCTTTAAGAGAGAAGTTATGTTTGCAAGTGAATTACATGCTACACATCAGTTGTTGAGGCCATAGTGGCAAAATGGCAATTTATATTTAGTTGCTTTGTTTTCTGAGGGGTTTGTGGTAGCTTTTTTATGTCTCCAAAATGATAAACAGTCCTCTTTCATACCAGGCTTGCCACTTCCTTCCCATCTGTGCACAAAACCTAGAGTGAGCATACATCATGGTGGTAGGATCATATTGATTCAAAACAGGAAATAAGAGTGAGAAAATACCATTTTACTTAGACACCTTTCTTAGTTTCTTCTTAACAGAAAAGAATAAGTTTTTAAACATACCCTGTACCCAGCTCCCGCCAGTGCAAGTTATATCTAGAAAGAGATTCTTCCCATTTCATCTTCATCCCATTTTGTTCTCATGTGTCCTACAAGGCTCATCTAAGCCAGCTAACTCTCTCAGGGCCCACTGGATGGAACCAGGAGATGGGCTATGCTTTCTTATTCCTTCATGCAGAGAAGAGACCTGAGGCCAGACTTGGAATCAAGGTCATAGAATTGCTTGAGTTGGAAGGGATCCTTAAAGATCATCTGTGGATGCCATGGGACAGACAGAGAGAAACGGCAAGCGTTTCTCACAGCGGCTTGTGGGAGTTTTTAGGGAGTTGTAAGGATGTGATAACTTGTTAAGTATAAACAATCTGCAGGTGGAGTTTTTCTACTTTGTCTTTCTGTTTTTCTCAAGGATGGTGTATGAGGAAGGTGTTTCTGTTAGTTAGCCAATCAAATAGAATTTATTGTAGCACTCTATATAAACCGTGCGGTTCTCTTGAATAAAGCCTTCTTTCTCTTTCTACAATACTGCCTTCCACCTGTTCCTGTGTCATTCTTGGCACAAGAGTGACAATCATCTGGTCCAACCCTCCTGCCATGAGCAGGGACATCTTCAACTAACACAGGTTGCTCAGAGACCCATCAAACCTGACCTTGAATGTTTCCAGGCATGGGCATCTACCACCTTTCTGGGAAACCTATTCCAGTGCCTCATCACCCGCAGTGTAAAAAGACTTCTTCCTTATATATAGTTGGAAGCTACCCCTTGTCCTATTGCAGCAGGCCCTGCTAAAATGTTTGGGCCCATCTTTGTTTCAAGCCCCTTTCAGGAGCAAAGGATGCTCTAAGGTTTCCCAGGATTCTTCTGCTTTCCACGCTGAACATCCACAAGTCTCTCAGCATGCCTTCCCAGGAGGAAAGACTCCAATTATCTTTCTGACTCTGTTCTGTACATGCTCCAAATGGTCTATGTGTTTCCTCTGCTGGGAACCCCAGAGCTGAACGCTCCAGGTGGGGTCTCCCCAGAGCACAGAGGGAGAGAAGCACTTCCCACAAACTGGTGGCTACTGCTGCTTTTGATGTAGCCCAGGATGCAGCTGGGTCTGGATGAACTGGATTAGCAGTTCAATTGCCCAGCACCCACCAAGGGGCAATTCTGTGAGGAAGTACCAGCACACGAGTGGGAAAGCTGCTGTGTCCTGGGTGTAGCAAAGGGCCTTTCTGCAACCAAGAATCAGCTGTTCCTCCAGGTCCTTGTGGAAGGCAAGAGTTACCTGCGTGTCTGTGTAACTTTGCTAAAGGGAAGTTTATGGAGCTCTGAACTACAGACTTTTTCTCTGGTTTTGAGCCTTGATTCTTCTGTCTCAGAGGCATCTCTCTCTCCATCTTTTGGGAGCATTCCCCCATTTGCAGTTAAACATCATACTCTGTCCCAGACTTGTTTTCCACATGTTGGTTTGTAATGTCTGGCATTGTCTGAGTTGTGGCTGGGATGTGAGTGCTGTCCCCTGGCTGTGGGCTGGAGCCAACCCAGTGGCAAATTGGTGTCAGTGCCACACGAGCCTCACTGAAACCACCTGAAACTGAGCACATGCAGGCTTTCAATGAGTTTGTTCAAACTGCAATCACGATGCCTGGCAAATGCCCAGAAATCAAGACTATACAGGCCAGAGCCACTGACTGATCTAGTAAGGTTAGCACTGGAGTGGTAGAAAGCACATATGCCTACCTCACTCTGAAAAATTTGCAGCTCAGCTTTCTGGCTTAAGCTGCTGGCAGAGACAGATATGAGCTAAAGAGTCAAAGATTTTTTGTGCTGACATGGGCAGAACCTTTGCATGGAACGTCAAACACTGAGCCGTGGATTTCAGCACACACGAATGTACCACAGGCTTGGACACTTCCCAGCTCCTCTTCAAGCACCTCCCTGTGCACCAGGTATTTGGGATGCAGGAGCCAGGCAGTGCAGAAATAACGGGTTTTCCACTGAGTATCAGGAAAAGCTGGCAAATGGTCATGCCAATAATTGAATTGTTTGCAAACTGAGGAGGAAAGGGAGAAAGTCCAGATAGGATCAAATGTGATCAGAATAACAACTTGCTGCTAAGCAGCTAAAAACACAGGCTATGACTCCTGGGAAGTGAAAGAAAAGCTGGAAATACAGCAATTAAGGCCTTTATTTAGCAGTTAACAGGCAAGTACATGCAAGACTGTGTGCCTTTGCACAATCAAGTTCTAACAAGTTAAGAGATATCCTTCAAAAAAAGCAATGCTGCACTGTATTCACTGGGATGCATGAAAGGAAAGTGTTTGTTGTTCCTGTTTTCAAAAAAAGGTCCATGGAATTGCACTCGTGAAATGGGAAGTGACATGAGAGGAACCATGACTTGAGTGAAGGACTTTTTTAGAGTGACACCCTAAAAGCAGTCTTTTGTCAGCACAGCATTGTTTCTCATTGTTTGGGGTTTTTTTAATTTAATCACTGCTATGGCTGCAGATGTTCATGAAAGAGTGAATCAGAGAATTTACACAAATGTTTAGGTTTTCATGCTTATTCACTTCATACTTGTCAGAACAAAAGGAGGGCTGAGTATTTGCCTGCAATGCTTCCCAGCAGCTTTATTGCCGTTGCAGTGCCCATCCTTTAAAAGGAGCAATTTGACCTGTCCCATTATTTCTGTCACTTTTCTTGGTTTAGGATCTGAAAGACAAATAATACTTGTAGGTTGTCAATCCCATCTTCTTTCAACAAAATGGAAAGACAGAATTGAAAGAATCTTAACTAATTTCATCTCATTAAATCTTCTGGCTTTCCTAATCTCTTTCTATGACATGGAGAATAGAGAAACATTAGGGCCCTAAATTAAGGACAGGATGAGTTTAAACCCCCTCAATGTCAAAAGCAAACAAACAAAATGAGGTGACTATAAATGAAAGCAAGAAAAAGCCCAGAACAGTATAACAGCTGTTGATGTGGTTAGAATAAAGCCAATTATTCTATGAGAAACAATTAAATCAAACAATTAAGCAGGAGGTTGGCATAAGGCAGCTAGGTAAAGCCTAGGAGTATGGGAAAGCAAGCAGGTTAAGCAGGTTTTGCTGCTGTCTCAATACCCCTAAGGTACCTGTGGATAATATTGGGCTTGCCTCGCTCAAGTTTCATTTGTGTTACATCAGAGATGCCAAAAACTGGCGTTGTACTTAACGGAACAGCCCCCTCCCTCCCCAGACTCTGTTACTGATGATTGTGAAGACAGGGAAGTCTTTAATAATTTTTTTCTTGGTCAGATGACATATATGAGCAATGCCCAAAGAGAATTCAGTGGGAAGACTGATCTGAGGTTCCCCTCCTGCATTTGGGAGGGAATCTTTACAACTAGCTTGTGTCTTCTCACTTACTCATTTGGTTCAAGATTTTCATTACTAATACAATGATTGCTGCTTCCTGTGTTTCAGAAGGCAAGGTGACCATACATAGTTCAAAACTATTCCACCAGAGTGTAATTTGGATTATCTAACTAAGTTTAATATGTATGCATTTGTGAAACAAAAGCAGCAGTTCTCATGCTCATTTTAAAAAAGGCCAAACAAGATGTTTTAAATAAATATAGATAGATATCTAATAAGGAGAATAAAAGAAAGAATAGTTTTAAAATAACATTTGCATACTGAATATGAAAAATATTGACTGTGTATAGGGGAAAATAATTCCTTCTGATTATCTCTACAAATATTAGATTGTCTAAGCATCCACCTCCGTTCCTCATTATGAGAGAGCAGTTTACTGATTCATTTTATGTTTATAAACCCTTCCAGACTGGAGTCTAATGTAGGATAAAGCACTTAATATTTTCATAGGATCTTCTGTTCCTTTCCCAATCAATATATTCCTAATAATTTTAAATCTTTTCTGTTCTGGGTCTCATTCAGTGTTTGATTTGTATAAATTAGAGAGTTACTTTACATTTACTTCCCATAGCCAGACCTGCAAAGGCTAAATAAGAAAAATGGGCAAAATATGCAATGGGCTAAAATGAAAACAAAATACACAAGTTCTAATTAGTTTCCATGTCCTGTAATTTGCCTGTAGCTTTCCTGTTTAAAATTAGTTGTTTATACCATTTTACTAGGGATCTATTCAGAAGAAGGTGCATTGGGCAAAATTTGTTGATCACAATGTTTTTACAGTACCATGAAAGACAATCCCTGCTGCAGGTGTGGATCCTTGGTGGTTTTACTTTGTCCAGTCATTAATGGCAGTCTGGAAAGGGTCTGGAAAGGCTTAGTATCCAAGAGCCATCGGGAGAAAGAGAAGATAACTGTAATCCCTATTAGTAGGATGGGGAAAATTTCTTCTGTTTTGGAGAATCAAGGGTGCTATTAACAGCTAAACCACAATTTTTGCTTAATTTTGATGTTCTAGTTGTGCTGTACACCAATTTTCCCATGTTTACAGGTGAGACAGTATTTGCTAAAAGAGAGTGTTCTAGAGATAATGAATTAATGCTTATAAAGAATCCAGATTTTTCAGAAGGTTTACATGTGACAAGTACTTGAGATACATCAGGTTTCTCATGACAGTGTATTTAGTTGTAAAATGTATTTTAGAATGAATTAGCTTTTTCTGGCAAAGAAATATTGAATTTTAAGATAAAGCTTTCTATGACAAAACTGTTTCTTTTCCAGGTTTCCCTTAAAAAAAAAACAACAACCAACCAACAAAAAACCAAACCAAAACAGACAAACAAACAATTTCAGCAAACATTTAAAATATTTCTTTGATCTTTTGAGAATGAATAGACTCACATATTATACTTGAGTTTGTAGCTCAAGGTTAGTTTGTGATACCATTAGCCTAAGGTTGCTTATGCTTATTATAAAATAAGAATCATTAAAAAACACTATTGCATAGGCCTTCAACCTCAATGTTTTATGTAACACACCTTTTTTCTGAGACTAACACTATAGCTGCCTAGACTTCTCCTGGCAAGTTCTTGCCTAATCTTTCCTTAAAACTTTCCATTTCAATTCAATTCCTTTTCAAAACTGTCAGAAATAGTCATCTTACATTTTGGAAAATTTATTTAAATAATTAAATTTGATCATTTAAAAGAATGGCCTAAGGGTTTGGATGTATGTGTGGAGAGCACAGAAGCAAATAAAATATATTAAAATTTGATAAGAAAGTAGATAATATATTAGATCTCCATGTCAACCCATTTAAAAACTGGCTTATCAGAAATCTTAGAAACTGCAGCATATAATAAAAAATCCTGTTACATAAACCTTTGACAAAGACAAAAAAAAAAACTATCATGCATGTTATTCTTAAAATATCATAGAATTAAAAAAAATGTGGAATATTAATTTGAGTTTAGGTCATATCTAAAACAGTGAAATAACTATTAGGTATGAGGTTCTATGAAATAGTTGTCTTTTTCTAAGTCTTTATTTTAGAAAGAAAAATTTGAGGTTGGAATAAGGTGAGGATGAGATTTAAGGAAAGAATGCTCTCTTTTTCTCGCATTAGCCCTCCATTCCATTTTTATGAATCTGATAATAGCATTATGGTAGACCCCAGGAAGAGCTGAAGTTCAAGTACAACTTTTTTTGGAACATCTGGATTAAGTTGTATTTGCTAAATGTTCGTGCAGAAACGCTAAGTGAGAGATAATTCACACCCTTTATAGATTCTATGGCTTGTTATCAACAGCTGTTCATCTGAGAAGAAGCTCACAGTAGGAGTGGAATGTGCAAGCTGTAATGGTTCTGCCAGCATCAAGTGTGTGGGAGGTGTTTAAGAAAGAGCCAGCTCTAGCAGTGTTGGCACAGGGTGCCTCACTTTATCTGTTTTTTCCTTAATGATACTCTTCAAATTACTTGGAAGCTCTTCCCACACATAATTAACCAGCATGTTCAGGACAATTAGATGAAGAATTGTCTCTATCATGGTCCCTTACCCAAAACTGTATTTCCAAATTATAAGACTTGCTTCCTGAGCAGGACCTTGACCTTCAGGACATATGTACCCTATGCTCAACATAATGCAAACATTTTCCATGCATATTAATGTGTGAAAGGCACGTTGCTCGCCTACTAGTCTCTCATGCCACTCAAGGTGTGTCTTACTAGTTCCAGCTTGCAGGAGCAAAGAGTTTTCATTGATATGCTACAGGGTGCTAAACCAGTTCTCACTATATCTGCAAATAAACAAGCACGAGTACAGATACAGATACATATTTTATCCAAGTGAAAGCCATCACAGAATGCTAATCCTCAGAAGTGACAGTCTCACCTTCTCTGTGTGCTGTGCTTTTAGAAGAAGATCCATGTACCTCATTGTGTGCAGTATAGGAACACAGCTTTCATTTCACAATCAAAATGTGGCACAGAAGCCTTCCAAACCTTTACAGGAATATGAAACCTGGACACTGGGGATTAGTAACTGCTCAGTGAAGATTTCAATTTATTAATGCCTCAGGAAAATTGTGATTAACTATTCTCTTTCATACTCTGGACAACACAGTAGCATTGTAGAGAAGTACAGAAATACCCTAGGGATGAAATGAGCCCAAATCTGAGGTGAACCAAGGTCGTAAATTCTCTTTCTGTGTCAGTGAACAGAGTTGTGTTAACTTCCAAAGAGGTTCACAATGCTTGTGCTCTCTAGGAATGCTGACAGGAAAAATTTATGCTGTGGACTCCATAGCTCCACTGTGATACAGAGCTGCAGACTGGAGGGGATCACTGACATGGAACAAGTTTGTCCCTGTAACACAAGTTATTGATCTTCCACAGATCCTCCTCTGCTCAAGGTCTAATAGAGTTCAGAATCAATATACAGAATTATGTACATAATTCCCTCATATAAAACTCCTTCCATTCCCATCAACTCTCCATTGAGAGATCCTCTATTACCTTGATGACTCCTCAAATTCTTCTTATTTTTATTCGTTACCTTTTCATGAGAGCTATGACTTAGCAATACCTTCACATCCATTTAATCCAGTATTGGTCTCTCCTTTTTTTTTTCAATGGTACCATAATTACAGCTTTCCCATTTACACAAAGGTATGTATTTAGGTCTTTAGACCTTTTTTGAAATGAACTTTTCCCATTAAGCAATGAATTTTAAGTATATAGAGCCACCACTCAGCTGTCAGGGTAACAGAGGATTTGAAAAAACTAGATAAAACAAAAATACAGATAATAGCAAGGACATTCATTATCCTGTGAGTACGTTTAGTACATTCTCTCCTCATGGCTTCAAAAGTCTTGCTTATCCAGTTTTTGCTCAAGAGAGGGGTACTTTTACACAACAACAAGCAGAGTTCAACCTTTTAGTATCAAGTCCTTTTTATTATGCATGATACATTTTTTAATCTATTATGTCATATGTCCTAATGCATGGGGGAGGAAGGAGTGGGGAAGGTGTGGTTAATATATACAATTCAGTTAACACACTCAGAAGAATTAAGTTTTGAAACCTCTGGTCAGTGTATCTCTTCCTTTAGGACTGATTCTTCTATTTCTAATATAAAAGTCATATGCTCATTGTAAAATTGATATACACCTTTTGATTTCATGGGAACTATTTTGTCAGCTGTTTGCTACTATGTGTCCCATGAGGAATTCCTGGAGGCAACCCTGCTGTCACCAGGCACCTGCTCTTTGACCTCTTTGTTCCTGGTACCTTTCCCCCTGACCCACAGGGTTGCAGTGGTCATGCTTGGATGGCCATGTTTTGGTCAGGACATGATGCTCTGGCTCCTCATAGAGAGCTCAGATTTTGAATTACTTATCACTCTCAGCCTGCTTCTGACTGTAGTATCCTTGTCTGTCAGTGTTGGTCCTGTGTCAAAGATCAAGACTCTGTCAAGACTGAGTGATTTTATTTCTCTGAACAATATATAACTACTTCCCTAACTGTAAACTCTGGGTTTCCTCAGCAAATCATGAGCTTTGACCTGTATTCTATTCATGATTTAGCCTGTTATCATGGATTCCATTAGCCTCAAAAACTTGTAAGACTGGATCTGCTGCCTAAGGCAGAGATGAACATCTCTGTGGGTTTGGGTTTTTGGGTCTCATCTTTTTCAGGGAAATGTCAGTATTTTACACAGAATGTTGTCTCCCTGAGCATTTCTGATTTCTCATTTCATGTTAGCACAGGTATAGGTGACTGACTGTGCTTTGTTTAGAGTATGGCCATCTGTTGACAGAAATAAGACCATTTTCTGACTAGCCAGTATTCATCATTTACAGTTATATCATGGATTGTTCTTTATGCATCCATCAGCCTATGTGTTTCCAAAGAGTGTCAATGATGCATTTAACTGGTCCACTAAATGGGATTTGAGCTGTCTTCAATCACCTTGATGTGCTTTGCTTAGTCAACATCCATAGCCAAGAGTACTAGATAGATCTGAACACGATACCAAGCACTGGTGTGTGATTGCCCACATACACAATTGCTGCTGTACTCCATGCTGCATGCACAATGGTGGGTCATGTTTAGCTTTAGGGATACAACCTGTGAATTATGTGCTACTTGCATGCAGGACCAAAGGACAGCTCCTTGCACATTATATTTAGCAGCACATATGTAGCCAAAGAGTCTGACAGAGATCTGCTTCCTTCAGCCACTAAGTTTAACTGATCACTATTACAAGGAAATGAAGAAAATAGCTGGTTCCAAACAGTGCGGTCTGTGGTCTGTAGCAGTTCAGTTCCCAACATCCACAGCCTGCTCTTGTAAAATTAAAAATGTTTATTTTATTTTTTTTGTCCACAAAATGCTCTCAGCACTGGACGCAGAGAGGGAGAGAGGAGCTTATAAGGAGGTTTAGGACCAACACAGGGGCTGCCAGGGAAGCCCATGTGGCCAGGTCAAAGCCCTGTCTTTGATCTTGCAGTTTGCTCTTGCAGGTGGAGGTATTCAGGCTCATTTTCCCCCTACACACGTGTTCACCCTGGCTCCTAAGTTACACTTATATTAATAAAATTAGGTCACATATTGTCACAGTTTAATAGTCAAAAAATGCCAAGAGACTGCATCTGATAATGCTATACCAAATAAAACATACTGGTCATGAGTCTGGTTATACAGAGACAGTGAGCTGGCAAGTTCACCCTGAGGATGCTGGTAAAAATATCTACTAATCTTTAGCCAAGAAATGATTTTTTGGAATAACCTGCCAAAGCATAATTAAGTATTCCCTTAAAACTATAGTGTAAACAATCAAAGTATCTAATCAACATATATCCTGTCAGCTTCAAACTGTTTTAGCCCATTCATTAAAAATCCAAGCAATGAAGTTAAGGTGTTTTTACATAAGCCCAAGTGAAATAAAGCAGTACTGTTGCACTAACATTTAGTTCTTTGAGAGAACAAGCTTTCAATACAGAGATGCTTAGTATTAGGTGATTTGTATTAATTATATTGTCATCCTCTAGCCTTCTATTAATATGGATTCAGATCCACTTATTTTGTCATTTTACTCACAGTTAATAATTAATTTTCAGGCATGACATTCTCTGCTGACATAATTCAGTCTTTCAAATACTATAGAGCATTATTTTTTATTTTATTACCACAGTCCCTTGATCAATATCTGAATATTTATATTGATATAAAAGAGCCTGTTCCTATGCCAGATCCTCTCCAATTGAAGGTTGTGGCTCAAAATAAAACGACTCATCATCTCAATAACTACTCAATAAACATTTATTTTCACTTGTATGACTACCAAAACCTTGCCACAGAAACTAAATACAGTAATTGTGATAAAATGTACTGCTTTCATTATCAAACCTGTAGTAATCAATTTCAGTGGAGATTTGCTAATGACTACTCCTTGATTTTTCTTTCTCTTCTTCACAGTATGTAAGAGGTGAGTTGCAAATCCGAGTTCATTTGTTCAGAGTTAATTTTTTTCAGCAAAATATATGTGAACAAGAGCTGAATATTCATGCAGTTTTCTTGTTTAGGTGGGGCTTCATTCCACAAGTTCTGATTAAAATAAATGCTGCAGAAATATGAGTTGTGCTGTGTGTTGCACAGAAGTCTGAACATAAACTGCTCCAATATCAGGAGATCATCTAGTAAGGCTGCAGTGACAAATTAAATGTGAATAGGTTTTTTTGTGTGGTTGGTTGGTTTGGGTTTTACCTTTTCATTTATGTCCACTGTTTCCAATATTTCCATGTAGCCAGAACTATATGAAGCCATTCCAGGGATCCATGCTCTGAAAGTTATGGTGAATCCAAGCTGCCCAGTATTTTTGTGTCATTTCTGCAACTAGGCTGCTGCTCTCAAGGGTGCTGGATGCTAGATTAATCTGTTTCTGAAGAAGAGAGTAAAGTATTTCAGACAATATCTTCTTTATAGAAAATAGAAAAAATAATAGAAAAAACATAGTGCTTTACTAGTCTGGCAGAAGTAGAGGATTTAGTTCTTCTCTCTCACAGACAATGTCCCAGCCCATTGAAGGGAACAGGAATTCTGTCCTATTTCATTGAAGCCAAAAATTTATTCTAAGCTGAAAGAACACATAAAAGTGAGACCAAAGTTCAAGCCTTCACACTTAGCTACTTTTTTCCAAAGGCCAAAATAACTAAATTTTTAAGAAGTATTTTTTATTGAATTATTTCAATAGAAAAGATATGGTTTAAATTGAACATAAAATATTTAATATTTATACCTACCCTGGGTTTTTTGCTTAAGAACTCATTGGTGTCCATTCATCCTAGCATATATCTTGCAGAACTTCAAACATGCTTTTCTGCTACTATTGCAAAATCTCAGATGTAAAATCCATCCATGATTTCAGATTGTTTTGCACTTGGAGCTTGACTTTGAGTGCTCAGTGACCTGAAATTTGCAAAGGACTCCTAACTGTCAGGTAGGACAATGACATTTAAAAGGAGATTTTTTTGGCCAGTTGACTCCTGAATGTTTTCACAGCTGTGTTACAGAATATGCTGTGTAATTGCAGTTTGCAGAGAAGTCTGCTGTCAAAAAGTCATATTTTTATCCATCAATAGACATTCAAAATGAAAAATAACTCAAATTATAACTAAATAGCACTATATGCAAAAAGACAGCAAGATGTCTAAGTGTGATTAGCTAAGTGTGGTCAGTTTTTACAAGCTAAGCTGATAAATCTGCCCAAATACATTAAAAGAATTGGACGAAGAGCACTGCTAGTCATTGCTAGCAGTGTAGAAAGTCATCAAGTTTTCAGTCTGGAAAGATGTACCAAATGTAATATAACTCATAAAATCAGCCTAAATGCTTTTTGGGTTTTTTTTTAAAGGAAGTTTCAGAGAATGGTTATTTTTCATTTCCACAGAAACTGTTGCCTCATTTAACAAGTGCCTTTCTCCACTCCTGGGGATCCTTCAGGGAGACACAGTTAATTAGAGTGGACTCCATGGGGACTTCTATCACATCCTGTGATTTCCCCTGTTCATTTTGCACCGCACAAGGCAGAATTCCTTAGGTAACTTGAAAAATCAAAGTGTTCTGTAGAAAAATATGCCTGCTTTTTAAAATGCCAAAGACATGGAAATAGAGATGAAAGAAAAAAAATAGTTTCATCCTTCTGATGCATGCTATTGTTTCATTGACAACTACATCACATAGGAAATTATAATTAGTTTAAACTGACTTCAAGTTTCATTGCTGGTTCAAAAGAAAAATAATATAAGTCTTTCATTTGTAAGAGTGTTTCTTTGCATGTATCTCTCAATTTATGTCACACTTTTTTCTTCTTTTTAGTCAGTTTACATTTTTAGGAGGTTTTTCTGAATGGAGTAAAAAATGTCTATGCCAGCATTTACAAAAACAAAACAAAAAAAACTTAAATACTGTTTAATTTTTTTTTAATCATATGAAGGATGGTTAAAGTTAAATGTTGTGTATATGTTCTACAGAGTCACTTCCTAGTTTGAAAATAGCTGAATCTTCACTTGTTACTAGTTGGTTCAGAGAAGGCAGCAGAACTGGGGGAAGGAGGGGCATTGAAAGGACCACACTCATATGTGGATGGTCAAAGAGAGGGCTGGGGGAGAGATGGTTTGAGCAGTTTTGAGTGAAGAGAGGGAGAACTGACACAGCAGATGGCTCTCTTTAAAGCAGGATGGCAGAGGAGAGATGTGTGGGACACTGAGCAAGAGTCAGAGTCAGAAAGGTCCAGGCATATCCCAATGCCTGGGTAGAAGAGAGGAGTCTGTACAGTTACAGAGAGAGATTTCTGTGGAAGACTGTGGTTATGTCTGAGGGAGAGGCAAAGGCAGGGAATGCTTTCTTCCCTCTTTTACTCAACAGCTTCCTCCTTTTGTGATCTTCTAGGGCATAAGAGCAGCGCTCCCCCTTCCTGTTCTCCTCACAGTTCCCATTAGGAACAAACTCAAATCATCTTCCTGGGCCCTAGGACCTCTTGGCAAGGTCAGGGCTGTTTCCTTTGGGACCAAAACAGCAGCAGGATCCTGCTGCTTTGAGTGCATTGGGAAGAATGGCACCAGAGGAGCTCTGGCACCAGAGGAGCTGTTTGGAATAAAGACAGGAGGATGTTTGAAACAGGGCTAGTGAGCCATACTTCCCTGTATCCCAGAGACACTGCTGCTCACCTTTCCTCAGCTGCCTACCAAGCCTGTGCTCCAGCAAAGATTCTGGAATGCAAATTCCCTATAGATAATCAGCCTACGGTCTGATTCCCATGTGTCCCAAATCTTTCTGCATTTATAGCACTCCCCCTCAGAGCCTGGGTCCTCACAGGGAGAAGTGGCAGGGCTTCAGGAGGAAGCCTTGTCCTGTGAGACTGACACTCACACCACAGCAACAGCTCCAACTGGGGAGTGGAAAATGTCAATGTGAATGGTTTTGGACCAAGGAGAGAGAGAATTCTCACTTCTGGATGACAGTTTTAAGGCCATTTATGGGAAGAGAGTAAGTCTTCCTGATACACATCTTGGAAAGAAAACCCACCAACAATATGTTTTCAAATTTTATGAAAGAGAAGATATTTATAGTACTATAAATACAAAGTGTAGTAGGTACCTTCTATCAGCAGGTGATTGGCCAATAAATGTTGCAGACAGACTGTCTTTGAAATTTCCTGTCTTGACTAATTCTGGCCTTCTCCATATACTGGCTACTGAATGCTGCTGCTGCTCTAGACTGGAACCACATATGGATGTCTTCTGATCCTGCTATAGCAGTCATGTAAATAGGTCCCTTTGGGCAACTTGGGATGAGGCAGAGTGGAAATTAGTACTTATGAATATAGTGTGTATATATATGTGTGTATGTATACACACACACACATACAAGTAGAATCTATTAGGGGCTTATTTTAAAAGTTTTTAGAAAAGTGAATCCTGAAAATTAGGAATTCCAATCAACTGCAGCTATTGTGTACAAAGATTCTGAACAGAAGCAAGCAAGATAATTTTATCTACATAGTTTCATTGTCTACAAAAATAAAATTTTATTAAAGGAGATATACCTTGCTGATCTTAGTATCACTTAGATACTGAGAAAACAAGTTTTTACCAGTGGAAGCTGTTACCAGGGAAGATAGCATTTAGCCAGAAAGGGTGATAAGGGCTCAGTCTTGCAAAAACCCCAGAATGAATCCCAAGTTACCTCAATCTCAGAGTCACAAATGCTTCCAAACAAGCTGGGGCCAATTCCCAGCAGAGAGCTATGGCTGAGGAATACTTAGGAGCAGTAAACAGTAACACTCTTTGGTTTGAAGAGGTAGTCTAGCAGAAAAGGGCTCATTTTCTCTGTGTTCCTCTTCTTTCCTTAAAAGAGTGGTCAGGACAAGAGTGCTTTATTCGTTATCCCTCATTGCAGCTGGATCTTCTTGTACTGGGAAAGGTAAAGTGACCTCTATTAATTTACGATTCAAACAAGAGGCTACTTAATCTGTTTTGAAATGACAGGCATTAGGAAAGCCTTATTTTTGTGAGCTTTTGTTGTGTGAGCCTTAATTATGTGAGCAGAGAAGACCAGAGGTAGACCCTTCAAAACCTCCACACCTGCCTGTCTTAGGGCATGAGTTGACAGCTTTACTCTCTGAAAAAAAAAAAAAAATCTTCATCTTTGTTATGATATGCACACAAATTTTGTTTCTTACAACTTCAATCCCCTAGACTATATCCAAAACAAGCCACCTCCTTATCCTTCTGACCCTACAGGAAGTAAGTCTTGGAAATTAAACCCAAAGTTTTAATATAGGCAGATCATGTTTGAGCATCAACATGTTTGGGTTTGCCTGTGACATCTATCTTCACAATTAAGTTCCTTCAATCCTGCTCTCATCTGAACCATGACAGTGGCAAATCAAGCTATCCTGGTGTGCTGTACCTGTAGGAGGGTTTGAATACAGCATTCTGCAGAACTTGAAAGACTCTTGCAGAAAAGCTGAAAGTTAAGGAACTGAACCGCAGCCATTAAAATTCATAACGAATTCATAATTATCAATTGTGACACATACAGAGTTTATAAAAATGAAGGAAATACACAGATAGATTTAAGAATAATTGTTACCAAAATATATCTAATAAATATAATGCAAGGGGTAGTTTCTTTCCATTGGCTATTGTGTAGTTCTTTGTGAACATGTGAGAGGCAAAGCAAACCACCCAAAAGATTTGCTGCAGGCATTCCTTTCTTCACTCTCTCCACTGTGAAATATTTTCAGCTCTTGGCAGGAAGTCTGACATTTGCATACGTAGGGAAAGAAAAAAGTTACAATTCAATACTTTAAAATATGAAAGGAAGAGATGAGAGTTACTTAAAAAAAAAGGAAAAGTAGTGCATGTTAGGTTCCAGTCTTTAATATGTGGTGGACTGATGCTAGAAGAAAATAGATGCAGTTCACTTTGGAAATCATTTCTTTGATCCACTTGAGGATTTAAAAAGATAGCAAAGTCAAATAATTAAACCATTTCAAATTATGCTCAAACGTTATTTCCCAGAATTGTGGTACCTAGGCAGTGAAATCTGAATTCTGTTCTTTACTAAGTAGAGTCCTTCAGGACATGCTGTGACTATCTCTTAAATTACTACAATAAACAACCTTTCTTGAAATACCCAGTACTATCAGCTTCAAGAAGCATCTGAGCAAGAGATGACTAAAGATCCCAACAGAACTAAAAACAAAGAGGAAAATAAAAGAAATCAAAGTAGAACATCATTTCATAACTCCCATGTAAAAAAATACAGAACAAAAGTAATTAGAAAGTAATTATACTCTAGAGGTCAAGTGGAGGAAGGTCAAGTCCTCAATACATAACAAAAACAGTTAAGGTGATTTTCAGGGCTATTAAAAACTGAGAGCAAAACAGGAATTTCTTTATTTTCTGTCAGTTTGTGAATGTTCCCACACATTTTAAAGAATCACTACAATCCTGACCATCTATATTAACAATATAAATCAAAAGGGTAAAAATAATATCTGAAGGTGTGAGAGACCTTGAAGAGTTACTAAAAAGATTAAGTTACTAAAAGAGTTATTAAAAAGAGTAAGATTTTGTTGCCTTCTCATTGGCAGAAGGCAACAAAAATATTGTGATAAAGATCCAGAAAATCACAAACAGCAGAGATTTGGAGGAGCTGTGTAGGGATGGATAGCTCACTATTTGTCACAATATCTTGGGGGCAACTAATGAATCTTAGTTTGTGAGAAACAACAGGACTAAACTAAATGGCTTACAAGATAAATAGGAAGAATAAAAAAGAAAATTAGAGTTTTAAAACAATAAAATAACAGATACATCTCCTCTGCACATATCCTTTCACAAAGACATTGAAGCATCTAATAGAATGGGCCAGACTGGAGGCAAAAGAGAGAAAAGGACCTGCAGGAGACTCAAAGATGTGAAAACTGCTAAAAATAACAGGTGTCTGGGACAGCAGCTCAGCACTGTTCCTACCATCCATATGAATTTGTTCCCAGAAGTCTTTCAGGCAAGGCAAGGCTAGTTTTTAGGCTGTAGCAACTATCAGAAAATGCCCAGGAAAATCTGAGGAACCAAATGAGCCAGGGATTACTTCAATTATGCAGCCTGGACAGATCTGGGCTGTTTGGATGAGGTAAGGAAGGTTAGCTGTGGCAGGCTGTGCTACACCACTTTTCCTTAGGGTCATATGAGACCCTATTTTTTGTATAGATCTATGTGATCACAGGGATTCCCATTAAGCTTTTGGTAGAGCAGAAGTCCTGCTGGGCTTTTACCAAATTGGAAGTAGATGGTTAGGGGATCCCCCAGACTCCAAATTCATTAAGGATATAAGATGAAAAGCAGAGAGGAACATAGCCAGGACCTCAGCAAAGTGTTTTAGCAACCTGAAAGAGAGGTTGCCCAATTACTTGTCCGTGAGGCTGTGTGCAAGTGCCTTGTCAGTACAAAAAGGAAAACTGGAGCATAGAGGGATCCATCAGTACTGTTTTGTGGAAATACAACCTTACACGCCACTCCTCCTAAGGCAGGTACAAGAAGGATGGCTGTGAATTGAAAAAAACCCCACGTTTTCACTGCTGATTGGCATCTAGCAAGTGGGTTATTCTGACCCTCCAAAACAAGTTGTGGGGTTTTTCTCTGTCTTAGGCTGCCCTTTGTCCTGCAAGTGTCCTAATCATCCCCCTAGGGGTAGAAGTCAAAAGCCTGGGCTGCTTCCACACTTTCTCTCCTCCTCTTTAAGACCTCTTTAAGATTATGCAAAGACATAATTCATACTAGAGTCTATACAGAACTCAATCATCACCTTGCAATATTTTTAAAGACAGTAACCCAAACTTATGAAGAGCTCCTTTAACCCACTCATTCATCTTTCTTAGTTTCAAAATTTGTATAAACGGAGAAAGAAAGTTGCATTTTCAATTACATGTACTTGAAGTGGGTGAATATTGTTGGATTTTTATTGAATTTATTAAGGATATTAAGAGACATTAAGAGTGTCATACATGGAGATTGTTCATCCCAAAGCTGGAGAACTGCTTTCTCATATATCCACCAATTTCAGTAGGTTGTCTCATTCAAAAAAAGACCAACCAACCTGAGAAATAACTGCTTAAACTAGCTCAAATTGCATCATTTTAATCTATTTGGAAACCTTAAAAAAAAAAAAGGGACATTTCTTTGCAATATATTTAATGTTTATTTCTACCAGTAGGTGTGGAAGAAGTAATGCTCTGAGTGCTTTTTATTCTGTGGTGACACAAAACTGCAAGTGCCAAATAACAAGCACACAAACCTTTTGATGAAAGAAGCCAGCAGAGTCCCATGCTACTGAAAGAGAGGAGGTGTTAATTACAGACCTCATGGTTACAGACCTGCCAAGAAATAATAAGTATAATATTCAACTTCAAATGCATTATTTCCTGATTCTTACACATTCAGATATTTAGACTAAGGTCAACACTTCACGTTAAATTCTTTTTTATCTGCAAATACAAGGAAGAACATAAGGCAGTAAAAAACTGAATTCAGTCTTATCAGAATTAGAACTTATTTAGTTCTTATTAGAACCTATTTATTATTAAAATATCCATAGATATGGATATTTTAATTATTTATATAAAGACAAAAGCAAGCTTGAAGCAGACATGACACACAAGGAGAAGCCAATAGAGAACCAATCAGTAATATCAATTTTCATTCATGTGCAGCAGCAAGTCCAGCTCTGGTTCAGGTGGAAAGTGCTGGTCCCAGTGACCAGCTGCTGCCCAAGGGATTGAAGGCTCAGGTTAGGGCAGGATTTAAGTGCCAGCCTTCCTTCTCTGCTTCAGAGAAATGCCACTTCATTGTGACAGCAGTTGAAGGCTCCCACATTCCTTCTTGAATTATGTGTTTGAGTCCCTGGGCACTGCTAGTGAGTACCTTCAGTAGTGCTTCCTTGTTGGATGCACTTTGCACAGGTAAAGCCTCACTCTACCCAAACCTATTTGGCATTCAGGGGAGGCTCCTAAGTGCTCAAGTCTCTTTGAGATGTCAGTCCTGACTTCGAATGTCTCTTACACTAATTATAGCAGCCATGTGAAGTGTAGCCTGTATTTGAGTAGACTAAGACTTGTCACTAAAACTCCCTGAGAGTTCCTGTACACAGCCTGTTTAGTAGCATGGGATTAATTTGAAGTCATTGCAGCAATCTAATAGTTAAAATTCCAATCTAAGTGACATTACCTCAAAGACACTTCCAGAGGATGAGTAATGCCATGTACTATGTGCACCTCTCAGATCCTCTTTTCTCTCTCTTGATCACAGAAGGAGCTTGGGTGCCACATACCACCTATAATAATAAAAGGGAAAATAGAAGAATTTAATTTTAAAGCCATTTAACTTGACACTTTGGTTTCTTGTAATTTGTTACATTTTTTGTTTATTATTAGTTTCTTTATGGGAAGTGTTGTTTGTTTTGTCATCCATGGTCATTAATATACTTGGACAAGTTGTCATAAGCTCAATGCTAAGAGAAGTCCCTTTGCATGCAGAAACTTAAACCTGAAGTGTCTTACTGGTGCTGGTTTCAAATATTACATCTGGCTGGAAGTAGACTATTTTAAAGCACAGTTTTCAAAAAGAGCAGAGGAAAGCAGCAAGTCAAACCACATGAGAGAGTACAGTGAGTAGGAGAGACAGAGCTTTATGCTGATTTTATTCTTTCAATGTCGAGTGACTTGCATTATCCTTTCCACAGCTAAAATTCCATTGTGTTTATGTTAGTTAATCAAACAAAAGAAGTCAGTTATTTTCCCAATAGGCAAAGGATTTTTCAGGAAAGCCTTTAGGTACTAAAATCTACATGCATCGAGTTAGCTGTTGATTTTCCTTGAATATTTAAGCATGCATGCAAATTGCCTCAGAACTTTCTCTTTCCGAAAATGGTCATACAAAGTAATTAAAAATTGGTTATCAGAGATTTTTTTTTTGCCAATAATTTATTCTGTATTTATTGATAATGATGCAGTGGAAGGATTTAATTAAATTTATTAAATACATATTGCATATATCATGTAATTGAAGTCTGAGGTTGGTTTAGATTTAAAGAGATACTCAAATTCTGGTTTTGATACCATTTCTTGTGTCGTTATGCTCTTTTTCAGCATAGTTTTAACATATTATTATGGATACACCAAAAAAGGGAAGACTCAAAATATTCAAAAAGAAAGAAGGAGAATGATTCCCATTGATTTTTAATAAATTTGATACTTAACTGTTATGTCTATAAAGTATTTTCTGAAATTATTTGAATGAAACAAAAACTAGAATGTTCAAACACAAGCAAATACAAGAAAATTTGGTACCTGCAGGTCAGGATTTTAAACCTACATGCTGTTTTGGTACTTTTATAGTCTGCTTGTACATCATATCCAAGCTTTTAACAATAGATATGCCCTTCTGTCCTCACGAAAGAAAAAATCTTGGAGTAGTTATTTTTGGTTTTCCCACCCCAACTCTGAAGTGCATGGGAAAACTCAAGCTGAATTTTTGGCTATCCTATTTCACATCTAGTACCTAGCACCAGAGAAGGTTGTGCTCCACTGCCTTGTAAAACTATCTATCACTCCCCTCTGCAGCTGGACAGGAGAGAGAAAATGTAACAAAGGGTTCATGGCTCATGCAAACCAAGAAAGATCACTCATCAAATATTGTCATGAGCAAAACAGACTCGAATTAGAGATATTAATTGATTTTATTACTAACAAAATCAGAGCAGGATAAAGAGAAGTCCAGTAGGACCTTAAAAATACCTTACCCCTACCCGTCCCTTCTTCCCAGCTTGACCTCCTCCCCCAGCAGCACAGGGAGACAGGGAATTGGGTTATGGCCAGTTCATCACAGGTTGTTTCTGCTGCTGCTCAGGGAGAAGAGACCTTCCCTGCTCCATTGTGGGGTGCCTCCCATAGGGACTTCTCCAATGTGAATCCATCCCACAAGAGACAGTTCTCCACAAACTGTTCCAACATAGGTCACTCCTCCACCAGGTGAAGTGCTCCAGGCACAGCCTTCTCCAGCATGGATCACAAGTCCTACCAAGAAACCTGCTTCAGTGTGGACTCCTCTCTCCACAGGCCCCTGCCAGGAGCCTGCTCCAGAACAGGCTGGATCACAGCCCCCTCTCAGGCACCCCCTGCTCCAGTGTGGGTCTCCTCCATGGGCTGTGGGTGGATCTCTGCATCCCTGTGGATCCCCACGGGCTGCAGGGGCACAGCTGCCTCACCATGGGCTGCACCAGGGGCTGCAGGGGAATCTCTGATCCAGCACCTGGAGCTCTTCCTGCCCCTCTGTCTGTAATGACCTTGGTCTCTGCAGAGATCTTCCTCTCACATACTCACACTGCTCTTCTTTGGGTGCAATTACAACTGCATAATCACTTTATTTCTCTTCTAAACTATCACAGAGGCATAACCCTAATTTCTGGTTGATCCAGCCTTGACCAGCAGCATATCCATCTTGGAGCTAGCTGGGATTGGTTCTGCTGGACATGGAGAAAGCTTCTGGCAGCATCTCACAGAAGCCCCCCCTGTAGCCACTCACCACCCAAACCTGGCTGCACAAACTCAATTCACTAGCTTGGGGTATTTACTGTTTCTCCAGAAGTCATCCCATGCTGTTGTGTCATGAGTTTGGTGGTTATGATTCCAGTGCACCTACTATTAGAGGTCCTGCTAAAACAGACAAGTCATTCCTGAACTCCCAAAGATTTGCTGGAAGGGTTCAAGTAATATGGGAGATAAAATTTATCTTTATAGTTCTTTGTGGAAGGGGTTTTGGAAACCAGAGTAACTTCAACACCCAACAGCCTAGATTTACCTGAAAGTACTTGGGAGAGCTCCCATGTGCTTCAGCAGTCAGAAAGACTACTGGTTATTAGCAGTCCATAGTCCACAGAATATGCCCACAGTCCTACTCTATTCTGGGGTGCTACATTTCAGACAAAAGACTTTAGGATATTAGCAGATGACAGAGGCATAAGATTTTTTTTTATTTATTACTTATGTATATACTAATATATTGATCATTCTTATTCTTCAGGACTCATAGAATTCACCATCCAAATGGATTGATCAATCTGAACCAACAATGTCTGTTTTTTTGAGTACTTTATATTTCACTAACTAGAACATAGTTGGCATTAATCTCTTGGTAATTTTAAGTGTAAAACCAATCCTCTCTAGGGTCAAGACATCTGAAATGGTAAGAGAAAAAGAAGGGAAAGATGAAGAAGAATGGGTTTCTACAGCCTTCAGCTTCCATAGTAACAAAGGGATTTGTAACAAAAGTTCACAGAGTACATTTCAGGAGAGAATATAACATCATACAACATTTCAAAGAAAGTTGGAGATGTCAGAAATGCATTATCAGAAGAAACATGATAAAGGTTAATCAACAGATCATTTTTCTTTCTGATGCTTTTAATCTGAGACATTTCTAACAGAAAGTGAGGTTTTTTATTCTGTACAACCACATTTCCTTAGCAACAGATTTAGACCCACCTATGTCCAAGTGGGCATTCAGAGCCCCCCCTCTCCTCTAGACCTGAGTCATTGTTTAAATTCCCCATGTGGTATATAAAAAATTCCTTACTTCTTGCAGATACTGCTTTCTCACAATCTATTTATCATTAACTAGTTTCATGATTTATGTGACTCACTTACTGAAAATTATTTATTTCGTGTTAGATTTTGACAAAATTATGAAGTCAATTATCACACAATTAATTTTATCCAAAGTCTGTTGTTTTGATTACATGGTGTTTAATCAAATAAGGAATGATATCTCATAGGTAGCATTATTTTAAGTTGAGCTGATGAGCAGAGCAACTGGAGAAGCCAGAAAACAGAGCAATAGCAGAAAGTTAGCTGGGACAAGTAATGAAATGAAGTAAAGGCTGTGGTGAAAACTGAGGCATCTACCCAAAAATCTAAAGCTGCATGTTAACACTGAGTAGCTATAAACTACTCACACAAGAGTTATCACCATGTTCGATTTCCAAGTGTTCTGAGAAGTGGGGATAGAGCTGAAGAAGAATGGGTATTTGAAGTAAAAGAAGATAAAAGGCAAAGTTTCAGATATAACTGGGCCCTTGCAGATACTTGCTGGAAACAATGCCTGGAAAACAGCTATGTGTTCAAGAACAAAAGATTTATGAGCAAGACAAAGGTCTGTGGTGGCTGGTAGAGCAAAGAGCTGTTGACTGTCAGATTAAAGGATTAATCCGTGTTATTTCTGCTTTGACACAATCACAGTGAGTCACAGAAAGACACCAACTTCAGTAAAAATCAAGATAGTATTAATGATTTAGCGACAAAAAGAAACATTCTGAAATACAAAAATGTGCTGCCTTTTTTTCTACTATATCTGAGAGGACGGACAGAGAAAATACTACATGAATGATCATGAAACTGCTCCTTAAGCATACTCTTATTTTATGTGGTTTTTGCACTCCTGTGTGTATCTTCCAAATACATTTGAGGCATTTTATTTTCTGGCTAAACTTCTTTCATTTTCTTTAATTTTTTTGTATATTTGATACAACAGTAGGAGTTTTGCGTTCCTTATTAAAAGGCTTCACAAAGTATCCTGTCAAAATACTTGACATCAGTACTCGTAAGTATTTTGTAAGAATCCTAGAATTAGCTCTTAAACAGCTTTCAGTTCAAAAAACCAAACACATCAAAGTCTGTTAACACAATATAGATATCTTGTGTCAAACCAGGTAATTTCATTCCATTAACCACCCACTGAACTTCCCAGTTAGATCTATCATGAGATTCATTTCTTCTTTTTTTTCTTCCTATTGCAATTGATAGCACAAAAGAGAAGATAACAGAGAAAGTTGGAAAGTATCATAGGTTTCAGATCAGAAATTAATGTGCTTCCTTTTAAGATCTGCAAGGAAAAAGCAAACTTGAAGGGAGAAATTAGTCATACACAACAGTATGGCCTTTGAAACCAATTTGACCCAACATAATTCAACAGGAGCTTCAAAGGGTGATTTTAATGATGGCCCACTGTTCTGTCAAATAGTTAACATATAGTAATATAATAGTAACATGGTTAGCTGGTTAGTTTGTAGAAGTTATTAGTGGAATATTACTTGAAAGAATCTACGACTTTTCAGATAAAATATATTTGCTAGTTACTGATTCACTGACTGATGACCAAGTAAAACACATACCAAAGCCATCCACAGACAATCTGGTTTCCTTATGAAACAGAAATATGCATCATAGAGAAATAATGGGGGAAAAGTTCCTTATTTTCTATTATAATGAAAGAAAGGAAGGAAATGTTGTTTCTGAATAAAACTGTGCGGGCTGTGGTGTTCAAGAAATCTCTTTTTCACATGCAATGTTGAACTTCACTGCCAAGAGCCTTGAAAGACAGCTAAGAGTGTTGGTAGTATATAATGTTTTTACAGAAACATTTGTTTTAACTTGCAATAAAGCTGCAGATATTTAAATTGCTTTAAAAGTTAAATTAGTAGCTCGTTTTTTTGCTATGACCATGGATCTGCTTTACTTCACTGTACCCTTTTGGCATAAAAATTTGGTTTGAATGTGACCATATTATTGTTAACTGCCATTCCTTATCTGCTTAGAACATCACCACGGACTTTGCAGGAGCTTCCCACTTCCCTCCTTGTACAAACTCCTTGCCATCTCCTGCATATCCTTATATGTTTTCTTTGTTTATATATGGATTCTGGTTCCTTATGTGTCAAAAATCCCCATGGCTTTCTTTGTCCTAAACTGTCCACTCTGCTATCAGGTAACTTTCAGTGTTTTTAAAACACCCCCACAGCTATTTGAAACAATGTCCATGGTGCTTAATATTGGTTAAGTCCTAGAGATATTATGTGAAGTTTTCAACTGCAAGCAAGAGTCTCAGTTCAGGAATATGCAGCAAGGGAGTAAGATATCAAACTAAGTTGATCTCAAAGGTGCAGCTACAATGGCAGCTCATTTTCTTCAAAAGAAGCAAGATATTTGTTTTTCCACTGCTGTTCTGTGGAAACATCATTGTTCTAAAAAAGGTTGTTACACATTTGAAAGAGCGATATTATAACACATGGGGTTTTCACATTTAACATAAAAACTTTGTGCAGATACTTTGTGCTAAAATGCAGACTTCAGCTTCTGTGGGAATTTTGCCTGGCTGAGTGTTAGTTTCATTTCTTTAACCCAAATTTCCTAATGATAGCCTCTATTTCCAGTTTTCAAACTTCTGCATTTGTCTCAGACCAATTGAGGTACTAATTGAGGTACTCTCTTTAAACTCTCATCTGCTCCACCAAGCGTTTTAGAGGATGCCAAGCACACTATCCAAATTTTGTGTGCAGCTTCTGCCATCTCCTGTATATCTGTTTAATCTCTGGCAGGTTTGCAAAAAGAAGGTGAGGAGGAATAAATTAATGTTTATCAGCAAAACCATTTAGAAAACAGCAATGTTAAAATCAACAGATTCTTCCTTCAGGAAAAAAAAATCAAACCAAACAAAACCAGAAAATTCCTGTTCATTAAAAACTAATTGTATGGATTATATATATAGATGAAGAAAAAGCTTTTCTTTTTACACTGTTATTTTTACAACTGGTAAACATTTAACAAAAAATGCAAGTGGGAAACGTTTGAAGAATGTCTGGTTTGGGAGATTAATATTTTATTTACTTCATGCAGTGCATTATGGTAGAGATCTCATAAAATTACATGAAAAATGACAAATTTCTTGTTTGCACACCTTTGAAATCAGGTATTGACAGTTACTACAGAGATCTGTCTAGAATTCAGCTTCTATTGTTGTTATGTGACCTTCCCAATCCTATTAAATGAGGTAAATTCCAACCAAGGACTGACCCAAACCCCTCTGAAGTTACTATGTTATTTATCTACTCAGACAAGAAATCCAACCTCTCTTTTCTGCACACATTTCAAGTTTCAGGTCGCCTACAAATGAGCTTTTTTCTCTTTCTTGTTTACAAGTATCCTCTTGGGCTTACCTAGGAAAAGGTTTCACTCTCAGAGAAGACAACCCTCCCTCGCATAAATCATCTTCTCCCTGTGTTGGGCTCATGTACAGCTTCCTTCAAAGATCCCCAAAGAACCAAGAAGAATTTCATGAAAAGAGAGGGAGAAGGAGGAATTTCCTGATGCATGGAAGAGATAGTGAGCAAATGTCAAACTGCAGTCTCCTTTTCTGCTGCTGCTTTCTGAGGACAGGCCATGTTGATTGGCATTAGATGCCAGCCTGTCCTGCTGTTCACAGAAAAAGCATCTAAGCAGTAATTCAAGAAAAAATGGCCAATTGAAGATGCCACTATTTTTTTGATAATAAGAAAAGACATTTTCAAATGGTTCAGAAAGGCTATGTAATTACTTACATTGTACATTTCAAGGATTCTAGAGGAAATAAAATTTTCCTACATGAGACTCAAAATCTGCAGTAAGTTCATCTTTTAAAACCCAGATTCTTGAAAAAGCTATGTGCAGGAGACCCACCTAGACTATGTAGACTGTGTCATAGACTGTGACCCCCCAGTCCCTGATTAGTCTAAGAGAAGAAGGTTGAAGTAAACAGCAAAGAAACAAAGGCAAACCTAGTGCCCAACCTCTCACCCACATTTCTGCCTTGCTTCCCATCTTCCCAGGAAAGATTCAGAAGAGTTTATAACGATGAAGAATCCCAGTCCTATAAAACCTTAAAGAGGCAAACAGAAAAAGCTAGTTTGAATCTTTCCAAAACCCCCTCCCCCTTAAGGTCTTAATTACTGGTCAAAAAATCACTGAGCAGACTAATGAAAAATTAAACATAGGAGAAGTGAAATCTAGCCTTATTTAAGCCAGTGGGAATCTTATTATCAACACTGACAACATCAGAATTCCACACAGGACGTTTACTCTTGCCATCCTGGTAAACAGGTCAGCAGCACTTTTTTTTTGATGCTCACTGGAACTCTTTGTAGCAGCCCAGTTCACCAAATCTTACAGCCTGATCCTTGCTGTGTCCTACAGTCCCAGTGAATGTGAGCACATCTGTATAGACAGAGGGGACAATAGTCACATGTTTCTAAGATTGCCTGGACTTTTACAAATGGGAAGTATTAAGAGACTAACATGAACATTATTACTTATGCCTTGCATATAGGTAACCCCTAAATTCCATGCAGACTTCAGTTCTATGAGAATTTTAAATTATGTTTTGAGCTGCTCCTTTCTTAAAACTGTCATCCATTTGACAGTGCAAGGGTCCCTTTAAAGTAAGAAACACAATGCAGACAATTTCGCTGCTTTTTTATATCTACTTACTGTAACTTTTATTCAAATAATATTGAAACGAACTTAACATTCTCACTTGAATTGTCAGTTTGATGTTTGCAGCTTTCAAAAACAAGAAAAGCTGTAAGCATTAAGATTCAAGAGCACAAAGAAATTGTGACAAAACGTTTTGATCAGAAAGTAGATATTGTTAGTATTAAAATTTGACACCTCTTTATTAAATACAAAATAAGCTATCAGAATGAAAGTGCACTACTTGCTTTTCCTATACAGCTGTGTGTTACATTGCTGTAACATACATTGCTGTAACATACATTGCTGTACAGAATGTGCTTAAAATCTTCCCCCCTAAACTGGATTAAGGAGCAGTAACGTTATCAAACCCAGTGTTCAATGAAAGCACAAAAATACTGGTGATCTTAAGCAAGAACTTCCTCATAAGAAGAGGAAGGGCAGGCACTGATCTCTGTGGTGACACCGAGGGACAGAACACGAGGGAATGGCCTGAAGTTGTGTCAGGGGAGGTGTAGGTTGGGTATCAGAAGCTTCCTCACCCAGAGGTGGTTGGGGACTGGAACAGTTCCCCAGGGAAGAGATCACAGCACCCAGAATTTGAGAAGCATTTGGGCATTGCCCCAGGAACATGGTGGGATTTTTGGGATATCTGGAGCAGGGCCAGGAGTCAACTCAGGATATTGTAAGATTCTAAGAACAGAAGGGTATTATTTATACATATATTTGTGTCATTTAAAGCTCACAAAAGCAGGGAATACAAACCCCAATTTCATGGTTTTGATTAAGATCATTATTTTTTTATTGCTGTAACCTGTACTTTTTATTCACAAAAGTGAATTTTTGTCAATACTTATCTTTTAGCCCACTCCCTTAATGATAAACAATTGAAGCTCAACATATTTTAGCCTGGAAGGCTGAAAGATAAGCTTTTCTAGATAAACATTTCTTGAGTGACTCCAGAAGGGCATTCTTGCAACAGGAACGTACTCTGTAATTGATAGAGAAAAATAAAGAGCAAGCCAGACACAAGGGAACTCTGTTCATAGGCTCTGCAGATTGCATTTTCCTCCATCTCTCTCTCTCTTTCTCTTCCTACTCTGTTTTTCCATTTAATTTCTTCACCCACCTCTCTAGACAAAATCTTTATTGAACAGGAGATGAACTATGCCGTCTAGATTCTCACTACTTGGCAACAGCAGAAACAGCAGAAACCTTGCCCCTCTGAGGTTAGTAACTAAAAAGCATCTGTTCATTTCAGAATGAGTCATGATTCAATATATTCATTAAATCTATTAAAAAGGCAGGATATTTAGTTAGGGAAATGTCCTTGCCCATCCCTCCAGGAGCCACTCTGTCAGTCACACTCCCACAGCGGAGCTGGGAGCGAGGCCCCTCTGCAGCTACATCCCCACACTCACACAGCCACACCAGGCTTCTGAGCTGCCTCAAACCCAGGTTTCCCACAGCAGAGTCTCAAATGAATCAATTCTTAAAATAATTTAATCTTGGTCCAGTAACTAAGTAACACAAAACCAGCTCAAGCTGGTGACTCCAAAGAGGGACCTTTGGACATTTAACCTCTCAGAGTGCTCACAGACCCAGGGAAGTCCTAGGCTCCTGCTGTGGCTCTGAGTGTCCCCAGGCCTTTTGTTGCGCAAAGGGTCAGGGATTCCTGACCTCTTGCTTTGGGCTTGGGCTCCCAGAGCTCCACCTGCGGCTCCCACTGCAGCTGCTCACTGAGATACCAGCTCTGAATGGCTCCCTCAACAATCTGACTTGAGGTTTTATTGCTTTATCTTCTCCATTTTGATAAATCTTTAAAGTTTTTTCAGCATTATCATATTTAATAAAAATGTTTGTTAAAACATGTAAATCTAAGTGATGTTTTCCTCAACAGCTAACTAGTTTCTCACTAATGACCATATCAAGTTTTAGGAACAGAGTTCTTTTAATCTCACTTTCTCAAAAGCCTTGAAAATAGATATTGCTGATATACTTATTCTGTTTTCTGTCAAAACAGACCTCAACGTTTTCAGAAAAAAACAAGTAACAGATGAGTTAATAAATTTTTAAGTACACCAGACTGAAGAAACAAGGAAATCTTTACTCAGTGTGTATATGGATGACATTAAATTGTGTTTTATCATGCTTAGTATTGTTTGAACAAACAACACTGTAGTTTTCAGCCAGTGGGAATTCATTTCGTTTACTAGGCTCTGTATTTGAAATCCTGTATAAAAGACAACTTCAAGGGAAATTGTATTTTCACTCAATTTATACTTTTTCCTACGCAGGCAGTGAAATATATTTGCTATATAGTTCACAGCACTTCACTGTGGCAAGGCTTCTACAAATGAGGATAAAAGAAATAAACGGTTTCCTGAAAGGCAATTCGCAAATAAATACCCTCTTTCTTAATGGATATTAAATTAATATATCTCCATATATACAATCCATGGTCTTATGTTATCCATTTATTTACTGTGCTAACATAACAGCCATTACAAACTAGAATGCATGCCTGGATATATGAATATTTAGCCAGTTGTTTGTCTTATAGCAAGATCCAAAGCATTTCAGGGTACAAGGATGGTATCCTAAAAGGAGCCATCACTAAGATGGACAAGGAGTGGACAAGAAGACTCTAGAGGAGCTATTGCCTCTGAAAGATCAGGGTTTGTGGCAACTTTTACAATGGGTAACCAAGATGAGACAGTTCTACAAGCAATTTTTTGTGTTGTATAATTACACAAGCTCAGCTTGTCCCATTATGTTTCTATTCCCTAACGCACTCTAAAACCAGATGATCTTCAAAATTTTCTACATTGATGTGGGAATTCAAACAAAGTAGTCCATCTTCAATTCAATTTCTTAAATTTATGGGACAACAGAAAAGTGAATATAGACATCATCTTCCAGTGAGTCTCTACATGATGAGGTCAAAGCAATGAAGGGAAGCAAATTTGGATACTATCCCACTCCCTTAATGACAAACAATTGAAGCACAGCACAACTCTGATTGAGTTGTTGTCTTGCACTAAAATTAAGACATAGGTAAGAAAGTAGAGAGAGCACTTTAGTTAAATAAAACAGAACCACACTAATCTAGGAATTTTATCACAGTGCTAGTAAACAAAGCTAATAATTTATAAACGACAACCTTTCTAGCTACATATGAAGGAGTTAGACTATTGAAACATAAAAGTCTCTCTCAGTTTTAAAACTCAGCATTGTTTTGGGATCTCTCCCTTCACCTATACCACTCCCTTCAAACAGAAATATTTCTTGGGAAGAGTGAAGATCTCAAAGTTGGTCTATGCATTTGCTGGAGAAAACAGTAAAAGGTAGCAATGATGATTATAGAAATTTTGAAATCTAGCAGTTGACCTGTTAGCTGATAATTTTCTACAGCTGCCCATAATTAGATTTATGCATAAAATGTTCATTTTCTGACTGATTTGCTTTTTCTGTGACTGTTTTAATATTGGTCTTGAGAACAAATTCACAGTGTATTACTTATTGGACAAATATGGTGAGTGCTAGAGGAGAAGAGACAGATACAAAGTCTGGAAACTCTGAATTCTTTCTAGATCTATATCATACATAGATTTTATCAATTCTAAATACAAGATAAACAGACTTTCAGGCACATTGGCTGCAATATTGCAGAGGGATCTCATTATTTTTGGTAGGAATAAACAGAGAAGTTGGCAGGTAATCTTGGTGGAGAACAGAACACTTAGAGACAAAAAAGCAGTAAGAGCTGGAGAACTGTTTTCTTCCTGAAGCCACAAGAAGTCAAGTAAAAGAAGGAAAATGAAGCAGGTCTTTTATGGCTTACCTGAATCCTAGCTCAGAGGCACTTAAGAAATAGAATCACAGAATCATTTAGGTTGGAAAAGATTTCTAAGATTAAGTCCACTCATTAACTCAGCACTGCCAAATCCATCACCAAACCACATCCCTAATTGCCACATCTACATGTCTTTTAAATACCTTCATAGGTGGTGACTCAACCACCTCCCCATTCCAGTGCCTGATAACCCTTTTGGCCTAACTGTTTTTCCTGCTTACTTTTTCTCCCTTCAAGATATTAGAGCTGCCAAAAGACAATGCAGCAGATGAAGCATTTTGTAAGGCACAGCAGAAAAACAGTGACTATAGCAAGCAAAGGGACACTACTGAAAACCATTACTTGTGACACAAGCACCCACTTTAGTAGTCAACATATGGCATCTGTGTGCCTGCTGGCCCAAAGTATTTCCCTGCTGCTCTTCCTGCTGTGACTAACCACAAGCACTGTTCTAATTCAGGAAGTTATCAAAGGATACAAGCTCTTGCTTATACACATACCAGTGCTGCTGGAACAGAGCAGGCCCCAAGGAGAAATGATTTGAGCCAGTACAACTCAATTTCAAAACCTTTTTAAATGTCACCCAAGAAAAACTGGTGTTGGAAGCCAGATACGTGTGTGTCTGAATAACCTCCCTTCTATTTCAGTCACAAGTGTGAGGGGATTATGCAAAGTAAAATGGGAAAACTGGGAGTTCATTGAAGAAACTGCTACACATGTTTTTGGCAAAGGACAAGATACTCTGTGGGTTACTTTGCAGAAGGTTATGCACAGATGTGTTTATTCCCCATGACTTCCCAAGTGAACACAACTTTAAACAAGGAAGATAACTTTGTTTTGTGCCAGATCTCATTCTCATTAAAAGCAAATCTCAATGAGCACTATTTCTTCTCTGGCTTCCTCTCTTGTATTTTGTGTAGGAGTAGGTGATCTCATATTCCAGTTTAAGTCATAGAGGAAACTGGTGGGCATAGCAGGGAAGCAGTCATAGTGTTATAGTCTTTTCCAAAGGAGCAGCTGCCACAATTGCCTCAGCCTTAATGCTCTTTAATCATTAATATAACATATATATAGGTATATATGTGAGAGTGTATATATATGTATATATATGCATGGGTATGTGTATATATCTATATACCCTTATATACACATTCTAGTCTATTTAGAAGGGCAGGTATCTATTCAGGTAGACTGGGGCAATATGCAGAGAGCAGGGAAAGGAGATTGAGAGGAAGGTGGGGTGGCTTCAGGTGTGGCTCTCCCAGCCACAGTGCCAGGAAGGCTTGGAGAGGCTGGAGCCAGATGAAGAGCCAGGGAGAGCACCAGGAGAAGCACCGTGCCTGGGACACAGAGCACATGAGACCAGAAAGGCAGTAGCTGGTCATGCAGCTGCAGGAGTGGTGCAGCACAAGGCTGACCAGGGCACTGGTGCAAAGGTGAAAACTCTCATGTGTCCAGAGAGGAGTGTAGGGGAACAAAGTGTTGCAGACATGATGAGTCTGCCCAAAATACCCTCTCAGAGTCTAAGCTCAGTGACATGATGGGAAATAGTAACAGGTTTTATACAGGTTTTTTACCTATATAAAACCTGACACCAGGGAGGTGTCCTGGGGAGCTCAAAAGGTGAGTGTTGACCTCCACACTGGAGATGTGAACTGAGTATAAAGCATGGCCTAATAATGTGTTATTTGCCTTGATAGCCTGTGTTTTTCCATCACAGTCTTCTTTCATGGTACAGAATATAATCAGAGAAGGCTTTCCCAAAGCTCAGAAGTGTCACACTTATCAATGTCTCTTTGAACCCTGACAAGAATGGTTCAGCTGCTATTTGTAGCTGCACAATCTTGTAAAATGACTCCCCTTAGATCCTCTTTTGTGAGCAGTAATACTCACCCACAGATCTGTTCTCAGGATTGCAGTCAATTGGCACTATTTGGTACTGTGGAGTCATTCCCTTGCCTACCTGATGATTCCTTACAATACTGTGATGCTTAGGTTGCTGCTAGTAGCTTATATTAGAGGTGATCTATAGCGACTTAAAGCTTTTAAGATGCATACTTCCTAATGAGATTTATTTAGTTTATCACATTTAACTAGCTTCTAACCTACTGTTTTCTTTTCTCTCAATCTTTACACTCACAAAATAGAAATTATACAACTACGTGGTAACACTCTCATTTTTTCTCACAAATGACTTGAGGTTTTAAATGCAATTTGGTTACAAGTCATTATGCATTGGAGTTTTCTGGTTCACCATAAACTTGGACACTCCACAAGTCTTTAACTGTGTAGTATGCATGAATACATTTTGCTTCCCCAGCAGCTCCCCATTTTTTCTTAATCCCAAATTGTTTTCCTTTAGTGTTAGATTATGGACACAAACAGAAGTTTTCTTGACTGGAAGTAGGTTTTACAGATACTCAAGTGTAATTTCTCAAAGCTAACTAGCAAGGAGATATGTGAATTCTTGAAATGCCATTGGAGACTTGTGCCTGGACTGGGAAACTTCAAATGCTTAAGGACTTTTCCATTTGCTTCTGATTAACTCCACCTGCCATTTATCCACACCCAATCTGAACTATTCATTTATCCCACATAATCAGCATGAGTAAAATATTCATAATGAATTAATTTTGGTTTTAGGTCTCTTTTGTATTTAACAATTTAATTCTGAATACCTTTGAAAGCAAGAAACTGATACTTTAGTTGCTATTTCTGTAAGCAGTAAAAAAAGAAAATAGAAAGAAAGAAAAAAAAATTATTTTGCAGGCCTTGATTATGCTTAATACACAATTCTAATATGCCTATCAAGATAAGCTTCTGGGCTGATGTAGCCAAGAGTAATGGCACACAGAAAAGCAAATATTGGTAAAACAAAAGAGTGCTGGCAAAATGATGCAAAAAAATGTATTCAGTACAGTGTTATTCTTTACACAAAATTATGAATCTATGTAACCAATGTTCATCTAAGGGATAAAAATATTGATAAATAGTATTTAAGTTCCCACACAAACAATAGTAACTAATATCACATAGCAATTTCAAAATTACTAAAGTTGCATTCTTTGGAAAACATGATATTTGCTACTCCTACCCCTTATAGGGGTCATGCAGACAGGGACAGTTGTGAAATTCCTGTTTGCCAAATAAAGAAATTTTGACCTAGATTTCCATATTGTTTGCCTTCTTCTGAAAAATTTTAATCTCTTAAATCTCCTAATCTCTCTCTTTATATTTGAAGAAAATTACTATACTTCTAAGTAGGTCTGTATTTTCCTCCCCATGGACATTTTGACTTTTAGGATACGACTGTAAAAAAATTAACAATTCAGTGGACTTCGTCTTCTAGATCAGCCATCAGGGCCACCTGTCTGTGGGGAACTGATGCCTTGAGAAGACTGACCTAAAACAGACGCTGGACAGAGTTAAAGAATAAAGTAGGTGTTTATTAAAACACCTCAATGGATACACCTTGGGCAGTACAAGAACTTGGCCAGGGCTACACCCAAGATGGGTGTCACAAAATGGATGATCAATCACAAGGTCTCTCACTTTTATAAGTTTTGATCCATTTGCATATTGGAGTTAACTGTCCAGTTATATCTTTAGGTTATAAAGTCCCATCCTTCTTGTTTTTCTCTCTTCAGTCCACTGTTGTTTATGTTCTTGGATTAGTTGTCCTTGGTCCCAAGCTAGAGAAGGAATTGTTTTGTCTACCCACTCTGTGAAGAGAGCTTACCTATTGTAGAAATAGGTGATCCCCCAGCCAGGGAATAATGTGCTCTGACTCCACAATTCAGAATGCTGAACAATTCCTTTATTTAAACTATACTATATTACATTAATACTATACTAAATTACATACTAAAGAGATACTATACTAAAGAATACTAAAGAAAACCCAGGACTGTCTGAGACAGCCAGGACACAGCTTTGAATGATTGGATAATCACTCAAAACAACTTTCACCTGTGTCCAATTGACCAAATCACTTTCAGTAAACAATCTCCATAATGCATTCCACATGTGCAAAAACAGAAGCAATGAATAGAGATAAGAATTGTTTTCTCTTCTCTCTGTGCTTCTCACTGCCTTCCCAGGAAAAATCCTTGGGAAGAGAATTATGTCTCTCTCTGTTCAGAAAATGTGAATGCCACATTTACCATCCCTTAATATGAAGCTCAGAACTACACACCAAAACAGCACAGAAGCTGAAAAATACAAAAGCTAAAATTTAAGGCATCATTTCCCCCCATGGGCTTGGGCTTGCCTTTTTTTCAGGATGGTAATGATCTTTAGGCTTTTCTAGGGATTTACCAAGGGTATTTCCCACAAGTACTTTCCACACTGTGGTATTACATGACATGGCGTAGAAAACACTGTGGTGACTTGTGGCATCGTGTGTTTTTAGAGGTATTCATGTTGGTTCTGTTGTAAAGTTAGTTATCCTTGTATAAGTTTAAGAAATAGTTTGATCCTCGGTTCCCCCCATATAATGCCCTCAGAATGGTTTCTCCCCAGTTGTTTACCCCCTGTTTTTCCCACCAGTGGCTTGTCCCTCAAAATGATTGATCCTTTGTTCCTCCCCCTATGCCCTTATAAGCTTCTTTCCTCCCTCGTGGTGCTGCCCACTTCCCCTGTCTGTCATAGTGCCCACCCCCCACCCTTTATTTCAGGAATTTTCCATGTCAGTCATCCCCTACTCGATGTATGATTTGCCTTCAGAGCCTCTTCCCTCCCCTATGTGATCCTTATAGGCTCAGCTCTGTCTCACACTCCTCCCCTGACCTTTGCCTTTGGTTGCTTTATGTCTTCTCCTATCACGCCCACTCCCTTTATCAGTGCCTCCCCAAGCCCATCTCTCTTGACACTTGTTCCTGGTCCTGTCTGGGAATAAAATTTTGTTGGCACTTATACAAGTGTTCACTCTCCTTCCTTTGCCTCGGGACTTCGTAGCTAGACTCTCATGTGCGCCACCCACGCCGCAGATGCCACCCCTGGGTAGCCAGGGGTGTCCGAGGAGGACCCGAGAGTGGCCGATCTAGTGGCCCCCTCCGGTCACAAAGGGAGCAGCTAGCCGGCGTTTATCCAGCTCCTGTGGCCACAGAGTGAGCTACAGTGACTCTGACACCTCTGCTGCCCATTCCTAGGGATCTCAGTTTTCCAACTCTATACATCAACCATTCTATCACGACAACCAGGAAAACCTTGCTATCTTGTCAAATAACAACCTTTTCTTTTAAAAAAAATGCTAATGTGCTTGTGTTTCAGCTGCTTTCTTCAGCCTCCCTTTATTGCCATGTACTGTCCTTCTTTCTTCCTTACTTCTTCCTGCTTACCTAGGAAGCCATGGACCAGTGTGATGGTTGGTACCAGCAACTGGAGCAGGGCTGCAGCTTCGGGAGCCTGCGTGTGTGTGTGATGACTTCCCAGGCCTTTTGTAACCCAAACCATTCCATGATTCACTGATCAGATGTCAATGAAACAGAAAAAAATGGATGGAGATTCAGATATTTTGCATGGTTGCTAACACAGCAAAAGCACCAGTGAGATCTGATTCAGTGCCCTGAACCCTGCAGCTCATCAAGGAATACAGTAGTACAACCAAGATTGTAAAATGTCTGCTCATAATCTAGGTTGGGGTTTTTTTGTATGATTCATTTTACTTCGTGATACCTGAGATCATGATGTTCATGATGGCACAAACTGCGCAAGATTTATGGAAAGGGTGGGATGACAGCTGAGAGTCTTCCATCAAATTATTTTTACAATGCAGGTTTTATTAACATCAATGGTATGAATCATTATCATGTCAGCTTACAAACAGAATACGTGCAAACAGCAATTGCTGTTGTTTGAATGACAGACTGTGACAAGCTTACAGTTAAAACAAAACTGTTGGCAGTTACTTGTGAGCTGATTGCTGTGACTATAAGAACTGACAGAGACATTGATTCTGTTATGATGTTTACTAAAATTCCATTTAATTTAACACGGAGATTCTCCACCTCGAACATAAATCAGACGTCAGATGCTTCAGAAGTAAGGATGATAATGAGACAGATGTGACAGGACTATTTCTGTTGAATTTCTTTTAATGTGCCTTCTATTCCACCCTCTCACCTACTTCAGTCCAAGGATTGTCTATCATCAGCAGCTAAAAGCAGAAAAAAAATTGTCTTTAAACTTTATAAAGTACCTGGGAAAATCTGGCTGCATTCATTTTGAATAATAATCTCCATTATATCTTTATCCCATTAATTTCTTATGGTAATGCAGTGACAATTACTGAGTCAGTAAAAGCTCCAGCTTAATGCATTTCTCAGAAATTTCCTAAGACTTGAGTACAAATTACAACACTTTTCAGCTCACAATCATTGCTCTGCACAGATACAAATTTAATACTCCTTGCTCTTTTTAAAAGCATAAATGTCTGTCAACTTAGAAAGATGGAAGAATAGAATAGAATAGAACAGAACAGAACAGAATAGAATAGAATAGAATAGAATAGAATAGAATGAAGAATAGCTTTGTCTCATCTTTTATGAAGGCTTTTGCTTTCATTCACCAAATCCCTTTTTAAAAGGCTAATTAGTCAGCTATCAGACCAGTTTTCAGTTAAGAGACATTGCAAGCTTGCCTCTGAATCCTCTTTCCATTTCACAGGCATTGCTATGAGGTGAAGAGACAGTGTCAGTGGTTCTATCAATGTGCTGCTTTGCAGTTCATAAGTGATTTGAAGAAACTGAAGAAAGGTATGATGCAAATATGTGTAAAGAAAAGCAAGTCTTTCTTCATTTCATGTGTTTGTACTACATTGCTTCCAACAGTTCTCAATTTCACAAGTGTTTTCTATAGGCTCTAATTGTCAAGGTCAGCTTCTACTGTGTTTTGGAAATAGAAACGAGAATCCTACCTTTTATTTTCAAAAAATCTTCCAAATTGTATCAGGTGGATTTTAGCTTTTGATTTAATGTTCTTGTAAGGTCACCTTTAAGGTGATTTTGTGCAAAGCAGTATGTTCACTGACCTGAGTGCTGAGAGGAATGAGGAAGGTGAAAAATCTGGAGAAAGGCTTTTTTCCATATTGCAAAATCCTGAAAATCCATGTTGTTCCATGTTAACTGACAGTGCTTAAGCTCCTTATTTTGTGTCTAAACAATTAAATGTTCACTGTAGGCTATTGATGACCTGCTAGCACAATTCTCACACAACATGTGGTTTTGCATGGTTTTGCTCTTTGCTTATTTGTTTAACCTGACCCATTTCAATTGTAATTTAATGGTGAGGAGTTGGTAACAAACCAGAAGCTTCTCAAGATCTGTTATACATGAGGATGTGCTATTCTTACTGTGTCTGTCCTCACCAGCTGAGTTTAAAACCACTCTGGTTTGTTAAATCATACAGAACTAAACATTAGGTGAACTACAGGAATAATAACAACAACAATAAAAATAGCAATAATAATAAGTAATAATAGCAGTAATAATAATAAACATTGCCATTTTTGTCATTGGTGAGATGGATATGGAGCTGAAACATTAATTTCAGCAGGTCTGTTGCGGGTTTTCGGGGTCCTGGCTGCTGCTGGGAACCCCGATACTGGGTGGGCGCGGGCAGATTCCTCCTGATGAGTCCCGCTGGGGAGCGTCTCTGCCGCCAACACACCCACACAGGCCCGGGTGACTCATGGACGGCGCGGCCACGTAGAAGGAGGACTCGGAGGCTCCGGTGCTGTTCAACAGGCTTTAATATCGGGCAGTCCGAGGGTGCAGGCAGGGAAGGAAAGCGGGGTACAGCCTCGGCTGAACGGGAACGGAGCCAGGGTGCCTGAGCCCCAGTCCCGGCCGGGACCGGGGTTTATAAGGGGGGCGTGTAGACGGGGTCGGGGTCCAATCCAACCATTAGGAAGAGGGTACAGAGGTGGGCTCAAGGTGGGGTGATTGGGAGTACACCAATAGGAAAATGGGGAGAGGGTGTTCTTAGGGAGAGATCCAATGAAAGAGTGGGGAGCAGGGAATTTTCTGGAAGAGAGGGAGTGGGTTACAGATGGTTGATCGAATCATCCCATGGTGTCCCAACCCCATCCTATCTGTCCCCTCCTCCCACAGTCTGTCTGGTGTATAGTGGCTCAGTATTTATATCACTATGAAAAATGGAGATTACTTATCCAAAGTTGAAGTCAATTCTAATTGATAGCTCTTTAAATTATATGGCCAAAAAGTTCATGATAAAGACAATAAACATGAAATTCACCCCAATTGTCTATACGGCCATAAGATCTCACTTCCCTGAGGCAAAGAGGAGAAGAAAGGCCACATCACTACTGTGGTTTGAAATACTTTTTTTCAAAGCCCATCAATTTGGATTCATTTTTTTCTGCTTCTAGTTATGATCTGTAAATTTGTCTGTGAATTTGTCTTAAGTGCAGAGACTTCACCCTTGTTCAAAAACAGTGTGAGATCTCTCGTTTATAGTATGGGAGACCAATGCCAAGCCTATTCCTTGATCATGCTGACGTTCCTGTAGCTAAGAAATGCTTGTCAGTGATCACCTGAGCTGTTGCCCAGCTCTGGAGTTCAGTCAAAGATTGAAGTGTTGCCTGCATAAAATCCACATGAACTTGGCCTCTGGAATTCTCTAAGCCAGGCAAAACTTTAAGTACCATCAACAACTCTCTGAAAGAACTAGTCAGAGGTGCTCCATTTCCCAATTATCATGTGTAGTTAGCTGTATGGGAGGGGAAGAGCAGGTCCTCAGCTTTTCCTGCTGTAGTCAGATCTGACCTTCTCCTTCAGCAAATGCCCCCCAGGTGCAAGAGGTGGTGACTCCTGGCTGGGCACCTTGGCCCTTTCTGGGCAAAGGTGCAAGATTATGCAGTGCAAAGAGAAAGAGTCATGGTGCTGAGAGGGAAGGATATGGTTCTGTAAGTGTGCTGGATTAATCCAGGCCCTTGAGAATTTAGGTGCATTAAGTTTGTAAAGTCTAATGAGATTGATTTCTTCAGCCAGACTTGGTCTGAGCATGTATACATCTATGAACACGAGAATTTATTTCACTTAGGTGTAAAAAATGTACATTCTAAATTAAGCAGATCATGAGGTGTTATTCAGCAACATAATTTTAGACATGAATTCCTATAATATTACAAGTTCTATTTTAATTACTGAAAACCTCACTTTGGATCTGCCCCCTTGCTTGTTTCAAGTTTCCAGCAAGAATTGGGGCATATTAAATTAATATTGTCTAAATGTTAATTTAATATGCTCCAATATCTAGGAAATAAGCCTTCCAAAAAAATGTTAATCAATGCTCCAGTCATCAGTATTCAAGCCTCCTGTGCTTATTGCATATTCAGATATTGACTGAAATGCTTTATTAAGAGAAAGGCTCTGCTTTCAGTGCAACATTAAGATGAGTTTTGATAAAAGCTTCTAATCTGTATTCTGACCACCATATTTAATATGTACCAATTGTTTGTGGTGAAGTCTGGTGGTTAATTGATTGTTTTGAAGACAAGAGGAGGACAATGTTCTGATTAGTTTGAGATGGAGAAAACTTGCATATGTATTGTTTTGTATTTTCAGATAAAAATTATCTCAGTATTGCTCCAAAGCAGGTGAAACTTTGACATTTATGAACTTTTATATTCTAAGATTTTTTTTAATTGTTGACTTTTTATATATATTGAGTTTATTGTTAAAAAGAAATTATAAACATAACTTTTTTTTTCTAATAAATGTAAGTGAAATGAGAAACATTAGAACTAAAGAAGAAATTGACATATCTCAGAAATTCATTAAGTGGGACACTGTGATTTAAATCCCTTATACTGTCTCAAAAGAAAATCTACTATGCATTTTTAAGTCTAGCTTTTCAGTTTTCTGGATGTTGTAGTTGAGATGAGATTATGCATTCATCTTGATACACAGCTGTCAAGTAATTTTACAAAAATGAAATACAGGACAAAGATAAACTAGCAGTTGACTTGTGTCTGTGTTAAAAATAAGGCAGAAAACTCCATCTTGCAGAAAACCAGCAATATTCAACTGGTCTTTTATCCTTTAGACAGATTTGTGTCTTTGGAAGGGTGTTAAAAAATTATTGTATGCCTAATACATAAAACTAAATTGGGTAAGTCTTCAGTTAAATTTGAACTGTCTCTTATAGTATTTGTATGTGCACTGTCTACTTGAAGAATGAAGGAAATTATCTGCAGTGATTGATACCACTCTGGTTTCTTTTCAAATGGGCATTTCACAATCTAAGCAGCTGTCATTTTCCAGCTACGTGACATAGCAGGCTGTGTGTGAACTATGATGTGTTGTGCTTCTCCACAAGGTGTGAAACCATCCCTTATAAACTTAATCCATTCCTGTATAAACTTTTCTCTCCTGGCTGGATGATTCAGCCTGCAGAGGGAGCAGGGCAGGCTCAGCATCAGCCTGGCTGGGGACTATTTTATGTCACTGCTACTCCAATGACCCTGACTGCAGCCTCTGGTACCACTGAGCACAGAGCTTTAAAAGAGGAAGGTCATTATGTTCCAAAACACCATCTCTTATTTCTCTCTGTTTTCTCTGTCCTATTGCTCTTTACAATGCTCAAGGCACCCAAACCCTGCGCTCTTGTTGATGAATCAGGAGAGGTCTGTTGGTTTTTTGGGCTACCTTGCAGTTACACTGAGTTTTGGGGCTGCCTCATGGTCTGGTACCTGCTGTGTGCTGAGGCCTCAGGACTCAGCCTAGCTGATCTCAGCTGTCCCTCCTGGCCCTGCAGTGTCTGAAGTTCTCCATCCATCACAGGTGTAACTGCAGCTGGTTCTTTCAAGGCTTCTTTCAAACTTCCAAAGTTTTTAAACATCTCAGTAATACCGACAAAGTAAAATCAACAAGTAAAACCATGTGACATCTGCACAGAGTAGTGTGAAGGTATGTTTTGAGCAGCTGTGTTGTGAGTAGCTACAGTGAGTAGTAAGCAACATCTTCCACTGCTGGGACTTTTCTGCCAGAATTTTTTTTTCTCCTGCATCTATGCTATCAGAATCCATGTTCTTCTCAATCAAACACTGGAAAAGTCACCTCTCTCTGTCTTGGGGCTGTCAAGAAAGAGTCTGGTCAGTCTTGTGTATCCAAAACAATCTGTCTAGAGGCAGCCTTTCAAAGGTACCTTACTCAAAGGTGACTACTGTGTTACTAGTACATAATTGGTTCCTATATTTGAAAGCTATCTCTAGTACTATTTAGCCTGCTTATCAATTATTGAATACTAACAATGAGGTTTTTTAGCTATGTAGCTTTCCACATGGTTTGCTACAGCAGAGAAAATCACTGCCTTTTAAAGAAACCACAAAAATGGAGGTGGAATGCAGCTTCCACTGGACTAGACAGACAACATCAAGCAAGATTTGAAAATTAAAAGTTTTTATTGCTTTGTGTTACTCTCTGAAGAAAAGGTGGAAGATGGAAATCGGAAAAGATATATTTTTAAATATTCACCTAACTTCAGTAGCTGCTGCTGTGCAGTCACTTGCTCCATTATGCTGCAAAGTTTAATTTCTACTGGACACATATCTTTCAGAACAAGAAATCTTGCAAAAGTATTTAGGACAGTATTTAGTATTAGATTTTTCCTCTCAATACATCAATGCTACACAGGTAATAGTTTATTTATATTGCGTCCTTTAGCCCTGTGAATTTTTGTAGGAGTATTTTCCAGTCAAAACTATGGAAACCTAACCTGAATGATGTTAAAATTAGCTACTTTTAAACAGCTAGATTTCTAAGCAGTCACTAGAAAATCCTGGTCTGTTGTCATCTTTCCCTTTCCCTGCAAGGATGGGGCATTATTTGCTTTGTGCTTTAAAGGGGTGAGCTGCAGTTTAAGAGAGCTGCACCTAAGCCATCTCAGAAATTGTTGGTGACTGAAAGAGAGATGAAGATATTCAAACCTCATCTGAATTCCTTGATTTTTGTCTTTCATTTTAAATGGCAGTATCATCTGTCACTTTTTTTAAGGAGTATATTGGCTAGGGAAGTTGATCTCTATGTTCATACATTTTGGACTTTTTCCTGAACCTTTTGCTTGAACAGCCAGACTGAGCCCAAATTTGGTGGTTTGTGAGAGACTGCTTCCAATCTGAGCAGGTGGTGATGTTTTATGGGAGAGGTGGTAGGAGGCAAAATCAGGAAATAAAAAGCAAGTAAATTAATACAGATAGTCAAAACACAAAAAAATGTGTTCTTGACAGCTGTCAGACTGCAGAACAGAGGAGACTGAATACAAGGTGACATAAGCCAATTCAGAACTCAATATAGAGTGACAATGTAATGACACAGAGGCAAAAAAAAAAACCTAAATCAAAACCCAATTAATGTATCAGAATTCTGGACAAGGATTTATGAAGAAGGCAAAATTTTAACATTTAAATAAATGGAGAAGAAGTCTGCTAAAAATGTGAGGTTTTTGTTTGTACAGCAAATTTAAAATGCTGAAGATTACTGAGAAATTGTGGTAGGAATCACAACAGGGTGAGCAGAGGGAAAGGATCATCCTGTGGACCTGCTGGTGTAGCCCCCAGTGCTGTTGGCCATATCTGCTGCCAGGGCTCACTGCCGGCTCAGGCTTTCCTTGCAGTCCACTGGGACCTCCAGCCCTTTCCCACAGAGCTGCTTCCCAGCTTTCTGTGCTGTGGGGGTTATCCCTACCTAGCTGCAGGACATGGGTCCCTGTCAGCCCATTTCTCCAGCCTCCACTTACTGACTATGCCCTCTAACTTGGTGTTGCCCACAAACTTGCCAAGAGGGCAATCCTTCCATTCATCTAGGCCATTAATTAAGACATTATACACATACTGATCACAGTATTGTTTATTTCTGAAATGGATAAACCACCTTATCCTCTTTTTCCTTTCTTTTGCCGTCTAACAGCCATGTCTATGCTCTTTTTGCAGTGCCTTGACTGTATAAATATTTGCTTTGTGTTTCCTGATTCAATCTCATACCTCTCCTATAAACCACAACTATCTGTTTAAATTGAGATTGAGAGATATTATTCACATCCTGACTTTACCTATCAGTGTTGCTGATCAGAAAAGACACAATTATGATTATGGTTGAAAACCAGCCATCACTGCAGAAAATGTACATTAACCAGCAACCATTGTATCCTCAATATATGGAAGAAAACATTAGTGAATATGGCTCCTAAGAAATAGTTATGCCAATGGACTTGCCAGTGTGCCCTTAAAGGCACTCAGAATTTCTGTGGGGATCATTATCAGAGTTATCAAGGCTTACAGAATGCAATGGTTTACAAATAGACATGTTGAATATACAAAAGAATTAAAATATATGGTCAAGATAGTCCTGTGAAGTTGTGACGGCATGAGGCATGTTTGAAAGCATTTAATTCCACTGGATATTGGCCAAAATGCTTGTCTACACAATAGTAACAATTTAATCTAATAATACTATAATGTATGGTTTCTGTTTTTCAAATATGTTTACAAGAGATGCATTTTCATATTACACTTTACAAGGAATGTATTTCAGATACTTGACAAGGAGTAAATTTTTTCCTAAATCACAAATCTATGCACATCAGTCTTGTGATATAAAGAATAGTATGTTACAATGGTAATAAACAAATTTTCTTTATTCTTAAACATGAAAAGTACACACCTGCTGAATCATTGATAGATCTGTTAAATAATCAGACAGATTTTATTATTTCCTGATAAAGCAGTTAGGTGCCTGTCAAGCTTCCAAACATTGTGCTACATTAAGAAGAAATAAATACTTCCCCATTTTTCTTTAAATGCTCCCATATTTTCATATAAACCACCATGATTCAAGAAAATATCTACTGAGGAACAGCTAGCTGGAAAATCTGGTGGGTACAGATGAAAATCATAATGGAGTATTGTCACCATGGTATTTGCTGAAAAATCCCTTCGCCAGGATTTTTCTCCTGAGAAGCTGAGAGGCCTCAGAAAAGAAATGTAAACAATAATTACCTGATTGCTTGGAATGTGGTTTGGAGGTTGCTTACCAATAGGTGCATCTTTGATTAGTTCCATGTGAATTGTTTTTACTTAATGACTAATCCCAGTCCAGCTGTGTCAGACTCTCTGGTCAGTCACAGGTTTTTATTATCATTCCTTTATAGCTTCTGATGTCTCCTTTCTCTGTCTTTAGTATAGTTCCAGGAATATAATATAATATAATATAATATAATATAATATAATATAATATAATATAATATAATATAATATAATATAATATAATATAATATAATATAATATAATATAAATATAATATAATATAATATAATATAATATAATATAATATAATATAATATAATATAATCAGCCTTCTGAGAACTTGGAGTCAATTCTCATCTCTCTTCTCATCCTGGGGACCCACAACACCTCAACAGAGTATAAAGATTGTGTTCATGACTCTAGAGCATAACAACTAAGGTGTGAACTGGTTTGACACCCTCTCTCTGAAAACTTGCAGTTCACACTGGCACACCAAACTGGAAGAGTGGAACCATCTCGGGGTCTCTAGTTGGTCAGAGTGACCCGAGAAAAGTTAGAAAGTCTCTTTTCCCAGCCTGGGGCTTGAAGAAGGAGTCAGGGCTCTTCAGTTCTTGGTCTCAAGGTTGTTTATTGTTCCTTATCTATAAAATTCTTTCTCCTGTCCTGCTGAGGTCCACTCAGCAAGACAGTCAGAGGCATTCATCCTGCCCCCGGGGCAGTGTTATGTCTTTATACTAAAAACTACGAATACAATGTTTACAATTACTTTCCACTACCTATCACCTATGTTAGACAGTGAGCTTCTACTCTAAACCAATCTAAAAGTGCCAACATCACAGCAGAAGATGGAGGCCAAGAAGAAGAAGGAGAAAGGCAGGATGCCCAGATTCCTCCATCTTGCCCCCTGAACCCCCATTCTAAAAACCCCAAAATCTACTTTTTCACCCCATGATAAATTCACTATCATTCTACTTAAACTTTCGTGGCTTGTAGTTCTTTATACAAGGTTGGTAATTCTTTTTTCCAAGGGCTAAATCAAAGGCACAGGGGTCTTGGGCTCTGTGCCAAGGTCTCTGAGCGCCCTGGGCAGGGTCTCAAGTCCTCCAGGGCAGCCAGAGGAATTTCCTGGGTTCCCACAGAACCACCCACTCAAAAGTACAGAAGAAATATAAACATTAAATTAGTTCTTTTTGAAACAGATACATTGGTGACTATTTCTACTCAGAGGATGTGTGGCCTGACCACTGTCAGTGCTCTACTGTGTCTAGCAGTGCATTTGAATGTGTATTGTGCCTGTGAAACATCAAAAATTATAATCCAGCTTAAAAGCAGATACTTGTGCTGCTGGAGGTGTTTAAAACAACTTCACCAGCTGATTTTAATTTGTGATTATATTTTCTGATCAACAGCACCAGTTTTTTAATTTATGCTGCTCTTAAACAGCAACAAGAAATTAGTCTACCCCAGGACTCCACTGCACTGTCCCTATAAAACATATCCTAGCATTTAATGGATGTTATGGATGTTAAGAGGAATATTTTAGTCTGAATCCTGCTTGGGCTTTCTATGGTTGACATGACTGGACAATGCATCCTTTTAAATGTCATTGTTCTGAACAATGTAACCCAATTTATCATTATATCTCCAATAATATACTGTGGCATAATAGAATTATTCTTTTTATTTACAAATTTTATCAAAGTATTTTGGCTAGGTCTTCGTCAATACTGGATGAAGATGGTATTTACTCTGCCTACATTAGGATTTCAGTTTAGATCCCTAAACTGGCAGCCTCTTTATTCTAAGATCTCTTTTCAGTAAGTAGTGAGATACAAGCATTTTAGAGAATTTCAAGCTTGTCTTCTTACTGACTTAAGTTAAGCACTTCTGTCCATAAATTATAGTGACAGAAAGAGAGATTAGACTTTATTAATCAGGGGCTTCACGGTGCATGGCATGAGTATTCCTGTTATCTCGAAAGAAGTGAAATAAACACTGAACTGTTTTCACTCTAAAAATAATAAAAAAAGAAATCCTCCCAAAAAAAAAGGTTTTGAAAGTTGCTGGTCATGTAATTGGCATATTTTCAGTTTACCTTCCTTTGGGTTTTAAAAGCCAAAGTGTTTTCTTACAAGAACAGAGGAGACAATAAGTTCTAGAAAATCAGTAGCTTCAACCAGTTTAAAGTATCAGCTTCCCTTTAAAATCTGAGACACGATAAAGCCCAACAATATTTTTATATTATTGTGAATTACTACTGATTGATGTGCTATTATATACTGTCATAAGGAAACAGAAAGGTAAAATAGTAAATAATAATAAATTAAGTGATTTTGAAAGGATAATCCCACTTAAAAGTGTCATTCCTTAAAATAATAAATATTTTCATCTCAATGCATCTCTCTAAGAACAATTTCATTTACAAATGAAGAATTAAATCAATATAGCTTTCTGAAGAACGATTGAATTGATGGTAAAAGGTTTAATGAAAATTTTACAACAAGGTTTTGTGCTGATCATCAGTCAGGTTGACAGCCCAAATAAATAACCCAGTTTTTTTAAGAATGTGAGATACCAGTCTTTGGAATGACCTACAGTTTTCTTCCATTTTCATGACATTTTAAAAGAATGACATGTTTTTTATGTTTCATTCAATTTGTTTATTTTTTCATTTCCTGATTTTCTGAATGCTGATTCTGTCTAAATTTGTTTTTGAAAACTCTAAAAACCCCCAAAACCCAAACTGTTTATTTTTCCATGTTTGACAGGATTTATAAACAAATTATCTGAAAAAAAATCAGCCCACACATCTGCTTTGTTTTGACATAATATAGAGCAACCAGATATACTTAAGGATCTGGATTTTCTTTTATATATTACTGTAAAATGCAGTGGCTTATTGGAGTCCCAGGAGCACAAACAGGAACAATATAGAGAAGCTGAATTAGGACACAGATATTGACTTTCCGGTACTGTGCAAGTAAACCAATGGATATAAAATAGGCTACAGGATTTCCAGGTCACCAGTCATCAAAGAATATTTGACAGGTCCTGATCTATTTAAGAATCTGATATAATTTATATAATTTATTTTTATTGCTTGCAATCTTTTTTCCACTTTTTTTTTTTATTGCAGTAGGAAATCAGAATTACAAGGTAGCATCTGTTTCCCTGAAAAACTGAATTATCTTTGTTTCAAATATATTCATTATTAGCTTGTTCTTTTGAGACTTACTTTTCTCTAGGTTTACAAAAGAGGGGCAAAACACTCTTGTTTCTAATAGCAAGGTACTTGATGGCAGACACATCCTTGGTGGAAACAAACAGACTAGAAGTTTGTCACTATAATACATTCCTTAAAGTGTTCTATAGTCATAAAGTACAAAAATGTAAATGAAATATCTTTAATTTTAATCTGTTTTAATCAAATGGAACATCTTGCATATAAAAGATTCTTTAAGTAAAGATATAGAAAGGATACCATTGAGAACAGTGAAGAAAATTGGAGAAGTGATCATAGCATCCCTAGTGGCACATTAACAATAAAACATTTAAATAGCAATCCTTTATGAGACACCAGACTTGACGGAGGAGCAAAATGCAATGTAAGAATGACTTTCAGCATATGGTGCTTCATTTTGTCTGGAAATTTAAAGAAAGGATTTTATAAATGAGTGAGATTTTTCAGAGAAAACCATACAAATTTCCCAGTTTTATATGATTTCCTTAGCCCTTGCTGTTAGGTATAGGAGCACAAAAACATTTCAATCCTTAATATCCTCAACAAGTTGAAAATGTGTCCTGTTTGCAGAGCTCAGGCATTTGTCTCTGAAGCATGTTCAAGGAGTGTAACCTGCAACCAGTGCCCAGTGTGTTATTCAGGAGCCTTATTCACGCCCTCATTTGTGCCTTTCCCTCTCGTCTTCGTGTGCTGTGCTCACCTCTTGGATGGTCTGGCAGACATGAATTATTCCCACCAACTGCCTGGCCACGTCCATCCAGCTCCAGATGGGAAGCTGGCACTCACAACCCCTTTTCCACTGCTCAATCCCCTGTTTGGTGCTTTGATGTTTCATTATGCTTAACAGTCTGCCACATTCTGGGAATTTCAGGAAACATCTCATCTTGTCTTTCACATCCCTGTAAACAAACTAAAATTAAAAGCTTAGATTAATTTGACCTGCCTTCTGCTTTTGCCACTGCAAGTGGATTTTTATGCTGTGGTATCATCTTCTTTCAGGGGAGGTTGCCTCTGCTTCCCATGGCTGTGTGCCCTTTGGCAGAGACACAGACTCAGTCAGCACTGATGCTTTTCAGCTCAGTGCTCTCTGGTGGGTGACCTAATACCAGTGGTGAATTGCCTGCACATTGTAAGATCTGGGGGTTATTTAATGCAAGATTTTGCCTTAAAATGGTGACTCTTTTTGTCATCATTCTTTAGTGAGTGAGGCAAACAGTTGTAAATGTGTCATAACGCACGATCTCACAGGTCACGGCTGTACAAGCTGCATGTCAAGGCACAGTTTGGCCTTTAAATGTACAAACATCTGAAGTGCAATGCACAGGAGGAAAAGGGCAACTGTAAAGGAAAGAGACAATGTATTCATTTTGTTAAGGCAGTGATGACTGGCAGAACCTTAGAAAACAACAATTTGCCCACGCTCATTGCCTTGCTTAAATATCTACTAGACTGGGCTTCAGTGTACTCACTGACAAGGCTGGGGAGTCTTGGAACTCCAGCTGCAGGAAGAAAGGTGTTTTTATAGAATTGGGCTGGCTTTCAAGATGTACCTAATAGAAGAAACGCACTAAAACAGAGTTTTAAAAAGAAAGAGAAGAGAAAAATAAAACAGAGAAGTTGGATTTTTATAGACAGCCCCAAAAATGCAGATATCTGATGAGGAAAATATTTACATTTTGAATATCTATTCCAATTTTGAACACTGTGTATATTCCTGTGAAGGTTGCAGAAGATCATGCTCAGATTTCATATGTAATATGTTTATGCAGTTTACATATATCTGACATAAATCACTTAGATACCAAACTTCAATTCTTGCATGAACTGGTTACCATGGGTTAAAAGACCAAACCTCTAAGAGATAATATATCCTGCCTCAAAATCCTAGATGTCATAAAGATACAGGAAAATAGGCATCTAAAGATGAAGCTTCCATCTGTTTCCAGATCCTGAAGTAATATTTGATTCAGTTCTACTGTCCAACATGGATAAAAGTTGAAGATTTATAATTTTAGATTGATTCAGACATTTTATGAAGGCTTTTATATAGGTAACTTTTCACCTCAAATGTAAAAATAGTAACTCCTATGCAAAATTCATCCAATTATTATAACAGAGAAAAAAATTGAAAGTGACACTGTTACATATTTAATGGCATCAGTTACAGTATGGTAGCCAGCATGTCATCAACATTAAAAGAGGACTGTGGAAACATTTTAAATTAGAAAAAACAAAAGAGAGTAAACACTCTGACGAAGCTTCAAGGATATTTGAGACCCCTCAGTGAGTAACAATTGTGCCTATATTTATATATTACATGTAAAAATATACAAAGCACCTTATATTTACTCAAATTTTGGGTCACTTTATTCTGTGAAAATGTGAAAATAGCAAACAAACAAAAAAAAACACTAGAACATCATAAAGGTCTGGTGTTAGTTCAGAGGGTACAGTCACTTAGAGGGCAAAGTTTTATTCTTTGCACAAAAAGATAAAAAAAGTCATCAAAACAAAAATTAAATTATTGGTTTTCTGTTCATTTCACTACCTGAGATAATAGAATTTTACAGAAATTTGATATTTATAATTACTTTTACAATTACTAAGATTTATATTTTTTAAGTATATTTAGGGAGAGACTATTACTGGGACTTTATTTATTTTATGGTGAGGAGGTAAACTTATAAGGATCTGACAAACTATGAAATGTATTCTTTTTCTTAACTGAAGGATATTAATGAAACCTTCAGGAGTTTTAGGGTTAGGGCTTCCTCTTTTTTGAAAGTATGAGATGTCAAAATTTTAGTCATACCTTAAGCAATAACAAGTAAAATTGTAAAAAAAACTTGGCCCATTGACACTAATTTTTATAGCTCAAAAATATTCTGGAATTAAAAAATCCTTATCAATTTTAGTTTAAGGTGCTAAATCAAGGTTCCTTTTAATTATTTGCTTTAGAAAAGCATGCATAAAGTGGTTTCTGGTTCTGTGAATGAGAATAAATTAATCAGTTTTTAATTTCTTAATATAAATGGCTTACCTATTACTGAACAGTGTCAATAATGGAGTTCTTTTAAAATAATGTCTCTAACACTTGTTTTGATGTCATAGGCTTAGGTATGATCAGTATACTTCTCTCTTTTACAAATTCTCTCAAGTCATCTATAAATATTCTAAGTAAAATTTCCCAATCTTTTCATGATATTTCTGTATCTGTAATACACTGAACAGAATGAACACCATTCATTTATGAAATAAATTTAATAAGTTTCAATCCTACTGCAGGAGGGAGTCATCCTAAAGGAGTAGTCCCCATCAAAGCTCTTAAAGCAGAGATACCAAACTGAGGCTGTAGCCAAACCAGACATTTTTGTTATGTACTTGTTCATGTTGGCTCTTCTTAGATTTTCTTTCTTAAACAGTGAAATAACTGTGGTCAGTAGCTTCAGTTACTGAGTTTATCTGCAGTAGGGGTGTTGTCCATAATTTGATAAGGTTCTCCCTGGGTTAAAGAGGAGGACTTACTTTAGCAAGAGGATTATATCAATTCACCTTTGCAAAGGTTAATTTCATGTGGAGAGGAACCACAAAAATGATTGCTATCTAAGCCTTTAGATGAGTCACAATGATTCTTTTTCCCTCCCTCCTGGCTTATGGATTTCTATGCAATTAAAAGCCAGACACTGAGCTAAATCAAAGCTGAATCAGTTATATAAAAAGTCTGCTATTACAGGCTCTGTGTTCCATGATCTGGCCCAAAGTCTTTAAATAAAATCCTGGTGCTGGAACTTCCTTTGTAGAATGTTATAAGGTAGGAACAAGCACTAGAGTGCCCAATTTGGAGAAACATTTTAGTTTCTAAGTGCAGGTGAAACAGAGATATAATCTTCATCTTTTTTGCTTCCTCTGAAAAAATGAAAAAATCCAACAAGAATGAAAAAAAAAAATTGAGAGCTGCTACTCAATAGATGCAATCACTGATTAAGGTAACTGAAACATTATCATGTGGATTCATCAATGACTTTTGAAAGATGCTGGAATTTTCAAGTTTTTAAAAAATGTGAATTTTTTAATGAAAATGTTTTGATATTGTTGTCGTCATTGCTGCTGCTATTTTAATTTTGGGGGTTTTTGTCCAAAACCCAAGTATCTGTCTTTTAACACTGTGAAGTTATTAACATATTACTGATCTGGAGACCAATACTATATTGTGACAAGGTGCCTTTAAAGAATATATGAATTCATGTGCCATTTACTGTCCCTGTAAAAGCCAGCAGACAGGAAGACCACTGTGAAGGAAGAACATACCTCTCAGATACATAATTTCTAAAATACTGCAGCTGTGGATTTGTAGCTTCAACTCAGTTGTTTTCCTAGGAGAAAAAGGTTTATATGGATAGAGGAATTAGCATTAAGGAAAGGCTCTCACTAATTTTCATATAACCTGAAGAGCAACCACTAAACTTTTCACAAGTGCTGGGTAGCTGAAGAAGAGCAGCACTACCAACTAGCAGATGAATAAGGTTGTTCTGCAGATAGGATGTAAGGAGCAGGACTATCCAGTTGGGCTCTTGCAGCCAAGAAATGCATCAGAGAAATCCCTTCCTTCCTGCACTGAAAACAGGTTGATATCTTGTGCATTTTGAGTTTACAGATTGCTTGTGTTTTCACAGGAGAAAAAGATAATTCAGGTCAGAAGGAACGTCTGGTCAGTTACTGCAGCGCCCTACTACTGTTTTTTTTTCTTTTTTTTTAAATTTTCTTTTTAAATTATTGGATAAGGTCTTGGTTTTTGCTTGCCTCAAGTAAATTTGTTTTTTTTCTTGAAGCTGCTGTCACTCTGCAAAGATGGGACAGTAAGAGGCAGGGCACAGAGTGCAGTTCCTGTCCACATGGGGAGACATGAGATTACCCAGCATTAAACTCTTGTAACTGTTGCTGAGGCATATAATGCACAGACTAATTACATAGAATCATCTCTTCTCACAACATCAGTTATTTCCAACAGAACTTATGGAATCTCTTCTGTGTGCTGTATCCTTCAGCTAAGATGGCAAATAGGAATACCTTGGAGAAGGTATTGCAATAATTGTCCATTCCCTAAATGTTTTGCGAAAGCTCATCTGTTTTTGATTTTTATATCTTCTTTTATTGATCATAGACATTTATACTGCTTATTTTTTACTACATAGCCCCTATTAAATTAAGTCAAATTTTATTCAGTGGCTAATGTGTTAATCTAAGCCCTTCACTCAGCAATGAAAAAGTTGTGCTATGATGTTCCGAACGTGACTATGCATGAGATAAAAACACTTCGCTCTTATCAGCTTTAGATTTGCAACTCTTATTTTCCCAGGATGACCTATTTCTTGTAATATAAAAGCTCAGCTCTAACAGTGCATGATTCACAGTGTGATTTGTGACTGTTTTATATACCCATATCCCACGTCCTCTTACTCATCTGCTTCACAAAACCAAGCCTTGAAATCCTGACCTGATTGGACTCAGTGGGAGTTTTGACATTGCCTTCAATAGCACTGGGATTTCACCTAGGATCTTCGTGGCCTTTAAATGAAAGAGCCTTTGATCTTTTCTTTTTTAGGGGGAGGAAGAGCATTGAGACACAGTGTGAGAGTGGTTATGATTCAACTAGGTGTATCTCTTCCTTTTGTGGGACAAAGCAGACAGTAGAATCAGACAGGGCATAAAGGTGAAGTACTCAGAATTTACTGGGATGGGAACACATTGGCTGGAATCTGCGTAAACCTTACTTTTGCCGGGATCTATGAAGACCTGGACTTAAGAAACTACATTGACTCGTTTGGCTTGCCAGCTTATTTATAATTCTAGTCTCTATTAATGAAAAGCCAGGCCTGGTTAATCAAAGTTTTAAATTAATCAGGGGTGAAACAAAGTTATCCAGAGTTTTAATTTTAGAATTAAATGAAAGCATTTTCCATTCCCCATTAATTCCCTTATGTCCTACAACTGGTGGACCACTTTCCTTTCTGCCTGTGAGCATGAGCATCAGGAGTGGGAGCCCCTCTCCTGCTGGGTTGCTGTTAGAGAATTTTCTAATATCCCTCACAGTATTTTGTGTACTGGACTCCAGTGCAGCGGCAGCAAAATGCATATAGGGTTTCAGAGTAGGAAGTACAAACCTAAAAGCCAGCAGTGTTGGCTGCATGCTCAGGACACAGGACTTGGCCAGCACAACCATATTCCTAAAACTGATGTCATCACCAGGATCCCACTCTAAAACACCCTGCTGGAGTATGCTAACATCCATTTCCTGTGTGCTGATGGAAAATTGCTGCTTGGCCAGTCCTATGACTGATTCCTTATTTTCACACCCTTTTCAGTTTGTAAGTCTGTCAAAAAATACACTGAGACTGAATAGCAGTGCTTTATTGGTGAGCTGATGCAGAGAAGTCACATCTGATGGTACTAAAGAAGTGTCAAAATTAAGCCTTAGAATTAATGCAGCAAAACATGTTTTCAATCTTTCTTCCCTTGATTCCCCAAACACATTCAGGGGAGTCATATATTGACTGATTAAACAATGAGCAGCATTCAGCATGAGGTAAGCAAGCTGCCAGCAGCTCTCTGAGCTGAGTAGGTTGGTCTCTATTGCTTCATCTGTTTTGCTAAATTACATTGCTCTGTGACTCTATCAGCCATCCCATGCTCTCACCCCTCTCTATTCCATTCCATTCCATTCCATTCCATTCCATTCCATTCCATTCCATTCCATTTGACAATTTTCTTCCCTCAATTACATATCATATCATAGACATATATATAATATAAATACCTCACCAGCTTTATTAAACTTAGCTACATACAATGCCTCTGAAATACTAAGGGTTTCTTCCTCTGAAATGGGAGTTCACAGATAGCAGGGTTTCTTTTGCTTCCCTTGAGAGCCAGGACAACAGTGTGCCAGAATAGAACTCAGTGGCCAATGACTGAAAAAGTCACCAGATAAGATATATAAAATTGAGGGAACGGGGTTTTGATTTTGGGGTTGCTTGTTTTTGGATGACTGTTCAGACTGTTAAGACCTTTCTCTTGCGGTCAGGTCAATTTTCCCTCCTCCAGTGGAGATTCCACTCAGCGTGTTCTGAGTGCCAGTGCTCAGGCACCAGCACCAGAGGCTGGTGACCTGGTGGGCCATGGTGGAGAGCCCCTTCTCACAGCTGCAGAGCAGGATGAGGGCTGGGATCTGGGCACACAGATCTCACTCCTGACCCCTCCCTCACTCCTGTCTGCAAAGGCAGTATCCAAGTGACCAGAAACAGACCTTCTGGTGGTTGGTTGTTGGTTAAAATATTCAGCAGTTTTGTTTGACCAAAGAAGTCAGCATTTTTTGCCCATCTAGGTCCACCAGTATCCAAAACAGGTAAGACATGTTCAGGATCAGTTTTGAAGCCTAACTCCAAATTCAGCTGAAATCCTGTACTAATTTTGGTCTCTTGCTTCATTGATTCTTCTCCGTGATCTGGAGAAAAGTCTTCACTCTGCCTTTCCATTTTGGAAAAACACAAAGAAATTGCCACAGATTGTAAGGGCTTGTGACAAAGCCCTAGAGTTAGCTAGAAGGCTTTTTATTGATTGAGTAAACTAAATTAAATTACTTATGCTTCAGTGACTTTTAATAACAATTCAGCTCTTTCCCTTAACAGTTTCCTCATTACCATTACTTGTAAAATTGAGATGTTGCCTTTAGCTTATAACAAACCAATGCTTTTCAACTCCTTGCAATGCACAGACGGCTTCTATGTCCAGATTTCCCTATTAGGATTCAGGCACTAACACTTCACAATATCTTGTTACATGGATTTCCTGGAGTGAAAGCATGTAGGCTTTTTATAGGAACATGCCCATATTTCATCCTTCTTGTTGGGTTCCCTGGGTAAAGAAGGAAAGAACATTCAAGGGCTTACAGCAAGGCTCAAAGAAGTTTCTGGAGTCAGACGTCTTTCCTCCCAACTGCAGATCCTGTTCTGGAGAATTAAAAGTGGGTGGCAGTGATAACAGGAGGAGGAAGCAGGAAACAAGGAGCCCTGATCCTCTCCTTGGGATATATTTCACATTAGCAGTGGATGAGAAGCAAGAAACAGTAATGACTTTGGGAGCTCGACCTGTACACAAGACTCTGTCTGACCATCTAAAAGATTTGAGCACTAATTCACTGATTCATATTCCTTGCTTGTTTCTCCTCTAAGTCTTAAGTATGCTTTTGAGTCTGGCACTTAGATACATAAGACATACTTGGTGATATAACAGCTATCTGAGGGGCTCAAAATGATAATTGTTTTGACCCATCCCACAGTGATGGTAGTAGTTATTCAGAAGTCACTCCAATGAGTGGCTGCAGTAGTTTGTACTTTTGATGTATGCCTGCTGAGCACAGCCCTTATCTTTGACCTTGGCATCAATGAAAGCATGGCAGATCCCACAGGTTTTAAGACATAGATTAGCTTGTTTGATCTCTATTTCCAACAATGGAGCATATTTTCTCTGTGCTATAACATCAGTGGATGTTCTACATTGTATTCTTCATCAGTTACAAGCAGCTCTTCTATGCATTTTACTTGGTTATACGTGGCTTTGGTTACGACATAAAAATTTGCAATTGGATCTTATTGAATGCCTTTGCTCTTATTTTGCAATGAGGGGATAAACACAATCAGACCACAGTTTCTGTTACATTTTGTTTACACCATTTTGCTCTCAAAACCAAAATTTACTGCATTTACTTTAATGCATTTGTAATGAAGAAACACTAATCATCCCTCTAATATCAAATTTTATTTGTATAGTTTAAAATTACAGAGAAGTCCTAAAGGTATTTTCCATAAGTTTAGAGACTAAAACATCCCTCAGAAAACAAAATAAAAATAAATTGTATTTGTTGTAGGTACTTTTCTTGGGGGACATTTGATGCAAATTATCTCAGTCAGACCTTTCATAAACAGAAAAAAAAAAAAAACCCAGAGCAATTATACTCTTTGTTAAGAGGTGATGTCTCTTATGCCATGAGTTATAAGTGCTATAACTGATGAGACCAGTTTTCTAGCTGAGAGTAAATCATGGTTAATGGCTATCCATTTCAGTTATTACACATTTGTTGGGTATTCTTGTCATATAGTTTTCTGTATTTTCAGAAATTCAATCTTATGCATAGGAATTTGAACTGGTATGTTTCTAGCAGTATTTGGTCTAAAAAAAAAATAACATGTGGATCTGGATTCATAATTTTCTGAAAAAAAATATTCTCCCTGTCCAGCCCCATATACAACAGAGACTTTCATTAAAACACTTCCAATGGGGTTCATGATGTTACACACATGCTTAATAGGCTGCCCTCAATTCCTTTACAGCACTTTTGAGGACACCCATGTAATTTTTTCTGTATATTGATCCCAAAACAATAACACATGAAGCAAACATTCGAGTTTGCAAAGACTCCAGGAGGAAGAAGCAAATTGGCAGGGTACTGCTGTATTGTCAAAATGCCTTCTGTCTGACAGAGGGAGGATCCTCAGACTGTATCCATGTTTCACACAATTTGTCTTCTTTTTTCCTGCCAAGAGAAAATGTCAGGAAGTTCATCTGGTGTGATAGATGTGTCCTATTAAATTGATCGAGTGGGAAAACTTGAATGATTGTAGGTTAATGAGTTTCAAGGAAGACCAGGAGCTTATCAACATAATGAACATGAAAATCTCTAGTGAAGGGGGAATTGGTTGGGTAGGAAAAGGTGCATCACTATCAGCAAGATTTTAGATGCACTTACACGGAAAAGAGAACTATAGCAAAGTAACAAGGACAAAAATGTGTGTATGTAACACACAGGAATGTAAGCAACATTATTTCAGCACCAAAACTATCACTCAGTTGATCATTTCTATAATATGAATGCTAGTGAATAATGACACTTATTAAGAAGTTTAGGGTAGAATTTTATATATCAAGTTATATGTACTTTCACTGAATCCAAAATGTAATGACATTTAGACTCATTAAATCTCTACACAACAATAAAAGGAAAAAAAACCCCAAGAATATTGCCATCAGGTATGGTCTATTGCTGGCTTCTAAATTAGCAAGATCAAGTGGAAGAAACCTTTACAAAAAAAAAAGGGGAAAAGTGTTAGTACCATCATCTGACAGATAGGCTTTGATGTTGATGGCAGGGGTCTAACTCCTGATTCACTGAAGAAAGAGAGTAGGACTATACAACAGGCAAGCAGGACATGTTTTTAGATCCAGGAAGTTAAGACATAGCCAAAGAATAACATTTTCTTCAAACAAAATTATTCTGAACAATTTTGGAAAACTGGCCATATGGCAGACATTAATCATAACATCATTCAGTGTTTCATTCCTAGAAAAAAAGGGAGACCAAACAATAGGAGAGGCCTAAAAGCTTCTGCAATAATTGTAACTTCAATTTTCAAAGAAATATTAGAAAGAAACAACTTCAAAACATTGTCATCTCGAAGACACCAAACTGATAAGTAATAATCAATCAGGATTTCTTTGTTAAAAAGAAATCTTGATGAACCAATTATATTTTTTGACATGACAAGAAACCTGAAAGATGGGTGAAAGCAGATACTTTGAATTGAATAGGACTTTTGACCCTGTCCAACAGGATATTCACTTGACTTCCTCCAAAAGCACACTCCTGATTAGCTTCTCATAAAATGGATAAGTAATTGGAGAAAAATATTTTAATATGTCAAAAGTTAAAGGATATAAGTACTACAGGGGGACTTTATGGTTCCATATTCTCAAATATTCTTATTTATTTAGGAACCTAAACAAAATCCAATGTATTAAATGTGCCAGCCATGTGTGGTTGTGAGCTTACTGTAAGTGGAATATTAGAATGAAGGATATTGATAAAAGAAATAAAAGCAAACAGCAACAATCAAAACAAAACAAAACCAAAAACAAATGAACAAAAATACCAAGACAAACAATATGAAAAAACCCTACAAAAAAACCTATCCTAGACAGGAAATAGTGACAATAAAAATCAAGTTTACATAGCAGTCAATGGCATATCATATCAGTGCAAATAAGAATTTAAATAATTATTGTTTGCAAAAAGATATTCAATTGTAATTAAATAATGTTACTGAAATACCGAAAGATTGAAATGGAATTGTTTAAAATGAATCACAGGAAGTAATCATTCTGCTCTTCTCAGCAATGATATGACCTCCCCAGGACTGCCATTTCCAATTTGGATGTTACACAATCAAAAAGGTGAGCCCTTAAGAATTATTAGACAATAAATGTGGAAACATTTGGTGATTTGGTTTTTCAGGAGAAATCTTTGGGGAATCATAGTGGCAAGCTTAAAAAGAGGCTGAAAAAGAAGGTAGGGGAAAAGCTTTTTCCATGGTTACTGAGACTGAAACAAGTAGCTTGGACTAGAATTGCAGCAGTGGAAGTGTACATCAGAAAGGTGAAAAAATATCTAATGGGAAAGACAGGTAAGTACCAGAGTAAATTGCTTAGCAGTAATGTCCTTACATCTTCCTCTGCAGGCTTTAAGAACTTACCAGACATCTGTCAGGGCTAGCTTAGATACAGCCAGTCTTGCCTCAAACTGGGGAGTAAAAATCAGATGGACTTTCTGATTCCCATCTCATTTCCTGTGATTCTAAGGAAAAAAAAAAAAAAAAAAAAAAGAAAGAGCCTACCGATTAAAAACAGTAGGCTTCATTGGATAATTTGTGTCAGTGCAATAGAGAAAATACTTGTTAAAATATGAATGCTTTATTGATATCTTATGCATATTTTAAAATTCAGCATTAATTTCTTTGTCTACAGCATGTATTCCAAGCTGCTCAGTTCTGTCCTTTTAGCACAACCCAGTTTGTGGTCCTGAGAGTTTGATAGCATTTCTCATGCAGTACAGTATAGGGCTTGTACAGTATAACTAATCAATCATACTGTCATCCCAAATGTTTTCAAAAAGACTTTTACTTGAATTAAATATCCGTGAGGTAAAGCAATATTCTGTATTACTGTGAGTCCCACTTGAGCTTCTTCCTGTGCTGGACTAAGGCCATCTGTGACTTCCTGGGTTTGACATCATATTTTGGGGTTTTTTTACTGGAAGTACACATAGGCTGAAATGAGCTGTAAATTCTGCTTGCCTAATGGATCTCTATTCTACAAAGAATTATGGTCACTCAGCTAGAAACACATTGTTTTGTAATCTCAATAGCATGCAGGCAGTTATTGCTTTTTGACTGTGAATTCTGTTTCTGTACCTCTAATGTGCTTGTTCTCGTGGCAATTTCATTACAGAAACAAAGAGCTTCACATTGTTTTGCTTTTTAATTAGGAAGAATAGCGTTCCATATTTGTTCAAAACCTCTAGACTATTATTCATTGACATAATTTGCTCAAGTGTCATGCTGCAGAAAATGGCATAATCCAAGCCAATGAAATTTTCTCTCTCACATTTTATTCAAAATAATAATCCAGCCTTCATAGGTATAAAAAGAAAACAGTGCTCAGGATGAGACCTCTAGCCACAGGAAATTCATAATGGATAATCACTTAGCAATCCCATATTCTTTGTTCCAACAATCCTAATGGATCCAGTTGCCTAATGCAGCATCTTGTCTGTCAGGTTTCAGTAAAAATGCATTAGGAAGAAGCATAAGAAACAGTATATACCCAGTGATTCCTCTTAGTATGCTTTCTTCTCTTATTAATTTTTTTCATTATTTTTCTATTCAGAAATATCCTTTTTTATAATTGATTGTCAAATACACCCTTTCTAAAGGAATAATATAATTGTTACTAAGCAGTGAGTGGGGGGGGAATGCCCTATGAAAGCTTTTATCTTTTATTTTACTCATTATTGGAAAGGAGAGGAATATTGTCTGCATTAAAGTCAAATTTCTCAGTGTAAGAAGAGAGAGAAAAAGTTTCCATTTTTTGTGGTTTTAATACAATTAGGGTATTGTAATTGGAGCCTCAGGAATGAAGAAAGTGCTGCCATCTCCCAGCCAGGTGGATGCCTGTATTTAGTCTTTCAACTACATCCTTATACTTGCCACAAAGTGTCTTGCAGGATACTGATTTTGAGACAATCTAAAGGGAAAGGTTCTGACAGTACCCAGCAGTACTTTTCAGAGCAGCCAAGGTGGGCTAGCGTGCTCAGGTTAGCTCATGAGTACTTTACAACAGGTGCCATGTAAAAGAGGTGTTTTCTGCTTACTGTCATCAGCCTGGGGAGTTCCTTGGCAAAAGCAGAAGAGGGATAAAACCTGGATATTTGGGATCCTTAGGGAACTTGCAACAGATACAACAGTACAAGTCAGACATCAATGAACAGGAAGGAAGGCAATGCAATAGCTAATAATGTCACTTGGTCACGTCTGTGAGAAAAGACACAGTTCTGAAACACCCTCAGAGTTCCTTCCAGATACAGCCTGGAAGAGATACATCTGTACTTTCACACTCAAGATTCAAATCTAACTAATGTTCAGATGCAAGAAAAACTACAAAGAGCTAAATCCAAATAATTTTCAGACCTGAGGCAACCATTCAGGTGCACACATAGAAACACAGACCAGCCCTACACAATTTGGAAACTCGCACCCACACTTCTGAACAGAGTTTATGAACCCCTTCTCTTAGAATAAAGGTGGGAAAACAGCTCAGAGCACAAGCAATGTTCTAGAAGCTGCCACATTAGATTAATGGTGCTAACACAGGAATGAACCTTAATAAATACTGTTGCTTAAAGGACAATCAGCAGTTCAATGCACAGGTGCACTTTTTCACTGCACAACTGGAAACTGGACTTCCCAAGCAGAGAGTGTTCAACAGCTATGAAGTGAATTTGGAACTAAGGAGGGCTGGGGGGAAAATGCAGTGAGAAAGGTAACTACATGAAAATGGATTAAGAGAGCTTGCAAAAGGAGCACTGTGACTGAAGCTGTGTGGGGCTGGAAAAAGAAAATGACATTTGAGAGAAGTCTAGTGAACATAACTTTGCCTGGGTATCTAAAATGACTCCGATTTTTCTGCAAATGCCTGACTGGTAGGATGGGAAGTGACTGAAACAGTATAATAAGAGGGAGAAAGGCAGCTGGTTGGGTCTCACCCAGCAGTAGACTTCTGTCCACAGAATTACTGTGCCATGGTTTATTATTTAAATGCAAATGCTAACATACCAGGTAGCACCTCAGTGAGCTGTGTCTTGGCCACACTCTTTCATTAGAAACTCACAAAAATATCTCTGCAGGTGGACTCAGTGTGAACAATAGAATTAAAGACTTTTTTTTTTCTTTGGACTACTTTTTTGTGGGGAGGAAGGGTGGCAGTGTGTCTTAAATTGTTTTTAAAGTACACGTGAGGTCCAGCAAATACTCAGTGAAAGATCTCAAAGCATTTTTAATAATTTCCCCACAGTTTGACTTATCCATTGCACAGTAAGGGGTTCTTCTACCCCGACAGGAAGTAAAATAAGGTCTGCTTCTGCTTGCATCTTTAGATTAACTTCCTGCATATTTAATGAATATATCTGTGAATCTTCTACCATTAAAATAAGCTACAACTGGCAATAAGTTATTGAGGAAGGATTTAAGCTCATCTCTTAAAAAACCAAGGTAAAATCAGCTACAGGAGAATGGTGGTTTAGATAAGTAAGGATTATTTAAGAAAACACAACCCTAATTTAAATTGAACATTAAAAATTCATTATAGGGTATGACTATTTTTCTTTTAATTGCCAGATGAATTCCAGGGGTGTTCTGCTGACAGTGTACTTGCCCATATCATAACAGCAGAATCATCTATTTTCTACCAAACTGCTTGGTGACAGGAAAGTCACTTTTCTTCACTTTTTCCTCTATTTTGAAATAACATTCATGCTTCTGCACCTTATGAAGGTTTACTTATCAAAATTTTTTTAATGTCTTCAAGATATTTTGAAGATTATATACTTGACATTTGGCAATTTGATATATTTAATAATCAGAATTAAGAACTCCACTTGGGAATATTGAATACTTAGACATCCAGCTCTACATCCAAAAATATCAATCAATACATTCTCAAAAATACATAGTAAAAAAATATAGATAGATGCATATCCCTCCAAGGGACATAATATTACCTTTATGAGAGGCAAAATCCATTTGAACCAGTACAAATGTTCCACGTAACATGTTCTCATGTTTCAGGATTTCTATTATGTTTCTAACTAAGAATTTCGGAATTTAAAGGAAATGCATCTTAGTAAGTCAGTGCCTTTTGGCAATCCCCTGTTTCATTCATTTTGAGGAATATTTCATAAGTGTGAATTGTAAGACCTTGATGTAAGATGAAAAAGAAGTGTCAAGTGTTTAATATCAGAATACATATTAAACAAGAAACACCTCTCTTCCTATATGTCACAGCTGTTGGATTTATATGTTACAGTATTTTTCTTACTTAGTCAAAATTACCATAATGAGAAAAATTATGCTCAATTGGATGACAGCAGAGTCATTCAGACCTATATGACCTCTCTCAAATAAACCCAGACTCTCATGAGCAATGATTGTAACCTGGGGTGTATCTGTGCACTGTGAGCTAAGAGAATAAGTATTTCTTTCTATATATGGGAAATGAAAGTGCAAAAGAATGCTGAACCTTCTGCAGGATGACACAAAGAGCACTGACAGAAATTAATTCCTGTAATTGTACTATACATTTAGCTTCTAAACTGAAAAGTAACTCACCTTGCCACCTAAAGCCAGCTGTCACAGGATCATTTTATTGCAGTGAGTTGGGAATGAAACTCCCAACTCTAATTGATTATTATATTTTTATGGGAAAGTATTATTATATTTTGATAGGGAAGACATGATCATGGTGAATAAAAAAACCCTCTTCTATTCCAGTAAGAAGGCTTCCTCTAGGTCCAAGCATATAAGAACTCCAAGTAGTGGTGCATCATCTTTAATTCATCTTAAAGAAAGGGCAATGTAATACCAACCAAATTAGGCAAAAATATATTTTAAAAATCCTGTTTATTCAATCTTTTAATAATAAAATAAATGGAAATGCCAAAAACTATTGGCAGAAGTGAACTTGCCACAGCCTACTATATTATTTCCTAATGACCATACCATGTTCACTTACACTAAGAATACTATCTTTACTGAATCTAAGAAATAAATATGTATATAGGAAATGCACTCACCTGGAGTGATACATGGTTTTACATTTTATACTTTAGATCCTGAAGATTTAGCAAGAATTTTATGCTCCTGAAGTGAGGTGTCCTTGGGAGGATTTTAGATAATTTTTACCATTTTAAAATTTATTACAAAGCTCACATATCTAGTGATAAAGGGTTTGAAGTACATGGTCTGTATGTAAACCAAAAGTCTTTTAAACTGAAAAAATCTCCAACATTTTAAAAGTAATGAGTCATTTACAATAATCTTTTGATTCTATGAGATCTGACAAATATTTAGCTGTAGGATGTTGCAAGACACATCTGAGAAAGAATGCAATGGGTGAATGTTGGTTTTACTTTGAAACATTGCAGTCATTCTTGTCTTTCCATAGCTGCTATACTGAGTGCAAGCTGCAGTCAAGCTAAATAAAGCCCAACAAACCAGTGCCACTTTAAACCACGAACATGCAAAGAAACAGATGAATGGAATGACTTCATTTGCTCAGCTCCATTTAGCTCAGACAGAATGACAGCCAGCCTGGAGAAACTGCTAAAGAAACTTAATGCCATTCTAAAAATAGAAACCCTGGCTTGAAATGTAATACCTGTGCCTCTTGGAGTCTAAAGGAAATGGAAACATAGCTACAAGTAGGTTTTGGAAAGACATCAATATATTACAATGTTTTCTGGTATTAAAAAATTCTATAGTAACCATTTTGAAGGACCCTCTATTCATCTCTGCGGTAAGAAGCTTTATCTGTCAGGAAAGAGAAAAGGAAGTTAAATCCATGTGTCTTGTTATCATTGTGGGATTTGCACATGAGAAATTGCAAAGGGAACAAAGTGCTATTCTAGACTCAGAAAATATTTGTCTCTTTTTTTAATTTTAGTAATTTATTCCATAGAATTCACTTCGTGTAAAGTTTCATTTCTCCTGGAAACTGAAATCCTGCATGAGACATTTTTTTCTGAGTGGTTATAATCTTAAACAATTTATTTTTGTCAAGTTCAGGTAGTAAACAGTTCTGGCCTCGTAGATCACACTCAGGACCTTGTGAATCACTATGGATTCTGCATGCATGTCCATCTTCTCCCTTAGCCTCACACAGCTTAGGAGAATGCTCACTACCTGTGTGTTGAAATCAATCTCACTCCTTCTCAGGACAAGAATTTCCAAAAGGCACAGTCATAATTTCCAGAAGTATGTATCTGGCAATTAAAGACCACAAGTAAAGAGGTGGGAGAATCTAAGACATATGGTCTTACTATGCCTAGGAATGTCAAGGTAGGAATAAAGAAAAAGTATATGCCTTGTGTACACCTGGTAATCCACAAGGAATTTTATATGCACAATAATATTAATATTATGTGGACAAATTTCTTTACTATCCCTCATTTTAGCCAGTCCTACATACCACACAGAAACAAAATTAATGGTTACCTGCCATTGTCTATAGAAGATGACAATGTTCTGGTGGATCGCAGGACATCTGAGGTTTGACTCACCAAGTATTGAACAACCCAATCTAAATTTCCACCACTAGTACAAGAACCTGTATGTAAATTCATACACAAAATTGCATACCTCTAAGTTTAGATCAGGTGCTTAATTATAAGCTGGAAAATGTTTATCAATTTGTGGATATCAAAAGGAAGGACGATGTAAAGTGCAAAGTAAAGAAAATGAGTGATATCATGTGATAATTCTAGTGGATGAAGGATTGTGTGATGTTATCAGGCAAAACCTCTCAATTCCCTATTCTAGACACTATTTTTTGTGCCTTTTGGAAAGCAAAGGCTCTCTTTAAGATAAATGAAATATTGATTTTAGGTTCTAGCTAGACTCCATTAAGATGCTTTTTTAAGTTACATTGTGTCTGCAAAGAGTGGAATTTTATGAACACAAATCAGTTTTCTAATACACATAAGTGAGCTTTTCATAAGCGCTCATAAATAATTCACACAACTTTCCTGTGCATCAGTAGAACTTGACTTGAAGCTTTCTTAAGCACCTCCAAAAAACCTTAGCCACATGTCTGATATTGAATACATCAATAATGACTGTTATACTACAGACAGCCCATTTGTTTCTAAATACAGGAGCAAGAGAAACAGCATTGTGGGAGAATAAAAAGGTAATCAATGACTCACAAAGACTTTCTCTGTGTTGAAAGCAGATGATTTGAAAGTTACTTGAATAAAAAAAGATGGTCTAAGCAGTGTGATGATGGTTTGGGATGCTTCTGGGTCTGTTAGCTCTGTCTGTACTGCCAGATGCACCACTACCCAACTTCCAAAAGGTGCTTTAACACAACTGACCTGGAGTGCAACAGGCCTGGTCAGTGCTGTTGTTCTATTTCTAGAGTCCCATACTGTTGTTATCAGATTTCTAAAGTCCATACCTCCTCAGTGTGTTCTTACAGCTGCAGATCTTCACAGCACAGACTCCTTCTGCATCTTGTTCTTTCTCAGTTCAGGGTTCCTCCAAGGCTCTCCCTGACTGGCTGACCCACCCCCTTTTATCCCAGTTATCTTCATTGGTCGCAGCTGCAGCCCAGTTAAGGGCATCACAGCTGTAGCCCATCAAGGACAATTGGAACCTCTTGGGGCAGAGCCTACATACAGATATTCAAGTACATTACATTTCCTCTACTATATTTCCCCCTTTTCTTTTACTTACAGAACCAGGTTTTACATACAATACTTCAAGTACAATACACACATATTTCCCCATGACTCAAAGGCCATACTCTTTCACAGCTCCTTGACCCAAAGGCTATGTTCTTTTGCAGCTCTTGGCTGTCTCATCTTCTACCAACTATCACTACAGCTCTTGGCTGTCTCATCTTCTACCAACTATCACATCAGGGCCACCAATTGTTGTTGTTCTATTTCTGGAATCCCATACTGTTGTTATCAGTGTGTTCTTATGGCTGCAGAACACTCTCTAAAGTCCATACCTCCTCAGTGTGTTCTCATGGCTACAGATCTTCACAGCACATACTCCTTCTTCTGCATCGTGTTCTTTCTCAGGCCAGGGCTCCTCCAAGACTCTCCCAGACTGGCTAACCTGCCCCCTTTTATCCCAGTTATCTTCATTGGTCACAGCTGCAGCCCAATTAAGCACATCACAGCTGCAGCCCATCAAGGACAACTGGGACCTCCCGGGGCAAAGCCTATATACAGATATTCAAGTACAGATATTCAAGTACAATACGTTTCCTCTACTATAAGTGCAAAACACAGATGGAATTGGGGGCCTAGCCCTTACAACTCAAAGGGGAACTGCAGCAAGGGTCAAGTTGTCCTGGCTCAGGCTCTGAGCAAGGGCAATGCTTCATCCCATTCACAGTGAATATCAGCCCTGGAAATCAAATTAACAGAAAGAGATTGTGCTTCCTTCCTTACCTCACTCTTGGAATGATCCAAAGTTTTACTGCATCTCTGACAATTCTGTTCAATTACCTAACCCTGAGGGGGGTGGAGAGGATTACAGGAGAGCAGGTCAGCCAAAGAAGGTGTACTGACATCCAGAGATGTCTGCTTGATCAGAGAAGGGTCAGGAAGAGTTTAATTTTGCAACAATTACAATTTGACACGACTTGTACCATACTGTTATAGTGTGTCCTGCTTTCAGCTGGGACATATTTTTCCTGGTAGCTGGTGTAGTTCTGTGTTTTGGATTTATCATGAGAATAATGTTGATAACACATTAATGTTTTAGCTGTTGCTGAACAGTGTTGGCATAAAGTCAAGGACTTTTCAGTGTGTCGTGCTCTGCCAGTGAGAAGCTGCACAAAAAGCTGATATAGAGCATAACCACAGTACCTGATCCAAACTGGCCAAAGTGTTATGTCATACCATGGAACATCATGTTCAGTTTATTAACTGAGGAGAGTTATCAGGAGGTACCAGTCACTGCTTGGGCATTGAGTAACATAGGTATTGGCCAGTGGGCAGAGAGCAGTTGCATTTTGCATGGGTTCTCTTTTTTTGGATTTTATTCCTCTCTTTCTTTTTGTACCATCCTTATCATCACTATTGTTATTGTTATTATTGTTGCTGCTGTCATTATAATTTTAATAACTAAACTGTTCTTATCTCAGCCTGTGGGTTTTACCTTTTTCTGATTCTCCTTCCTGTCCCACCGAGGTGGAGGAGTGGGAGGGGCAGGGTGATCAAATGGCTGCATGGTACCCTAATTTCTGTCTGGGTTTAAAACAGGACACAGTGCTGCTGTTTCCTTAGGAGTTTTATAATTCTTCAAAGATGCTGTATATATATGGGAAGTTAGTAAATTCCGCTCTGATGGATGTAAAATTAAGAGATGAAAGTTTGTTGGTTTTTTGTTTTGTTTTGATTTTTTTAAATAGACAAAGTTATAAACTGCTCTGATCAGATACTCATACAAACCTTTAAAGCATTCCCCAAGAGATAGCTTTCACATGTGTGGATGTACATGAACTTTAAAGGTTGTTACAGCTGCTTCTGATACAGAGCTCGACTCCTCTGAATAAAGACAAATATTATTGTCCAGACTGGCACTGTCCAGTTCTGATTCACTGTTCTGTGAATCCCTTCAGAACCACATAAGTACTGAGCAGCACTAATCAAAAGTGTTTCAGGGGCTTGAAGAAAAAGATGTTTAAAAAAAAGGGAAAGAAATATTTTTTCCCAGTTCAGCGAGGTCTGAAGTCCCATCATCAGTCTCAATGAAGTCTAGTCAGAGAATAATTTTTGTCCATGCTCAGTATGGTGACACTGTTTCTCTGGGTTTTTGTGTGCATTTCTGGACAAGAAAAGAAGCTGGTGAGCACTGAAGCTACTGAACACCACAAGAGTTCAGTACTTTCTATTTAAGAATACATATGAAAATGGAGTGTTTCTTGTCCTATTTTTTAATATAATTTCACAGGTTTGACATTCATACCCAGCACTCTGCTTTGTTTTAGAAATAAACAATCTCAAGGCATTTCTTACTCCTCAGCAGGCTTTGCAGGTCAAAGGGGGGTGTGATCCTCTCCCTCTGCTCAGTGCTGCTGAGGCCACACCTGAAGTACTCTGGCCAGTGCTGGGCTCCCCAACACTAGGAGAGATGGACATACTGGAGAGCCTCCAGCAAAGGTCCACAAAAACAATGAAGGGACTAGAGCAGCTTCTATGAGGAACGGCTCAGACTGCTGCCTCCAGGCTGGAAGTTGCCTCATGGAAGCTGGTCATCCATGAGATCTCCACATCCTAAATTTTTTTCCCTTTAGGGGATTTATTAGTGACTTCATAGACAACTAACAAGCTAAAAAAATATGGGGGGTGCAATGAGTGAAAAACCTCTCTAAAATCATTGGCTCTGTTGTCTCAGCGTGTGTTGCAGGTGACTATAGTTTTCCCTGTTGGTTGGCAGGTCACAATTTATAATTGAAGCAATTTGCTGCACATCAAATCTGTGAGCCAGAAGAAGGCAGCTTGATCCTCAACTGAATTCCTTCACAGTGGCATCTTAAGGCTTCTGTTCTGCAGTAGTACTAGTCATGGAAGGACACGAGGAGTGTACAAATTAGAGGTCAACTGCAGTTAAATACAAAAATGGAATACAGGGAGGGTTTGTCAAGTAATTAATGTATTGTAACACCTGTCTTTTGAGAAGACTCCTCTTTTTGCTCCACTCTTACCAGTTCTTGGTGCAACACTGTTTTTTGATGACTTTGATAGTCTTTGGCCATGGTCTGAAGAGCATGTAGCCTGTAGTGCCATGCTGGGCATTAAACCTGAGGCTTTGTACAGGGCATGGCATGGGGGCGAATTTTTCCATGCAGGCTTTGGGGGTTATTTTTAAAGTCTCTAAGGAAGCAGGAGAAGAGAAAGCTTTTCAGAGGCTTGCTACCAGAGATTTAGATTGGCATTATTGGCAGTGTGAGACAGAGTAATTGTAAATTGACTTCACTTTTCACTGCCACCTTGTGAGAATGGTAAAAAATAGGAAAAGCTATTTTGGGTGATATTTGGAGTGAAGTATGTGAAAACAGGTATGGAAGGACAAAAGCTTTTTCTAATAAGTGATTGGTGATGTTAATATCAGGGCAAAAAGGAGAAAAAGTGCTCTTTCAGTTGATAAAACATCTTCAGTTAATAACACTGTGGAAATGCAGTACCACATTTTATAGAACAGCATAAAATAGAATGTGATGACAAAACCAGCCCTCAAGTTTCATGTTTGCTATCTTCTTAACATAAAAGGCCTTGCAAGAGTGTCTTCAGATTTTCAGATGCATTTTTTATGGAGAATAGATACTTGGCCTGAGGCCTGAGCATTGGATCTGATTTTATCTAAAGTGGTATCATTCCTGACACTGGTAAGAGGGCATACCAAGGGTTCCCTTGTTGGTAGGGTGTGCTACCAGGCTCGTGCCCAGCATGGCTGCGGGACCTCCATGGGGATCAGTTCCTTGCCACCTGTGGCTCAGTGAAAGAAATCTGGCGTCCCTGCTGATGGTGCTCACTCCACCCCAAGGAGGTTGGGATGTCCCGTTCGGGTCTCAGAGCTCGTCCCTCATCGCGTTCCATCCTCCTTAGCTTCTCCCGCAGAGTTTGGTGCCAGGTGCTGCAGGACCTCTGCGGGGATCGGCTCCGCGCCGTCTGCGGCTCGCTGAAAGAAACCCGGCGTCCTCGCCGACGGCGCTCGCTCCTCCTTGATGCTGCATCATCGTGTTCAGAGCTTAGAGCCTGACCCACAATGTGTTCCATCCTCCTTAGCTTCTCCTGTGGTATTTGGTGCCAGGTGCTGTGGGACCACCCTGGGGTTCGGCTTCCTGTCCCCTGTAGTTCAAGGAAACAAATGTGGCAGTCCCACTGATGGTGTTCACTCCTCCCCAAAGAGGCACAGACATGCCCCAGGCCCTGCCAGTGTCCTTGTCCAGCAAATCTTCTCTGCACCCTTAGAAAGCACACAACTGGATGTCTGTCCCTGATGGAGGAGGCCAGGCACTGTGGCCCTTCAGGACTGCCCTGTAGAACCGAAAGCCTTGCTGTCACAGGTGTCACAATGACTCCCTGGTGACATCAGGGGCCTTTCAGGGACCACACCCAGAAGACACAAGCTCCAGCCTCAGGAACAAAAACTTGCTAGATAGCTCATCTCACATGATGACCTGCTCTTGAGCAAACTCTGTTGCCGTGCATTTCACATAAATTCACAGATTTTACTGTTCACACCCAGTGCTATGTTCTGTTTTAGAAACAGACCATTCAAGGCCTTTCTTACTCCTCAGCTGACTTTTGCAGGAGCATTTTGGTGTGAAGCAGTACCATTTCTGAAACTAGTACTCTTTTTGGTAGAGTGTGCTACCAGGCCCTGGGCCTGGCAGGGCTGTGGGATCTGCACCAGGATTGCCTCCTTGTTGTTTTCTTCCTGGTACTAAAGGGTGTGATGCTTTTGCAGACCTTTCTGTGTGATAAAAAGAGTTAAAGTTCTTGACCTTTGGCTACAAATTTATTGTTTTATAAAGAGTATTTAAAAAAAAATACAAGAAATAGTTACACAGGCCTATTTTGTCAGTCAATGTTCTCAGCAAAGCAAATTCATGTCTTCTGTACAGGTACCTTCACAGCTTGTAGACTGAGCAACATGCCTTTAGAAAGAAAACTTCCTTCTCTTCCCTGAGTTTTTTGCAGTTCTGAACACCCTGACTACCTGTATTACCCATCCTTTTGAATTGAAGTTCTCCTGCAGAGGAGCTCTAGACGCAAGATAGTGCTATGGAGAAAAAAAGTAGCAAATGTAATGCCCATCCACAAGAAAAGAAGAGTTGGAAAGATGATCAGGCAAACTACAGACCTCTCAGCCTGGCCTCTGTTCCAGGCAAGGTTGAGGAGAGATCATCCTGAGTGCCATTTTACAGCATGGACAGGACAACTATGGGATAAAGCCCAGCCAATGTGATTTACAAAGGCAAGTCTTGCTTCACCAACCTGATCTCCTTCTATGAAATAGTGGCCCACTTAGATGAAGGAAAGGTCTAGAAAACATGTCTTATGTGGAGTGGCTGAGGGAGCTGGGATTTTTAAGTGTTGAGCAGGCTCATGGGGGAGCTCATTGCTTTCTACACTCCCTGAAAGGAGGTTGAGGTGAGGTGGGGGCTGGTTTCTTCTACTGTGTCTGCAGTGAGAATATGAGGGGAAATGGCTTTAAACTGAGACAGGGGGGACTCTGATTAGATATTAGAAAAAAAAATCGCTGTTATGTTGCCCTGGAAGGTGGTGGAGTCACCAACCCCAGAGGTGTTTAGGAAGCATCTGGATCTTGCTCTGGATGATACAGTTTAGTGATTATGGGGTTACAGTGGTGGTGCTGGGTTGACAGCTGGACTTGATGATATTAAAGCTCTCTTCCAACCTTGATGGTTCTATGATCTTATGATTCTGTGAAAGAGCAGAACAGAATCAGACTGAAATCAAAGTAGTTTTGCCTTGTTCTTTCCCTTTCTACTACTGGCACTTGGGCAGCCTGTCCATCGAGAAAATTCAGTACACAGAAATTCCATTAAATTTCTTGTTCTTCTGCTCTCCTGAAATAACTTCCACCAGCCTTTCCAAAATACCATGGAAACTTATGGGAACCCAAGTTCTTAAGTATACACAGATGACTTGCCTGCAACCTTATTTAAATATCACCTTCAGTGTCCCAAACATTAGCATGTCAGTAATAACAAAGGTAACACAAGAAATGCAAACACATTAAAAGGCAGCACACCATGAGGGACAAAGAAGCATTAGAACAGTGAACGAAAATCCACATTAAAAGTAGCCAACTAGTAAAATGGCCATCTGTTCATCCAAACTTCACTCAAAGAAGGAAGGTTTCCTGTTTAATGGAACAATAAATTATTCAGAGCTTGAAAAGATGAGTGATTAGTTGTGTTTTTTCCCTCTGTCTTTTTTTATTGGATGAATCCTTATGCAGTTATTTACCATGAAAATGTCACTACGGCAGCTACCACTGTGGTGGTCTAGTATTTTTTGTTTGCAGCAGTGTTGTATGAAATTTGGCAGGGCAAATATTTAGTAGAGACCAAAGATGCAGGGGTGGTTTTTTTGTTATTTTTTTGGGTTGGTTTTTTTTTTTAGTTCTGGTGCATTCCTTAAGTGCAGTTGAGAAAATCTCCTGTTACAGTCCATTTTGATTTTGGTTAGTTTTCCAAGAAGGAAATCAGAGTGAAACAGGTGAGTTTCATGCCAGACTTGGTGGAGTGGAACTATAACAAGATGATGATTCCAATTGAAACACATTGTGGATTTAGACTTTGTCAAAGTTTGGCCCAGACTTGCTGAAAAATCTGTAAATATGGCCTCATTTTGTCCTTTAGACTGAGCTGAAGCCCTGAAAAACTTGCTGAATTTTGTTTCCAAGACAAAAGTACAATTACTTTTTGCTTCCATACCTGGTGGAAACCAAAAAGAATTATTAAAACACTTCTTCCCTCCCTCTTCTTCTATGCTTTTTTGCCTTTCTTCTGATGTCAAGACCTTCACGGACATCAGCAATTTCAGTTCTATTGAGGTCACACTTTAATACACTTTTTCACATGTAGTGGATCCTACTAGCTAGTAGCACACAGTGCTCTTAAAAAACTTCTTCTGTAGTTTAAAAAAGAAGACAAGCAGTTTCTAAAACCTTCATTTTCCAGTTTTGCTGTTTCCAAGTTTCTTGATGAAGAGAAGCTATTTGGCTGGAGCACAAATCTTACAAGGCTGAGGAAACTGGATTTGTTTAGCCTGAAGGAGGATGGAGAAGAACCTTTTCAAAAAGTGGGGAGTTAATCTGTTCTGCCAAGCGACAGGACAAGAGGAAATGGCCTCAAGTTGTGCCAGGAGAGGTTTACATTGGATATTAGGAATAATTTCTAATATTGGATATTAGGAATAATTTCTTCACAGAAAGGCTTTTCAAGACTTGGAAAAGTCTGCCCAAGGAAGTGGTTGAGTCCCTATGCCTGGAAGTATTTCAACAAGCTGTAGATGTGCCATTGAAGGGTGCATGTTTGGGATTTGGCAGTGCTAGGTTAATGGTTGGACTTGATGACCTTAGAGGTCCTTTCTAATTCTATGATTCTGAGAGAGAACAGTATTATAACTACATGCAATAGCAATATTGCTGATTAATTTGGACCAACAGCTGAGTCCTTCACAGTATGACAATACAGCACACTAGGGCTAAATATTTTTCTTCTACTCATAAGCTTTCTAGAAATTTTTCTTTGATAACAAATTGGGCTGTGTATCATTATTTGATAGACATAATGAACTACACTTGTGTTTTTATGCTCATTTTGCTGCAGTGAGAAATAAAAGATTATAGTCTCCGGAGTTTTGCAATGGAATTGCAGTTGTGCTTATATTAAGGCAGTAGTTTAAATTAATGAGTTCCCATCTATGTGTTTGTGTGGCTGTCACTGTTGGAAGAGCTGAATGAAACATGCAGATAAGCCTAAAATATTTCATACAGAGCCTGAGGTAGCCCACAGCTTCAAGAGCCCCAAAAACTTTAAAGCACAGAGGATTTCAGTGGTGAGCTTAGTCTGATCTCCTGCCTCAGGCTTCTTCCTTAGCTGCCTTCTCCAGGAAAAGCTTTGTGCAGTGCTGCTCCATGATAAAGATTTCCAGACAAAACAATAAATTGTTATAGATGAAGCAATAACATTTACTGTATTATGGTGTGTGTATTTGACAGCTAGACTAATAAAGAAAAGAGAAATTATTCCTTTCATTGCATTCATTCTGTCTCTAATATGCCCTAACTAAAAGCTGTTTGAGTCAGAGGTGCCTGCTCTGCTGCCCTCACCCACTGACCTCTGCCACCATCCTTGATTTGGGGTGACTGCTGAACAACATGGGACTGAGAAAATGTTGAGAGCTGGGAGTCTCCACATTGTCTGGAAACAAACATGGTAACTGGATACAGGTGTATCTGGACTGAGGGGAGATGCAGGAAAACTTTAGAATAAAGCAATGTTACAATTTTCTGTTAACTGAAGCAGAGACCCAGCCTCTATCCTGATAAAAACCTGGTCCTTGCAGGGAGGAATAGGTGTAGAGATATAATTTCATTTAGGAAACAGTTTCCAAATGGTAGGTATAGCATTAAGTGACCAAGTGCAAGTTCCTGTCAGATCTCTACTAAAACATTACACTGAAAATATTTACAAACATATCTTTCTCTTATTCTGATTTCTGGAAGTGTAGCTCCTCTCTTCAGGATTGCTCTTAGTCTGGCAATATTCTGTGAACCCTGCACCTACAGGAAAACAGTTCCCATGTTGTTCTTGGGGCTTGTCTCATCTCTGCTCTAGATGCAAATTCCTTATGTCATGGGAGTTCTTGTTCCTCTTGTTTCAGGCTGTGTTCCTATAAAGCAGGTTGCACTAAGCTGCACATAAAGCTTTGCAGGTGTGAGTCCCAGTGCTGGCTGCCAGCTTGAAGCTGTGAAGCCTCCCTAATTTCAGCATGCCCAGGGGAAGCTCTCCTTGAGGAATCTCACTCTGACCATCCAGGACAAAGCAACTACCTTAAATTAGAAGCTTAACATCACAGACCAGATCTTAGGAAGGTCTCATAAGGAAATCAGGAGCAGCAACAGCCACTGGCAAAAGTAAAAGCCACAGCAGTGCAAGCCAACTTGAAGTTGCAATAAGTAATCCCCTCCAGAGTTTACTGAACATGTTTTTACAGTGTCATTCACTTCAAAGTTAAATTATACTCTTCTGAAATCTTGACATTTATGGAATCAATACATACCAAGAGGTTGGGAAATAGGTGTGCAGATGATTCAGTATATTTTTCTCTCAAGCACTACCTTAGCTCACTAAAACTAGAAGAGTTATTTCTCTCACAGCATTTAGAACTTCTAAAATTGCTTGTGTTACAATTTGCTGCAAATTTCAAATGATAAAGGTTTTTTTGTGTCTAAATTCAGTTTACTATATGACACTAAAGGCCACAGAAGGCTTGCTGTGCTGCAGTATGGTAATGCCATTTTAACAAATGTCTTTCTTTAAGTGATGCAGCATAAATAGTCACTCAGCTTTAGATTAAGAGAGGTTATTTCAGAGACATGGCCACTTGTCATATACCACTGCCATGAAAAATTCTTGAATGAATTTGCTGATGACATTAGAAAACAGCTTCTTATTCTAGAAAGAATAAGCATTATTAAACACACTGAAGGTACACCTGGAAGTTCTTTGTTCACTGATATTTCATGGCAGCTCTTTCCCCCTACTTATTTAACGTGCCATGGTTTCTTTCATAGATAATTTTATTCTAGTTGGCATTTGGCCTTTGGATTAATTGAAACAGAAAGGGTTAGAAATTATTTAATTTCTTCTTATGCCAATAGTTTCAATATTGATATTTTAATTAGCAAATAAGCAAAACAGTCCTCAAACTTGTCAAGATTTGCAGCAATGCTTATAGGAGGGAATGTGTGTCAAAAAGCTGCTTCTTCAGACAGAAGTAGCTACAGAAGCATCAGGAGTTCTGTGTGTCTCATTTGCACTATTGATCATGGTGACCAACACCAGGAACTGAGCCTGAATTACAGATATGTCAGTCCAGAAAAACACCAGAATACCTTTTCCATCTTTTTCTGTTTGCAACAGGCTTGTGGGAATGTTGGCACGTGCTTGTTCTCAGGTTAAACAGGGAATGGAAGGCAAGCAGTTCAGGAATTAGTCTAGTCTAGACTGAATTGAGGAGAAATTACATTTTCTTCTTTATTTTATTTTAATTAAAACATTATTAAAATTGTACCATTTCGGTTGTGGTTGCAGGAACAGGAACACACTCTTTCATTACAAGCTATTTTTGTATTACACTGAATGCATCAACTTTGTGGGATCTACTAGAAAAAAATTAATTTCCTGGATGAAATATTGATACATAGATACAACTTATCTACTTAGTTTTCTGTAAAGGTGGATAGGAAATAATTCTTCAACTACAGGATCAGAACTGCTTACATTTCTTTGGAATTTATTATCCAGTACGACCATGAGCTGTCTGAGCCAATTTTGTTTGGAAGAGCACCTAATATTTCTGAAGTAATTTCTGGTCAGGGTATATATATTGTAAAGAGATTAATGCTAACACTGTAACTCCATTTTTTTCAGGCATTGTTCAATGAGGAGGGAACTTCCTGCTCGGTGAGACATCAAGGTTTTCAGTAGTCCTGGATGTAACATGCTTTTAGTCTAAAGGGTTTTTTGTACCTGATGAGATCCAAGTGTGCTATGATGTCTGCAGTGTGTTCAAGTCAGGAAGACCTCATGAGGGCTATTAGAAAGGTAACTGAGAGAGAAGTCGTCATTTTTTCCCCCATAAAGACTCAATAAACAACGATGGAAAGAATAGATACATCAAGCAGAGTATGGTACAGATAAACTATGGTTGTCCCAAAGTAGCTAAAATCAGCTTCTCAATATCACACTCATTTTGTCCACGAAGAATCCTGAAATAACCATTTTCTCCCCAAGATTTTCCCCAGGAATTTGCAGCAATCTAAAAGTAAACAAAACAGAAAAAATTATCTATTTTAATTTTAAAATATTATTTTAAAATGCAGAGTGTAAAATGCAAAATTAATCTTTTGTGTTAACTTCCTCTTTAAGGAATAGAGTCTCTCAGATTGAGTGCACTGAGAATTAGCATGTGTCTTTTTCTGATTTCGAATAATTTGTTCCTTTTTCAGTTTGATCAAAATTTCAGTTCCAAAATCAGGGTTAGTAAAAATGGAATAGTATTTCTACAAGACAGTTTGATACATTGAAGCAGAAATCATTACATGAATATTCAACTATTTACTGCTGAAAGTGGTTATTGAAACAACAATGGTCAGAATTCCAACTAACCTGTCAGAGATGCACCAAAGATATATATATATATATATATATATATCAAATGAGTTTTAAAGAATGATGTTTTATTCAGGTAGTTATTGATTGACATATTAAGAAACTTATTTTCTCATAAAGTCTCAGTAGGTTTTGCCTTTGATACCAGTGAAATACCTACCATAAGCCCTGCTGTGTAAACACCAAAGTACCTTCAGATGAACACAGGAATAATGGGATGAGCTGTTAGTCATAGTCCAAGTGATAAAATTTAACTTATTCTAAATGGCTTAAAAGAAATGTTCTTAGTTTGATTGGTTTTAGTTTTGGGGGCTTATTCTGATGGCTGGATAACAATTTCCAACACTGTTCAAACAGAAAATTTGTCTTTTCCAAATATTTTAACAATTACTATTGATTAATTTTACTGACTTTCATTTGCAGACATCAAAAAGAACTGACTTTTCATAGAAATTTTAATACCATTTGAAAAATTGAATAAGATTTGAAACAGAAAAGGCAGTGTAGGAAAAACCACAGGTATAGGTGGGATGAAGCAGGCTTTGAAATTGAGGTAGGTGATGCAATAGTTCGAGAGTCAGCATGATAAAAGTTGCCAGAGAGGGAATAGAATTATGTAGGACACTTTAAGGTGAAGGAAAAAAATCAATAGAGAGAGAGTAAAGAAGTAGATTTTACGTGATCTCTGCTGTTGAGATATTTTTTCATCTGCTTCAAAACACTGTTCAAAGTATTCACTTACCCAAAATTTCTGTTTCTGTCCATTTTTGTCAGGTAATGCTCCCCACCTTTTAGAAAAGAATGGTATTTTGATGAAACAAGCAGTCAGAAAATACAAGCATTAGCTGTAATCATTATCAGTGTCAGAACAAATCCTGAGTAGCAAACTCTGATGATTCAAGTGAGGTTACCTGCTGACTTGCTAACCGCAAGTCAAATTGCCATTAGTTATTACAAAAAGTTAACACAAGTCTAGTTTTAGTTTTTCATTGCAAAAACCTGTTTTCATTGACAGAATCTCTCTTCTGGAGAGCTTGCCTGCCAAACTGAACTGTGTAGAAATATTGAAACTATTGTGAGCATATTTCTTCAAATCAACTGAAGATGCCTAGCAACATTTTTGGTAGAAGTCTCATCCAGCACCTTTACAGAAATAGCTGGTGAGTTAGGACTGAAAATATTCCTAGCTTTTCTCAGATTAAATTGGACTGCTGACAGCCTAATCTGTTTCATTGCAAGGGACAGGGGGTGGATGTTGGTGATTTTGTCATCTTTGAGGGCATACTAACTTTTGTGGAAATATCTGTGAAATCATACCAGAAATTTTCCCCACCTGCCAAGTGATAGGATTTTCACAGAGGTATAGCTGTAGCTGAACTGCTTAGTACTCTGATTTTTAGGTCCCACTTTATACACAGGGAAGAAGTTCCAACCCAACCACCTGGATGTATTTCAGTGAGCAAGAATTGCACTGCACACCTTAGGTAGTTAAGTCCACATGGGTTTTCTGCTGGAGCTTAAAGAGCTCTGTCTTGTTTTTAATTTATACAAGTAACTTGTCTAGTTACTATTCAGAGCTCATCATTCTTGGGTGCCTATGAAAGGGCACAAATAAACAGAAAACCAAAGATGTGAACTTTTAGATGGTTTTCTCCAGTGTGAAATTAATCCTAGGATATATCAAATGCCATTGACAGGGTGTTTACTGGTGTATATCCCATCAACACTGCCTGTTTGAGCTGTATTTGCAGTGCTCCAGCCTTTTCAAAGGCAACCAGCAAAAATATGATGAGAAATCCCACACTGTGAATGGGGAAAATAGGATTTTTCTGTCATCCTTTTGTTTGAGCAGCAACAGTGACATCAACTCTCCTTGGTTAACAGTGAACCATCATTCACATGGAATACCTGTGCTTTCAGACAAGGGGAAAAAGGAAAGGAAGATAAATTGGTGACTAGCAGAGAGATGAAGTGTGGATTGTATTTGCAAGAACAAATTGTAGCTACTGATGATTAAATTCAAGGAATCATAAAAACAATATTTGCCATGATGAGCCTGGCATGCAATTATTTTTCTTTTAAAGAGGCCTCATGATGCATTTTCTTTTCATTTCCACATGAATGTTCAGGGATTTTCAATAATTGCCGTTTCTTCACCAAATATTTCAGATACAATCTGTCATGATTATATATTTTTTTAAAAAAAGTTGTAGGCTTTTGAATTTCATATCAGATTCAGATTTACTTCTTTACTCATGGCCATTTTACTAAAAAAATACATCAGCTGTAATGTGAAAGTCCAATATTTACATTAGTCTCACAGACAGAAAATTGCCTTGAATTGAAATTCATGTACTCCTGCATTTCGTACTACACATAATTTCTCCTGCTTGCTTGAGTATGACGATATCTCACAGGGTCACATTCCTGTGATTAAATGTTTTTCTAATATTTGTTATTTTCTAAAAGAGTCAACTTCTAGTTTCATACATTGACAGGAATTAATTGATTCTTAGAAATGTTTCTAAATAAAAGAAGATTTATAAGCCATGATAGAAAAGGAAACTTTTTTTTATTCTTGACTCTAACATATCCATTAATTTAGTTTCCCAGGGTTTGTGTCATCGTAGATACATAGGCACTTGAGATATGCATTTTATTTACAGTTTGGAAAGAAGAGCTGCTTTCTCATTAATCAGTGCCTATGGGTATTCATCAAATACTCTGAATTGAAGTAAATTAAAATATAGTGTGCAGCCAGCAGCTCAGGAGAAGTGATGGATTTCCTTGTTTTTGGGACTGCCATTCTGTGTCCAGTGCCCAGTCTTGAGCTTCCCCACACAGGAAAGGCATAAACAGGCTGCAAAGAGACCAGCAGGAGCCCACTGAGATGTTTGGAGCACATGATGTATGGGGAGAGGCTGAGGGAGCTGGCTTTGTACAGCCTTCAGGAAAGAAGGCTCAGGGCAGATATTTGTTATCTTCTCTGCAAAGGGTGGGTAAAGAGAAGACAGAACAGACTCCCCTGATATATTTTGGTGGTCGCCCCACTGCTCCCCTTCTACCCTTCTACATCCCCTACTTGAACTTCAACTTCCAGTGGAGGTAGTGATGGCTGCATCCAGCTTACTCTAGATAGAATTCCAGATCATCTTCCCTGCAGAGCAGCAGCTCAGAGAAATTGTTGATCGGTCCCTCAAAATCTTCAAAACCAAAATTTAAAAGTGACACATTCTTGGACAACATCCCTTATGACCTGGTTTCCACTAGAGTAGAGGGTCTCAGTAGTTGTTACAGTACTGTGATATGAATTTGGAATGAGAGTGATTTTGATAACACACTGATTTTTCGGGTTTTGCTAAGTAAGGACTTTTTTATCCTTTTGTCTCATGCTTTACCAGTGAAGAGAAATGCAAAATAAACTAGGAGGGACCCTAGCTGGGACAGGTGGCTGGAAGTGACCAAAAGGATATTCCACACCCCAGAACTCATGCCCTGTATATAAACTTCCCCCAGGAAGTTACCAGAAACACGTCCAAACTGGGTTCAGGAAAGGGGTTCTGATGTCAGTCAGCAGGGGGTGAGCAACTGCATCATACAGCACTTCTTTTTCTCTTTTTGTTATCACTTGCCATTATCATTGTATTTTACATTATTTTTGATTATTAAACTGTTCTTATCTCAATCTACAAGTTTTACTTTGATTTTATCCCCCATTCCACTGGGGTGTGTGGGGGGAGAGAAGCTGTTGAGAGAGTGACTGCTTAATTTCCTACTGGGCTTAAACCATGACACTATTTCATATCCAAACTTCCTGTTTTTATTTAGAAGAAAAAGAAGAGATTTTAAGAAATCATTAAGAAGATCTGTTTATCAATTACTGAAAATTACTTTTGAAAGGGAGTTTTCTTCTCTCCTGCAAAAATATTCTGTGAGATATACTCCACTTAGCTTTTCCAAAAGAAACTATCACAATTTTCAATCAAAAATAACCTTGAATTAAAAAAAGTAATTTCACAAAACCACATTTAATCCCCTTCAGGAAAAAAAGTAAGCAATGTGTTTCCATTTACTCCAAGGAAACCTGCTCCAAGTGACTCTGTGAAAAGAATTCTGTTGCTCTTTCAGATAAAAGGATGAGTTCTTGTGGTCTCATATAAAATGATTTTCATAATTTTGTCCAATTTTATATAGTAGAGGCACCTTAGCTGTCCTTTTCAGTAAAAACTTTCCCTTGACATTAACTCTGTAGGAGCAAGCCCTGAATACACAACTCTGCCTGACAGGTAAAAACTAGAATACAGGGACTGTTTCAGTAGTATTACAGAGAATGGAAATTGGTTTTATCTGAACATTTCCCAGTTTGTTTTTCAATAAACTACACCTCTAAAATTTATGTAGACTTCACAAGGAAAGCATAAAGAAAGCTATCAGGAAAAAATGTAAGCTGATAATTAATCATCAAATAAAATTATAAAAAATGGGAAATATAACTTAACACAAGAAAAAGGGTTATCAGCAGTGGCTTCAAAACTAAGGTGTTTTGGCAGATAACAGAAACTAGGTTCAAGGGTGCTTACACTCACTTTTGTAGGTAAAATGCTCTTAACAGCAAATACAGTGAAGATTTCTGAAGATTGTGCTAAATAATATTATACAAACTGTCTCCTTAAGACTGAAGGTATGAACAGAAAACAAATATGGCCTTAAAAATAAAGAGGAATGGCAGGTTTTAGATCTCAAGCTAATTTCTGCAGATTAGTTGTTATTAGTAGAAGTCAATGCTTTGCATTAACCAAGGATTTAAACTGCTTGCTGGACATAAATATATGCAGTCTAAAAACTTCTCATCTCAGTTTCTTCCTGGATTTGATTGTATAACTATCATAATGCTACCAGAGAAAAAAGTTGTAAGTATTGTGGGTCATGTCCTATTCTTAGTGCTGGATCACAACAGCCTAGTACACTTCAAAAATTAGCAATTTTATCTACTCAATTGGATAAAAGTTTAATTCTTAATCTTGTATTAAAAATAAGAGGGTTAGGGTCACTAACTTATGTTCACCACAAGAAAAAGCTTCTTAGAAAGTGGTTGCTGGAATTTGACATTGTAGTTTTGCACGGACTTTTCAGCATGAGAGGTGAGTCAAATTGAGCCAGTGAGCTCCCACAGATGCCACAGATCCCACAGATCTACTGAATTGTAATGAATTGTATGAGAGATACTCTCATAGATTTAACTGCATGAATCATCAGACACTGTATCTTTTCCCCATGATCTCCTCATGTATTTCTCTTTGCTATAAAATGTGTGAGTGTTGCTGTTTAATTTTTAACTTTAATACCAGATGTTGACTGTCTGACAGTGAAAAAGTAATTATTTTTTCCCCATGAAAGAAGAAGGAACTCAAGCCCAGGTTTCTTTATTCAGGAACAAAACAGTTTGGGTTATGACTTTTGGAGGTTTAAGATGTTACTTGTTTGTAGTTATTTTGAGCGTAAGATCGAGTGAGGGCAACTAAGAGAAAAATATAGAGAAAAACAGTCTCCAAAGCCAAAACCCCAGATATCACTAACAGTAGTCAAGACTTTGGACTTTGGATAGGTGCATCATTTAATTATGTATTAAATCTCAGAATGTTGTTGCTCTGTCTGGCTGTCTCCTCAACATTAAACCACAAGCTCTTCGCCTCACATATCAATTTTATCTCCATTAGTATGGCTTTTTGTGTTAAACATTCATCCAATGTTTTTTCAGGGCATAGAAGTTTCAGTTTAGTAGTTGGCCAAGCCACTTAATCTGCTGCATTATTCCATTTAAATCTTTCCGTGAATTGCTAATTAAAATAGAGGGGAAATGTGTTTCCAGCTAATGTACATCTCAGTGTCCTCTTATTAAAGCCTTTTGTCATTCTGAGCTCCTTCCAAGCGTTGAAAATCTATCTTGTTCATGAAAGATTATCAAGGCTTTTAATCACATTTTTTTGTTTCCTCCAAGCGTTAAAGTGATAGTCCATAGATTTAACTGCAGCCAAAGACATGGGCTTTTGAGACCTGCCTGGATTTTTCAGTGTCATGGCTTCAGCAGTTGCAGCTTCTTAGTGAGGTTTGGATATGTTTTTTCGCATAAATAATTTTTGGAAAAAAAATGCGAAAAAAAGCATACATGGATCATGTATTGTAGCTTGGCACTGATACTAAAGTGATTCAGAAATAAAAATCTGAGAGAGATTTGTCTGAACAAGCTGCAAACATACAGGATGGGTACTTCACTAAATTTGAAAAGATATTTTTTTGAACTAGGACCACAGCTAATCCATCCAATGTACTTCCTTCACTGAGCTGTACTTTCCTTACCAAACAGACTATGGTATTTTATACCAACAAATCTGCCCCAGGTTTTCTTTTCCTATAGACATTACATTTCTTTTTCTAGATGGAACTAAGAAAGCCAGAAGACTAGAAAGAAGAGAAAATAAAATTTAAAAACCCAGCCAACCAACCAACAACAACAACAACAACAACAAAAAAATTACAGAGAGTCTAGTAGAGAACAAATATGACAAGTTTGATAAGAAATCCTAGCTTAAATGTACAGATCTGAAAGAAATCTACCACCGAGTTCATCTTTGATGTGAATTTAGTCCTTTTTCATTAAGAGACCTGGAGATAAAAATGACAGTTTTGTATGTCATTTTTCAGCCATCAATCTTCTTTAAATAGGAGAGTGCCAATGAAAAATGAAAATTATCAAACTAATAGTTTGTCCTCTTTAGTCCCACTTGCCATTTGCAGTTTTGTTGTGCCTCTTTAACTGATTTTCATTCTGGTGTCATTAAGAGCTGTAATTGTGGATGTATGGATCCATGAATGCATGTATGGACATAAACACATACATATGCAAGATTCTGAAAATACTGTCTTACTATGAATATTATGCACCAGTCATTTTGGTTTTAAGCAACTTTAAGATGTCATTCCATGTGGGATTTCTGTAATCTAATCTAGAATTTTTCATTTTAGCTATTTAAGTGTGATGTTATCCCACAGATTTTATTATAGTCTAAAAGGAGAAATCAGATCCAACGAAGCAATTCAGCTCACCTTTAGATACTTGAGCTAGAGCAGATGAATATCTATAAAAGATAAAGGAAACATGCAGAGGCATAGGAATTTAAGTTTACTACGTAAAAACTTAGCTGTTATGTATTCCAGTCTCCATTACTCACTTCTTCTGCTTATCTCCCTGTGTCTAGAATAGACACAGAAACTGCCTGAGACCCTGTTCTCTTCAAGTATCAGTGGGTCTGTCCGTCCTGCCTTCAGATAACTGAAAGCCGTATTTCACTAGAGAGACTGTGACCAAACCCAAACACTCTGCTACCCACAACAGCCTCCACCTGGCTCTTCCACGCTTTTCTCTCCTCCTTCCATGCTATTCTGTCTTTTCATATTCTCTCCCTGAGCCTGAGGTCCCACAGTACCTCACAGTACCGCACTGGGAGATAGACTCCCAGTCTTGTCACAGCTGATTTTATAAATAAACCTTTGATGCAGAATAACTTTCAATTTCCCCTTTGCAGAACAAGGGAAGCCAGTCTAAACATTTAAAATCCTTCTGGTCCAATGATCAATTGAGCAGTTTGTATGTGCATTTCTGGTTTTGTACAAATAGCTCTTGCAAGCATCACCGAAATGTATTTGCATTTTATCACTCCTTTGCCTTATATGTTGCACAATTCATGAGCAATTTAAGGCATTTTCAAAAATGTTTCTGAGATATTACAAATATCAGTTTAATAGGGTCTGTCATTATTATGGCTGTCTTTTACAAGTATTGAATGTCTTTTATGGAAGGGATTATAAGTAAAAATAAGCCTACAATAAACTTCAACCCACAAAAAACCTGCATATTTTATCCTATCTATCAGCATGTCTCTGCTCCTTTTTGTCTCCCCAGGAGCCATCTCAGCTAAGCAAAATGCAAATATTCATCCGTATTTTTATCTGAAGTACAACTATGATGAGATTCCCATGAGTTTTTTTATTGAGGTCAAGGAGTCTACATTTTCTTTTGCTTCCAAGCTATATATGAGTGACAAAGAGCTTACACCCACAACACATATTTTGCATTCAAATTCATTGAAACTAATAAATTATATTAAAAAGTGATGGCTTAATCCTGAAGACATTAGAATCTATACAATGAAATGGTTTAAAGTTCATGATGCAGAATCACATTTTATGGTTGGATTTATCATTCTAGAAGCACCTAGCTTAAGGCTCCAACAGCCTCCAACTTGTCAAGATCTAATTCAATTTTTACAGTTAAACAGGTCTGCAAGTATTTTATATGGCACAACTTTGGAGGCCACAACATTTCAACATTTGTGCCTTAGACAATTTCAGGATTGGTATATCTTTATACTGTTGGATCCATTGGATATTTCAGGAATATTCAAATTAAATAAATGAGTTAGTAAGAAAATGCATTCCCCCATATTGAACTCTGAACAAGTCCGGGGTTTCATATATAATGTCATCTTCAGTTTTCTTCTTTTCCCTTCACTTAAGTTCTTTTTCAGTACATCAGATCACTTGTCTTTCCTCCTTCTCAGTGTTCACTAGTGACCATTCAACACAGTCCTGTGTCTTAGTCAAGGTGTTCAGATTTTGCTCATAGTGGTCCCTTGCCTAAGGGTTGCCTAAGGGTCCCTTGCTATATTTTCTTTGCACAGCCTGTCAGTTCCCATTTAAATCAGCATCCACTTCAGCGTGGAAATACAGAATCATAGAATATCCTGACTAGCAAGGGACCCACAAGGATCATTGAGTCCAACTCCTGGCCCTGAACAGAACACCCCAAGAGTCACACCATGTACCCAAGAGCATTGTCCAAATGCTTCTTGAATTCTGTCAGGCTGTGCAGAGTTCAGTCTCTCTCTTTAACTCACCCTGGGGAGCTGTTCCAGTGCCCAACCATCTTCTGGATGAATAATCTCTTTTTAATATCCATCATAAACTTCCCTGGCACAACTTCAGGCCATTCCCTTGGATTCTGTCACTTTTCACCACAGAGAAGAGATCAGTGTCTGCTCCTCCTCCTTCCCTCACAAGGAGCTGTAACTGCTGTGAGGTCTCCCCTCAGTCTCCTCCAGGCTGAACAGACCAAGTGACCTCAGCTGCTCCTCATGCAGCTTCTTCTCAAGGCCCTTCACCTTGAGAAGGGCCCTCCAATTTTTGTCGCCCTCTAATAGTTTAATATCTTTCTTATATTGCAGTGCCCAAAATTGCCCCCAGCACTTGAAGTGAGGCTGCCCCAGTTCAGAGCAGAGAGGGACAATCCCCTCCCTTGCCCAGCTGGCAATGCTGAGCCTGATAACCCCCAGGGTTGGCCTTCCTGGCCAGGGCACTGCTCAGTCATATTCAACTTTCAATCAGCCAGCTTCCCCAGGTCCTTTCCTGTGGCACTGCTTTCCAGCATCTCATTTCCCAGTCTGTCTGTACATCCAGGGTTGCCCCATCTCAGGTGCAGAATCTTGCACTTTCCCCTGTTGAGCTTCATATGGTTGGTACATATGGTTGGCACTTTAGTTATCTCCTCCTCTCTCCCTCCTCAGCCATCACTTTATCCCCTGGTGCTATTCTTGCATAATCACTCATCTGGGTAGGTTATTCTGCACAAATGTGGAGCAGCTTGTCTTAGGGAAGAGTTGTCATCACCCTATGCTTGCACCAAGCACACTTCACAGCCCTCCCAGCACCTGAACTTACAGCCTCACAGCAGCTCATTCCAGAGCTAAAGTATTCAAATTGCACTGCACATTTTACTGTCTAATGTTATTGGTTTCTCACAGCTGTTACCTTAAATACAGATACAAAAATCAACACTTACCATCTGTCCTCCATAAATGTATTTTCCTAATTTAGTGCCCCATTTTTCTACACTAAATTCCAGTTTCTCTTTTTCATTGCTGCACAATATTCTCTATAATCATATGGCTGGGAGTTTTTCCTTTATTTGTCCAAGTCAATACTTTTTGCAGCAGTATCAAAGATGATCTGGCATAAGCCTGCTGCATCTCTTTGCTTCTATGCCCTTCATGAAGATTTCTTCACTAAGATCACAAGCACAAAATTAACCTTATTTTGCAATTTTATGTTCTTGAAATACTTGTTGTAAATACTCTCAGTAATTTTCCTAGCACACATGGAATCATTACTTATATGATATTCTAGACCACCGATAAAATATTTTCTTGAGATTCTGCAGTAATTTTTCTGTGTATTCACTCATTGATTTAATAAAAATTCATCCTTGTATATTCCCTCCATGGCAAAGAATAAAGCCTTGTGGTGTGTTCAGTAATTCAAGCATAGGCATTATTAGACACTTGTCTTCTTAACATAGTGGCCTGGTCTACATTTGAGAGGAAATCCACTAGTGTACTACACACATGATTCTGAAGCAGTTTTCCAAATAAAATCAGCAGCATCTCAGCAGCAGTTGGTTTCTATTCAGGGCACAGAAAGCCTAGACCCCTAACTATGCCATTTGAGTGGGAGGTCACTGTCAATTTTCATGTTTCTATTTGCATTCTGTTTGGTGGCATATTTGAAGAAAATGATATCAACTTTGTTCACAACTTGGAATATTTGTGAATACCCTACCAAGTATTTTTATATGGTGTATATATATATATTAAAATGTGTGTGTGTGTGTATGTGGGTTTTAACTATATATATATATATGGGGGTTAAATGGTTTATTCTACAAACATTATATTTGATGGTTTTGAACAAATATAAGAATAGATTAAGAGATGATGGGTCTACACCTCTTTTCAGTACTCTCTAAAATTCATAGACAAGGCAAAAATGAAACATCAGTCTTATGTTGGGAGCTAGCAGTGTTCCATCTGTGACAGTCAAGTCTTTGGTTTACAGACTGGTCATTGACATTTTATTACACTCATGACTGGCAGAGAAAAAAGGTAAAAGAATGTGCTTTACTCACCCAAGGAGTTTGACTGAATGAGTTTTCCATTTAGATCCTGCTTTCTGGGAGTGTCGATATATTCCCTCTTTGTAAAGGAAAAAATCTTCATATACTTTCATTACAGCTGAAAAACAGTAGGAAAAATCACAGTCAGCAAACATAACCTCTATTATTCTTTGCTCCTTGCATTTTACCAGTGAAATTCTTGTTGTGTGTTGGATTGCATTAAGTGCACTTTGTAATTCCACTAAAAGCATCCATTTCTCGGAAGTGTCCTGCTGTGAGTGAACCAATAGAAATACTTCAACAAAGTTCTCTCTACGGTCTCTTATCAAGTTTGTCAGTTTTCCTTATCATGGAAACTCCCTCTCACTGACTTCTTCCAATGCACTAAGAGGAAACATTGCCTCATGAAGGGTTACATAAATTTTGAAATCTAATTCAATAAAATTGAGGTTCATATATAAACTACTCAGTTCAGACTAGCATCTGCATATTCAAGAAAAGTATTTAACAGAAAATGTATATCCTGTGAAATATAGTGGAGTGAAATTCCTTTTTCTGAAACTTAAAGTTCATCAAATACACAGTAATCTCCTTAAAGAAAACCAAATTGTTTGTATGCATATAAATCGTGACTGCTAGTTGAAAGTGTGGGAAAAGTCACCCCTTTTTTCATAAAAATGTAAGTGAAAGAGATGATGGACTGAACATTTTGTGCAAGAAAATGAAGATTAAAAGTTGCATTTTATGCCTATTTATTATTTCTTAGAAGCATTATTCATTTATTAAGAAAATAGTTCTGGGTTTCTTTTCCACATATGTTCTGCCACCATTAGTACCATTTGCTTTATGGTGGGCTACCAGATCCAGAGAAATGAAAGTATTTTTCAGGTCTACATTACCTTTAGATTCCAGTGAATTAGAAGCATTAACTATAAGCTTCATTCCATTTTATTTTTAGTTTATGATTTTAACTGCCACACTGCTTGGAACATGAGAATTAGTGAAATCAAATTTCCTAAAGTCTTGCACCTTGGGAGTCCCATAAAGTACAAGTCTCACTGACCATTTTTTATGTGGTTGGACCATTTATAACATATGTGCCTGGTATAGATCTGCAGCATCCAGTAAGATGAGATCATGCTGCCATATTTTCTGTCTGGCATACTTACAAATTTCTTTTTCCTACCTGAATATTTTCATAAACTTGAAGAAATTTAACTGTCTTTAAAAGAACCTCTATCATATTTGGCTGAAGATACGAAACAGTCAAAAATTTTAGGGGATGAGAGAGATTTCTCAAAACATGGTTAAATGAGGCCAATTGCCTTGCCACAGACAAGCCTGATATTGTGTCCCTTCCCCATCACAGCTTGGATGAAGCTCTGGCAATGAGACCCGCTGCTCCTGAGCAAAGGCTCTCCTTCCTCTCTGAGAAAGGGGAGTCCCATCTGCTGACAGCATGCCTGGTGCTTAGGCAATCCCATTGTCAAAACCCCCTAACACTTTAGCTGTGACACCAGCCATGGAGCCATGATGTCTTAATAGACTCAGCCCATCTGTTTCTTCCAATGTTGCTGCCTTCAACTGTAAGTACAAAGGAGAATACAACTTGTGTCCCAAATGAGACAAATTCTTGTCTGTGAAGAGATATCATACCTAAATTTTTTTCCATTTAAATAAAGTAGAAATTTTTGAAGTGTATTTCCAGAATAACTTTAGTTTATGTGATAGAATTTTATCCATGATTGTATATTATATATACATTGCACACCTGGGCACATGTGTACACACACGTTTTTATATGTGTGTAAATATATATACCCATGTGTATGTAATACCTTGTAATCAGGACCTAAACAATGGTATGGTCTGGATTTAGAGTGGTCTGGGTGCATGAAGTACAGGATGGACAAAGATTATGGTAATTCTAGATCTAGAACTGAGATATTTTTATTTATCCAGTGGCTTTGTCCTGATACAGACTGTGACTTGGACAGGACAAGGTGATCACAGTCCACCACCTAATTTTGTTCCTTCTCACATAGGAAAGACTTTGCATTTCCCAAAATGAACAGATTAATTATTAATGAATCAGAAAAGGCAGCGATTTTCATAAGATTTACTATACTTCATGCATGGGCTACTTCAGTCATGCTGAGCTTGTCAGATCTATGCATATAGATGCAGCAGATTAAAATAAAGATTCCACTATGCATTCCCCTGCATAAAATGCTTAAATAGGATTTTTTGTCTCTTTTTAATCATACAAAGACATGAGAAATTAAAACTAGTTGCTACAAAAGGAAACAAAGTTTAGCTTATCCATTAATATAGTCAAGCACTTTCTACAGATCATTTTCTTCATCTTTTTACAGATTTACTTTCTCTAGCAAATATAAACATTTTTCCCAAGATCATAACAACTAAATTTGTAAGTTTTGTGGGGTCAAAACTGTGATGTATTGCCAGCAATTTGTAAGCCTGTTTTTTAATCAAGACTGACTGATGTGTCAGAGAGGATAATTTTCCTTCGCCAGCCTTGTAACTGTCAGAGTATTTCCTAAAGTCCATGAAAAAAAAAAAGTATGGGCCATATTAGGATTGTCTGAATGTTTTGAAATGATTGGTGAAATTTCACTATGTTTACTTGAAAATGGATTTCTTAAAAAAACTAGTATTTCATCTTTGAATCAAAAATTGCTAATTGCTCGGTTTCTGTACCATGTAAGACAATGATGTAGGTCAAAGAGAAATTGTCATTCAAACTTGAAAGCTGTATAACGTAAAATCTTCAATTACATTCCTAAACCTACTGCTTCACAGTTGTTAAAAAACCTTTTTTTTCTTAACTTTGAATATGTCCAAAAATCCAAATCCATTCATCATCATGATCTTGAAGGGATCTTGAATTCATTTCCCAGCTATTAAACATTGCTTAGTACATTAGAAAAGACTGTCCCTGAGCATTTTGTAAGTTTGTCAGAAATGACAAGTGAATGAATAATGGAAAACCCCTTCAGTATTTGAAGATCACTTGCAGAAAAAGTATGCTATGGTTTTAAAATTAGACTTTTGCCCTGGTTGCATTTGTAATATGGGAAGATAGAGGAGATGATCAGTGACAAATTACAGGGTCATAACTGTGATTAATTTAAAACTCATATCCAAAAGAAAAAAGAGCAAGTGGTTTCAGTCAGTGATGCATGGTCTCGATTATATGCCGTTATGTAAATTTTGATTTTTCTACAAAAAACATTACCTTAACCTGATACACAAAAGCATTAAATTTAAAAAAAAAATTGAATTGTTGAGTGGCTAAATCCTAATAAATGGCTGAATATTGATTATTTCATGTGTAAAATTTAGTACTAGCAGATTTAATCCAGAAGAATGTTTGAGGTTTGAAACTCTATCTTGAGGATCCTAATTTTTATCATTTTCTAAAACTGGCAGAAATTACTATTTTTCACATCTAGATCAAATGCAATGTGGGAAATAATATTTTCCTTGAGCAAACACACCAAAAAGACTGATGATGTTGATCTTGTAAGTCTGAACTTCAGATTAATTGCAGCTGCCCATATAAAGGGCTTTAAGAAGTAATTTCAACTACATGATGCATCAAAATGAATTCTATCTCATAATCAAAACCATTTGAATAATAAATTGAAGATTATGATAATTCCTTATATAATTAAAAGCAGTAGAAATGCAGAAGTCACCTGAAGTAAAATTCTTTGGGTTTGCATCAGCCAGCCATCCAAGAGAGGTGGAGATCCCGCACTGTGACCATTCTCCATCATCCCAAGCCCCACATCCATCAATCTCTCTAGTTACAGTGGCCTGGGTGTGAGCAGGAATCTGCATTTTCAGCTGCTGCCAGCACCATACACGGCCATAAATGGATAGCATCCAGGGTAAAAAAGAAAAAATTTGCAGTTCCCTACTCAATGCTGAGTCTCTGTATTTCTGACCTCCAAGAGGTCAGGGATCTTCATTGCAAAGTTCAGCAGAGAAATTCAAAACTGGTAGGCATCAACAAGAGCATTTGGGCTCTGAAATGAGAAATTCTAGGGTATTTCAGTACTGAATGATTTGCTGGAAGTCCCATGTAGTTCAGCTTTACCTTCAGAGGAGAGCAGGTCTGGTGGGCTGGCCTTAGCCATGGGGGAATCCACCCCAGCCCTATAGATCCGAGCCTGGCTAACATTTAATTCCATAAATTGCTATTTCACCAATGACCAAAGAACTGTCATGAAAAAAGGCACACAGATTTCCTGCACACACATTTTACACAAATTTTCAACGTATCCAGTTCAAGGTCACTTTACTCTTTACAGGCTCTGATGCAGCCATGCTGCTTTAGGGGCACTATTTACCCACCAAATGTCCCTGGATGGACTGCAGTACATATGACTTGTTTCTCCACTGTGGCATGTAATTTGCATTTTCTAATATTTTGGTACATGGTCATTGCAAAGTCTAACTATTTCAATAATGCTATCATCCTTTAAACTTACCATACCTTGCACTGGTCCTCTCTCCTTGATTTCTTTCATTATATCAGTTTCCTGACAGGAGGTGAGAGCAGCAACAGAGAGAGCAAGGGAAGATAACATTTATTAAATAAAACTCATACTAGTTTATCATTGTGTGCACACATATATAGTATAAGTATGCCCTTGTACTTGTTTTTCTCCTGGAGAATATTTGGTTTACCAAATTAACAAAGCCTTCAGAAACATGTTTGAGAAGAACTGCACTGTTATGACTGCATACTTTATTTTCTATCTCAAATTTCTATGGGACCACAAAGTATCAACTTTAAAGAGATGATGTACAACTGAGAAACTATAAAGAATTTCAACTCATAGGAAAATTCAAGGGCAACATAAAGGAAAATTCACAGCTCTAGTCTTGAAGTTAAGTGAACATATTTTAATCAAACCTCAAAGGAGTAAAATTGTTGAGACAACAGATGAATTTCATTAACTTACTTTTGAGGACACCCTGTAGTGAGAGGCACACCGGTATAACCGATTGGATTTTTCGAAAGCATTGGGACATGGCCCATTTGTATGGTTTTTTCCATATTCACTTGACACATAACACTGATTTTCAGCTGATGGCCCCAGGTGTTTGTTCCAAAATGATGGATAACAAGCATATGATACAACCCTGTTCAGGTAGTTAAAAAAAAAGAGTTGATAAGAAGCTCACTCAAAAATTTTTGCCATTTTACTTGAAGCTTTTAATTATTTTGCAACTGTTGTATTTCAAGTAATACTCTTCAGAAATGTAGATAGCATATTTTCAGCTGGATGGCATTTCCTTTAATTAATATACATGATATTTATGATTAAGTTTCCATTAGAGTAGTCCTCTTCCCACCCTTCTCCAAAGAGAGGGTAAAAAATGTGTTTAGTAATTGTCACCTGGTACATTCATCTCATTTATGATACATGAAAGCTCACACTGAAAAAGATTAATAAATTACCAATGTTGTCAATGGCCTTAATTTATCAAAAATGGCTTGTGAAATGGGATACGTGGAACACTGTTAGACATTCCTGAAACAATATACACATTTCTGCATTAATGCCATGCAGGCCTAGGAGAGGGTTTCTTTTACAGAGCATAATCAAATATTTTGCTGAAGCAGAATACTTTAAAATAGTCACTCCTATAAAAAGCATTTGTATTCATCAATTATACTGGAATTTCTGAACCTGAGGAATTGAAAACTATATTTCTATACTATATGGAGTATAACTACACTTGACAGTGTATACTTAGCTGTCAGGAGTTTTACAAGATAAGCCCATATATCCTTCAGCTGTTTTGAATAAGAAATCGCATTTTACCATTAGCATTTGGTGATAGAAAATCTGAGAAATCTTTTTCTTTCTGCCCAAAGTAGAGCACATACAGTAGCACACTGGAGCTGAGTGGTAATCCAGATGAGATCTCTGAACTAAGAGTCACGTTTGAATCTTTTCACCAACCAGTCTCTGCAGCCTTGATTACCACAATTGAACAGCTTTCTGCTGAAGCACAATTTCATATGTGCTGAAGTACAATGTCGTATGTGCTGAAGCACCAGCACTACGGTAAACATCAAAAACACTTCAAGGAGAAGACCTTTCCAAAAGCCATAGAAGAAAAACAGAAATATATGTGAATATGTTTATATGCACAAATATAGACACATATATACAAAAATAGTGTTAGAAACAAGCAGAATCCAGGGCCAACTAGGAAAACTCTGTAGTGTGTTCATACATTCTTGACAGAATTCATTTGAAGTCATGTCTGTGTGTTCAATCTAATGAAATTTTTGTGGATTCATTGCATTTACATATTTGAATTGTGAGATAAGAAAATAATCCTAAACATTAGACTGTGTTATTTGCAATAATAACAATAATATCTTTCTCATACCCTACAGCTGCCAAGAGCCTGAAGTACAAATCAGATGAAGCCCTATTGTGGCTGGAAGCACTATTTACATTCATGTCTAACTTTTATATCACCTGAAAATGAAGTGTTTCTTCCTCATTCTTGATGAATATAACCTTTTTGTTTTTCTTATTAGTTAAAATAGATGCTTTCAAGAACACTTATTTCTCCCAAATTATGACTTGTAACTGAAACACTTAAAACTAATGATAATTAGTAATAGAATACATATTTATTCTTTAATTAATGGAGGAAGACAAAGTGATATTTAAACAGTGTTTCGGGTCCACTTACAGCAGATTTCACTGTTAATTGGGTGTTTAGTAATTCTGAAAAGTCAGGTCTCAGCACTTGCCTAGCTTCCTTGAGCTTTATGGAAATCTTTTTCTGACTTTACTGGGGTTAGTTTAGGTCAGCACTTGATTTTTCTGAAAATCTGTCAAAAACCTGAGCTGAGCACACTCCAGAAATAAAAACAGCAGAAACTTTAAACAGCATTGCATGCCTGCTGTGATAATTTACAAGGCCCCACAGAAAATCAATGTGTTTTCTCCCTGTTGCTGGGTATGCAGATAATGACACAATGATTGCAATATAACGATTCCTAAAAATAAGTCACCTGGAAGTGTGTGGAAGCAAGCACTATTTGAAAGGGCTCATTCAAAAGACACTTCTAACTTGTATGCCATAAATTTCCAATATTTTTGCATTGTCACAGGTAAAAGGTTATGGATTATGGGGTTTACCTACAAAACTGATTAAGTTATTATTCCAGTGAATCAAAACTTTTTTTTAATTCTTATTCTTGATATTATTTGCTCTTGGCTACTGTCAGAGACTTAACATTGGGCTAGGTGGACCCAGAACTGCTGTTCATGTGTTCTTCCAGTATCTATTCTAAAGATATTTGGATATTTCCCTTAATCTGTTTATTTGCATCTGGAAATTTTAGAGTGGGTTTTGAAATATTTGAACTTGAGGAAAGAAAAGCAGAATGTAGAAATGTTTATAAAAATAGGTAAGTAGGGATACTTTCATGTGTGGTACTTTGATGACAAATCAATGATCAGGGATAAAAATGGGTAGCAAGCAAAGGTCTGTCATAGCACAGTGATGTTGTACAAGCTGGAGCTAGCTCCGTGGCAACAAAAGAAGCATAATAAATGACTAAGAAAATAATCCTGGATTGCTGAGATTTGTTGGAGATTTAGATAGCTTCCAAAAATTCATGATGGTTTTCACAACTGCCCTTCAGATTCTTCTCTGAGATGATCAGCTGCAAGAGGCTGGTGGCTAACATGAGGCTGAGCAATAAGCAAGTACTTGGCAGTGTGAAGGTGAAAAGACAGTTCACAGATGTGCTGTGTGAGCTGAGGTGCTGTGGCTGTGTGTTTCCAGGCTCACAGAAAGCCTGCTCAGCACACCACTGTCACTCTGCTGTAAAAATGTAATGTTATTAAATGCGAGGGTACAGCTAGGTTGATAATGAAGTCCCTTGTAGAGCTTCAGCCTGCCTTGCTTTTCTTCTAAAAATAAGCTAACTAACTCTTTTATACTTAAAAATTGCTTCTGTATAACAGGCCATGTCACTAACCACAGTGCTCAGGTCAAAATAATACTACATTCTGGCATAGGAAGAATTTTATTATTATGGGGCTCATGGTAGTTGTGCCTGTACAGGGGTAATAGTCAGAGGGAATAGAAAACTAGGAGATTGTCTTGTAACTGCATTCTTTACAGCTTTTCCTCTAAAATAAGATGCTCCAACTGTTCTGGAGATAATGCTCATAAAAATTCTCTTATCTATACCAGCAATTCTCATGCTCCTGTTTTTAACAGGCAAGAAAACCGTTCAAAGTGTTGCAATTACTCTCATAAAAACATGAACTACTGAGTACCATGAGACTGTTTTTCTAGTTAAAGAAAAGTATTGCAGTTAAAAAGTGCTTAAAATTAAAATGTCAAGTTATAACTTTCATTTCTTCATTAATGAAACCTCTTCCCTTAGCTCCTGAGGTGCTAAGGGGCCTTTGCTAATCACTCAGCTGAAGGATCTCCTTCTTAAAACCTAAATGAAAGCCAGTTTAGTGTTGAAACCCTGAGAGAAAAAGATAGAGGAGCACTCGAAGTAAACTCTCCTCATAACAATACAAAGCCCTTGTCATATCAGAAATAGTTTGATACACTTGCAGAAAGCAGAATTGTCACTTGTATAGTGTGACAGGTCTTCTCCTGGATCCCCAGAGTGCCATGTCAACACATCACATCTGACATTCTTCTGCTCTTGACATGGTTTGTTTGTTTGTGTTATAGATAAAATCAAAAGTTGACAGAGAGAACACCTGAGATCCCTCTCTGTCATTTTCAGATATATCAGAGTAAGGGGTGAGATTGTACAAAAGCAAGACAGTAAATAGATTTTGGTACGGAACAGAAAAGATAAAAAAAATCTGGTAATGTAAGAAACAGCACGATTTTATTATATGGTATCTAAAATGCAGTTATTGAACTTCTCCTGGAAGCCATTTCCAGGCATACAGACTTCAAGGAGTGGACTGAAAGCAGGATGTGTGGATTTACCATGACAGGTAATGATGATATGATGAGACAGCCTGACCATGATGAAATTACTGGCTCCAGAGAGAATAAGGAAAGCAGTACCTATCATTTACCTTGTCTTTTGTGACATTTGCAGCATAGGTTGCTGTGGTGTTCCTCTAGTTTATTGGACTAGGTAAATTGCTTACAAGGTCAGTTGTGGACTGGCATGTTGAATGGTCGACAGATCAAAGTGCCTGGTGTCTGTTTATTAATGACATTCCCCAGGAGACAACACAAAAGCAACACTTTTGTATCTCTATTAACAATCTGGACAGCCAGATGTAAGGCACCTTAAGCAAGTTTTTGGAGAATGTAAAACTTTTAGAGAGTGATTAGTATGCATGGCTGCTGTTCAGAGCAGTGTTAATAGGCTGAAGAAACGAGCATGACAGAAATATCCTGAATTTCAACAAAGACAGATGGCAAACCCTGCCTCTGAGCCAGAACTGCCCAGGTACTGTCAGGGCACTGCCAGTGTAGAAAGTCATTTAACAGAGAAGGACATGAGGTCCTGAGAAACAGCAAATTGAATGTAGGTGAGCAGTGAGCACTCTTGGCAAATGTGGCTGGTCAATACTGGGCTGTGTTACCAAGAACATAACCAAGACATTGTGGAAAATTAATCTTCCCCTCAAATTACTACTCAGCAGATGGAGTTGTATTTTCACTTATGTGTTCCCTGGGAAAGACACTGACAAACTGAGCAAATCCATTGGAAGGCACTTAGGGAACTGGAGCTGAGGCAGCTGGACTTGTTCAGTTTAGAGAAGAGAAAGCCAAAGAGTATATCATTCCTGTCTTCAACTACATAAGGGGAGGTATAGAGGAGACAGAACAAAACTCTTGGAGATGCACAGTGAAAAGCTGGAAAGAAGGTACCGGTCACAAGACTTACCAAGGAAAACGCTGACATAAGAAAAAAGTGTTTGACCATTAGTCAAAAAACTGACCTGCTACAAGAAAGGTTGTGGAACCACCATCCTTGAAGATACTCAAAATGTTTCCAGGGAAATGGCCTAAATAGCCTGATCTAATTTTAAAGTCATGCTTTGAACAGAATGTTGGATCAGGTCACCTCCAAAGTTCCAACCAAAATAATTTTGTAATTCCATAAATGATTATATCCCATTTTAAAGTTTCTAGCTTTTTGGGGAAATTTGATAGCTCTTAACTCTGCTTAGTCTGATCTGAAGGAAGAAGGATCTAGGTACAATCCTTAATAGAGTGTTGCACTCTGGAACAACCTTGGAATGAGATGATTACAAGTTGCTTTATTGAGAAAAGATGTTTGATTCTTTTGAATATTCACAGTGTTGTCTCATGCAACTGGCTGCTTACTCAAGGTTTTTTGAAATAAAGAGCCTGTATCCCAAGAAACACAGAAGTTTTAAGTACATTTACAGTATTGTCTTATTGCAAATTAAGCAACTGTTTCAATTTAAAATAATCTAAACAGACTGATAAAATATTTACCCATGTGTTTTCAGATATCTCCAGGCACCATCAATGCTTCCACCATTGCATCCATGTTGATTCCTGGTATCACAAGAGATCAAGTTCTGAGCAGAAAGGTTGTCTGTGATCTGACCCTTTGAATGAATTGCTATTCTATCTGCTGCAACACCTGTTTGAAAATAAATTTTTTGTTACCAAAATCAAGTATTTACTCACAACTTTGCAGTTGTTTTTGTGAAAGAGGGATAGAAATACCACCTCAATATTTTCTGTCTGTGCATATATCCTCACTAAACAATACTGACATAATCTGTCCAGACTTTTGCGAGAGAAGATTGTGAAAGTGCAAAGCATCATGAGCAACTTTGCTGTTATATGACAAATTCCTAGATTTACTGGCTATTATAAAGGCCCAAATACCCAAATATTAGATGAGATATTTGCATAATTGTCTGTATCATGTTTGTAAATACATATTCACATCTGCTTGTCTTCAGTAGAAGAAACAAATACTTCCCAATTTTCTGCAGCTGAATCTCTAAATCTCTTTGCTTTCTTTTCAACCTTTCTTTCCTTTATGTGAGGGGAAAGAAACAAGAAAAAAAAAGAGCAGTCCTAGGAAGAAGACAATTCAAGACTGGAAGTATATTTTGGTTTTATTACAAAGAATATTTGGAGATGTACATATTGAAGTGTAAATGTGGGACTTCCCTTATTACACAAAAATAATCCTCAGACATAGATACCTTATCTGAATTCAATCAGATAATCATGATTCTTAGTACTTATATATTTATGAACTGATTTAAAGGCAGACTAGGTTAACTTAGTTGTGGGTGAAACTCAGGTGCTTCTACTTTCTTTATCAAATGACAATGAAACAATCATTAAGCCTCTTACAAGTCATTAGCTATGATTTAATTTTATTTGTAGTACTTTTAGCCCCACATTTTTCAATTTTGAAATAAAATCTAAAAAAATCTCTTGAAATCTAAATCCCCATCAAAATCAGCACTAACTTTGGTGAACTCTGAGGAAGTCTTCAGAAAACAAAGTTGTTGACGTCAGGCGGCAACTGTATTTTGTGCTTTTGCAAAGTCCCATGATAATGAGTTTATTTTCATAGGTATAAAAAGTTTTGGAGTACTTACAGAAATTATTCATGGTAAGAAAAAAATTATACAGCAGTGCTTGTCTGTTCATTGAGCAACAACTAATCTTGAAAACTCTGACTGAAAACGTTAGATGGACCTAAACAACATGTGAAGGCATCTCACACTACACAGATTTGAAAATAATTATGTAAATTAAAATTAAAATATTTGTTTGTAGAAAGGAAAAATTAGACACAATATCTGCAAATTATTTCCCTCAGTGATCTCTGTTCATCTCTGCAGTTATCTGTCAAAAGAGCTGTTAAAAGCTCTCTTGGTTTTCTCTTTTTAAAACTGCAGAGGATAAGATATATCAGAGAAAGAGCACATTCAGTCTGGTTTTTTCAGGGAGCTGGGATTAGCTGACCTTAAAGCTCCTTTCCTTTTCTGACTGCTGTGACTTAAAGAAGCAGTTGCAGAAACCTGCACTTGTGAGGACCCTCTGGCCAAATTAAGTCACAAAGATTGATCGCATGCTTATGTTACGCCATTTTATGAAAAGCAAAGTGCTGCAGCTTAGATTGACATTTAAAGATTTTGGGACAGTATAGAAGGAAAGTTGGAGCAATTTTAAATGTTCCTATTTGGTAATAAAAGGTGAAAAGCAAGTTGATATAATTTTGTTACAAACCACTCCAATTTTCATTACACATCTAACATCACTGATACTTTCAAAGGGAGCAAAAAGAAATATTACTTGCGGTTGAAAAAGCCCAGGATGCTCCACAGTTTCGCTGATCCAAAGGATCGTGAATCCAATCAGGCCACTCATAAATGGCTGAAAAGATTGCAGGAAACTTTTCTTCTGGAAGTGACTCACCCTAAAACAAAATGTAGAAGATCTGTAAATGCTTAATTTCCTATTTTTTATCATAAATTTTATCGTAATTTTGTTTGTAAAATTCTTAATTTTTAGACTGAAGAAACCTAAAGCATTGGCCTCTGTGATTTCCCAAGCAACTCCATGGTGGTCTCCCCATGGCTGGATGCTGCAGACCCCTGAGAGCGGGAGGGTTCTGGCATTCCATTAACTGAGTTGGAAAGCTGAGCTTCAAGGCTGCCATCCTGAATAACCTGACCAGCTCCTCTCTGATTTTTATCTCAAACAGTGATTCCCTATGAAATTTGCTAAGTGTGACCCAGCTGGCATTTTTGGAAAGAAAAGCCCTCTGCTACAAATAGAGTTGAAGTTAAATACCTGTTACCCTGTTTTCCCAGACACGTGGCTGTAGGTAGGAAATTTTAGTCACTGTGGGAGAGAAATAAGTGCAGTGTATAATTGATTTGTCTTTTACATAGACGTTATTCAATCTGAAGCAATTATTCCTTTTCCAGAATAAAAATCAGTTATTTTTCTTCTGCTTTTCAGTTTGATAGTGAATTCATGAAAATTCATTATCTGCTCACTAAAGCAATTTGGCCAGCCTAATTCATCTTGCAGCCTAAATTTATGTCCTCCTCCAAAGTCCTCCAAGCTTTGAACAAATATTTGCATATGCAAGAGCCATCTGGTACAACTGCTAATAATCTGCTCAGTGTTCAACATAGCAAAATTATTGACCCTTTTTTTTTTACTGTTGAACTTCATGGAATGATGGATTATGCTGTGCAAGGAAATAGGAATAGCCACAGAGAATTGCAGTATTAGGCCTTGCAATCAGTCTGTTTCAAAAACTTCTTGATAACCTCAGTTCCAGAAGGAAATACAACATACAAAATAAGATAATCTGTTCCTGAGCAAAATACTCACTGATGCTTCTTTCTCATAAGCAAGCTGAAATTGTGAAACACAATGGCTTCTATCCTGTTTAAATTCTGGGTACCCTTGCTAAAACATTTTTCTAAATTGTTTACGTGATTCATAATCATAAAACATACCTTTTGCTAAGATTATTTAAACTTTTGAGGCCAGTTCTTTCAAACTATTTTAGGACTTTTTGGAGAACCAAATTTTAGCCCTTTGCCTGTATCAATATCACTGTTGTGTACACTGTGAAACAGCAGCGCCTCCATTCAGTTTCTGCACTTGGATTTGCCACAGAGAATCCCCAGCTGAGAAAGAGTGGGTGAGGAAAAAGGAAGCTTGTTCCTCAGGTCTATATCTGACATTAGGTTGGGATACAGCCTCAACAGGCAAATTGATACAGTCCATGTGTTTTCCCAGACCCACTGGTACTAGGTTGAGCAGGTTAGATGCAGGCTGTGAGTCCTGAATCCACGAAGGAATACTGCAAACTGTTAGGTCACTTCAATGATTTTGAAAGTCTCACCTCCATCCATACAAGGCCAAAAATTTTTTAAACCTTGCTATAATATTAATCTCATTATTTTGCTTAATCAGTTTCAAAGACTGCTTTTTCATAGTTTTATATACATGGGACTTGCAACATCAAGTGACACTCAGGAAGCAGCAACTAATTTAAATAATAACTTGACAAATTATGATTCTGTTCATTATTAGTGAGTAAGCATTCAAGATTTACTTAGAAGATGAAACATACAGGACAAATCCCAGACAGATCGAATTTCTTTTATATGATGAGACTAACAACCAGTAAAAAAGCAAAATTTGGCAAATATTTAGCACAATTGTGGGGGTAATGGCTGCTTATAATGCTCATTATGATGCCTCATTACAAATGAGGCCAATGAGAAAAGCAAAATTCTAAATAGATCTCCAGTTTTGACAATGTATTGCTTTCTGTATTCCTAACCTACTGTCAATGTATTTATTAGCTTCCGATTGTAAATCCCAGAACAAATTCCTCAGTAACCCTCAGCCCTGTCATTTAGAAATACAGGACTGATCTGTAGCCAGAAACATCGGCCTTTTTTCTGAAAAAGTTTCTACCCTGATATTGAGAAGTGCTGCTGGTCTATGGCAAATATCAAGTCTAGACAACTGTTTCTCAATGTATGCTCCATGGACCAGCATCAGACAGCACAAAGCAATCAGCAAAATGACTGGTGAACTATTTTTAAACCTTTATATGTACTCTCTGCAGTGAAGTTAGCAGCCTGGCTAAAGCAGGAAGGTAAGAGGACATAAAAGAGCACTCAAATTTCAACAATGAATTCTTCAGAAAAGATAGATGACCAATAAGAGGGAAAAAGCCAAAGATAACTGAGTTTGCAAATGTGGAAATAGTTTCCCTGTGGAATAGCTTTTTTTTTTGTTTTTTGGGTTTTTTTAAATGTAGCAAAAAGATCCTGGACATCACTTGCTTTGTGAAGACCAAATGGGCATGAATGACCTTCAATTTGCAAGAGAACTACAACTGCTGAGGCCTTTTACTGTGAAAAGCCATATACCAGTGGAACAGAGGCTGTACTTTGTCTACTTTTCAATTGTTTTTCTGAGCCTCTTGATATTTATTGAGAAAATGGTGCCTTATTACTGAATTATGTATTTCATCTTCTTGTAAGATGGCAGTCAGGTGAGCACTTTGTTGCTGGGGGTGCAGATCTTACCATTGCAATGTACCTCTTGCCAGAACTCGTGCTGACAGAATACCACCAAAAGTGCATCACAGTGTTTTTAAAGGTGTTGCAATTATTCTTGTGCTACATGGAACTTCAAGAATGACTGCACTGTCTCCTGCAGTGAAAATGCCTTCTCAGATGGAGGAGTTTCAGCTTTTTCAGGAGGCAAACAGGTTTAGTGGTGCATTTAGCTCTTGGTCTATACTCAGGTCCAGCCATACTGTACAACAGAGGGTCCTCAGTTCAGATTTGGTTCTTGCTCCATATCATTGTCTTTTGGGTGTTCTAATGTACCATTATGACAAACTTCCCTTCCAGAAAAAAGTATCACCTTGTTGGGCAGGTAAAGTCTTTTATTAAAAGCAGAACTTTTAAAAGCTCTATGAGCAATTTCAGGAAGTTTGTGATTTCCCTAAGAATATTGCAGAAGCTGAGAAAGTCACATGGAGAGTATTATTTTATATTTTTAGCTTTTGTAAGTAGAAAGATTTGCTAGAATGCTGTGAAAGGTACGTGATTCCAGCAACACATAAGGAAGTCTCATGATGACTAAATGCATGAATGTGCCAAGTTGGATTTCTGGAGAAAAATGCATTGAATCTCCTTGGGTGTCTGGCAGTGCCAAAGGGAGTTGGGTTGTGGCTCATAGATTTCATAAAACAGCAGACAGAGAAAATATGACTGAAAAATGCATCTGTGGAATAAAGGCTGTGAGAAGTGTACCAGGTAAATTAGCTACAGGAAGCTTAATAACAATTATTCAATAAGCTGGATATAATGCAGGACTACTGAGTAAACAGCTGCTACTGAACAGAGGAAAGGAAGTATCATGAAGAATTTCTTGAAACCTTCCCCTTTCCTGATTTCCTAGGTGGGATTTGTCTTACCTAGATACCTAGCAATGGAGATGTCAGTCTCTGGGCTGGATACATGAAATCCAATTTTTGCCTGTGCTATATAAGCTTCACACTATATCCCTCAAGGAAAATGCCAAAAACAACAAATCAATCCAACTCTTTTGAGCCTCAGTGCAGTTCACTGGTAACTCAAGGCAGACACCTTCTAAATTTAGTTAAATTCTTTTATGTCATTGTCTTATTTTGACCTGCCATCTTCAAATCAAACGATCCTTCTTTGGCTGCCAAGAGTAGTCCAGAAAATCCTACAAGGCAAAACTCCAAAGCTTAATTCCTGTCCACTTCTTGCTCTGGCAACCCTTCAGAGTGTAATTTTGGTTGAGTTGGCCAATCTGGGCCTGAGCACAATGCCCCACTCTGCTGGTGCAGGGAGCTGGCATTGTGTGTCACCAAGAATGGTCTGAATCAAGCAAAAGGGTTAGGACTGCTCAAATTATTGCGGAGGCTGTGCCTTCCTTCCCCAAAACCCATTCAAGAGGCAGCTCTGCACTCTGTCACCACGGTGCCTTCTATCATGTGGAAACCCTTCTGCCACTGATGCCTAAAGATTTTTAGCTTTAAATATGTATGTGTGTATATATATATATATATATATATATATATATATATATATATATATTTGCAACTTTGTAGATTTTTAATATGCAGCTGTATAATTTTTCATGCTTTCTCACACTTCAGAACAGTAGGTCATCCTTTCTCACACATTTATGCCACCTTCTTGAAATTCTATTTAAAGAAATATTCTTATTTTCAAGAAAAGCATTTCTAACAAGAACACCCCTGTTTTGCACCAGCACACAGGAGAAATAACAAAATATAGAGCTGAGAACCCCTTGGAGAGACACTGAGGATCAGGCCCAAGGGTGGTTACCAGAGCAACTGGTCTCCTATAGGATGTACTTGCTGGATATCTTAATTAATTAAACTTACAAAATCTGTGGAAATCCCATATCAGGCATGCCCAAGATATTTTGTGCACCTGAAAGCTTTCATTAAAGAACTGCTCTTTATATTATCACCTTTAATATTGTTTGGAAAGTTTCCTTTGGATTGTAGAAACAACACATAAACAAGCATCAGCAATTGACTTCTAACAGATAATGAAATGGCATCACTTGCCTGAGCTATATTGAAGGCAAAGATAAACACCTGTTATACTTAACACTTTTGCAAACCTTGGATCTATCTGTTTATACTTTCACTTCTAATTTCACTCTGGTGAGCTAGTTAGGCATGGTTTTTTTGGTCTGTGAACTCCATAAATTGTGTCCTCTAAGAAAGAAACTAAGTAACTGATCCAAAGCATTGGAAAAATCACTCTGGATTCAATAACTTGTATTTTTCTTAAATTGCTTTATCAACGTACATAACTTAAAGTATATTTGCTTCAATGCCAAACTAATTTCAGCATAAATAAATGATAGGAAATTCAATTTAGCTGTCAAAAAAATTGTCATGGCCAAGGGATTTAGAAAGCTGGTAGTAGAGAACCACTTCATTTTGCAATGATTCCCACAATTCTGCTGTCCATTTGTTCAAAACCTGAAAAAAGCTTTCACAGCTTCTGTCAAATATTGCTGTTTAGTCTCAGATGTTTGCCTTAATGAACGATGCCCAGATGTATCTTTCAGTGGTTACAGCTGTGTGTGCCATGATTAGCAAATGGAGAGAATTAATATGGAGCCCTCTTGAGGAAGTGAACTACAATGATAAATTAATATTGCTGCAGAGCTTCACAGTGATTAGGATTTTCTTTTGCTCCTTCTTATTTGATTTCTGTCAATAGGGCCAGACATTCTATGACTTATAGAACTGTTCCAGGAGTATCATATTCAACATGGAAACATTTAGTGACAAAACCCTGAATCACACTCTTATAATTGTCCACATTAACTTTTCTATGTGATAAAGTTATTTAAAACAATTAACAAGTGTACATGACACTTACAGGAGCTTCTCTCATATTCAGCAAAGAATGAGATGGAGGGAAAGTGCCCAGGCGCTTTTTGAAACCTTCTTCCACTGTCATTCCCCAGAACTGACTGTAGTTGTCAGCTTTCCATCTTCCTCACAGATGAAAACCAAAAAGCAAGACCCAGGTTAGAGATAACACTCACATTAACACGTTGCTCATGTAAGAGTACAACAGCAAAAGCATCCAGAAATAAATTTTTGAAATTGCATTTCAAGAACTTGCATTCAATATGTACAAGAAAATAATTGCTATGGACTTTTCCACTGCAGATAAGTGCAGGATGGAGCAACACAGCAGTATATGAATAGTGGTGATTTGGAGTCAGCATCACATCAGCCTGCAGGACATGAATGTGCAATACTTCAGAGCAGTACTGGCAAACGAGACACTCAGTCAAAATGTTGCTATTCTCTTGAACTTGTGCTCAAGTCATGTTCCAGCCCAGATTCCCACAGAGAACTAGCAGCCTTGTGTTGTGAGTTGCAGTGCACCTTCAAGCTCTGGTGCACCAGAAGAGAGATACTGCTGAACCCAGCAAAAAGCCCAGCTGACACCTTCTGCCCCAGTTTTATACCAATAGCCACTGTGAGAGAAAGGGCTCCCCATGATTCTCTACGTATTCCCTTGCTACTCTCAGGTGGACCCAACTCAGATTGCAATGTTGATTTTCAAACTATATGCACAACACAAAGAAAACCACCCTTGCAGCCATACACTGTGGGAGGAGGGCACAGGGAAAACGGGGCGGGGATGCCTTGGGAAGACACTCCTGTCTAAATGTCAATCAGCCGTGGCTCCCTCCCCAGTTCTAGAAAGTTCCATGTTCTCCTATTCCCTATTGGACTCTGTAACCAGACCACCCTCTCCCCACATTTTTATAGGTGTACCTCATATCAACCCACCTTGTCCCCTCCTCTGAGCCCTCTCCCTACTGGTTGATTTGTACCCCGACCCTGCCTACCTTCTCCCCTTTATAAACCCCAGTCCCACCCGGGTTCGGGGCTCAAGCTCGCCCTGGCACTGGCTCCCTTCAGCTGCAGTGGTACCCCTGCTTCCCTCCCTCTTTGGACCCTCAGGCCTCCCTGAAATAAACCCAGTTGGATTTAGGCCGGTGTCTCGAGCCCTCCTTCACACTGGTCACGCAAACGATAACCGTCCAGGACTATGCGCACAGGGGGCTGAGCGGCTGCTCCTCCGGAATCCGCGAAGGAGTCGCTCTGCCAGCACCTGCCCAGGAGTTCCCCCCCGGGAGGAGCTATCCCGTAAAACACATTTGGAACACACTGAAATTTGCTACTGGATAAGGGCTGAGTGACAGGGGAGAGAGCATTCTTTTTACCAGTTTCTTTCTTGCTTTTGTAAGAAGAAGGAGTGGGATTTATACTGCCCAAAAAAATCTCATTGCTCTTGGTCTCCCTGTGGTCAATGAAAAGTGCAAACACATGGAGAAGTTGAGTCATATCTCACCTGTCACCCTAGGATAAATCTCAAGGGTTACAACTGACAAGAGACAGGGGCCTAACTTGGTTTTTTATCTTAATTCAGTTGCTTTAAATGCCTCCCATGAAGTACAAAATGTTTCAGCACTCCTGACAGCTTGAAATCTGCCCAGGCTTCATTGGTGAATTTGGCACCCCAGATCTAGGGAGGCTGCCCCTGTATCTCTGTCTGTACACAGCCAGCAGGCTCCCAAGGCACAGATCCAGTACTGAGGTCCCTAATCTCTGTGCACTAGCCACAGGAACAAGTCTGTTAGTAAGAAAAACACCAAGCCTCCCAAGTTCTGATGATTGATCCCCCTTTCACCCATCTTCTCCACTTCCAGTGCTACATAGAGTCCTGTTACATGGAACAGTGCTCTCAAGGGAGCAGGAAAAAATTACTTTAAATATCTATCCCAAGTAATAAACACAGTGAAGAATGGGGGAAGATGATGCAAATCTTGTTTTGAGAGAAAAGAAATTGTTCTAAATTTGGACAATATTTTGGATAGATGTTTACAGCAGATTTCCTCTTACCAGCATGAGATGTTCAGTATCTTTCCATTTAAAGCTTTATAATCTGCCAGTGATTTGGAAAGTTTCACAAATGCATACTTACTGTCAAATTGCTGTAATGTATTTGGAGAAAGAAGGGGTGGGGAAGAGTGCATACCTTGTTATTTGCACATACACAGAATGAGCAATACTGTGATGCATAACAAAACTTTTAAATAAAAGGGTTCTCACCCAAAATCTCCAGAATTGATGTGCTGAATTAAGTCTTGGCGAACAAGGCATACGTCTGTTGAACATTTCCAGAGACTGTTGAAACATTTGCTGAAAGGACAAGAATATCATTAAACAAAAAAAAAAAGAATTGTCAAAGGAAAAATATGCACTTTAACAGCAGAAGGCAGATGGAAGGGGGAAAAACGTGTGAACAATATAATTGTCACAGACAGTTTATGAAAACATAGGATCATTTCTTCCTACTTCACTGTCTAACGAGCTGGAACAAGGTGGGAAGGTTTACAGTTTGTGAGAAAGGTCATATCTGAAACATTTTGCTTCCATTTTTGGGAGACCAAACCAGGGAATGCAACGTAGATGTTGAATTCCTGAAAAAATGTGATGTTTTGAGGAAGTTTTACTCTGGAAACCCAGGAAGGGTTGTATGGCCCCAGACATTGTGCTCCAAGGACCTTGGACTAAAGTCAGCACAGTGGGAACTCCAGCCCTGTTTGGGTGGGGCTGGAGCCCTGGGATTCCTACTCCAGGATAGGGCTGGTTTTTGGAGAGGCAAAGCCCAGGCAGGCAGGTGCCAGGGCTGACAGCAAAACTCACCTGCCTGCACTGTCTGCTTCTGTCCCAAGGCAGAGAAAGGGATGCTCAAACAATTCACCCCTTTCCACATAAATATATATATATATATATATATATATATATATATATATATATATATATATATATATCCTTTCCTTACAGGTTAATATACGTTCTCATAACTCATTAAAGAAAAATAAAAAATACCAAGGAGGAAGGATTCAATAAAATTTAATTATATTTGTAATATTTATTTGATCTGCATTCAGGTCAATGCCCAGGTCTAGACTGAAACCATTTCAATTTAGGTTTGACTGAGCAGAAACAGAATTAGGCCTGTGAGGAAGAGATTTGAATAGTCTAATACTCAGATCTTGATTAGAAATTCAGTTTCCCTCTTGCTGTTCTTCTAAATTGACTGTAATCTACCTCCACAAAACCTTAGTACTTAGCACTACTTTTGCAGCCATTTTGATTTGATTACATGTTTAGTATGAATTTCAAGTTGCTCTCTTCCTTAATTCCTGTTTCATTACATAAGCTAGATAAAATTCAATTTGCAGTTCTCTGAAACATTACCAGGAATTGCAGTTGTCTTTAATTATTGTTCCTTCTCCGTAATATCGGCCATCTTTATAACAACCTGCCAACATAACATATAGATGTGTGAAAATAAAATAATTCTTCACGTGAATTACTGAAAACTCTTGCTACTATTGTATTAATTGGTTTTATGCAGTATGCTTGAATTATTTAGTTGAAAGTCAGCAATATGGTTCCAGTTTCTTCCAAGTAATAAAGCCAGTTTAATGTATCTTATTTTTTTAGAAAATATATTATCCTTCATAGTAAATAAATTCAGCATCAGATTCAAAACACCCAATGAAGAATTACTATCTTATATATAAATAAAAAGTTCTTCAAATAAAGTTATTTCCCAATATTAAAAAGAAAATATTTCTATTAAAGATTATTTTCTAATTGACAATTGAAATAGGTTTTTACAGGAATAGAATTTATAAAACTAGTGAATACTCCAAAAGTATTGTAATAAACTCTTTTTCCTTGCCAGATTAATTCCTCTTTGAAAAACAGACAGATCAATTGCACTTCAAGGCAAATGTATGTTTCATGCACCCTCCAAAACCCACCATGAAACATAAAGTGAGGGATGAGTTCTCCAAAAAAATACATCCCTCTCATTTTTTTTTATTTGGTAACACTTCACTGAGAAAAGATTTTGTGTGCGTTTCAGTATCTCCCACATAAATTGCTTCATCGGTGCATTTGATTGTCAAAGCTTCAGTGGAAGAACGATCCGGAAGGCCTGCGCATGGTGTTGGACTGAGTCAGGAGCAAGCACCGTGCATTTATCACACGGCTCTGTGTTTCCAGCCTGTTCTGACAGCTGAGCCTACAGACACCATGCTTCTTCCCCTGCTGAGAGGGCCTGGGCTTGCACTAAACTGCTTTGTCCCAGGTTTACTCCTCCCCTTGCCCACTCCTCACTTGTATCCCATTGGCTGTGGTCCTCTTCCCCCACCTCCCATTCCCCCAGGTTTAAAAGTCTCCCGCCATGAGGCATCGCTCTCTTTGTCTTCACCTGGGGGGTCACCTGGATGATCTGGTATCTCCTATCAAGGAAATAAATTTAGGACTTTTGTCCCCATGTGGAGAAGAGTGCTTCTCATCTTTTGCCTTTGTCCATGTAAGATGGTGTGGGCTGGGGTCCATAGCTAGCCAGATTGGACCCAAACAGCCCACCAGACAGGGATTCTTACAACTGGTGCCCACCTCTCCCATGAGGTGTGAGACCCCATGAAGCAGCTGGTAATTCACGTGTGGACTATGTCAGCTTTTGGGACTTCCAGCTTCCTCTGACTTCGCCGCTTTTTGGACGGCGCAGAGTCCAAGTCAGGAGGGTGAGATTGGCAGCCCATCCAGCCAAAGGCAGACCGATCTTTTCCTCCAGTCTCAAGAAGCTCTAACATGGTGTTGACTTGCAAATAGGCATGGTACCCTGCTTTTCCCCAGCAGGAGTGTGAGGGAGGCTATGCCCCTCTCATGGCCAGGGCTGGAGTTTGGCTGCCCAGGCACACCCACACTCCACCCTTGGCGGCCTGCACCTCCTTCCTTGCCAGGACAGAAACACACTCTGAGCCCTACATGATTACATAACAAAGTGCAGAAGGGAACTAGAGGTGATTGTTAAGTGAGTATTAACTATAAATGCCTTTATTTCCCTGCTGTTAATTCAGCAGGCTATGGGAGCTAGCACAGGTAAAATAGATCCTGCCAAGGCAGTCTGAGGCCCAAAGTGTCTGCTGTAATCCAACGTCAGCTAAGAGCTGAGGTATATTTCACAGAATACTCAAAGCAAATTACCAAAGTGCCATAGTTTGTCACAGTATGTGACTAAGTCAGCATCAGACAGTAGCTGGAAGGAGGATCAAGCAAGTTATTTCAAAAGTATCAAGAGAAGTATTGATGCAGCCTTTGAGAGATGGAGCAGCCCCTCATTGGAGCTCTGCTGGCAGGGCTCACTGCCTGTGCCCAAGATAAAAGGCAAACCTGGACTAATACAGAAGCAGCTTTACAATGATTTATGCTTAGGGAATTGAAAATTAACACTATGCAGTTTCTTTAGCCTAGCCAAGTTAATATTTTGTGGGCCAAGAGTACTGCCTGAGGCATCAGTGAGACAACAGAGTTTTCTAAGCTAAAGGACACATGAGAATACAGTGAGGTTGTCTGGCTCTGAATGTATTAGGTTGGAATATTAATACATTAAGTAGGAAATTAATGAATTTGAAGATGCAGCTTGATGACTTTGTGAATGAGATTTTATGATGTGAAAATCATTATTGGAAAGAAGAAGATTTGAGAAATGGAGACTTCCTTCACAGTCCAACATTCATATACCCTTAATGGTTCTTATTTAATTTGTCCCCAGCATTGGTGTGAGTATTTCTGTCCGTGAAATATCTCTAGGTTTACTCCCTTGTAGGTCAGATCAAATCTGTCATGTAAAAGCAATCAGCAAACTCACTGGATGTCACTTTTACACCACCAACAGGGTGAGACCCAGTGTGTGGGCTTTCATGGGGCTTTTTGTACCACCAGAATAACTGAAACAAAGAGATAAAATAAATAATAAATAAAGTCCTGAGATAAAACTCAAAAAGTTCTTCTAACAACAGAATTTAAAATATGACTATAATAAAAAGACCCTGAACTTCTATTTGGTATTTAAGGCAGGAATGTGCAGTTTCTTCTGAAACTACACATGAAAGCCATAGAAACAAACTGAAGGCTGGGTTTATAAAGGCAGAGTCAAAGCAGTTCCACACAATTAAATCAATACTGGCCCCCAGTATGGTGCACACACATGCAAGAAGTCACAGTGTTTCTGCTTTAGCCTCTCAGTGTATATGTGGAGATCCAGAAATAAACTACTGAGCAGTTTTATTGCTGTACATTCCAGCCCATGTAAAACACTTCACTTTATTGGTTTATTTAAAGAACTGTGACTCAGGAGGCTCTGAGAGCAAAACCTCTGGCAACCAAAAGATCAAGACCTTCCAGGTAAAAAATACTTTGGCACATGTGGTCTTCAAGTGCTTAAATAATTCTTAGCCTAAGACAGAAGTGTAGTCTCATTTGCTAAAAAGTCAGCTAGCATACTTATGTCATTTCTAATGATGCTTCCTAATTTTCTTAATCTTCAGGCATTTAGTCCTACTTGTTTCTCCTTTTTTTTATTCCGATTCCTCAGATATTCCAGTTTTATAACAATTCTTTAGAGATGGTTTTGTTTGTTACCTTTTTTCCCCTGCTTAATTTTGGCGTTATTATTCATCTTTTACCCTCTAAATTACTTACATAATGAATATCCACTAAATAGATTTTTAAAAAATTCATACTTTCCATCTTTTTAAAGATGACATATTAAAAAATAGTATAAGAACAATTATAGGACAAGTAAAGGTATTTTAAATATAATTGCTACCCCTGGCAGGTATATTAGGAGTTGCAAACAGCTAACACAAATGCAAAAAATTGGATTAAGAAAGCAGTAAAAAGATCACCCCTCACCTATTCCCTTATCTAAACTTTCTGTTACACTTCTACTTTTTAGAGGTAGACTTGTGGCAGTGACCATGTGGCAAACTGCTGCAGGATTTGTAATGATTCAATTCCATAAGACAGTTTGCCAAAGTAGACTCACCAGCTCTCAGCTGTAGGCAGAAATACAACTGCATGTTTAAGTAGGGCCTACAACAAAAATCTCATGTCAAAAATAATATACATCACTGCACCAAATAAAAATGAAAAGAAATGTCTTTATTTACACAGAGCCTTAGAAAATTCTTTTAAATGGTTAGAAACACTTTGGAAAATTAAATTTGTTTTGCAGCATTTCTGTCACTCCCACTTATCAGATTTTGGCTGCACACCTAAGAGCACAGCCTCCTGAAGGGCTTGTGTTCTAAGTGCTGAACTGCAAGCAGCAAGGTTATTAAAAAGAGTTAATTTTTAAAAATCACAGTAGTATTTTATTGATTTTAGGCTTTTAAAACTTTGGTACATTCTCTACATCTTTGGCCAGATTTGGTGTACTGTCAGTAAGAAGCTGGCCAAAGATGTAGAGAATACCAAATTTTCTCCACCAGCAGAGATTTGGCCTATCCACAAGCCAAGGGAGGACCAGATGTTTGAAAAAAATTTTTTTTTGAATCTTTAGTGATAAAAAAATTAGATTTAGTTTACAGTAGTCCTGGAGGAACTTGCACTGCAAACTAACTTGTAAGGAACTAAAACATGCCACAAATCCTTGTTCTAAATACATCCCTTCACCTACTCCTTGTTCTAAGCACATCCCTTCATTTAGTCCTGCACCTGAGCTGTTGCCAGAAAAACAGTGCCCTACAGGAAAGCTGTGCTGAATCGAAAACATTGCAGAACATGTCAGGGCAGTATCATTCAGGATAACCCTCAGTTTTGTTGATTATTTGTTTGTACTAATATTTAGAGCTTGCTGTTCATCTCATGTTAATCTGTGGAACCCTATTGAAATTTTTCAGTTTACACTAATTTTGACCCAATTAGGTTATTTGATAAACTTCAAATAAAACAGGGATTCTGTCCAAGAGAACCAATCAAATCAATGCTTATGTCCTAGAGACAAAGAAAAAACAGCAAGTATAATTCTCACTCCAGTTTCATGGTCAGTGTTTTTGTCCACTATGACTTTAGTCAGTTTTTCAGGATTTTACTTCTATGTGTATTTTCACTGTGATGCACTAAAGCCAGCTGAGCATTTTCTGCCCACTTACCCCATGCTGGAGGTGGCCAAGGCTCCTCTGACCTGGTGGGCTCCACGGGGCGGTTGCAGACATCCCAGTAGTCAGTACAGCAGTCGACAGGCCCAGGAGAGCCCGAGGTGCAGTACTGGTCACAGTAACATATAGCTCCTCTGGAGACTATGGTGAAGCTGCAGTCATCATCTCTTCCTGTGCAACAGCCTCGTATCCTGCAGGAACTTCCCTGATACAGACTCCTGGTAATCCTGTTCCACTTAGCAGAACCACTGTCTTTTACAGAGTAAACTCCTTGGGGGAAACTTCTTCTAGAATCAAGACGTTTTGTCATTGAAACTTCACTGGCAATGCAGTATAAGAGCAATATCTGAATTTTGTGCCACATTCTTGTGCCTCTAGGAGCCTCCTTTGAGGCTTTTTGTCCTTCACTTTCTCAGCAAATGTGCATTTACTCTAGAAGTAGTACCTCCAGTCAGCAATCAGAAAGAAATCTGAACAGAAAGCTGCAGACTACAGTTTTCCAGGAAGACTCTGCATGTGTTAATTATTAGTCAGATATGTTGTAAACAGATTTATTTGTCCAAGATACAGAGGTACTGGAAACAGCCACAACTATGTATTTGTCATTATGAAACTTTGGTGTGATCTCTTGCAAGTGAGAAACTTTATAGCAAAGTTTCAACATATACAAAATACACATGATCCAGTATTTTACTTCTGTACTTCAGACTTCTAAAATCAAAACAATATGAGGAATGAGTACATGGTGTCAAAGAAAGCTCTCTTTCTTTCTGTGCTCCCATAACCAGCATGTGCTCCACATGATTAGAAAACCTTTAACATCTCACCTAAATTTTCCTATCTGATAAGCAGGGTGACATCACTGCAGTAAACTTATCCTGCATCTCCCATTTCAGTTTTATTTCCAGTGGTCTATCTTAGCCTTATATGCTTCACTTTTTTCACTTGTTTTACTATGGGCAAACTCAGAAAAAGAATCAGGTGATATTCAGTATAAAACATTACTCAAAGGTATTCTTTTAAGGTTTGCATTTCTGTAGTCAAAATGAACTTGGCAGTCATTCTAATTAATATAATAAATACCCACTAATAAGTGCTCATTCCTATTTAAGAAGTAAATGTCTGTATTTATATATTCACCAAAAAAAAAGGCAAAAAACCAAAAAGCAGATATCAAGGATAAGTCTAACAGCCTTTGCTACATGATCTGTAATCTCCAGGTTTTTGAACAGAGGGCTTAAAGAAATATATGTGGTACTGTTTCCAAGAAAAGATTCAGAAAAAAGTACCAAGGAACTTTGAAGCTTCTACCAGAGAGAGCACATAAGGCTTAACTGAAATAAAAAACCCCGCACACAATTTCAGATCTGAACAAGACATTTTAAGTTCCCAAAGCTGAACAAGCAGAGGTAAAAACCAGTCATCCTTCTGTCTCCATTTCTTAGTAGGTGAGAGGAACATGGAAAAGTTGATGGTGGGCTGTGTTCTAGGGAATTAAGGAGGTTTTCCCCTTTGTGACTTCAGATGGGCAGCTTGGGAAGGCACAGCTTCGAAGGGCAGCTACTTTTGAAAGCACAGTCAGTGTGGATGCATTACCATGAATGACAGAGACATTAAGAGGCAGAATGTGTGTACGTTTATTGAAGACTGAAGTCTTCAATACAATTTCTTGCCAGCAGTGCTTTTATTGGACCTGCCTCCTACACTGTCCTTGTCACAACTAAGGAGCTGCAGATGAGGGAAAATTACCTCTGACCACACAATTTTATTTTTCTCTCTTGCAGGAAATCTTCTGTATGAAAGATATCAGAAAGGCCAAGGTCAGCAACAGGCAATCACTGTCCATCACATTAATGGTACATAAATCTTAACCCTTCAAATTTGCTCTGCTTTTTTTTTTTTTTTTTTTTTGGTTGGTTGGTTTTGTTTTGTTCATAGTAGAAAAATTTGCACAACCTTAATTCTGCCACCGACTGCAATGATGCAACAAATATAAGGGAGATGAGAAAGGATATATTCATGGAAACAGTGAAGTGCTCTCTGGAAATTATAATTCATTTCTTTTCCTTACGTCTGTGCAGTTCTGTCAGCTCCAAGAAAATGACCTCTGATTTGCACTGACATTAGAAAAATTCAAATCTCCTTTGTATTACAAATCTTCAGAAACACTTTTATCTAGTTATCTCCTTGCTCTGGAAGCATAAGAAAGAATATGTGGTAAATGTCTGTCAGTCAAATTAAATGAACAAGCATATCTCTTTTCAACTTTAAAGACCTGCTGATGATAAACCAGAGGCAAGGAATTTGCTTGGAAACCATTTCAGCTCATTTACACAGGTGTTAGATTTCCTTTAAAAGAACACAAAAATCAACTTGTGTTCTAAGCCCCTTTGTTTTCCAGCAAAGTTGATATAACCCATTTTTCTCAGTTGATGGTTTCTGATCAAATCTTTAAAAACTCACAAAACTATTCCATTGAGCTTCAACAAACAGATTTTTTAGCATTTCCTTTGTAAGCAAGGAGCTCTGTCTTCACTGTGTGAAAGCTTGCACTGACTTATCTGTAATAATTTAGAAACAGCTGGACGTGATCCTTTTTCTCTGTTGAAGATTAACCTGTTCCAAGCATAACAGCTGTCCTAAGATTTTGAGTTAGGGTCCTAGTATTAGTTCTAGTTGGCACAGTTAAGTGCAAAAATGTTTGTCTAGTTCCTCTTTCAGCAGTTCTTGATGTTTATTCTTGAGCTTCGGGAAACACCACACATTTGGCAGAAATTAAAATATTAATAGCACTGAATGATTGATGGAGTAACAAATCAAAAAAAAAAAAAGACATTAAAATGTCCAAGAATCTCTTTAAAGTTGCACCAGGGTTATTTCACAGCCTTTCTTTCGTAAGCTGTCCTAATTTGTCTGACTGAGCCTACTGCGCATCATAAAAATCTCATCAGCTTCAGAGAAGTGTAGGATAGCAGTGGCTGGCAAGACTCTTGGTGCTGAAGATGACTCCCAGGATGGATAGCTGAGCCCACCCCATCAGACAACCATGATACCTTCCCTTCTCCTGGCTGCCACAAACAGGCTGGAGCCAATCCTTGTGCAGGGGGAATTGCAGTACTATGACCTTCTGCCAGGAAAATGAAGGGCCAGTTAAGGAAGAAATCACAATGCCAGAGCCCAGATCAGTCATTTGCCAGGAGGCACAACTCAATGCATCAGAGAATCCATGTAATTGCTTATCTCCAGTTTAAACTCTGCAAAGATACCATCCATCCCTTTTGTTGAATTCAAATGGAAATTTAACTGGTGACTCCTGGCACAGAATGCACCACTGATTTCTAATGGCCACAGCACTTTATGCTTACTCCTCTTTTTTATTAATGGTTGCAATGCAGTGAAAGTTTTCTAGGCAAAATTACTTCAACAAAAGTATTATCCCACAATGTGTTGTCTCTGCCTTGTACTAATGGTAGAATAGGATTCATCCTCCCAGATTGTGAATGCCTAGCTCCTAGATGTGTTTATGCAGAGACAAGCTGTGTGTTAAAGTGATTTTCTCACTGTCAATTCACTATTTGTATGTTTACAGCAGGCATAGGAATGGGGGTGCCTGTTTGGCAAGAGCCTGCAGGTCACTGCTGTGTGTTGTTGGCGTGGTAGCAAGCAGTGACACTTTTAATCCAAAATTTCAGGGCTGCCTATCTCAAGTCTTATGATGTTAATCCAAGTTACATGCAACTCAGAATAATGGTCACTTATGTGACAGATTTCATCGCCCTGTCACAGTGTGACTTGTTATTCACAGGCTCTGACACCAGTTCTTCCAATTCATCAGATGTTTGAATCAACAGATTTAGGGCTGGAGGTAGAGGAAGAGCAACTGACCCAAATTGTGCATGCCAAAGGAATCCCATTCCTCACGCACAGAGATGCACACACATGAATGCCCAAGAGCTCAGAGTCAACAACTGCAGGTAAAAGGAAATTACATTATAGGTGTTACAAATATACATTACATGGTTTACTACTACTATTATTATTATTATCATTCTATTATCATTATTATTATGTGGTTGTTATGGCCTCATAGCCTTTTTGCCCTACCCAACACAGTAATTGACCATGCATATTTCCTGTGCCAGCTGCATCACTTGGTCAGCCTTGAGGAAGCAGGTGCCATCTCATTCTTCCTGTCAGCCACGCTCTTGTGTTGTGCAAGGCCAGACCACTCTGGGCTCAGCCCAGTGAAGCCTGTGAAGAGTGGGGACCCAGTGCATGAACCACCACAGTGTCCATGTAGTCCTACAATTGCAGGGGCTCTCCTAAATGGTGTTTCACTAGGACTTACAGAACAGGTAGCAGCAATCACTGTGGCTCATACCTGAAAAGGAACCTCTCAAGAAACACAATCAGGTGCAGAAATTTTGGCATCTCAATGGACATGCCACCTTCATTATGCCATCAGTGCAGACTATTGTGAACATATCAACCTGTGCATGGCTGCATTTAGCTTCAGAGAGGTGATGTTTACTGTGAATTTGCCAATCCCAAACCTCGTCATCCAGTCAAAGATGAAGGAGACAAGCATTGTACTGTATTTCATTGACAATATGAGCTCTCAGAAAGCATTGTGCTGTTGTTGCAAGCAAGTTATTCACATGTTGGTGTTCATCTCAATTGTATGCTCCTATCTTATCCCACCAGTGAATCTTAGAATCATAGGATCATTCATTTTGGAAAAGATATTTAAGATCACAGAGTCTATCACGTGTCCCCAGGTGCTACATCCAAGCACCTATTGAACAGTACCTGGCATGGTGAATCCACCACTAACCTCAGCAGCCTATATCAATGCCTGACACCCTTTGAGTGAAGAAATGTTTTCCTAACACTCAATCTAAACCTTCTCTGGTAAAAACTGAGGCCATTCTTATCCTATCACTTGCTACTTGGAAGAAGAGACTGATTGCCCACCTGGCCACAAATTCCTTTCAGGTATTCACAGAGAGGTCTCCCATGAGCCTCCTTTTCTCCAGGCTAAACACCCCCAGCTCCCTCAGCTGCTTCTAGTAAGACTGTATCTTAATCCTTTAAACAGACTGATCCTCAGTGTTGCCTAGTTGCCACTTGCTGATTCTCTGCTTTTGATTATTTTTTTTATACTTTAAGGTACAGATTTTTTTTTTCATTTTCTATCCCTGAGTTGCTAATCTTACCATCCTAACAAAATCCTTCTCTCTGTGCTTTTACTTTTTTCATTTTGCATAGCTTTAGCTTGTGAACTCCCCAAGATTTAAGCAATTTTCTCATTAAAACTGAGTCCAGAGCACAGATCTGTGCCATTCCAAACCAGGCTTTGGATGCCAGCCAGTTGAACCCTGGGACCAAGGGCTGTCCTTATTCTGATGCAGCATCCAGATTTTCTCAAGTATCTCCCTGTCCAAATGCACCTATTGTGCTGGACACATTTCGCTTCTGACCACTTGGGCCAACTTTAATAAATTCTTTTCTTGATAGCTTGAGTTGTAGCACAGAGCAACAAAAGAAACACCACAAGCATGCACATAGAGGGGTGAACATGGCATGTCAGATTGCAAGAGAAGCTGAGGCAAAAAGGGGATCATAAGCTCTCAGTAAAGCTATGCAGCCATTGTGATCCTGTTGGGAATGTGTATTTTACCATAAAATCATTACTAAAATCAGGGTAAGGCATCAGAACCTGGACTAAATATATTACACTATTGAATGAGCAGCATCCATTAATCTTTCAGTACTACAGAAAAGGCAATCACTTTTCATGTTGTTTTGCTCTTTATAATCTCTCCTTAAAGATTTTTTTTTCTTAATGCTTTTTCCATTGGTTTCCCAGGACACAATTTCTAGGAACTGATTGCCAGTATAATCTCATTTTTCATTCATAGATGGAAGCTTTTTGAACAGAGAGGGAAACTCTTTCTTCAAGTACACCCAGATGAACAAAATCCCAGAGGTAAGCAAAAGGATTTCTCCTCTGTTCTTCCTCTAATCCCAGTAGTTCCTTCTCTTGCTTGTGTTCCTTTCACCTTTCAGTCTATCTCATGGGTTAATTTAAACTTAAACGTAAGCTGTGTGAACAATTGTCTCAGCTAGACATGCTAGACTGGATTTGGGCTCTACAAAACTGAAACTCAAGAGGAAAAGAAATCTGGGGTTGGAACAAATTCAGAATAAAACAAATACCATGGAAGAAAAATGAGCAGGAAAGCAGACTAAGGCTTTTGAGAATCACACAGATCACATGGCTTTAAATAACAATTTTTCCCACTTCAGTGCTTTACTGAAACGAGGAAATACTATTAGGTCCTTAGTGGGTAGATCTATTACAGCTCCTACAGTATTTTTAACACATTTATAGTGATAGATGGTTTATATGTATGAATTTTTATCTATTTTTTAAATTTTTCTATACTTTTTTGTTCTATTTTTATGTGTGGATTTCTGTCCCCACAAACTCTTGAACTCACTGAAATGAGTTTTTTTCCACCACCTAGTTAATAGGTATGTCATTCACAAGATCTATACAGTTAACTTCTGTTATTTTTTCATTGAGAAAGAAACTAATACAAAAAACCACCACCCTTAAATGTGTAGCAATCTTTCCACAATATTCTTAAAAATTTATATATTACCTATAGAGAGAAATACTCACTAATTGCTGACCTTTTCTTCAGTTTTCATAGCTACAGAGTCCAACAGCTTAAAAGCAGGATGGATTGAAGTTACATCAGTTCCAATAGGGCAAAAGGCTGAGTAGCCTATGGACTATTCCACTTAAGCTGGTTTTAATTTTAATGGTATTCCCTGTGGTAGTACTTCATAAAATAGTTCATCACATTAATTTTAATCAAGGAGGATTCTCATTAAATTATCAGTCTTTATCACAATTCATCATGAGATAAAATGCTCCTGCACTCTGGGACAGGGCTGTGATGCAAAGGTCCTGTTGTCAGAGTCACCGGAGGAGTCATTTGGGGTTCAAAGGACCAAGACACTGGGGAGAACTCAGGTAGCTCATTCAAGCATAGACAACCAGCTTCCTTACCCTTTCATAATTCATTTTGAAAGCAAAATCTTTAAGAACCAGGCCTGTACAACATCATGTGGAAGCAGCACAAGATCAAAAAGCCAGCAGCATAAAGTGGAAAGCGGTGTTTCTTCCTGCTGTTCTAGGAGTGCAGAGGGTAATTCTGCCTGCACTCTGCACCTGGCAGGGTCACAGGGGCTATGAATATTGCATGGCAGGGGAAAATCACTGTGCATGTTCACTGCTGACTGCTGTGGGTGCTGACACCAACATGAATAATCCCTGGATTACTTCACAAAATACAAGTGTTTGTGTGGTGGCAAAATGTGACCAAGTTAAAGCACACAGGAGCATTCCTTTCAGCAATGTTGGCATTTCTTCTCAGCTATTTGAAACCCATGGAGCCAGATTTACAGGAGTAAAAACAAGGATCACAAAAAATGTTTTGCAACAAAAATACAGCTTTATTTAATTTCAACATTTATATTATTTCTAAAGAAAATATGCTGTGTTATATTGGGCATCTCTTAAATCAGCAAGCACTTCAAGAATGGCATATTCATGTGTGTATCTCTGGGGTTAATTATGCTAGTACATATTATTTCTTGAAAGAATATTTCATTGTTATTACTGCCTTGCAACTAGCATACCATAAGCAATTTTTTTTTTTATGTTGCTTTAAATAAGACTGGTGCTGTGGATTCCTTCTTAAAATAGAAACAGGCTTCAAATTCAGTTTTTGCTCTTGATCCTAATTTGGGGCTGCAAAAGAAGTATTTTCGTATGAACACAATTTGTCAAAAATACAGATTAGTAAAATGCACAACACACACTGAGGTCACTTAGTTTTCCTAATTTATACAACCTGATGATCTGGCTAACAAATAGAATTCATAGTTTCACAGAAAAAAAAAAGCCTAAAAGATAAATTCAGACACCTCCTTTGTCCTATAGTTTTGGGAGAAGATGAGAGCTGGCAGATCAGATTTATCTTTGTGAGAAGCTTGCCTGTCTTTGCAGCAGCCTGAGGCAAACTTCTTTTGGGACTTAAATTTTCACAGAGCTGTAACTGTTCAAATTCAAACTAAATCTCTCTCCCTGAAATTTAGACCCATCTCTTTTTCTCCTACTCATAGGAAAGATGAAAAAGTGACTAATCTCCCTTTATAATAGTCCATTATAAAGAGAAACTGCCGTGCCTCTCCTCTGTCCTTATTTCTTATGTCCTTATCTTCTGTGTGAAAATGCTGAAGCCTTTACATCTTTTCTAAACCTCCCATTTGTTTCCCACATCTTATGCCACTGATTTTGCACTAATAGTGAAAAAAGAGTAATTATCTTCATCATATTATAAGCATTCCTTTCAACATCTCCCTGAAAGCATCACCTCTTCTACTCAGACTCAGTTTTTCCTCCCCTATAATCCTCAGGTTCTCACCTGCAGTATTATTGTCATTCTTTTTCTGTCTGTAGCCATCATATTTATTTGTGTTTTTCTTCAGTCAATTGTATCATATTTATTTCAAGCCATTCCTTTAATATAAGTGAATTTTTCTGAATTAAAATCCTGGCTTCCATGCTGCTTGCAAATCCTCCCAAGTGGGCATTATCTGTAAATTGGGTAAGCCTATTGTCCATGTCATTGAGAAAGTAATTAATAGCAAAGCTTTATATTACTAGAGCTAGAAGACAGCATTCTGGAAGTCACTGAGATGTTCTCCCACTCAGGCAGCAAATAACCCTTCTTAGAGTCCTGCTTTCCAATCAAGTACCTATCTACCTTATGTGAATTTAATTTACTTTGCTTGCTTAGGGATGTCATGTGAGACTACATTGAAGACACACTGTATAAAACACATCCTTGTATCTGCCTTGCTGTCACAGAAGGAAATGAGATCAACTTGATAGGATTTGTTTCTGACGTGTTCCTGTGCAAATAATCTTATCTTCTTACCATTCTCTAGATGCCCACAAATGTTGTTTAATACTTTGTTCCAGTGTCTTGGAAATGCTATTAGGACTGAATTTTCTGTGATTCCTCAGATTTTCCTTTCCTCTTTTGCTTAGATAGAACATTGTGTTTACCTTTCTCCAGTTTTCTGGGAAATTACTCATCCTGCTAATCACTAGTGTTTGAGAAATGGCATAGGTTAAGTATTTTAAGGGTAAATTTCATCAGGCTGTTCCATTGCGAATATTCCAATTTACCTCAGTATTCCTTCAGGTGTCATTTTCCATTTCTCTCCATGATCCTACTCACAAATTCTTAATAATAATAGAAATAAAATTTTATTCATAATTAATCTCTTTTTTTTTTTTTTTGTGAAGACTTAAACAAGGTAAGAGGGGAAAAAAAGGCACTGAACTTTTCAGTATCACCTGTTTGCTGACCTCTCTTGCTAAGTCAGCTCTCAAGCATAGTACATTATTTGCAATGTATTTAACTCTAGCAAACCATTCATTTAATGGCAGTATGTGGTTATGTGCTCAAATATAAAAAAAAATTATCTTATTTCCCTGACATCCTTTCACAATCAAACCTCAATTTCTTACACCCATTTGATTGAATCCCACTTAAAATTAATTCTATTGTGACTTTATTCTGTCACGTTAAGAATTGGAATTATTCTGCATTGGTAATATTTCATAGAAAATCATTCACCAAATATAGCCATCTTATTGTCCAAACACTAAATTGTGTACCTAAAGCATCCTATTATCTTTTCAAATAAAATGATAAAAATTTGATAAAGTGACACCAAAATAGTTACATATTTTAATTTTCACTGTAATCATATTTTTAAAAAATAGTAATACTCACCATCATATCTAAACAGAACCTCTTTCATTGGAAACCTATAGAAAAATGAAAATAAAAAGCGAAAACAAAGTGAAGAGGAAAATAAAAACTGCAAATGTTATGCAGGATCAATTGTAAAAACTGGTGGAAAACTCCACACAGCACTTCTCAGGTTTTTTTGATCACTGGCTTGCTGCACTCTTAATTTACAGCTCTGCTTACTGAACCAGAAATGATTTTTCATGCATTGACATTCTTTAGGAATTCCTCTGCCCACAGAAATTTCAACAGACAAGCATCACTTTGACTAATCACACACCAGATTCACATTGGTTTTCCGCTCTCCACTTCTTTTCTGAACTTCCTGCTGGGAGGACAGAGCATGTGGCCACCCTTGAATTCACATGCCACAGGTGTTGCTTGCCCCCCCCTTAGCACGGATTTTGCCAGTTTTCTGTAACAGCCTGGCACCCAAACCAAGGAGTGGGATAGACTACAGGGTGAACCAATGCAGCCTGTCCCTGTCTGGGACACTGGTCCACAAAGATAGCATTCAACAGTTCAAAATGTCTCCTCCAGGGAATATTTCAGAGGATGCTAGGGTGACATCTCCATCAGAGATCTGAAGAGCCTACGTGTCCTGGAAGTCTGTGGATGTTTCTAATTTGGAGGACTGATATGCCAAGGGTATGACTCCCATTCTGGAGTCTGGGGGACTCTGCCAAACTGGAGCAATGGGCTAGCAGAAGATCCATGAACAAAGGCAATTACAAAATCCTGCATGGGGCAGGAGAGAAGGGGGGATGGAGGAGGTGAATAACCCGTGCAATGGCCCAGGACAGTGACTGACTGACTGACTGACTGACTGACTGACTGACTGACTGAGAAGCAGCTCTGCCAAGAGGGATATGAGGTCTGACACCACACAGAATGTGCATCAGTCTAGCCTTGTTGTGATGAAGGATAACTTCATATACAGTTGCATTAATTAGAGCACAGCCAGCAGGTTGAAGGAAGTTAATCCCCTCTGCTGGGCACTAGCAAGGCTGCATCTGGAATGTAATTTCCATTATTGAGCTCTCACTATAAAAATAGATTTTGTTTTGTCAAGCAAGCAGAGGAAACCAATGGACAACTATCAGGACAGTTAGAAGTGTTTGTTGATTTCTGGGAAAGATATGTGAGATGAGGGGTGGCTACAGGTAGCACTTGTTTAACCTAAAGAGTAGACTATGGGGTATTTTTTTCCCTTTCCAGCCATTCAAGAAAGGTTTAATGACAGCCCAGATTTGCATAGTGAAAGAAAACAAGGCAGCAAGTGGGGAAATTTTAATTAGCCATAAAGAAACATATTTTATATCATAGGAGTGGTCAAACACTATAGCTAATTTAAATCTGATTCTATGATTCTAATTACTTATGCATTACTTAAGTACTGAATAATTAAAAAAAAAATTCTTCAGCCTACAGTTATGTTTTGTCTAGCTATTCAAGGCAAGTTCTTTTCCTCTAAAACAATTTCTCAGAACTCCTGCCATTCTTTGAAGGGGACCAATAACAACAGCTGTTTCTTAATGCCAGGGGGAATTAGATTCAAATTGCAGTTTGAATCACATACTGATATCTCAAACTTTCTCTTTATCATTCTTATATTACTACCTTTTCAGACTTTTAAATGTAAACTTATAAAATGAATATATTTACAGCAATTATTTTTATGCAATCACTGTACAAATAAAATTCTATAAATGCATATAATGCTTTCTCCTTGTTACAGCATGGTGATCTAATATGCCCTTTCAAGTCAGTAGGCTATAACTGAAAGTTTTTACTTAAAACAAGAAGATATAGTTGAAGGTGACTAAAGTATTGCCCAAATACCCATTGCAATATAAATTTTCTGCTTAACGTACAAAATCTTAAAGAAAAAAAATAAAGCACTGTTCAAGTATAAAGTAATAGAAAGTTTGTCTGCTGATACTTAAAGTTTTTATTTGAGATTTTAGAAATGTGCATTGTTTGAACTTGCCTTTCTATTTATAAATATTAGAAGGCAACAGTTGCTGTTTCAGTGGCCCATCCAATTTAGAGGTTAAAGAATTTGTCACCACTAACACCTGAAAATCCTACTCCTTTAGTAAAAACAGTAGTTATTCATACATTTAATGTTCATTTTCAGGGTCATTAAATTTTCAGCTAAATGAACTGCTATAAGTCTATGGAGAGAGTTTAGGGTTGCACTCCTTGGCTTGGTCAAAATAACCCAAGGGCAGTGAGACCCCATCTCCAGAGAGGAAGGGGCAGCAATGTTCTGCCATACCAGTCTACAGCAGCTCCACTGTCTGAGGAACAAGGCTGCAAATGTGTGCAAGATGGAAAGCAAAAAGTGAATTGCACATCTGTGATGTGACACATGAAGAGCCCATGCTTGTCTCCTAGGAAGGCACAATGAGCAACTCTCTTTGTCCCCAACATGTCTGGAAAGATGTATCTCATCTGCCAAATGGAAAAAGTAGGTGCTTGCATAAAGTTGACCTTTGAGTGGGAGTGTTTCCAGTGGAGCTCCCTCTGCTTCTGTTAGGTCCTTGCTTTGACAAGCTGGAATCTTCTTTACAAGTTGAAAAGGTATTGAGCAGTATGGAAGAGCTGAATCATTACAGAATAATTTAGGGTCCAGTGAGGAGGGTGTTTAACTGGAAGAACATAACTTTGCCATGATAACATCATTTAGGTTGGAGCTTTTGTTTACAGTAAAACCTTTTACATAAATTCTGTAGTACAAGGACACTTTCTTAAAATGGGTACATTTTCCTCTTATAGGTAGACTCTATCAATGATTAATACTATTGTTGACTTCTGAGCAGGAACACTCCTTCAGTAAATAAAGACCAAGAGCAATGTAAAACAAAACTTTGGACCATATTGACATTTTCATAGAATTTCAAATTTCAAGAACTTTTGTTACTTTGCACAGAAGATAGTTGGCAAAATCCTGTTGCCACCCAAGTCAATAGAATCAACTTTCTCTCATGGGGTCTTTTTATAAATGTTGACTTTAGAAATGCTATTGATTTCTCAAGCAACTATTGCAGATCTTTCGTGAACAAAACAAACAGATAAAACTGAGTAATTACTCAACTTTAGCAAAAGATTACATGGGCCTAAAATAATTGTATTGGTAACTATAATTAGTCATTTATTAGTAATTGTAATTGTAGACTTAGGATTTTGTAAATCATAGATGAATAAGGGTAATGAGGACATACTTTTAGCCCCTCCACACAATGGGTTTTTTTTTCAGATTATACAGGTATATATGCCCAACATTCACTCTAAAGGTTCTGACTCAGTAAAATTCTGAGACTGATTATAATACTATTCCCACATCATGGCCTAGGCAAACACTAGCTTCACTTGAAAGGAAGACAGTAGGTATCAGAAATTATTGGCATATTGCTTGCTTATGTTTCAAAGAGTATCCTTCAGACCTCCTCCATTTAAAATGCACTGGTTGTAGTGGAGGATTTCACAAGGAGCAGAATATCACTTATTTATTTTCTTACTTTCACAGGGAAGTCACAGGTCTTACTTGGTACATGCCATAACAGAATGATGCTAAAATTACACAAATGCTATTCTTCTGAATAAAAAGGTACCTCCATTTTGTTTGTTTGTTTGTTTGTTTATTATAATTTCCACTGAATAATTTGTTTTGAGGAAAACAATACAAATTACTAAGGAGAAACTAGCAGCACATTTCCCTCATTTCCTCTCTCACTCCTTCCTAGAGGTGTTTACATTTCACAGAGCATCTGTCCCTCTGTTTGGGTTCTTTTGGAACTGCACAAATCACACTTACTTTCTCATTCTGAGGGGGGAACATTGCAGGAAATATTAAGTATGAGCCTATATATAATTTTAGATAAAGAGAATAGATAATAATTTAGATAATATAGGAGAATGATCTAAGGGTCTTATGATAGCAGTAAGAGTAATATTGGACTTATGACTTGGCAGATTTTTTCCTAATCAGTTCATCATCCAAACAGAATTCACTGATAAAAAAAAAAGAAGACATATTAAATTAGGATGAGGATTTGTGGGTTATGAAACTCATAAGGTGAGAATTCAGTATAAACTGTTCTTAGAGTCAAGATATGTTCCCAAATAAAAAGGAACAACACAGGTGCCTGAAAGATGTTGTGATTTTAAAAATCATCAACCAAGACCTTCCTTGCTTTTTTTAATGCACTAGAAAGAGAAAGCATTATAACATACAATTCTGAAAACCCAACCACAGAAAAAACAGAAAATGGTGAAAATATGTTAGTTTTTCAGAGACAGCTTGACAAAAACTTATCTCCAAGAAGCCACTACCCTCAGGACAGATAAGAAGGCTGTCCCAAATAACTTGAGCTGCACCTAATTCTGTTTTTCTGTCCTGTCTGTCTCCAAGACAGCATAAATGTTGATCTCCTTCTGCGTATCAATGCTGAATACTTCAGTTTCTAGCAATAGATCTCAGGGGAAACAGATGCCTTTGTTCAGTTCTTCTTGACTGAGAATGAAAAATGGGGGTCATCTCTAGATGCATTTGTGTCTTCTCTGACACCCATTAAAGAGACAAAGAGATTGCTCAGCCTTCACGTGGCCAGCATGATGTGCCCTGGTCACCTCCTCCTTCTAAAAATGAGATTAAAAAATTGGGAAAATACTGGATCATTTGCTTGTTATGAGTTGAACAGTTCTATGAAAAATGCCTTCTTTTATTTGTAATAGAGAAAAGAGTAAATATATCATCTCTTGATGTTACTTTCTGAGCAGCTTGCGGTGAGCCTGACACAATTCTTCTTGATATTTCTACATGGACTGGAGTCCACTTGCATAGTCGTAGTGGCAAAATACTCATTAGTGACAGGCCCCAGGGAACCAGCAGTCAGCTTGCTCAGCTGTACAAAATGATATCTGACACTTTTTTTTCAACTTTAAAGCTAATTATTTGCCTCTAGCTAACATTATTATAAGTCATCCAATAAGACGTTAATCAAAGGAAATATAAAGTGTACTGATAACAGCACTTATAAATCTTCTTTCCCATCAATCGTCTTTGGTCCTTATAAATGCAACCACAGTTTCATCAGATATAGTTGTTCTACAGATCATGGTACAAATTCTCCCATTATTTTACTACATTTAAGCTTTTTTAAAAAATGTAGATAGAAATTCTGTTCAAAGTGCTTGTTTGAATTACAAGGGAACTTTTAGAAGACAATTTTAATATATTTTACCTGCCTTGGAACAGACCAAGCTGGCCTCTAACCAAAGGAATTTTGCACTTTTTTTGTGTCTGACTTTACCATGTCAGTACAAGATCCTTCACTTTCTGAATTGATCTTAATAATGATCTTAATAATCTTAGTAGTTAAACTATGTGTCTTGTCTCTTAGAGAATTCTGTTTGAAAGTATCAGTCTTTCCATTAGATTTGCAAAATCCTTCCTCAATGTGCAAATTGTAAAGTAGGAGGATGAGACACAAGGATCTAGCTGTTTGCTTCCCTCTGTTTTCAAATACAGGAAAATCATCTGCATCATCAGAGGCTGCAAATATATACACATACACACATACACATGTATACATGTATGTGTATATATACCCATTTTAGAGTTCCTGGTGTACTGCAAATCTGCTTAATCTCAAAACCAAATTTATCCTCAGAACTATTTAGTCCTTCTCACTGCCTTCTAATGATATACCATTACTTCAATAATATTTCCAAAACTTTACAGCTAAGATGGAAAAAAACCAACCTAACTGAGAAGATCTAAAAGGTATTCTTGGTCTAACTTCACGTTGTGAGGGCATTTTGGGTTTTTCTTTGAATAGAAGACACTGTAACACCTGCTTTTGAGAGAATCAAGAAGTGGCTCCTGGGAGGCAGAGGAAAGGGGATTGATGGTGTAAAAACAAGCAGAAATGTCAAAGGCAAGGAACAAAGGAGGAGATTTGGAGGGCTGTGATGGAGATTCAAACAAAAAGAGATACGAAACAGCTCCAAGTCCCTGACACCGTGTGCAGAGAGGCCAGGGATGCACAAGAGAATAAGAGGCTACAGTCATGCCTATGCACTCCTGGTGCAGAACTGCAGTCTATTGATCCACCCAACTACTAAGATATCAACCTCTTTTCATTTTTATCATTTTTCCCCCTTATTTTTTTTTCCAGTGGAAACTGAGATAAACTCTGAGGATATATTGATATGTTATCAATTCTGATATTGATATCAGAATTCAGGCAAATCCTCCACTTCTAAAATGTGAAGATCTTGACCCCAAAACTCCCACAATATTTTTCAAAACTAAAAGGAAGTTATGTTTGGTAGAAATGACTGGCAAATACCCATTTCATATATTTAAATTATCATGTGGCTGCTTTCAGACAAACTAGAATATAATTTTAAAATAATAAATTTAAACCAAACTGTTTTTAAATTTATAATTATCATTCCTATCTCTATTTTTACATTCATTAAAAAACTAGTGAGATAATTGTGAGAATGCACCTGGTAAAAGAGGCTTGGTAGTAAAAAATTCATTCTTGTGTCATAAACATTCTCATACTGCTATTATAATTATGCTTTCATGGGTGAAAATAGTATTGTATTAGTATTTCTAAAATAGTATTGAAAATCTCCCTAATGAGTGGTGTCCTATTGCATTCCAAAGCCAGAGTAAAGAGTGTGATAGTTAATTGAATTACATATGTCTATTCCAACACTGAGGCTATCATTCATCTTCATGCTCTTGTTGGAAAAAGGGACTTGCCAGTGCCAGCTGAACCTTTTTGATTTTCTATATGCTCTGTCTCAAGAGAAAATTGGTAATGAATAATAGATTGCATCTTCTCTCACTGAATGAGTTGTCTACAGTGGTAATAACTGTGGTCCTACAGTTTAGACACATAAATGCAGTAGGGCATTGGCAACTGAATTTTGACTTCAAGAAAATTTTTTATCCTTCTTCAAGTTAAAAAAAAAACCCCAACAAACTGGCACTGAATTTTGATACTGGGCAAATTTGAATTACATTTTATGTTTTCTTGACTGTCTTTTATGAAATTCTTAATAACTATCCTAAGTGCTTCTGGTAGCTGTAGTACCTGATATTTAAAACAGAAGCTATAGTAGTGATTGAAAATTGTGGAATGTGTTATTTAAACATGGCTGCATAATTTACCATTCCCATTTGCTAACATCCCAACAGCACATATCAGGAACCTGAAGGATAAATGTTACTGTTATTTCAAATTCATATGAGCAACAGTTGGTAAAACAGCTCTGGGTTTTTTTCTTTATTTGTTCATTAAGAACAATTAAGGTTTATTAGTCTCTGCACTGGAAAAAAAAGCAGGTTTGGAAGCTCAGCACATTTTTACTGATCAACCTTATATGGGCTATGCAAATAGAAGATAAAGCTAGCATGCAAATGCTTAAACCCATTAAATGTCAACTGATTACCTCCTTGGAGATGAGCATCTCATTTTCTGGAATAGGCACCATGGAAAGACTGGACTGCCGAGCCAAGATGTCACAGGTTGGAGAGAGCATGAGGTTAAACACAGGAAAAAGAAATCCATTATCAGTTCAATTTCTATATAAAATATCACTAAAATTTAAAATTAAAGCCAATACCCTCACACATACTAAGGATAGCAAGGCACTTAGATCTGTGCTCAGCAGACTCTCACTACTCCTTGTCTGTATTAAAATCTATTTCAAGGTATGGCCTTTTTTCTGTTATATTATATTCCCATAATTAAAAGGGTGGGGAAGGGATAAATCCCTTTTGAATTTCAAAGAGGCATCTCAAGTAAAAATCACAGCAAAAGCGCCTACTTTATGATACGTTTAGTATGAGATAATGCACTTAAAGTTATAAATAACCAGAACCATACCAACATCAATGAGAATTTAATTAGAATGCAGGTAAATCAGCTCGAGTTTACAAAGGCAGTGTTAAGATCATAAGCTTGTGACATTTTCTTATAGTGTGACACAGAGACATCATGTTTAAAGAAAAGGTTGCTAAAAGATGTGGGTGCTTAAGTATTCTCTAAAAGATTGGAAAAAGCCTGCTATTATCAGTGTATCAAAGACATTCATTTATTTTGGCATTTAGATCAAATAGTAAACCAGCGAATTATATGTTGCTTAAAAATATTGCTCTTCTAAGAAAATTGATTTTTACACTGTGCTTTTTGAGAAGTAGAACTGATCTACTAAACTGGCTGTGTACACAAAGAAATATACTGAAGTGGAATATACTCTAATTTTCTGCAAATACTTTATATATTTCTCTCTTCCTTTGTAAATTTGCCCTGATTTCTTTCCAGAGAAGGCATCTACTTTATCGACAACAGAAGCTTTGAACCATTTAACTTCTTTTTTTGTGATTACTATTCCCAAAAATGAAAAGGGCAGGGAACAACTTTAGGCAACAAGTTTATTTATTCAATAGATTTTTATAAAGGAGTAAATTTACGCAAAAGAAGGGTAAGGAAGGGGTAAGGTGCCTAGGCCCTCTCAGTGGCAACATCTCTCCCTCTGACAATCCTGTGGCTCCCAATGTCAATCAGGCCAAGGCTTCCCCCAGACCTTACACCACCTCCTGCTGCTGCACACCCAGGAGGTGTTTGATGGTCTGCGTGGAACAGATGTTCTGCCTCCAAACCCAGCATCCCGTGATCACCAAGCCTAGGCAATCCTTGATAACACACAGGTACAAAGTTCTAGCAACACCTGTGGCATCTTGGCAAGTGAATCCCATTGGAAGAAACCCTAGAGTTGAGATATTGCCTCATCAGAATATGGCACATCTGTATCCCAGACAAAGTAAGAAGGGTCAGCCACAAAGAGAAGAAGGAAAGTATTTTTCATATTCTGTTCACTTTCTGATGTACAGCTAAGCCCTCTGAGAATAATTCTCCACCTCTCACAAGAAAGAAAAGCTCCCTAGTCAGGCAGTGACCTGAGAAAGGAACACCTCAAATTACATAGAGAGAAAATCAATGAAAAATGCACTTCTATTGTGTTATCTCATCCCAGCCTTTCTTGCTGGTACTCACTGCCTGCTCTCTTAACCTGAAACGCCCCTGTGAGTCATGATTCTACCTTACCTTTTTTCTTGAATATGAGGTCTCAAGTCCATCCTTAAACCTGACAAAAGTAATTACCTTTTTTTGTCCAAGAAATAGATTTCTCCCCTTATTTTGATAGCATCCTCTTTTCAAACTAAAGAGCCAAATTATGTGACAGTCTCCACAGGGAGGGAAATTATTTCTATTTTATGAAGAGGTACTCTTAATATTAATTGGTTGGGAGATATTTAATTAAAGAAGGCAAGGAATTCACCAAGTAATAATGAGGAAAAATAGTTAGTAAACAATATTGAGTCCTCTCTGTTTCCACAAGGCTTCTCTGACCAAAACCCCTTGAAGTTATCACAGAAGAGTCTATGCATTCTAATAGCCAGGTGGGTCTAGTCTTAAGGAAGCAACACAGAGCTCATTTGTAAAGAACTTTAAGTAGTACTTTAGTGAATATAGAACAATAAGCCAAGGGCTGCACCCTTTTTTTCTGCTAAAATAACACTTAGTCTTGCAGGTCCCTGAAAGGAAAGTGTTCAGATCTTGCCTGAAATCATACAGTTCTGCCTCTGCCAGCTGAAAAGGAAACAAATGCCTTGGCTTGGCTGACATCAGCCCGAAGACCCAGAGGCTGATTGCATGTGTTATTTCCATCAAGTGTCAGCGTAAACCAAAATGTGTGTGCCTTGCTTTAGAAAGTGTACCATACCTGTCCTGAGTTTAACCAAAAGGCTACAGAATCTTGTTCTTACTGATTTTTCCTTAAAAATACAAATTTTTTGTGTTCTTGACTGCACATGACACAGCCAACTTCAAAGTACTACTTCAGAATATGAAGTAGGCAGAATGAAGCTGGATTAGCCCTTTCTTATTTGACATTGTGTCACTATCTCCCCTCAGAGTCATACAGGAATGTGCTTGTGTCCACCAGATCTGAGATGTGAATGCAAGTAGGACTTTGTACTTTTTATGGGTGTATAGTATCAGTGAGACCTCATCAAACTCTGTCATTGGCATTCTTTCATCTTCAGGTCAAAGCAGCTGGCAAGAAGCCCTATCTCCTATGCAAATGTGAAAATATTGTGTCTGTTGATGGTAGAAGATGAATATTGCTTTTATAATTACCACTCTTTCCTGTGACAGTTACAAAATTCTGCATTACTCCTACAAGTTTAATCAAAAATTTTTAACTTTTCCAGATGTTACTCAGATTTCTCTTAATGTGGTATTTTTTCTTTATTATTTCTAAGAACAGTGAAAGACCAAACTAGACAAATCTGCATTTGTGACTGCAAAATTGTACTGAGGAGAGTAGATTATCTTTACACTATATAAGTACTTGCAGGATGTAATTTCAAAGAGAAATTATACACCTGCCCAAAATAACCTCTTACAGACTAAGACAAGGCTTAGAAAGAGGTGGTTATATAATATCTTGATTAGACCTTTGCTCATTTAGTTCTGTGATCAGCAAGACATATTTGCCTTTAAAAGGTCATTTGATCTTTATTGTGCTATGAATCACAGCTGCCTCTGAACTAATATAAAGCTTTCTGAATTGTTCTCAGTGTAAGATGTTTTTCATAAATCCAAGTCGCTCTCTGGAGGGTCTGCAACCTTTGCTAATTGAGGCACCAGCTTAAAACTGGAACCACTGAGAGATAGCATACATAGGAAGTAAGAATATTTCAACTATAGTAACCAGAGAACATTCACATTTACACTATGCTGTCAAGTTACCCTTTGAAAATAAATTAGACACTCTAGACCTTTATTAAACATAGATACATTCCTTCACAATAGGAAAGAAAACTAAAAACACTAATTTAAACATGTACAACAAGCAAATATGTTCATAAAACAGTTTTATGTCTCTCTGCTTTATCTGAGTGACAATGAAGATGAAATACTCAGTACCAATAAATGGTAAACCTCCCACAGAAGTACATAAAGGAATACTTTCAACTAAGGGGAAAGAAAATAATATAATGTAAAGGGTCAATTTATGATTAAAATGTCTCTAGTCTCTTTGAGATGACACAGTATAAATTCTATTTCAAAGATTCAGTCCTTAAGCACCAAATTCTTTTGCATCTTGTACCTCTATAAAAAGGAAAAGTAAGCTAGAAATAGGAATCACAACACAGATTTACAATGTGCCTTCAGACTTACACAGTAAACCATTCTGACAGACTTGAAAATCCTTATTATACACTATTGTAGCCATGTGCTTTTATTTTGAAGATTTCAAAACTCTTTCCAGGTACTGAAAGTACCTGCAAAAAAGAAACAACTCTCACACAGGCACTGTTTCATGACGGGTTCTTAACAGACACAGGCCCAGAGGTCTCCAGAGTGCAGTGAGACTGAGAGATTTGAATCTAAATAGAATGAATCATAAAACCATAGAAAGGTTTGGTTTGGAAGGGACCTTAGAAATCACCTAGTTCCAACCCCTTTGCCTTGGGCAGAAGCACCTTCTAACTAGACTAGCTTGCTTAAATCCCCCTCCAATCTGGCCTTGAACACTTCCAGGGACTGAGCATCCTCAGCTTCTCTGGGCAGCCTAACACCAGAGAATACCAGAGGCTGGAAGAGTTACAGGGCTTTGCAGTAAGGATTCCTTATCTATAAGTGGAGTGGGAGGGAGATGCATGCAAGCCCAGCAGTGCACTAATTTTCCTTGGGCTGCTTTTTCCCAGATTGAGTTTAACTTCACATGCAGGGCCAGTCCACAAGGGACTTGACTGAGGATTTTCTGCCAAAATTATTTTTCAGTGAAAAATACTAGCAACAACAAAAAAATTAAGCTTTCTGCAAAATAGGTTGATTTCTCTTGCAAATTCTTGCTAGTAATTTAGAAAATTAAAATGAAGCATTCAATTGCAAGAAAACCCATCTGCAACAAACAATATTGTGTTTTTCTGTCTTGGATGTTTCATTTTGGACCACTTGCATAAAATACTAAGATGCATTTCACTATCGACTTTGTGGCAATCATGTTAAGAGCCTCTATTTTCTACTGTGGCTAACGAAGCACTGCAATTCCTTGCAGGGCTGATCTCACTATTGGTGATTATGGGAGCTGGTGGCCAGCAAGGATTTTCATCACCACCCATGATAAACACTCAAGGCATGAGAACCACAACCCACACATCCATAGGGTAAGGCAGCAGAGACAAACCTCTTCTAATCACATGGATTAGAGCCATCTGCTTTGAGTTAGTTCATGTAACCCAAAGGATGCATATTTGTTTCTGGAGTATTCAAATCTCTTCAAAATTTAATATGTATTGGAAAGAAAATGTCAGAATTTCCAACAACACAAGTGTTTGAAATTTCCCTCAGCATATTGACTGTGAACTATTTATCGACTCATCAAAATAGTCATTGCTTAGATGCTTCCTGCCCAAGGAAGGGGCTCATTTCTAATTGAATGAAAACATCCAAAGAACTCTAACCACCTTCCAGGTGACACTGTGAAATGAATTGGATTTAATTTTCAGATCTGAATTTCCCCCACATATTTTATTAGCAGATTAGCTGCTAAACTGAAAATCCCTGTTTTCTGAGCAAGCGTCTGATGCAAGAGATCTTTTATCTTAGCTACTTTAAGTTCAAACCAGAAACTTCTAATGAATCTTCAAGAGTGAACAACTGTAATTGTCACCTATTATATAAAAATTTGCATTAAGATCACATTCTGCCAATAGGATAACTATAACTAATTATACCTAGTTTTAACTGAGAAAAAGAAAAAGCTAGTCCACAACATCTCTGTAAATCAGTAAATATTGACTTCTTGAATTCAAGATCTGAGTACATCCTTGGAATTTTACCAGAACTAGTTATATTTCATGCTTTTATCTAACATAACTGAAATTGGAATGAATTAAGACTGTATTTCAGAATATACATTATAGAAATACTTGCAATAAAAATGCCCATATAGCTCTGGGTGTTTTGGAATATAGCTTTGGGTGCTTCTCCATTGATTATGATTTTCTTTTTCCTTTAGGTCTTGCTTGTTCACTATCTTCAATTGAAAGTGCACAAATACAAGTTTTGTTTCTCATACAGGTTTCATACATACCAAATCTGATTTGGTGTTCTTCATTCAATTACATATTTCTGCTAATGTTGTTAATAAGAACCTTTATTTCTGGATTGCTTCTGTTCTCAGAAGTGAGTTGTTAGCCAGAATTTCTATTATATTTGGGAATGCTTATTGTATAAAAAATATCTGTCTGAAATCCACTTCTGATGGCAGAGGACCAGATGCCATCACCCTAGAAAGCCAGATATAAGGCTGAACTCACTCAAATTTTTATTAGGTAGAGACTTCTAAGAATGAAGACAAAACATCTTAAAGTGCTATTTGGTGCTTAAGACTGGTTTAATCTGTCCTAGCAGAGACATCCAGTATAAAAGAAAAGGCAGAAAGAAATAGAAGTGGCTGTAATTATGTTTCAAGAGGAAGCTTGAACACTCCTGGGTGTCTTTACTGGGAAGCATGTTTTGGTTTCTAAGCATAGAAAGTGCCTGCTGGGGCTTGATCCCATTGCATTGTGTGCATGTTTTCTAAATGAACAGCAGCACACCAAAGAAATGCCAGGGTGCTATTTCAGCAGCTTCTCCTATGGAAATAGGACAGAAAGGCTCTCAAACTTGTCAAACTGCCCAGGCCAAAAGAGGTGACACCATAATCAATTCCTTTCTCTTTCGTTGGAAGAGCTGTCTCCAGAGAAATGGGTAGCTGAGGTCATTCCAAGTGGTGCCAGACTTAGGACACCTCCATTTAAGGGGCTGTTCCTGGGTCTTCTGTTGAGCCTAAGATACCTTCAAGTTCTGTTGCTAATTCAATGGCTTTTGAAAGAAAGCAATTGATTATGTTTAGAAAGTTTCAAGAGAAACACCTTTCTTTAAAGATGAGCTGAGCAGGGACTGTAGACACATTTTCTGAAGGCATTATCAAACTAAGTCAAAAGTGATAGAAATATCATCTAAATATGATATCATTAAAATAAATCATTAAGCCCAAGAATGCTATAAAACAATATACAAAGAAGACACAGCAATATTAATCATTAATATTTTCCCAACAAGGAGGTCCAATTTGTAGCTCAGCACTAATGAACTGACTTGTTTACCTCTGATATCTTTTTTTACACCAAAGCAATTTTTCTGGGTCACAGATAGTAGATTGATCATACACAATACACCTACACAAGTGCAACATTTAAATACCAAAGTTCAAAAGAGAGAGAGAAACTGTCTTCTAGAAAATAAAAGCTGTTGGAATGATGTCTGGGAGAAAAGTGCTTTTCCATGGCAACCTTGAAAGGCTGCTGTATTCACAGAATGTCACTTCCCACTATGCTACTATTAATCAAATACAAACTCCAATGAGTAGGAGATTGGATGATGAAGTAAACACCACAGATTTCATTTAAAAAATAATAAAGACTCCCTTTAAATATTCTGCTTACCTATGAGCCTGGAGACCTGCAAGTGATTATGAAAAGTTGACACTTTTGGCATGACTGCATTTAGTGGTTTCAAGAAAATTCCATTTGGACCATTAAAGAAAAAAAATTAAATTGGCTTGAGCCCATATTTGGACATTAAAGAGAACTTGTCCTCTGCTACTGTTATAAGTAATGCCTGACCAGACAGAAATGGTAATTTTTTTAACATTTCTCACACTGCTTGCAAGAAGGCAGTTCCCTCCAATCCATTTTCAAAGGCTGTGCTCCTAAATATTTAACGAACAGGGAGATTTTCACAGGAGTGTTCATAAATCGTATATTCAGCCCTTGTTGCCAGAAAGAAAAGTTTGAAAGGCACTGGAGACTTAGAGACTGAGGGAGCTGTACTCATTCATTTCTTGCCTCTTTGCTTGAGCAGGTCATTCCTTTCTCCTTCAAAAAACAGCTGATTTTCTAACAGCTAGTGGTCTTTGCCCTGAGAGGTATTTACATCTATTGTGCCTCCTATAAAACACAGAATCTTAGAACAGCACCGATTGGAAGGGCCCAGCCTTTTGAGGGAAATAGAGCCTAGGTGAGGTTACCTAGCACCTTGTCCAAACACATCTTGAAAACCACCTGTGGTGGGGATTCTAAACATCCCTAAAGAGGTTGTTCCAGTGATTGGTCCCTCTCACAAAAAAAAAAAAATCTTTTGTATAACAAGATTAATTCTCTCCTACTGCTAGTAGAACCTATTGTACCTTGTCTTCTCCATGTGGCTCCATAAGAAGAGAAAGCCTCTGTGCTCTCCCTGACTGTTTTTTAAGTACTGGAATCTTGTGAAGAGGTCCTCCCTGAGCCTTCCCTTCTCCAGGAAGAAAAGACCTAACTCCTTCAGTCTTTCCTCATAGGGCAGGTTCTCCTTCTCAGTCCTTTGATCACATCTGTGGCCCTTCTTTGGACTCTTACCAGCCTGTCTGCATATTTTTTGAATTGTGGGGACCAGAATTGGACACAGTATCCCAGGTGCAGAGTTGTGCTCTTCCACATTTCTCCCTTAAAGACTGGAGGGATTCCCATCAGAACCATGCTTTGGAGTAAACCGCAGAGCTCCACATTTCCTCTGATTCTCCATCACTGCAACACTTGTATGGCATTCCTTTTTCTTGAGTTGTTTTGTTGCAATCAAAAGGAAAAGGAGCTTTTTAAATAATAAAACTTTTTAATCATATAATTATTAAAGTCTGGGGAGTTTAAATAAGAGCAGAAGCACCTGGTGTCTGGGCAACAGAGTGGGGAAGGAGAGGATGAGAGATAACAGGGCAAGTAAGAACAGAATCAGCTCAGTGAAGTGGACAACACTTTTATTTCAGAAGTAGCCTGTGCACAGATGTGAGGAGAGAGACACAATACCTTAGTTCCCACTGCCTCCTTCTATCAAATCTTAGAACCACATTGTGAAATTATTTGGGACACAGATTATGTATTTCATCACTTCAAACAGTAAAAATCCACAAAAACTGCCCAGTCTATCTTTCAGCTTGATCTCTGTAATTTCATCACCTATGGAGATTCAGGTACTTCAAAAAAACCAATCTGGCACCAAGTCAAGCCTGCCTAAACAATACCACAATAAGCATTTCAGATCAATACAGCTGATATTGTCTTATACCCCAAGCCAACAAATGACATGATCCTGGCTTAGGTCCTTACCATATCCAGTCTCCCTAATATAAGACATAGGTAATCATTTTGGTTGTTTCCATTTCCCATTTCTGATGGAACACTGGTTTAAGGTAATTTTTTAACAATAGTGCATGTGGAGAATAACTTAATTCAGTGTGACCTCCTGTCCTTTTTCAATACTGCATTTTTAACATATTTAGAATGGTTATAAGAATTTATACCAGCTGGTTTTGCCCTCTAGTGGAAGGTGAAGCAACATGTTTCTAATTACAACAAGTAATTAGAAACTTATCATTCACAGATTGACCCTGTGGACACTGACCACGTGTTTACTGGGTGGCTGGAGAGACAGCAGGCGAGACACTGCATGTTTTTCCTTATCCTAAAGGATGGCAAGTGGAAAGGGGAAAATCCAGGGAACTAACAGAGAAAATAGTCCAGGTTTAGTAGAGAACAGAAAGAAATTCCCATGCTGTCAGGATGTTGTTTACAGAATGGGTCTAGCTGTTTGAAACGTCAACACTTTATCCTGTGTCTGCTGTGCTATGTTTTCCACTACTGCAAGTATTTATGACAGTAAATTTAATAATTTCTTTTTAAAAACATTATTACCTTAAGACTTTAGTTGGGTGGTACAGGAAATAGTAGGCAAATACTGTTAGGAATTTTATCAGCATATACTGACTCAAATGTTAAATATTAATTATGAGAACAAAATAAAAATTAATTTTCCTTTGTTTATCAATGAATGTTAATATTATAGACCAAAACAGAAGCATAAAAAAAATCTAACTGATGAATATTTGCTTTCGGGGTGAAAAAAACTCTGTTTGTATCAAAATAGCCCAGTATTGACATCTGATTATTCTGTTTGCCAAAGGACAGCTGACATGATATACCAAAAAATTACACCATCTTAGTTACCTTCAGACACCTTTTTCCTGACTTACTCACTTTTCTATTCAAATTTCTGAGTTTTTAGCATTGTTTTCATTAGCAACAGTAAATACCCATTTTCCTTATAAAGCAATGGTTTTATTGGTCATATGAACTATTTATTTGTTCATGTGAATGCCTACAATGAACCAGGAAACTTATCCAAGATATTTCATTGTAAAATCTTTTCTGCCTAATTAAATATGTCAGCCCAGTTCAGTAAAAATTTAAACAGAACTTTGTTCTGCTTAAACCAGTCTCTCAGATGGGAAAAGGTGCTTTTGTTCAGGTTGTCTCAAAGACAGAATGGAAGGTTGATTTTAGTTCTAGTTTTATTTCTGGTTCATCCTCATAAGTGGGTAAAATAGTAAATTCTGTAAATGCCACAGGATGGAGGGGCCAATATCAACCACTACTGATGTTGCCTATTAACCTAAACCATGCTTCTAGTATGGAGAGAGAAAGGCATTTCCAGGTTTTTCTTTAGAGTCTGATCAACACGTATCCTCTGCAGAGATTACACATTTTTCAAAGCAGTCTTGACTCCCTGTCAAGCATGCCTGAAACTAGTGACACATATTTCACCCTGGTACTTCCCCTGAAGAGGAAACCAGGACACAGCCTAAAGAAACAGCACCCAATGCCAACATTTTAACCTCTTGCATCCCAAACAAAGTACACTGTACAGCTCAGAGTGGGACAGTCTCTCCTGGAAACAAGGTTTGATCATTTCCAGCCAGATTCTGTGTTAGAAAGAGAGGAAGTAGAAGAGATGCATCTGAGAGGTTTCAAACAGCATCTTTTATGAACTTCCACAACTGATGCTTTTCTTGGGCAGGGGCTCTCTTGAGGTACTGTAAATACCTTGTGTCACCTGCTCACCAAAAAGACTTCAGTTTAGGCATAGGACACAATTTTCACCTTACAAAGCTCATTAGCCAGCCCTGTTACCCACACACCTTGGACTACAGTTATTTTTGTCCAACTTCTCCAATGCTGCTTCAAAGAAGGTAAAAATGTCAGCAATAACATCATTCACTTTGCATTGGCAAGAGAAAACTGCTTGTCAGGATGACAGAGCCACTGGAAAAGTCTGTATTTCTCTCAATTAGTCTTCCTTTGCTCGATCACCAAGGAAAAAATAAATACCCCATTACTTTAGTGAGGGGAAATGTTAAAACTAATCTTAGCATGAGGGATGAAATAGATTACTACTGCTTTAGAGAAGAAATAGTTTGAATGAAAAGTGGTGGGAGCCTGTCCTAGCTGGTCTAGAGAAAGCCAGACCCAACAGGAGCTGTGTCAAGGAAAGGAAAAGCTGTAACATCTCCAGGGAAGTTGGACACACAGGCTCATCTGAGATACCTCTCCCATAGCTCTTGCCAACACTGAATCCTAATGACTCAGCTGAATTCTCTCTAGAATTAAAAGAATAACAGCCTACACAGATCTTGAATCACACTATACTTGATGCTCACCTTATTGTACAAAAAGTTGTGTCTGTAAGGGCTATAAGAATTCTCATTAACATCACACACAATAGAAGAGAAGTGGCTGAAAGTCCAGGGTTTGGACAGTCAGTGAGGGAGATGGAGGGAAGACACAAAGGGGACTTAGCTGGAGGGATCAGTTTAGTTGGATACAGAAGGTTTGGGAGACAATCTTCTATGAAAAAAAAAAGTAAACAGAAACAAATTATTGGGTGTAAAAAAAAGCAGTCTGGGCAGAAAGCAAAGTGCTTTTCTTCCAGCATTTTATGTCTCCTAGATCTTGATGGATCCAGGAAAGGTACTGAACTTTCATGCCAATACAATTGATCTACACTAAACATTTTGATTGGCATGAAAGTGCACACACAAAAACCTGCAGTAGATGTCCCATTAAACCACTTACACTTTGATTGACTGGGGTCCAGTGCATCTCCCTCCTGCAGCTCAACTGGTGCTCAAGCGACAGAAAAGAAAATCCCTAAAGGATCCTGTGCTAGGATAAAATCATCATGTTTAGGGGATTTAATAAAACAGGAACAAGACCAATGTAAAAATGGTGTCTGAAAGGTAAAAAAGATAGCTGTATCTGTATATGAGCAGGAGCACTCCAGGGTTTTTAGCAAGACTCCAACAAGACTTTTGAGACATTCAAGTGTTAAACCAGTGAAGGTGCATACACAATATTTTTTGCTGCTCTAAGTTGTCAGTAGTTAATAGTGTTTCTGGTTAAGAAAACCCAATATGTATGCTCTTTTTGCACCTAAGGTTAAAACCCTTTTTAAAAAGAGATTTTCAAAAGAATTGGGATAGAGTCAAGGAGGCATACCCAGGTTTTGGCACACATCTTGCACTTAGATTTTGTCAAGGCTGTTGACATAATACATCCTGGATTCTCACTTAGTTGGCTGGCTGTCTCGACCAGCAACTCCACTGTGCTGTGCCTTTGAGCCAAAGAACCAGAAAATTTGTGACAAGAGCTGTGATTAGTTCCAGCAGAAGCTAATGCATTGCCCACCAAAAGAGTGAGCATGAGCAAACAGAGGATCAGAGCTGGGCAGCAGCCCAGCCACTTCACACCAGCCTTGCCTCCTGCCGTGCCTCTTCAAAGGCACCAGGCCTGCCCCTATTAATGCTAAACCTTTGCAAACTGGTCACACAGGTTCACACCAAATGGAACTAATATCTCTTTAGTTCATTCTTATCGTTCTTCTTCCATTGCCCAAAGTAATTTATTTTTTAAATGACAAAGGGGTCTGTAAGCATTCTTGCTAATAAATATTTGCAAACACATGAATTGTCTAACATTCGTTATGAGTCATTTCATATAATTATGTAGCAAAATGCTTAACTTTCCTCCAAAAAAAAATTGTTTCCCTAATTTCAAATCAAAATCTTCATAAAGCTGTCATATGAGCACTGTTGCAGATTTATTTCCAGTTCCAGTGTATTTCATGGTTCTTTTTTGAACAAAGTGGAACATACTTAGAAAAATCCTGGATGCTATTGAAATGTGCTAAGAGAAAAAAATTCTTTGTCATGATGGGAAAAACATAATGTCTAGTAAAGGCATCTAAAAATGTGGGAAGCTTAATACTGTTGGATTGGAACCTCAAAAACATTACGCTCTGTCTCTAAAAAGTGTTTGAGGGGTGGATATCTACTAGGTAACAGTAATACCAGTTGTATAGGTCCTCAGGGTGGGAAAAAAACAAAAAGAAAAGGTGGAAGCATATGCTAACATGAAAAAAAAAAAGCCAAAATAAAGTGGGGCTTTTCCTTGGTTTATAAATTTTATTGGCACATGAGTCTAAATCTATACACACTGTGCTCAGAACACAGATGATGTGATATCTGTGATATCTGTGATATCTGTGATATCTGTGATATCTGTGATATCTCACAGATATCTGTGAGTTGAACTACATCCTTTCCAGATGATCTTTGCTAATTTAGATATTTTTTTCTCTGTTAATTACTTTGGATTATCTGCATGAGATCATCTACTGTTAAACGAAAAACTATTCCATTCTAAAGGAAATTGACTTTTCCACATAACGATATTTCTCAATGAAATGAAAGACAAACAAGCTACTCTCTGGTGTGCAGAACATCTAGTGTGTTCAACAGAGGGATGTGAAGCTGAAGGTCAGCAGTTACAGCTGGCTGCATCATTATGTCTCAAACTGAATGTCACCCACACAGTCACCAGTGCTCAGTGTCACACTGAGAGGTTCAGCAGGGCAGGGAGGTACTACAGAGGTCTAAGAAAAATCAAAAGAGATAAATTAATAAAGCTGATGCCATCTGGAATCACATCTACTCTCTACCCTCCTCAAAGATGCAGCACTTAGGGGTGAAAGGGTCTGTCTGAAATGGTCTGTCCTTTCAAGATGGGCTACGTGAAGGAGAGGCAGCAACGTTACCTAGCGAGGTTGTTGTTGGCAACGGTATTAGAAAGAAAGGAAAAGAAAACTCAGAGAGAGAAAGAGAATAGAAATGTAAGAGCTGAACCTCCCATGCATGACTGGGAAAATCTTCAAAGAAAAACAGGGAAAATCTGTAACAGTATGAGCACTTTGGCCCACAGCCACAATTAATGCCTCCTAAGTTCTTATCTGAGGACAGAATAGCACCGGCTCTTCCACAGAGAACAGAATGCCTAACTTCCAGTCTCCTAGTTTTAATTCCCAGCTCTTATATCCCATGCAAGCAGTAAATTTACCCAATTTGGGGAGAATATTGGTAGGAAGAACTCCCCCTCTTTAGAAGTCAGCCAGCATGCAGCCAAAAATGCTTTTACTGAGAGCAGGTGAAGGGGGAGAATGAGTCATTAGTCTTTACAGGCTAAAAACCTCACAGCTAGAGACAACCAGAGCAATTTTCAAGCTGTTGTCTTGGCACCAAGCCCAGTTCCACAGTCAGTGCTGCAGCCCTCCTACAGGCACTAAAATCCCTCAGGAAAGTTTCACAGGTGCTGAAAGATTGTGAACATCCTCACTTGGGCATCCAAGTCCCCTCCACCCACAAGGGATACGATACCAGTACCATGAACCTGCTCTGGGAGGCAGGAGCTGAAATTAAGAGCATATGCTGTCTTGTTTGGCACTTCAGTGTTTTCCCTAGATCAGCATATTATTGTACTATTAATTGTTCTATGAGACCACAACGAGAATCATATAGCCATTTCTCACACTAACAAAACCAGTTTCTGTTAAGTGAATCCATTTGAATACAAGTCATTACTTCTTTTTTCAGAGCAAAGATGTCTTCTCAAAGATCTTCTAAAATAGCATGTATTTTACAGCAACTTCAAATATTACTTAGCTTACAACAAAGACACCAATTTATCAGTACTATAAAGCATACAACAATTTATTTGCATAAAGGAAGCAAAACTGAACCTATTAATAGTGAAATCAATTTTTCCATCTATTAAAGACAATGCAGGGTTTTTAAATTCATTTTAATGTGTAGCTTTCATATAAATAATTTTGCCTTCTGCTGTAACAACATTAGACTTATTATGCTGTCAGTATTTCAGTAATACGTGCCACAAGTAATTTATAAAGTGTAAGTTGATTGGTTTCCACAGTTAGCTTCAAATGTCATAATGCTTCAAACCCTGGCAATAACCCCAGGTTTGCATTTGTCTGAAAAGAGGAAGTTTGGTAAACTTTCATTAGTAATGCTATAGCCAGCATAATCAGTGTCCAGCCCTGATGAAAGGGAGGTCTGAACTGCCTCTGCCTTTACAGGAAGGCTCTGCTGAGGTGCCCTAGAGCAAAAGCTCTATAGTAAAATGTCCAGATAACTCTTCTGCTCTTTCATGCCAGGAAATGGCAGCACAGCACCTTGGAATCTGAAGGCTTTCAGTAAGTTAAAGTGTGAATAACTCACTATCAACTCACCTGTAGTCACTGAACTCAGATATTCACTGCCAACCTCAAAAGTTCAAAGTCAAACTAAAAATCGCTATTTTTTATTCATTTTTTCTTATACTTTATATAAATTCTAAAGTCTATGGAAACCTTCTGATGCCATCCATATATGTCACTGAAACCCACTCATACCACAATTATTTTCCTCTGTACTGCTGCAGTACTCTTGAGGAGTTCTTGGATTTTTCTACATCAAATCAGAGCTATGGAGAGGAATGGAAAGAGATAAAATTAAATTCTTAATTAAATTCTGTTTTAAAAGGAAGAAGAGGGGGCTGCCATTGCAAAAATGTCTAATGTGCGTAGAGAGGCACAGGAGTAAGAGAAATTCAATTAGTAAGGTATTTTATTCACATTGTGTCTGACAAGAGGACTATTGGCTTCATTTAACTTCCCTCAAGATGGAAGATCTGGAACATACTGGATAGGTTAATAACAAACTCTTACAGGGACATTCAGATTGTGTATCATATTTAAGGTTTTTTTCCCAATAATGCACACAAACACAAATGCATGGGGAAAGGCTGTCACAGCCATTTATCTGGAGTTTCTCTGAGATAATGCCTCATACAGGTCAGCACAGTCCAAGATGTGTTTTTGCAAAGTGATCCTATGGCTTCGTGCAGAGGGCTGTGGGAGAAGACAGCATCTTTGCTGCCCCAGCATCACATGTGGTACAACTGTACCCTCAGTCTGTGGAGGGACATGGACATGGACCTGGGGGAGACATGGACTGGGGGAGACATGGACTGGGGGAGATATGGACTGGGGGAGACATGGACCTGGGGGAGACATGGACTGGGGGAGACATGGACTGGGGGAGATATGGACTGGGGGAGATATGGACCTGGGGGAGATATGGACTGAGGGAGATATGGACCTGGGGGAGATATGGACTGAGGGAGATATGGACTGGAAGTGGAACAGAAACACACTGGGGTTCCCCTGCAGTCTGCCTTGGAGAAGAAGTTGTGAACCTTGCCCAGTCCTCACTGTCATTTCTCTTCAGAGAGGTTTCAGGTCTGGGCCCCAGATGAAGGCAGCACTCTCTAGTAGATATGACCTAGACATCTGTTTGATAGGGAAGCACAGGATTTCAACCCTCTTTTTTACAATGTTTCTTACAGATGTCATGAAAACCTCCTCTCCTCAACATACAGGTGTTTACATCACCAAAGAAAAATAGCCCTGTAGAAAGCCCAGCTGCTCATCTCAGCTTGAAGACTTTCCTTTAGGATCCAGGTGCCCCTTAGGGAATCATCTCACTTTGCAAAAAAAAAAAAAAAAAAGAAGAGACAGGAGCAAAACAAGGATCTATGTTTATTCCTTCATCATTCCTTCATTTCCTTTAGGGAAATTAGCTGAGGCTACAAAATCCTTCAGAGTGAGAGCTACTCACCTGCTCAATATTTTGATCACTGATTTCTTCAAGGTACTTTTTAAAAGGATTGGCTTGATAGGGCTCCTCCTTTTCCTGTGTACTCTTTGCTTTCACCAACACGGGACGAATAACACCAGGTTTTGTCTTGACCCATAGCACACCCAGGAGAAAAGAGATGGAAGAAGAATCACATAAAACACCTTACCATTTACAGAATATTTGTTAGACAAGTCAATTCTGGTGGGGCTATAATAACTATATTTTAAAAAATTTTCTTAATGATGTGTTTCACCACCAAAATTATTCAGGTGTCATGCTGCCTGGACTACTTCTAATACAGATAGCGTGGAAAAGTGCCAAGAGCTGCTTTTAGGCACAGAACTTCATCACTGGCATGTGTTTATTACTGACAAAAAATAGCTACAGAGCTGTCAGACCGTGGTTTGTGGGTTTTGCTGGCTGTTTTTTTTTTTTTCTGGCTGTTCAGCTGCAGCTTGATTAGTTCAAGTCACACTTTATGCACAGCCACACATCTGCTTTCACACTGGGCTCCTCAAAACAGTAACTGTGAAGGAAACAAGGACAACCTGTGATGCTGTTAGCTTACACCCAGGCAGAAGCATGTTAGGAAAAGTCTTATTGGGGAATAATACCAGTGATTGTGTGCTGGATTTTATGGAGTCATAGAGTCACTGAATTACAGGATAGAAAAGACCCTTACAATCATTGAGTCCATTCATAAACCTACTACTGCCAAGTTCACAACTAAACCATGTACCTGAGCACTCCATCTGCACATCTTTTAAGTACCTGCAGAATATTATGTCCAATGAGTGGAAATGTTAAGACAGAGTACCAAAAGTGGAGACATGATACTGATTTCAGGTAATGTAAATGATACACATGTAGAATAGAATTTTTTTTTATTGGAAAAGGCCTCTAAGATAATAGAGTCCCACCAATGACCTACCACTGCCAAGTCCACCAGTAAAATATATCACTAAGGGCCACATCTATATATCCTTTAAATTCTTCCAGGGATGGTGATTCAACCATTTCCCTGTGCAGCCTTGAAGAAACTTTTCTTAATGTTCAATATAAACCTTCCCTGGCATGACTTAAGGCCATTTCCTCTTGTCTTATCACTACCTTGCTACAGTCTTCTTTCAGGCACTTGTAGACAGTGCTAAGGACTCCCCTGAGCCTCCTTTTCTCCAGGCTAAACACCCCCAGCTCCCTCAGCTGCTCCTCACAGCCCTTGTGCTCCAGACCCTCCACCAGCTCCACTGCCCTTCCCTGGACTCACTCCAGCCCCTCAATGTCTTGCTCACAGTGAGGGGCCCAGAACTGGACCCAGCACTGGAGGTGTGGCCCCAGCAGTGCTGAGTACAAGGGGACAATCCCTGCCCTGCTCCTGCTGGCCACACTATTGCTGATACAGGCCAGGATGTATGAGCCTTCCTGGCCACCTGGGCTCACTGCTGGCTCATTCTCAGCTGCTGCTGACCAGCACCCCCAGGCCCTTTCCCACTGGGCCCCATTCCAGCCCCTCTGCCCCAGCCTGTAGCTCTGCATGCGGCTGTTGTGACCCCAGGGCAAGACCCAGCACTCGGCCTTGTTGAACCTCATACAATTGGCCTCAGCCCATCTACCCAGTCTGTCCAGATCCAGATCCCTCTGCACAGAACCCTCCTACCCAGAAGATCAACATCCAACTTGCAAACTGGCTGAGGGTGCATTAAATCCTCTCTCACAGATCATCAATAAAGATACTAAGCAGAATGGACTGCAATACTGAGCCTTGGGGAATACCCCTGGTGGCTGGCCACCAGCCAGATTTAACCCCATTCCCCACCACTGTCTGAGCCTGGCCATCCAGCCAGTTATTCTCTCCAGCTCCCTCTGAGGTTCCCCTGGCTCAGGGAGCCCCTCTGTGCACCCCACTGCAGCGCTCCACTGCCAATCATGCCAGCACTAGAGCCACTCACCTTGGTGACAGTGACAGTATCTTTAAGAGTTCAGTTGGAAAAGTACAATTTTAGAGGATCTGATCAGCATGGATATGTGATACTCATCATTTCAGACAAATTGGATTATTTCACCAAGAAAAAATTCCTTGGTCATCAACCAGTGAACCAAAAAATTTGACTATTACCTTCTCAATTTAGTATATCTGTGATTTTTTTTTTAATTCTTACTGTAAAATCTGACAAGATGGACTGTGGCATAAACTCTAAATAGAGGCTAAGGGATAATTTTGAAATAGACATATTCAGTGAGCCAAAAAAGGAAGAAAAAGTACACTTTCTCACTGGAATTTTAAAAGTAGTCAAGTCTTCCAAGATGGGTGATTGAATTTAAACTTTTAAATGAGTCCGTTGTATTCTCTTCTGTTATGACAAACCCATAGAAAATAAGTGGTCTCTGTCACAACTGATGAAGGTAGTAACAACAGGACTGCTGCTGAGGTCCTTCTGTGGTTGCTGCACAGAGAAGCAGCTTGCCCAGCTGGGACTGAGAAATAAGTGTTGTCACAGTTTCCCATCCTCAGTATCCAACCAGGTATAAAAATGAAGAGAAGAAACTTGATTCTATTAGATTTATTTATAAAATAAATACGTATGTTGTGTTGTGTCTGTATAAGTTGGACTGTTCTGTTCCCCCTATCATGTAATGGTTCTGTCCTGGTTCTCCCTTCCCTCCTTTATGCTGCCAGTTATCCCAACTCCTCCCCAGTTGCCTTGGAGATCAATGTACCCTTTCTCAAATCCCTCCCCGGTGCCCTGTCCATCACTTGGTGCTCCCACCCTTCTCTGTAGAACTCTCTAGAAACTTCCAGCTAGAGCATCGAGTGATTGGCTCAGGGGCCGGGGCCCCACCCTCAAGTTATCTCCATTGGTGTTCTCCCTAAGTCAATCTTTTGTATCCCACTCCCCTCTGAAACCCTATTCATCCAAGGGCTGACTCCTGCCTTGTTTCCGTCCCTCCTTATAAGCTATTGCAAATCCTCCCATGTTCTCTGCGGTTGTGGGCTTCCTCTGGGACCCAGTAAACCTGGATTCACCACAGCTGGAGAGCGCTCTTTTCTTATTTCTGCTGACTGTAGCCACAAGCCAAGCCACGTCCTACCACAAGCTGCGCTGCTGTCATAGCACAGAGTGTTTGCCTTAGGTGCTGTCCTGAACCACGGAGATCGGGATAGTGCCCCCGTACTGCTAGCGGTGCTGGATAGCTGGCCGGGACATCCGGGAAGGACAATCAATCTTTCTCCAGCTGGACCGCTTCATACGTATACTCAATAACACCCTGCTGTCTATTTATAATAGCAATTCGCTTCCTCAGTCAGTCTGGAAAAAGAGAAGTTTACTATGAAAGTAAGCTTGAAATGATTCAGCTGAGATTGCTGGATGTAGTGTGTAAACTGAGTCATGGATCCCCTTAAAACAGGATCTGCAGGCATCCAGCAATGTCCATTGAGGGGAGGGTGCAGAGGGTGTTTTGTGCTCTGCTTCTGCCCTGGGAAAGGACAGAGCTCAGCCCAGGGTCTGAGGTGAAGGCAGCGGAGGCAGGCATAAGCATATCACTCCAGGGCAGAGCAAGGCCCAGGGAGCAAAACATCTTCTCTTACATTTGTGTTTTCTACTCTCCCTCCTCTCCACAGATTGGGGCCCTTTCATTTGTCTCATCAAGCAAGAAAAATATTCAACTCAAAGCAAAAAAATCAGCCATGCAGTGATACTAATTTTTTTTAAAGAGTAGTAACTGTCAAACTGGATCAAAAACATTTTCATTACAAAGATCAACTTTTTCAAAGATGCAGTGCTTATTACTGAATTTCTAGTCCATATTTCATGACTATATCTTTGTAGGATTCACCAAAAGATGCTTATTTTTCTATCTATTTTATTTCTGTAAAGCATCCGTAAAATGTCTAGTTTTCAAAATAAATATAAATTTAAAAAGAAAGGTGCAGTTGCTATCAAGTCATTATTATGCAGACAAAGGACATGTGGTCTTCTGGCACTCCTCCACACCATGTAACCACACAATCAAAAGCCCATTGTGGTACCTGAAATCATCAAGGATGAGCTACTCTCCTTTTGTAAGAAACCTCTTCCAAATGCATGCTGTAGAAATGCTTTTAAGGAAGCATTTTCTAAACAACATCATGTACTCAAATGCTGACTGAGTCATATGTTTATGTCTGACTCTGCTAACAGAGTGACAGATATCAGCCAACAACCAGAATTCTAAGCACTTTATTAGCACTCTGACAAACTACATAAAATCTTTGATCCAAAACTAAGAACTTGAACTCTTTCTTTGATGACAAATGTCCCAGCTGACATGCTGAGAAACAATTTAAAACTAAGTTTTGCCAAGGAAACTGTTGTTATTCCTACAACAACATGAAAAAATGGTAAAGGCTGTCATGGTAGCACTGGGCTGCCATCATATGTGCACAGAACTTTCAGCAAATTACACAGGGCCAAAGCACAAGTTCCAGAGCTGACCCATAATCAGTGATACTGACCCAGTGCCAGGGAATTCTCTGGCATGGGTTTGGCCCAGGTGAGCAAATGCACAAATAGAAATAATCTACAGGCTGGGCTGGGGTGCCTCTCTATGGGCAGCATGGACAGGGCCACCCTCCCTCAGGAACTGAAGGTATTTTGTGTGAAAATAAGCCTTGCATAGTATCTGTCCAAAAAATGAGAAGACTGAATGTTGGCAGAGGTATGGGCACGTTCACCTCTAATTTTCTCCCCCGTTATTATCACCCTGGTTGCCCCTGGGATCTTGCCGAAACTGGTGGGTCAGGTCCCAGTTGCAACCCCATTCCATCAGTGACAGAACAAGGGAGATTTGCTTGAAACAGAAAAAGGCAGGTTTAGATTAGGTATTAGGAAGAAATTATTTGCTGTGAGACTGGTGAGGCAGTGGAACAGGTTGCCCAGAGAAGCTGTGGATGCCCCAGCCCTCGTCAGGTTGCATGGAGCTCTGAGCAATGTGGTCTAGTCAAAGGTGTCCCTGTCCACAGCACCAGCGTTGGAACAAGTCACAGAGTTCTGAGAAATCTGCTTGGCAATCTGGGCTTGAATTATGGATGCAGATCAGACAGAAAAGATTGTCTGGTAAGGTGACAAAGTTTGGTGGTAATACTAATTAGGGGACTAAAAATATTGTTGCAAAGACTTACAAAGAGATCCTAAAATACTGAGTAAATGAATAATAAAAGGCAGGTGAAACATAACTGAATTCAGCATTGACACATTTCACAGCAGAAAACTAAACTACATCCCAAATTTGCTCATGCACCAATGAGCTAATTAGCTGAGAAACCAGCTCTCACTACTCAGGAAATGTATCTTGACTTTTTTGTGTATAGTTCTGTGCAAACATTGGCTTGCTGCTCAATACAAGTAGGAAGAACTAAATAAAGTAATATAAATTATTAAGAAAGGAATAGAAATAGCAATAAAGGACCTTATCACATCCTCATGTAAATAGAAAGTTCTGTATTCAGAGCTATACTAGAGCAGCTTATGGTTTTAGTCTCCCAGTCTCAAAAACAAATATCTGAAAAAGATACAGAGAAGGGCAAGAAGGATCATCAGTGATATGGGATAGTGTATCCATACTTTTCAAAGAGTGACCAAGCAATTTTTAATTTTCTACATGAAATAGACATGACTGGTAGTGCTAGGTCTAGATATTATTGCAATACCTAGAAAAAACTTGTGTTATTTAGAAAACAAAGAAAGAAAAATTATTTGCTATTTCAGAACAAGAACTGAGGTCAAGTCATAGGCTTAAAACAAAGGACTAAAGTACTATTTTGCACCATGGATAATTTAAAAGTAAAGTCTACTGCTAGAGAATGTTATAAAGATCAAAATATAACAAAATTCAAAAAGTAACTGGAAAAATCATGAAAGCAGATTTAGTCAAAGATTGCTAGGAGAAGAAATTGATTCAGGAAGTCCCTAAGATTCCATTATTTAAAATACAAGGGAAAATTTTCTGATCACATCTCCTTTTTTCCCCTAAGCAGCTATTAATGATCACCATCACTTGGGCAGGCTCCATGATTTCTCTTCTGACTCTTCTTCAGAAATTTTGTCTCCAGCAAGATAAATTTGTGATCAGAGCTTAAATGAACATCTGATACATAATTTCCCTTTCTTACTTGATCCTACCTTACTTTTCACTCATTAAAGCAGCTTTGATGTAAAATAGATTGTAAGAAGAAAATAGATGGTAGAATCATTTCACATTTAAACAAAACTATATAAGTGGAATATTAAAAGAGTCCAAGAAGCAGCAGCTGATTCTACTGCTGTCATGCACCTCAAGATCCAGCATGACTCTGTAGTTTGGCATTTGGCCCATGGGTTTACAAGTAGTGTCAGGATTTACAGGTACTTGAAACAGGTGTGTAATTCAGCACAGGAAAAAAAACCCAATACAGCTCTGTAGAAGCCATGCAGCTTTGTAAAAAAAACTTGACTGGATTTTTTTTTCAAAGGACTAAGGAAGTAAATAATTAATAAAATTTTGTGCTTGTGCAAATTTTGAAAACAGTGTATCACAGCTGTGCTCTACATACCAGCTGACTCTCAGTTACTATAGGCACCGATTTGTAAAGGTTGGCCTGCAAAAAAGATGAATATATACAGTATTACATGCAATATATTTGTGATTATAATGATGACAGAAAAAAATTCAGGAACAGCACTAGGCTTAACTTAGCAGGAGAAGTTTTTCCCACTGACACAGTGGTATGAAAGAATATAAAATATTCTAATTTCCAGTTTATTTCTAGATATAGTCAAATGCCTGTTAAGATTTTAGGAATTCTTTTTTCCAAGTGCAACAAAATTTCTGTTTTTCATCTTGATCTAATCTTGAAATTTAAATCTTATTTTTCTGAGCCTGCCATTGTCTGTTAATTTGCAGCATCAATCTTTTTTAATATTATGAATAGTACTGGGTTGAGTACCTTCTCAACCTTTTCTCACTTTATAGTAGGAGAACCAGAACAATCCCACATAAGCATACATGTCAGTAACATGGACATTCATTTTTCCAGTTAATAATGAAAAATTCCTATCTAGAGAATCATTGTATTATTATTATTAAAAATTGGCAGTATCATCCCTAAAGCCAACAGAGATGCATTATTATTAAATGGTGAATAGAATCATATCAAACACCATACAGTTTTAAATGTCATTAAATTATGACTGTGGTACTTAGTTGTCAGCTGGTATAAACTGAATTTAGTTTTCATACTTTTTATACACTCACTGTTTGTACAATTAACATCCTTAAAAGGTTCTGAAGTTCATGAGAATAAAAAAGGTAGCTGAGGCCAAGGCAAATATATGACATTTTAATTGTTAAATGGCGGGCTATTTCAACATACTTTTGTACTTTTTATTACCTATTGAAGTAATGAGCAATATTACCATGTATATATACATATACCTTTACATGTGGTGGTTATAAATAACACTTAAGCATTACTCATAAACAAATTTAAGCTCCTCTTTTAACCAAAAATGCCTTCAAAGCAACATTTTGACAAGCATCTCAGTATTACATATTGTAAATACAAAAAGAAGATAACTCTATGGAAAACCATTTCTGTGTGTCCTTTCTCTAATGGCCAGAGGACAAACCACTGCCTGGATTATTAACTGGGGCAGAAATAGCCTTTTTACATCCTACTAAGGAAGCAGAGTGAGAGAGGAGGAAAGAACTGTGATGCACCTTTGCTATTAAAGACACCTGATATATCCCTCAGGCGACTACTGCAGAGTACAGCAATGGCAGAGCACAGGAGAACCTGGACCCATCAAGTTCAGGCACCACAGCCCAGCCTGGGGACCCCAGTCTGTCTCCTGACACACAAAAAGTTCAACACACCTGTACAATTTATAGGAAAGATTGGCCTTCAATAAACCTCTGTGTTATTCCCAAACACATTTTTAAATATTGATTTGTTTCATTCATCTAGAAAGTTCTGGTGGAAACAGAAGAAAAGGTGTTTGTAAGGGTGATTTTCTATGCCATCCCTAGGCTTCCCTAAGCTGGATGCCTGAAATTATGGTATATGTCCATATTTCAGTTTTGGGAGCTGGAGATTTGCACTGGAGTGTTATTAAATACACTCTGTTCTCAAAGACTACCTCTGAAGTACACTCTTTTATTTCATTAAAAAGCTCTCCTCTGATATTCTTCCTAATTAGTATGAGCCAGCACAATCTGTCAAGCAAAAATCGCAGTATGCAATAAAATATGCATAGTGCCACATTCAGGAAGCAAAATTGAATTGATCAGTCAAGCACTGTGCTGGCATAAAACTGGGAGAGCTCTGTTGCTTTGCCAGTACTGCTTTGATTTGAGATTCAATAGAAATGCTGAATGATGAATAGGAAGCTGAGATTTCTCACCACATGACTAAATGAGTTGCAAGTAAAATGTGGAACCTGCAGTAAGTGTGTATGCTAGAGAGAATTAATATATTAATTGGGTTTAATGTTTCAGTAATTGAACAAATGACTCAATACAGATATTTTCAACATATGTTGGTATGTGGCAAAACAGCTTCAATTCATCTGGGTTTTCAGCCAGCTCTGTATCTTGGAAAGAAAACTTTGGATCAATCCCAGATTCTGAAGGATAAGCAAGAACTACAGGACTTCTACCAAAGCAAGTCCCCTACAGTGCAGGCTGAGTCCAGAGAAATGCACCCTTCAGCACCCATAACAAACAACACTCATTTACCAAACAGCTAAACTCTTGCCCCAGGCTTGAAGGAAACAACAACAAAGTGTGTGAAGAGGTTAATTTTAACATCATATTTACACAGGTAAAATTATCAACAGACACAGCAGTGGAGACTCCAGCTGGGATGGGTTTATTACCGTGAGAAGACACTTCAAGTCTCAAATGCCAGCACTGTAATATATTTGCTTGTCTATTCTAGTCAACATCTGATATCACAAGCAGATGCTTGTTCAGACTCACCCAGGATTGTTTAGGAGCAGATAAAGTAAGCATTTTTGCATGCAAAATAGAGAGCAATGGTAAAAGTACTTACATATCTGGTTTCACGCCCAGCTGCTCTCTGCAGTGTTGTTGACATCTTGTAAAAAAACAAACAGATATATAATCAATATATTGAGTTACTCTGAACAGTAACTCCAAGAGATTTTCAACATGCTGAGATTTTATTAATTGCTCAAATTCAGGAAAACTTACGTTTTCCAGAAATATTCACACCATACATGAGACTAAGACATATTTAAGCTTTGCTTGTATGTTTATTATAGAAAATACTACTTAATTTTACTGCTCAAAAACATTGATCCTGTTCTATTGAGGTTGGCATTTAATGGGAACTCTCATAACAAAATGCTTATTATTAGATAGCCATAAGTATCATTGCCCCATGAAATTGAAGTTACATTTGCTCACAGAATACAAAATATTATATCTCCATGCTTTCATTTGCAAGAATTTGCTTTAATTTGACTAACCCATAACAATTCTAAGGCATATCAGCTCTTTTTTTTTTCTTCCATGTCTATGACCTTCTTTCACCCTCTGTTAAGCACTTTTTGACCTCATTCTGAGATCCTCAACACTTTTAGCTTGGTCCCTATGCTGCATTTATTTGACATTCATGACTGCTAAAAGATGCCTGCCATTCTCAATTGCCCAAGAAAGTGGTTTTTGGATACTCTAACTCAGCTTGGTAGCAGGATTTTAACCACTCCAGATTCTTCAGGCATTGGAAAACACACTCAATTACACTGTCTGCCCATCCCTCTCCTGCTATCACATTTTTGTCTTTCAGCCTTTTGGAGTCCAATTCACCCCTGCACGCTGATTGACAGAAGTACTTTCAAAAACAGAAATTAAATTTGAATTTTATATTCAATATAGCCGCTGAGAAATACTGGACCTGTGCCCTATTCTTGCATGGTGGACTGGACATTCAGCAGGATATTTTGAATGGATTAACTTTTTTATGTGTTCATCTGCCAGAAATGCCTTTCCTGCCATTTTTAGTTGTATTTCTGCCATTTTCACTTTCCTATAGCTGCGATAGGTAACTTTAATTTAGCTGGAGCAAACTGAATACAGGACCTTCTTCCCTTGGTTAGCCATCCTTCTGAACCCAAAAGGCACATCAGTATAACTTAATGAAACCAGAAGTTCAGAAGGAGAAAATTAACCCTCCCTCTCACTACCTATTTCTTAGTCATCCAGGACGAAGGGATATTGCAGACATCCTCCTTCTAGGAGTGGTGAGACTTAAAATGAAATCAGAACTTCAGAATAAGTCCAGCTATTAATTTAATATTCCCATTATTTTAAAATAAATCATGAACTTGAAAAAAACCTTATGTTCTGAAAGATGCTTCCTGCCACCAAAGCTAGAAACATTGGTTGCTTTGTAGTAAGCACACATGGATGGGATGAAGTCTGGGAGAAGGCCAGAGACCCTGCTATATGGCAGGCAAGGTATGAGAGATTTTTAGCCTCTGAAGCCTTAAAACACTCCTTCATAATATATCTCCTTGTGACTTCAGCAAAGCGTCCTGCAGCAAAGACTGCACTGACTCCAGGGCTACAGTTCTGTCTTTCCATGCTTTTTTAGCCACCAAACACTTTTGATTTTGCATTTCTCAGCTGCAGCTCTGAGTTGCCATTAGTTTTATTGTCACAGCAGTCCCTACTGCCTACCGATTTTGCCCGCCTTTATAATTACTTGAAAAAGAGCCCTTGCTGTGGACATGGGCTTATTCACCTACCTTGCCAACATCTGACTCTGTGCTCATCTGCAGAAAACTTGGAGAAGACTCACACCGGCGCTGGAAGATTATTTCCAACAGAGAATAGACATGTTAATGCCAGAAGACAAAAGGGAAAGAAGATAATAAGTCCATTCCACATAATGATGGGTTACCATAGTCAAGGGGTCCTGCAGGACTTGATCAATGACAGCACACAACTCTTCTGTTTGTTGTCTGAGCTGGGCAGGGGAGCACATCTGAAAAGGGAGTTAAACTCAGTTTAAAGGGAGCACATCTGAAAAGGGAGTTAAACTCAGGATCACTCAGTTAAACTTTGCTTTTTTGATTTCAAATATAGATCTGAAAGATAAATAACGCCACTACCTCTGAATGAGTGTCCAAAGCAGTGCCTTCAGTCACACTAGCAGGCTTGGTCGGTTCTTCTAATGCCTGCAATTCAAGAGGTATTGGTGTGATACTGAGTTGAAAATTTTGAAAACCAAACAAACATACACTTTTTCCAATACTCTGTTTCCAAAGGTGGCACTTTTTCTTTCACCATGGAAAGATGGAAAAGAAAGAAATTACAGGCCTAGTGATGTTCTTTAGGTTCCCAAAACCTGATTCATAGTGGTATGGGTATGGGTTTACAGAGAAGACAGTATTCAAGCAGGATGAATCATCTCCACTTTTGGAAAATCAGAAACTACCAGTTCCAATTGTCTTCTCCTTCAATAATGCCACCTCCTTCACAGTAAACGTGACACAGTGAGTGTGCACTGTGTGCCACAGAGGTGTTGGGGGCTGCCTGCTGTGTGTCAACAGAGAGCCATCACCTGTGAGCAGGTGGACAAGGCAGGGACCCAAACACACAGGAGGCCCTTTTTTTCCTTCAGTAGATGTTTTCTGTGAAAAGCATCTCCTGTTTAAAGAGGATGGTGGTGTCACCTTGCAAGAAAAACAGTGTTTGCCATTCTTGGGTTTTAGCCTGAAATCAGAAATGTATGGAGCAAAATATGTTCCGTACTCTATTTGTGATCTCACAATAAGCACATATGCAATCTTTCCAAACAAAACACAAGCTTTTTGTGTTTGGCTATACCACTCACTTCCCTATACCGGCACTTGGAGCAGGTCTGAGAACAGTGGAAATCAGTTTGCCAATCCCTTCACTTTATAAGGGTCACAAAACACCCTCAAAAGCCAAAATCCACTGCTCAGTTCCCTTTTCATCTTCATCCAGCATCTGTGAAGCACATTCTCCCTGCCATCACCCGTTTTTGCTTTGAAGTGATTTTCAAATAGACACCGTGCTGAGACCAAAAATTACTCTGGAAGCCTGCTGATGTATCTGCTGAAGCTGGACTACAGGGAAGGGAACCACAGAGTTTGTGGAGTTTTTTTGTTTAACACATTATGTTTTTGTAAGGTTTCATTTTGTTAATTTTTTTTTTAAGTATAAGAGAAAAAAGAGCATTCCAGTAAAGCCCTTTTTCATGCATGTGGATTCTGCATGAATGGGCTGGTGCCACTGAGGTGGGTATGAGGGCTGCCAAATACAGGAGATGTATGTGGACCTGTGATGAAAATGTCAGAATATTTAAAAAAATAAAAAAGAAAAGAAGCATACTTATTTCCGAGTTTTACTTTGCTGACTACATTTGATTTCTTTCCTTGTCCAGCTACTGGCAGCATGCATCTGTGTACACCTAAGTGAAAAGTTAGTGACAATTTACTTTTCATAATATTATAATATCACCCACAAATGATCTTGCACAAAAGCACATTCATGGAACACCATGTCTTCTACTAAAATTAAAAGTGATTGCTTTCCAACATTTCTTCCTTTCTCTCTATCTCTTGACAAATGACAAATGTGTTGGCCTTAGAGTAGTTTTAGTTCAAAAGGTGAAAAGTAAAAGTGATTCACTTTGATATACAGAAATTAATGTAATCTTATCCCAAGACAGAGCACGAAAAGATAAATACCCTTTCTCATCTCTGAAGTCTCATCATTGTCATCCAGTTAGAGTTTCAAAAAGACAGACAGTCCTGTTGAAGAGGAGGACCCAGCCAAAGAGAGCTCATCACTGCACTGAAATACAGTGCCCCTGGTTCAATAAGCAATAAAATTAAGTAGAAGAGTAATTTCAGTACCTATTAGGGTCAGGATTGACAAAACAGCCTGATATAGAGGGATGATAGGTTTGAATGTGAGTTAGGAAAAAGAAAAACTTTTAATCAATCATGGATTTGGAATGGGGAATTATCTAAGCTTCTCAAAACCCCCAATAAACCAGTAAGATAATAAACATAATAAAGGGATTGTTAAGAAAAAAAAATACAGTTGCTGTTTCATATTCACTTCACCAGAATAGTGGGTGAACAAAATCAAGGGTAAAAAACAACTACCCTGAAGATTTGGGGGAATCTTTCCAGAGAAATTACAGCTACATCCAGAAGTCTCTGTTCAGAACCAAGATGGCTAATTTAAGAATCTGTTCATTTCAGAAGCTGAGTTCCCAAATATCTTTCCATTTTGGAGCCTTCACTGACTAAGGAATGCAGGTGAGCACAGCACCAAGGTCTTTGCTCTCCACAGTCCCTCTGAGGTACAGCCATCATGCAGGAGCCATGCTAAAAAAAGCTGCAGTGTTCTCCCTTACTGTACTTTTGGGAAAAGAAAATTTTCATCTTCAAACCAATTAATCTAATTTCATTCACTATTTCATCTCTTTAATTTTTCTTTTTCTTTCTTTCTTTCTATTTTCTTTTTCCTATTTTTCAATTTTTCTTATTTGAACAGCTGAGTTTTCCAAAGAAGGAGTAGAAACAGGAAACTATACTCTCTATAACTATCCCTACCACCTCTACTAAGATAAATGGTTCTGTTTAATCTGTTGTTAGCTTTTCAAAACACATCTCATTTTTTTCCCAGCATGCCTTCTTTCACATTTCCACATAGAAAAAATAAAGAGATAAAAAGTACAACTACATTTTCAAAATTACTGGTGTCATCATGCAAAAATGTTATGATTAATTTCTATCTACATGCTGCTGATTAGCACTATCAACAGTACTCAAGATTCACTTCCTATGCTGATGGTCTAACAGTATTAGAAGTGGAACATTCTTGTTTAGACATTCAAATTTTTGATTATATATGAAACAACAGTGGTACCACAATTTAAAAGAACATCATAATTTAGATAATGAAAATGTAAAGCAATTTAAATGAAATAACCAGTTGCTGAACCAGTATTTTTTTTCCTTGAAAAGGGCAATTTTGGGGGTGTGATGCATTTGTGCCATTGACATCGTTGATGACTACAACCCTTCCCTCCTCTTTCTTCCTTTTTGATTGCTAAAACTGTATCAGAGCTGAAAGGATACTGGTAAATGATCCAAACACAATACCTAGTATTTCAATAGAAGACTGAAAAGTTCAATGGACCACATCAATAGAAAGAGAAGAAAATTAATTTTGTGACCTAGATCTGACATAGCTTTCTTCTTACTGTATTCTGAAAACCCTGGACTGAGCATATTTTCCCCATCTCTATCTTTTCCCAAGCCCTCAGCACGTGTGAAAAAATCCCACCATACAATGGAACTTCACATACCATTGTTTCCTTTAACTTCTCTCTTGAAGATTCTGGGGCATTATACTGAAAATTTTACTGAAATTATACCTACTATTTTCTGTCCCATAAAATAATTAATATTGAAAACTGCAAGGCCCATGAAAAATGAGTGAGCTCAAAGGCTGCTCCTACATTGGCATATTTGATTATTATTACAAACTAGGTCTTTTATTTAGTCCTACAACTGCACAAATTACTGCCTTTCTTTCTTACCACGAGGTATTTGTCTCTAGCCTTGAGAAACACTTTGATGTGAACATATAATCTGGGTGAAAGAAACTCGCCTAGTAATTGCACACCAGAAATATTTGGGGAAAACCTATTTTTATCAAAATATTCTCAACAAAGTCTTGTCAGAAATGCTTTCCAGGTCCAGAAAGTTCTGACATGCCTCATAATAGCCAATTGTCCAGCAGTTAGGTCAATCATCTGAGTGAGAAAAATTGTCTTCCAGGCTCCTGCTGTATGATTTCAAGGAGCAACCTGTATCTGCATTTGCCATGATCAGTTCCTGTAGCAATGGATTTTTGATAATACAATAACTAAGAGTTTCCTAAAGGCAAGAACTTAAAGCTGGGTCTTCAATGTAGCTGAATGCTGCCATACTTCCTCAGTTGCATTTCTTCCTTTTCACTTAAAAAAAAAATCTAAAAATAATAAAAAATAAAAAATAAAAAAAAACACAACCAACAGACCCTCTTTTTTTTTTCCTTTTGCATGCAGAGGAAAATACCTTTTTCTATTTTTTCTTTTTCTATTTTTTCTTTCACAAAGAGAATATGCTGCACTGTCTTTAGTCTGTTTTTGCAGGTGTTGGGATGCAATTACCAGATCTTTGAAGTTTTCCAAGAAGTGTAACAAAATATGGAAAGACTGTTTCACTTTTTCTACATTTACTTAGAATTGAAATTATTGCTGTCTGCTTGTAATCAGTTGATAAACAGAATCCAAATGAGACAACAATTGCACCCCTTCCATCCACAGCTAGTCCTACCTATTGTTTTTCAGAAGACATGTGGGATAGAAGAAGTGTGGGATAAGCCTCAGCTGTGAAGCAGGTTTGTTTCATGACACATTCAATCATCCTGGGTTGTAACACATGTGCCACACTTCATCCTCAGTTCAGGTTGAGGGAAGTCTGAGCAGAATATTTGCAGCACCAAGTCTGTATGCCCATGTTTCCTTTCCACCAAAATGATGCTCAGACAAGGGAAATTCACACCAATCAGTAGGTAGAGGGGATGTGTAGCTGGACAAATACAGAAAACCCATATTCACCTGCATAGAGCTTGCTGTAGACCAAAGACTGAACTGTTAAGAGAATAATTTTTTGGTTTGTAAATCCAAAGCCTACAACAGTTTTTGGGTTACATATAAAATTCTACATAATCCTAAAGATGAAGTTGTACTTGTTTTAAGACACTATTTTCAAGGCCCTTGAAAGAAAGAAAGAAGGAGTTCAGAGGCTGTTCCTATATTAGCACATTTGGTTATTATTACAGACAAACAAGGCCCTTTATCACTCTACAACTGCACAAATTATTGCCTTTCTTTCTTAACATGAGGTATTTAAAGTTACGAATTCTGCTGTAGCACCTGGAAATAAATTCTTCATCTATCAGTTTTGGCTGAAAGACATTGTAGCTGATACTTGATAAATACAACCTCTAAATAACAGACACATTACTTTTTAAATAATACCCAATTCAGAAGGGAATTTTGAATTAGATTGTGTCCACATCCATATAATTGTAGAACCTTCACAAGAGTGCCTGTCTGTATAAGTGTGACTCACTGTCTCCGTGTTAGTAAGGCCAGAAGGAATGACAGTGTTCACTTAGTATGACGTCTTTAAACCACAGGACTATGTGGAATATGAGAAACCAGAAAATTGTCCTGTCTTGATTTTTCAATTTTTGTGATAAAAAGCCTATTTCAGTCTCCAGCAATTTTTTCTAATAGTGAATTAATTCTTTCTGTCAAATTTTTGCCTTATGCCTATTTAAAACTTGTTCGGCTTCCTCTTCTGGCCAGTGGATCCTATGATCTGCTGGGCTGAAGAGCTCAGTATCACAGCCTGTGGTCCTGACTCAAAGCTCTGGATTTGTGTGGCTGTGATGGCACTGCTGAGTGACCCTGGGTATCACCAACTCATTATCAGCATTTCTGCCATCCCTGCTCAGGCACTGTGGAGCTGTGCCTGTGCTGGTAAGGACATTGTCCTGACGTCCTTGCTGCCAGCTCAGCTCTCTGCAGAGCAGCCCCCTCTTGCTGCTCCCTGACAGATCCTGCCCATGCTGAGGGTGAGTCCCCTAAAAACAAGTTTTGTTCTTCTGGCTGTGAAGGAAGTTACAACCCAATCTTCCAAGAGATATCCTGGATAGCGCTTTTTCTGAGCAGCGAACAGAAATGATGTGAGAAACACCAGGTTCATACAAACTCAAACAGCTGGGAAACTTGCCAGTGAGGAGACTAGATGAGCTTAAGCCACTTCTGGGTTTCTCAAAGTATACACATATAGAGCCAATCAGCCTTTTCTTCTCAACTAATGGGCACGTACTCAAACAACTCTCTTTGAGTAAGAGTACTGGAGGATAAGAGCATGTTCTAGAAAAAACATTAAGGTGATGACAGCTTAATGGTTTCATTAGCAGAAGTTGAAAAATGCTAGTTTAAATTAAAGTTGAAAAATGCCAGTTTAAATTAAAGCATCTACACAAACGTAAAAGAAACTTGAGAAAGAAAGTTAGACATCAACAGAAAATTTAGAGGCAATCAAATCATTGCACCTTACATGGCTCACGAGGAGCAGTTTTCTGTCATAGGACCCAATTAATACTGCAGATGAATTGTTACTAGGATCACCCACAACACAATTCTTACTAATTTTATTTCTCATGACCACTTAAATTAAATAACATAATTACTCACACAGTGGGAAAAAGCCTACTTCTGATAACATGCATTTCTAATTTAATCACATAGCAAAACACTTCTTTAGCACCTTAGGCTAAAAAATGTATCTAAAATTATGTTGGTTTTCTAATCATATAATAATTATTAGGATGTTAATAAAATATCACTTATGTAGTTAAAATCTTACTGTCCTAAATCTCACTCTTTTAAATGCTGCGTATAAAATGCTTTGCATAAAATGGGAACAACATAACTATTCTCATTGAGCTAGAACATATCATGAGTTCCCTACCCAACATTTTGAGAAGAATATTTGGATATTAAGACTTGGTACAATGGGGCCCGAGTGTGCCATGTGACTTCTTCATGCTTTCTCATAGGAGTCATACTCTCAACTCTCATCAGCTGACACAACAGGACCAGCTTAGGAGCCCTACAATTAGCTGCTGCTGCAGTTCAATAGGAGACTGTCATCCATAACTCCCCAGATGGGAGAAAGCATGTTCTCAGGCAATGCTGAAACATACACTTACAAAGTTACTTAGTCAAGAGTCTCTCCTGAAGGGAAATCCTATAACAGAGAATTGATTTCTTATTAGTACTACATGACTGCGCTCACTCCTGAAGGATACACCAAGGCTACGATTTTCAGTAAATCCATGGATAACTAAAAGTCTATCTAAACACAGATATCTTTTGAGTTGTTACTTTTTCCACAGGTGCTGGCATTAGATTGCACAAATCAGTTTCATGTACTGGGGATAAGTAACATGCAGGTTGTGAGTCAATGCCCAAGACAGCACCAGCAAGACCGTCAAAAGGAAATCCATTTTCTTACGAAAAAGTACAATCGGACAGTTGACATAAACCCACTAGTTCACATCAGGAGTGTGATCTTAGAGTGAGTGTCCTGCTCAGGGTCACCTACCTGGCTTGGGTTGCAGGGTGGTGCAGTCTCAGAGTGCACAAACAGTGCCTTTCAGGTGAAGTCAACCATGAAGTGGTACTTCAGGAGTCCACCAAATTCTTCCACCTGCTAACAGGCTTTCTGCTCAAACAAAACCCTCCCAAAATACATTCTGTAGGGGTGTAGAATCTCCTGCATCAGCTATTTTCCTTTACAGAGCCGTTTCTATTGCACCACATTTCAAGCTAAAGCAAACATAACCTTCATTAGTGCATTCAAGATTTAAGTAAGGGAAGGATCAGATTTTATGCAAAAGATTAAGAAAATCCTTCAAGATTAAAAGAATATCTCTTTTTTTTCTGAAAAATAATCTGATTTATAGCACTTAACTGATCATTACTAGATCATAATCAGTAACATTTCAAGGAAAAAATTATCATCTTCAAACATTGTACACAGTTGAGTTCACCCTAACCAATAACTTCAGGCTTTGTAAACTAGTAGTGAAATCAACTGAGCTGTATATGTGTATAATATTTAGATGTGTAGTCAGGAATGCTTAAAGAAATTAATCAGAGGGGAAATTCCTCAACTAGGTCCTGAACAGAAAGCTTTGTCTGATAGAGTTACAAACTGAATGTCACCATGATTTAAGCATGTCTTTAAACATGCAAGACGCTTAGCTCATTGATCATCAGAGAAAATTTTTCTTAAACTTAGCTATTCTTTTGAGTAAATTAATTTGGGAAACATGTTTTCAAAATAAATGTCTGTGGGTATTTTGAACCCTTAATGCAAAGCTTAAATTTTCAATTGACTTCCCAAGTTGAATTGTCTGAATAAGACTACACAGCCCTGCCTTTGTTGACTGTGACTTTGGCGGTAAACCAATGCACTGAAGTCTGGGGTTTGAATCGATCTGCCTGTCCTACAGAAAATGATTGTTAGCATAAACTACAAACTGAGAATGGCCCACTAGCTCTCACAGTGTTCAGGAAGAATGGAAGTTAACAGAAGTCAGAACAATGGTCAAGATGGTTCTCAGTTTAACAAGACAGCAGGTCAAAATATCATATTTTTGGTTGTTAAATTTATGGGTATAAGCACAGCTGTCCAATAATCATTAACTGACCAAGATCTACTGATTGTCAGGTCCCAGAACAGCAGTGCTTCAGACACTTTCCAAAAACAAAACAGATTTTGAGATGCTGCGATAAAAGGCAATTCCTTTAGGACAGTGGAATTTTTTTCCTTTTTTATAGTAAATAGATTTTCAGAAATTCAGATTACTGGAACTTTGATCTTCAGTGAAAGTGGATGACCCTATAAAATGGCTGGAATTACAGTCCTGAGTAGTTAGTTCCCAGAATTCACATTCTGCAGTATTCCCCAACAGACATGTCTGAATTTGTACACAAAGTTGAATGGTCTCAAATGTACAATGCAGTGCCCATGTCTTTGAGCAAACACTAACCTTCTGTTCCATAAGCAATGTGTTTGTAGGGATTGCTGCAAATGCCTTGTAGCTTGTCTTGATCTTGTACTGCTAAAAGGGTAAACCAGAGAGCAGGAAGAGAAGTAAAACAGGGTAGAAGAGAGAGAGGGGAGAGAGGGGAAAGGTACGACAGAATGAAAGACAATTACAATCATCTTGCAGACATGTTGCAACAAAACAATGCTTATGTATTTCCTATAAAAACTATCCCTTTTTAAAAATCTAGTGGTTTTGTTAAGGCTTTAAAGTCTGGTAATGTACATGTTTTGTTCTTAGTAATGAAGTAGGACAAAACAAGTTCCTCTATCTTATAGCTTCCAAAGTAAGTTTAACCACTTTCTGCTGACTGCTACCCTTAAATGAGTATCGGGGGGGCTGTAAGTTTTTTTCCAAGTTTTCTTGCGAATTGATATGAAAATGTACAGCTACGTCTGTCAGTACATCCACCTCAACAACTGTTGCTGAGTGGTGTCATCCTGAACCATGAAATCAGAGAGATTACTGTGATTGGCTCTCATGAGACTGATTATGATCCTTAAATGCTGAATTGCTTGTTTGAGTAGATAGGCCATTTAAATCTTCATGCAGCTTTTCATCTCCGGAATAAATAACTCTACCACCCAAACAAAATAAGCATAGGAACTTTCACACTCTAACAAAACTAACAGAACTGGCAATCTAAACATACAAAATGTATGAGTTTGGGTATGAAAATTTGAACATGAACCTTAAAATTTATTATTTTCAAATAATTTATATTTTAGACTATATTTGTTTGCCCAGTTATTTTTAAATCTTTACAAATAATATTTTTAACATTTTCTTTACAAATATAGAGGCTGAATTCAGTAATTTTTAGAAGATTGGTGAGTCTCTTTTATATTTATAGGAGTTCAAGAGGTAGGATTCTTAATCACAGGACTGCTAGAACTTTCACTATTATTATTATTATTATTATTATTATTATTATTATTATTATTAAGATATTTGCTACATTGTTCCCTATTTGGCAACAATCTGACAAAAAAGTCATAAATTCACACAAAAATAGACTTCTAAGTTAGTGATTGATTATTTCTGTGACAGTCGGTCAGAAATAAGGTTATTTGTTAATCAGGTCAGGTTTTTTAATGTACCATTATCTGCATCAGTAAATACTGGTGATTATGAGATAATGGTCCAAAACAGCATGTTGCACTTTGGGTCATTATTTTGTTTACTTTCTATTTTCTTTATATCTACTAAAGGTCTCAATGACAGCAGAGTGGGCAAAATTTTAACTCAGATAAGAAATTTATCCACACAACTGTCTTGAAATAGTGTAGGGAACAACCTTTTCATTCTTTCTATACATAATATTGTTTGCTTTTGGCTTCACTCAGTCGGAAACGGGAGAATGAGTCATTCAAGAAGTCAGTAATCACAGCAATCATATTGAATGAACAGCTTGGCAAAGCAGATGAATACAAATTCTGGAACTGAACTTTTTTCTGTTTTTTGGTGGGAGGGGCTTTAGAGCATGGGATAGTAATTCATTTGAGATTTAGTGATTCTAACTTAGATGTCTATCATTCAGTTTCTTCAGTCAACACTGATGCTTTTTATAATCATAGCCATTTCTACAGAATTAATCTAATCCCAAAGTCGGCAAATGGAAAGGTAAAATAAAATCATCTTCTAAATACACCATATTCTCTCCACTAGCTGTAATAGAATCACCTAAATTGTGCTTGGATATGTAACTTTCAAATGTCAAAAGTCACGTGTGGTGAATCCTGGCCTTTGAACATTTAGACAGCAACACTGCAGAGCTCCATAGATGAATTTATGCATATACAAAAACTATATGCAAAAGTTTAGTTATGCATAACTAAACTTCTGTTTAGCTATTTTAAACTAAAATAAAATACTGATCACTGAGATGGAAGACCGAATTCTAAATATTAAAATAGGCATATTCACAAAATGTATTCTTGTTTGATTATAATTGAAATCTAACTAAAATTGTGTCATTGAACATGGGAAATACAATGTCTTCACTAGCTCCTAGGCTGGTGAAGACATATAACAAAATGTGCATCATATATGAAAAGAGAACTATGATCACTTTGAGGTTAGTTGTACTATTATATTAGCTAAACAAAGACATAACAGACTCTTAAAATGTGAAAGTTTCTGTACTGCTTTCATGTGCTTCATGACTTCCATATACTGCAGAACCTGTGAGCAATGTGCTATTTTTGCAGGTCTTGATGAGTGGAAAGTCTTTAATTCGGTTTCTCATCTATACGAATATGTTTCTTTACACATTATTTCATGGTTTTTAAAATTATTTTTTCAATACCTAAATATATTTAATAATCTGCTTCATAGGAATCTAGCAATAATTTTAAACAGCTGTGGACAGTTAGGTCTGCTGGCCTGCACCACAGTACAGGCAAAAGCAAACCAATTCCAACATAAGAGCTTGGGCAAATGTCAGATGGGGAGTTTGGGGGAAACTTTTTTTTGTTCGAATGATCACCTATGGGGCACTGCAAAATCTGCTAGACATCTGCTATAAGGGCTTAAAATCAGTGCTACCAACCTTGGTAGCTTAAAGCTCCTCATGAATAATCTTTCTGGCTTTATGGTAGGTTTTGCAGCTGTGCTGAGCTCCATGTTGCTAAAGTCAGTTTGTTCCCCAACTGTTTTGGGTAGATCTATATGCATTCCTGAGCTACATTCAAATAGGAAAAATCAAAGGCTTTAGAAGAATGATACCCCATGAAACCACTGCAAAGTTTTTCAAAACAGAAAGCTAGAAGTTGTTATTCTAACTATTCCAGCACAATTTATCTGTCCCTACAGTGTTTCACTGTCCATTTTGCTGTATTAGGTCCATGAGGACATTAACAAAGTATCTACAAAGTCTAGGGAGAGGGCTTTTATTTCCTGTGATCACCCAAAGCTGACACTTCACACTGATCTGTGGATTCATGTTTATATTCACTTTGCAAAACATTCCCATTTTTAAATCATTAACAAATACAAACCAAGGGAAAGCACATGCTTATATATATATATATACAAACAGTTAAACAAATGAATAGGTTATCCTTTGATTTGCATTATTTGGTGCATGTCCGAATTCTGCTTTAATAGATGTTGGTTTAATGCGTGCCTTAATGTTGCTGTAATGACTGTTGAAGCAACATTAAGGCTGAAAAATTACACATGCCAAATTATACACACCAAAGGCAAGCACTTCCAGATGCTCTATTTTTTCCCTTGATGTTCACTTAGTACTTTTGTACATAAAAAGATTTTGTCATGAGTCAACAGTCGTCAGATAAAGCAATCGGCTTTTTGTCTAGTTATAAAGCTGAGCTGATAACTACTAAAGAGACCTAAATGCTGCTAAAGATATTAAAGTTGTCTTTCCTCAAAACTTTTCTTTTTTTCTCTGGAAATATACTGAGATTTGAGGCTGGAGTATCACTGGACAGCCTGCTACCATTAATACATCAGCAAAGTTCATTAAGCTAAACCATAATCTAGGGGTGGAAATAAGTGAGCAGAATGGGGGTTGAATGGGCAGTATTAGCAGTAGATGAAGTCTCTGACTCACATTTTAAAGCCATGAGAGACCTTTCTTGCACTGAACACCCAGCTGCATTAGATTTGGATATTTTAGGTCTTCCACATCTCCAGTTGAGTCAGCTTTGTCTACAAGATTAAAAATTAGACTGGACTAATGGTCCAAGTCCGTTATACTGGTGGACACTCTCCCAGTCTCCATGGGATGGTAGGGCAGTTTCAAAATTGCTGCCATATTGCATGATAAAGCAGAATTAGTAGGAAAAGGGACAGTAGGAAAGACAGAAGTATAACAATCTCTGCAAATATAAACCCAGACAATAGCTCTGTGTCACAAGTAGAGAATTTCCTTACTGCCAGAGACCTCACAGTGCTCCATGCACCAGCCAGCAGGAACAGCAACTGTTTTGCAATCTGCAGGCTTGGTCATGGGTTACAGTTTGGTCTCAGGGTCTTTTTTCTTGGAATTTCTACAATTTCATATCTCTTTGTTTCATTAACTAATACTGACAGGGTGTAACAACACTGAACAGCTTTGCTTGGCACAATGGCTCCTCTTGGCTCATTTGGATTTTAAAAGAACGATTCATGACAATTGCTACTTTGTGCTGATTTTAACCTCTCATTTCCAATTAACATTTTTTAAGTCACCCCTGCCATGGCCAAACTGTTAGAAGTACATCTGACACAACTTGATCTGGCAGACCAGGCTGTAATTTTGTGCTGTGAGGAAATAAATCAATAAACTATGATAGACTTTGTGCGATGAACAGAGCTCAGATGTGAGTGGAGAAAGGGAACACAGCACAAGGAAAGCACAGAGTGCAAAGATAAGATAAAAAATGTTGGGAAGCATCCTGCAGCTCTGGTGCTTTCTGCAACAAACTCCTCCTTTTTGCATAGCAGCTCCTCTTGTTTTCACCTACCTGCTGCATATTTTTGGATACCCTTCACTTCCCTTTCTTGAGATACACCTTTAAATCCACAGTGTGATTGGTTCCCAAGCCCTCCTGCAGAAATTGCCATCGTTGCTCATTCTCACTCTGCAATGGTTCTCCTGCCTTTGGGGGGATTACAAACAGCAGGAGCTTGGCTGATCTGCCAGGTGTGAGACTTTGGTATTTGCAGTAGTTTGGGCTGTAGGAAGCTTGGCTTTTTTTTCCCCCTCATCCTCTGTCTAGCACAACAAAATCAGAGGAGTACAAAAGGAAGGGAAGAAGCAGGAGACTGTCCTCATCTTCCATTGCTGGCCCTTGGCCACAAAGTCTTTGCTCAGGCTGAGCTCATTATTGCCCCGGGCCAGTCCCAGGGTGGCTGGGGTGAGGAAAGCCTCCAGGAAAGTGAGGAGGACAGGCAGGATGGGGTGCTTGGGAATCACTTATCAGTGGAACAGCTAGTTCGCATCAATTAGATTAAACTGCTTCTTGCTCAGCCCTGCACCTCAGATCACCACACTTCTATGACTTTCCCTGGGAACACATAAGGATTTATTTTAGAATGGGTTGAAGAGAACATGCTTCATGGTTGATTTTTGATACACCAGGATTTTAGGCAAGCTTCACAAATATGCATACCAAATGTACATCAGAGCCACTGCACACAAATCCATCTTTAGTAGTAAATCATCATACTCAAGAATAAAGTATCTTCTTTTCTATGCTAAAGGATTCCTAAAACATCTTCTCCATAATACAGAACACAGTGCTAGCAATTTGAAGGGTAGGATTTAATTTTCACTATCTTCACTATTGACACAAAACCTGTTCCTTTTCCACATTTTTTTCCACATCACATTTATTTTACTAGTATTCTGCAACATGGGTGTAATTTTTTTCCTGCGGGGACAAAGAAATATTATAAAATAAGCATGCACCAAGAGTACCTTGGGTTTGAAGTTTTCATGGCCAGGAGGCAGGGAAAAAGACTGTGGTGAAGTCAGCTCTCTGGGTCTTGATGGCAGTGTGCCTGGTGCCTTGACTGAGATGGGAGATCTGCACTTTAACACTGATGCGGTGGCAGAATGCTCAGGTCTTGGAGAGGAGGAGTTAGACCTAAAATTTGCTTGCACCAATGAAGAATTCAATTGTAGTGGATGGGAATTAATGCTGCCAGTTTGTGGAACCAGTGGGGTAGAGTGAGGCCGTGGGAGAGACCACTGCTTTGAGATGCTAGAAGGGGTAGGAGAGGAGGCACTGATCTCATGAACAGATCTTTGGGATGAATCTGATCTAGATCTAGAAGGTGAGTGCAAGAAGCTTGGGGAAGGAGATGAGTGTTTTTCTGAGGGAGGAGACAATGCACCACTAGGACTGGTAGAAGCAAGCAAAGGATATGACCGGCAAGTGAAGATGGGTGAGTAAGTGTGCACTCTCTGAGACTTCTGAGGTGCCCAGGACCGGGAGGCAGAACCACCCAGCCCTTCTGGAGAAGGAGAGGTGGGGTATGCAAAGGAAGAGGGAGCTGGGGCACAAGGAGGATGCAGGGAAGACTGCAAATCTGGAGAAGCAACTGATCTTCTATGGGAGGAGAGAGGGGATGACAAAGAATTTCGGCAGTCTGGAGAAAGTGATTGAACAGGAGGGGGCTTTTTAGGAGAAAGGGACCTTGCTTGAGGGGTGGAATGAGGCTTGGAAGGTAAAGGCAGATGCTGAGCCCATCCTGAAAGCCAATAATCCTCTTTGCTGGGGGAATCTGGCCTTATAGGAGGGCTTGAAAGAGATTTCTTGGGGGTTGGGGGAGTTGTTTTGAACTTTTGATCTATTGCAAGTGTTGAGGAACTAAGGGAGCTAGGGGAAAATGTGGGACAAGAAGCAGGAGAAAGCGGCCTCCGCTGAGAGGAGCCTGATCTCAGAATAGCAGTTAAAAGAGTCAGTCTGGTTGGCAGAGGGGATTTGACTCCTGACTTGGCTGAATTTCCTCTGGATAACGTTTGTGTGCAAGGCTCATTTATACTACATATGGTCGAAGAAGACCCGTAAAGAGAGGGTGGAGACAAAGGTTTAGGGCTAGGAGATAATGAATGTGTTATTATATGTACAGGGAGAGGAGACAGAGCACTCAATTTTTTGGAAGAACTGGAGGATATAGACTGAGCTAAAGATCCTTGAATTTCAGTTGAACATGGAGGATTGGAGGAAAGATTTGGACTCTTTGTCGGAACAGAGGATGTGGTAAAGCCTCCCATTTTGCAAACACAGTCAGGGTTATAGAGACTTGGTGTTTGTAGGTTATCAGACAATCGAGGAGTGGAGTACCAACTCTTTGATGCAGAAGAGGATATTTTACACGTTGAGGGAGATGAACTATGGGAAGCAGACTGAAAGTAGAGAGATGACTCTTGCTTAGATAACCTGGTTGCTGACTGCCAGTTGTTACAGGAATCTTCCAGCGAAGAGGCTTGATTCATGTTAACCACGGGACCGCACGCTACTTTCTGATTAATTGGAGAAATTAAGTGGACAGCAGGTGGTTTAGAGGAAAGATGATCAGAGGTGGAAAGAGTAGAAATTAACTGGAGAGAAAAAAAAAAAAAAAGAACAGAATTGTTAAAATAGGTGGAACCTGTGGAACTGTTAAACACCCCACATTTCAGTCCTGTGGTCATGCGTATAGGGTTTCCATTAGTACTGCTGTGTGGGTTAAAAGCATAGGGCTGTTTTAAGCTTGGCCATAGAGCCTGATGGTTAAGGTCCTTATGGGGAGGTGACTGAGGCAGACAAGTTATGTGGTACTTCGGGTTTATGACACTTCAGTTTTGTTGATGTAAACAAAGTTCAAGGCTACAGTATTTTTCCTTTGAGGTAAAACCCAAGACAGTGGTGCCATGAGTGTCCTGAATCATGTGATGCCATCCACATTATGCAAACACAGTGGAAGGTAAGAAAATTGCAATAGTGTCCAATCTCACTTTGCCAGTTCACTGGAAAGCAGCCTTTTTGAAAATAGGATTCAAGTCAAGTGTTCTTTTTCTCATTCAGTAAACAACCAACCTGCCCTTCTGCAGCACTGTGATATCAGAATGCGAAATTTGCTTGGAACTACTTAAATCAGACATCCAGTCTGCTTTTCACTTCTCCTGTCATTCACAGTGCAGAGCATTTGACAGTTTGCAGGCATGTTAGAGTCCTTATCCCCTTCTCCACAGTCTTTCAATACACTAATAAAACAGTCATGAGCTCTTTCATGAGTGTCTTTTTTCTTGGGTCTATTCTAATTAGGATTTGTCAAAACTAATTAGAGCATACAAGTATATTATCAACCTGTTATACAGTTTCATGCTTCTAAAGAAAGAAATTCTCTCAAAATCTTCCAACTTATTATAATGCTGAAATTAAAAACTGAGGTATGCACAATATGAATAAAACATAGCAGTATGAAATCATGATTAAAGTCAACTGTAAAACCAAAAGGATACAAATTGTCACCTAACATTTGACTGAGCAATTTCAAAGCAGGGAAATTGACTCCAATTTCATCAAACTTGATGTATATATCAGAACACCTATTTAACTGCTGTTAGATACCCTGAAAATATTATGCAGCTCTATGAAAGACTATTATTATACGATTCAGTTTCAACACACTACTTGCTCATGGCTTTGGCTCAGCCTATTAATTATATTTTTAATACATATATCTTACCCATAATAGAGACAAATTATGATGATTATGTAATATAGTATTGATATATTACAAAACAAAAATAAGAACAAAACAACTAATGTTCAAGTGAGAGCACATGCTGGAAGAAGCTGCGACAGAAGAGGAAGATTTAAAAGCTTTCAAAGGCAAAACTATGCCTAAATACGGGCTAAACACACACTTCAAAATCCTATTAGCCCTTGTAACTTTAAATCAGTGAGGTCTTCTTGCTAAATGATACCATACAAATAGCAAGCCTTTTAAACCAAAGATGCTTTCTGCATAAGGTTACTTCAGAAAAGCCAGGTCAATGCTTTGATTTATGGGAATAAACACAAAACCTCCAAATGCCTTTACAACAACACTAACTTCCCCTGTTTTATACATGTGTTAAGGTGTCACATTTCAAAGTGGAAAGTCAATGGATGTATACAGGGAAAATATTGGATATAAAAATTAATGTTGTTTATATCCTTGTATATATATTCTATTCAATTGAGAAATTAGGACTCTTGTTGAAAATACTGCTAATTAAGAAGAAGCAAAAATGCTGGAAATTGAAAATCATTTACCAGCATTTAATCATTATGAAAAACTATTATTAAATATGTCATGAAAGATAAAATTATTTAACAAGTTGAAAAGCAGTGTGGTAATAAATCTGATAATTTGGAGCAGCCTCCTGAAGTTAATAATGAATTCTGGAAGTTAATCAACTACCAAAACAGAGTTAGGGTATTTAATCTCTGTATTTCAAACTAGAATAGATAAATTTCCCTTACAAAGACAACAGATTAAAAGAAAGCAAGGAACAAATATGAAACTTCATAATAAAATCATGTGATGTGCACTGACTTCTAATTAGTTAAAACTTAATAAGATTTATAAGCAGCTACAAAAATATTCATGGTAGCAGATGACAAATATGCTCCTGCAAGTAAGATCAAGACATTTTGCAGAATTCTTCCAGTTTAAATACCACTGAACATTCACATGCTGAGCTAATTGAGCCATTAATCAAGTATTCAGAAATGATTTTGCTATTGCAACACAGTATTAATAACCACATCCATAGATGATGAACCTCATTTACAGGATTAGGGAATCATAATCAAAGTGGCTTGGAAGTGACTTCCAGAGATCATCTAGTGCAGCCTCCTACCCAAAGCAGGGCTCTCACCAGCACCAGTGGCTCAGGTCAGCTGTGCCTGTGTCTCCTCAGTCCCCAGAGCTCTGATGGAGCTGCAGCACCCCCAGGCAGCCTGTGCCAGTGCTGCACCACCTCCCACTGAGGAAGCTGCTCCTGGGGCCCAGATGGGATCACCCACGCTGTGATTTGCAGCCATTGCTGCCTCACCTGCCCCTGCAGAGGAGAGTTTGGCTCTGTCGTGCCCGTAACTGCCCTGCAAGGGGCTCTGGGCAGCTCCCAGATGCCTCCTAGGCTGTCTCTTGGTGGGAGTCAACAAAGCCAGCTCCTTCAGCCTCAGCTCACATGTGCCCCAGACATGTTTACACTTTTGTGCTGGACCCCACTCCCTTCCTCACATCTCTCTTGAATTTGAAGGTTGCTGGCACCAAACTGAGCATGGCTTTACAGTTGCAGCCTCAACAGTGCCAGGTGAGATAGAATAACTTCCCTCAATCAGTAGAATTGTTTTCTTTTCAGGTTCTCTACCAGATTAAACCCTCCTGTAGGTGAATTGGATTAGTGCTGAAGAAGTGAGTGACCAAAGTAGTTTTGTGCTTCTTTGGTCTGTGATTCAACTGCAAGCCATTTTCTGTTCTCCTGAGTACCTATACATGTCCCAAAAATGTATGAAGAAAGTTGAAATAGGTGGCAAGGTTATGTTAGCACAAAGGGATAAAGGCACTTGAAAAAGATCTTGATGCTTTGTAGTTAATCATTCCAGAATTTTCAAAGTGGACATAATACTAGTATTGAGCCTTGCCCAGAAGACCTTTAGCACATTTGAAATGGCAGAACTGAGCTGGGGACATTGCAAATGGTCATTCTGGTGAGGCCACACTGTTCTGGAAGGGCACAAAAGATGTGGTTAGTTATACCAGCAAGACCCTGAAAGATGTGCTGGTCAAACAGGAAAAAGCAAAGAGTGTGCAAACTGAGACCCCAAAAGGCACAAATCACGTCTGAGTGAATCATGTCTTCAATTTAGACCTGATCCTGGGCCCAGTTAACCATGCTTTGACCTCAGTAGAATATCCTTATAGACAGGAAAAAATAAAAACAAATTGCCTACAAAGACTGCAACCTGAGAACCAGAAAGTCAGAAGGAAATACCAGAAACTGTGAAAAACATGAAAAAATCCCTAGAGACAACACAGTAAATCAGACTATGAGCTGAGACCCAATTAATATAAATGCTATTTAGTCCAGTTTCTCCCAGCAAGGAAGGTGCATTGTCCAAGCAATGGCATGAGTTTGTAGGAACCCCGACTCATTCATCTGGAAAAGCCAAACCAGATGGCACTCAATGGACTGAGGAACGTCAAGTGACTTCAAGTAACTAAAAATCCTTCCAGTTACTGACCCCCCACAGCAAGTCAAGAAATTTCTCCAAGTTGAGCCCATGCCCTGACACTCAGGGAAGTAGACATCCCGCTGAAGCCAAAGGGTAAATTCCCAAAGGCAGGAGTCAGTCTGACTCTCTTGCATAGCTAGACTCTCTTTAACATTAAAAAAAAAAAAAAAAAAAAAAAGGGGGCAAAAGAACCCCAACAGAACATATAAACATTAAACTATTACCAAATGTGACCAGAATAACAGGTTATTTTATTTCAGTCTTTGAATATAGCATGGCATTTTCCAACATCAGTCAGGACCTCTATGCCTCACAGAACAGAAATTTCCAATTTTTTAGTGCTTTCCTTTTTTCCTTTTGTTTAAACAAAGTCAGAAATGAATTAAGCTGAATGAGCCCTCTGGGTCAGTTAGAGTGACCCCTTCTGCAACACAATGGTCCCCAATACCAGTCCTTGCTTTTTTCACATCTGACAGGAAACTCATTGTCTAATCATGTTTTTAAGTTAATGTAATGTTATATGCAATAACTCTTAAAAGGGACATGATACTTCCCTTATAATCCAAGAACTGAAAAGGTAGCCCATATATGGAGTCCTTTGTAAAGGGGAAATGTACCAACAGATAAACAATGTATCTCTTTAATCTTTTTGTAGTTTTTCCCTCATTTCAGAAGTGATGATCCTTCATTAGATAGCAAGTCAGAAAGAATGATGCCTAAGGAAACACTTTAGAACCAAAACAGTGAAAGGCAGGTTAGTAAAAACATCTTTTTTTATGAAAGAATAGAGGTGGCTAAAGATACTGAGATAATGAAGACTGAGGAAGTACAGTCTTGAAAATTTGTGACTAAGGAATAATGACAAGATATGCAATTACCCATATTACATACTGCCTCTCTTCCTGTTCAGGTGGACAGTTAGCAAAGTTGGACTTAATTTCTTGTTCTGTGCAATCTTTATCTTCTGTTACCAGCCAAACCCCTCTTTTCTTCTCAAGTCACCAGAAGCTTAAGATCCAACATAGGAACTCTTCTATATAGTATTCCAAAATTCATCTGATTTCTGTAAAAGCTTTTTAAAAACTACCCAAGTAAGCCTGAACATTGGTAAAGTAAATTTGTATTTCCTCAGGACAAGTATTCTGTTACAGGCTGCTTCCTCTATGTATGCTTACCTATGACTTTAACCTTCCTCATGGAAAAATCTCACTGACTTTACTGGGAGTTTCTCAGAAGAAATAAACATTTCATATGCTGTGAATCCCAAACCAGAGTGGATTTCTTATCCACAATGTCTTCTATCATAAATTGACTCTGAATTTTTATGAAAAATTGAGTGGCAAAAGTATTTCAACACAAGATAGGAAATCTGGAAATCATTTTCAGAAACAAAGTAGCCATGCTTAACATTTGTTTTTAAATCATCAATGAAGAATTGCATTTTCAAGTGATGGTAACCCAGTCAAGGTCAAAGGAAATGCCTGAATTTATTTCATGTGACATGGACATTGCTATTTTGCTAAAGGTGGAATTTTCCACTGCATATACACCCTTCAATATACATCAGTGTTCTTCCCAAGAGGAGAGACATTAACTTTTCATGAAGTAGTTTGGATTGATGCATTTTGTAAATGAAACGTTTCAAAGACTCTTTTTTGGAAATGCCCCAGGGAGAATTGAAAATTTAATCAGTCGATAAATGCACCTATAAAGATCCACATAAAATAGAAATTTCATCTTCATTAGTTCTTTACATCCGTGCAAAGTCAGGTGTACCAACCAACAATCAGAATAACAGGATTTTTACAGCTTCTTTCTCTTGCATAAAGGACTGCAAGAGGTGCTGAGGAGAAAAAAGAATCTAGGTCTGGGAAGTCTGATGCTAATAATGATCTCGAGGCTCCATTGATTTCAATGACCTTACCCAATTTAGACTAGCTAGGAATCTAACATCTCCTGATTAACTTGCTGTCATGATGAGCTGCTCTTAAAGAATACATCTGCCTCATCTGCTCCACACACACAGCAGAATCATATGGGTAGGCTGGAGAGGCAGCAAGTCAAAAGGGATGGGCCACCTCCTTAAGGTCCAAATGTTACAGAAATGTCCAATGAAAATGTTAATTAAAGAACAAATTCACCCAGTTGCTGCACAAACTGGTTCCATATCCTGAAAGGTTTAGAAAGCAAAGGTTATCTCTGAAGATCTCATTACCTGTTTTTTTTGTGGATCAGTAATACTGTGGGAAAGTGCAACACCTGGAAGGTGCCCATCGCCGGGAGGTTTCCCTGCCTCAGTGCCAGGGGAAACGTGGGATGTGGTCAGCAGCTGAGCACTGATGGGACTGTAGCCATCGGAAGGCTGATGAACGTTGCTTGAGGCAGCAGCTACTTCATCTTCATCACCAGAGTCCGTAATCAGGATAAACTCAGCCTTAAAAAGGTCATTCTCCTGCATTTCTCCTCTGCTTGAATGACACCCCAGGGACGGGAAAGCCGTTCGGGTGCTGCCCGCACAGACAGTGGACACACAGCCTTGTTTGGCCCCACTCTTTAAGACCAGCTCATCAGAGACTGCGTCAGACTGCAAAAGATACAAGGAAAAAGATCCCAATTAACTGCATTTTATTTGTGTTCCCCAAAATGTGAGGTAATTTTGGCTTTAGGTAGTGGCTGTCTCTGCACTACCAAAAGTGCTGTAGGCAAATGAAGAATTTAGGCATGAGTGCACAGCAGAAGCCACTTCCCTGGGGAGTCCCAGCTTCCAGCCCCCAGCCAGTACTGTGGGAGCTGCCTTCTCAGCAGCTCACAGAGCAACAGGGGGCTCTGAGACAGCAATGGCCCCAGACAGAGCCGGCACAGGGGCTGGGAAGGAGAGAGCAGCCGAGCCGAGTGAGCTGTCACACCGCACTACACCAGACACGGTGGGAAGGCACCCCGACCACAGCATCCACGGAGCAGACAATGCTCCTCAGAGGAGCCTGACAGACAAATCTGGGACAAAACCTATACATATTAATGAAGAAACAAAGGCCCTTAAGACAAGGCATTCTTCGAAGAGAGCAAACAGACTCAGAGGTCAGAGAGCTTTGCTGTATGTTCAAGCTTCGCAGCACAAACCACAATTGTTCCTCGTATTTGCTGTAATTTCCACATCCAGTATGTCACTTCTCAAGCATGCTTCAGATGAAAGCAGGAATAGTGCAGACTACACACATGACACACATATCATTAAAGCATTCAGTATTGAAACTGCTATTGTAAATCATGTTTCTTGTCAGAGGAGGAATCAGGTAAATGAATAGACTTATTGTGTACTGCAAGAGAAGGCCTCCAGATGGGGCTCATATTTGAATGCTGCTTGAGGAACACGGTAATTACAAATTTCCACTTCACTGGCAGCTCCATGAGTCCTGGAGTTCAGTTCTTAGAAAAAATATTGGACCATAAAGGGAGATAGCACCACTACAAGTTTGACAGTGTTATTTTGATTATCTGATGTTGGTTGTCAAAACACTGTTCAGGTTCTAGACATTTTAGAAGAGGGATTAATCTGTGCTATGAAGGCCTCACTACTGCATCAACCTCCAGAAAGGGTTCCTCTGTCTACAGAGAAACACATGGGGAAGAGATACACAGGATGACCTGATTCTGCTTTACCCTGGGCATTACTTACAACAAAACCAATACTGAGCAGCTGTAAATGTAACTAATTAGTTAAACCACCTGAGGACAATATTCCAGTGAATGTCTCTTCAAATACATCCACCCTTTGCCCAGACCTAACCCCTTTTTTGACAGATAGATCGCTGAAATGCTGGAATATGTTCAGGTCAGAGGGCTGTGAACTCCTCTGAAAAGTTTATTATGGAAAAGCACCCAGAACTGCAGCCCCAGCAATGTCCCCGGAAAAGAGCAATTATACAAAAGCAGAATTGCCATAAGCACTAATATTAACCTGAGGATTGTGGTAGCCTTTCAAGCAGCATGGAATAAAATAGCACATTAAGTGTTGTGAGGCAGGAAAGAAACAAACAAAGGCTTGACTAAAAGAAGGAGAGCCAGGAATGCTGTGCTGCTGGCTTCACTGTGCAAGAAATCACAGGGAAAAGTTTTCAAAAATCAAAAGCTTACTTCGACTTTGATGCATTACTATGCAGCTATGAAAGGAATTGGCACCTTTCTGGAAGCCAGAGCATTGGCATTTGCTGAAACCAGGATCCAGTGAACAACTCCTGGTCCATTTCCATATAATAACACTCCTTGCACACTGCCCTTGCTGTCATGAAGATCAAGAAGGAATCCTCCTCTGCCATTGCATGACTGACAGAGCACAGAATTGAGATGATCAAGGGTTTCCTTCCAGTATAGAGTCTGGCAAAGGCAAAGCAAGCTATTGAGCAGACACTCACCTTCTCTTGCACAATGATTCCATATCTTGGTAATTAAACCAAGCACAAGCCAAGAAACCATTCAAGGGAAAGGGCTTCAGTTCAGTAATGCTCAGAATAAAATTATCTTTTGAAGAAGTGGAAAAAGCAATGCAAAGAAAAATCTACCTTATTTACAATTTTTTGGTTGCTCAGATCCTTTGGTTCCTCTGGAATTGTCACAAGGAACTTAGAGATATCCACAACCTCAAAATGAGTTGGAAGCTGTCCAATGGATGGTACGAATGTGAAGGTCAATGGTTTGGTCCCAGATTCTTGAGAAGAGACCTACAAAACACAAAATTAATTCAACTTTTTTATCCAAACAAAGACAATTTTTATCAGAGTTGAGATAATATGAATAACATGAAATAATGAATCTATGTAACTTACATGTCTGTTTTTAACTCTACCTGCAGTTGTTTTGGTGGGGGTTTTTAACTGGCTAATTGTGTATTAAAGCCTTTTTTAACAGACAAAACACTGCCATGGTTATACTCATCAACATTCTCTATATTCTAGTAGTGTGGCTCAGCAGACAGGAGAACTTTTGTTTGATAGCTTGCTATTCTTTCAATTTTCCATAACAAAATTAGGAAACCATATTTAATCCATTTCACAGCTGTTTTTATCTTTGTTTAACTCCACTTTAGAAGAACAAAAATTCAATTATATCAGTGTATCTGGGCAAATTACAGCCCCTAGAGTATTTGCTTAACAAATACCAAATTGGAAAAACTTTTGCTCTGAAAAAAAAAAAAGCAAAATATGTTCACATTTTCTAATGCAAATGCAGCTAATTCTGAGCAATATCAGAAATAAATTGTAATTTAAGTATCTTCTCCATTTTCTTTGGGCTTCCCAGCCACCTACACCAACTAGTTGTTTGTCTGTCTGCTTGTTTCTCCTTCCCCCTGTTGCCCTCTCAGCAGGGCTGTGTCTATAGGGCCTGAATGCACCAAAGACAAGAGAGACTAAATGAAGGCAATTTCACCTAAATGTTTGGTTTTATCACAGTGCTCTCCAATCACTTGAATCCCCTGCACAGGAGATGGACCAGGGAAAAGAAGAAGTCCACATCATCATAAAGCTCTCAGTTGCTTTGCCAGATGTCAGGAAGGGGAACTGCACATGCACCAGGTAAATAGAGGGAGCCACACCCCAAACCACTGAACCTGACATGTTGGCCTTCCCATTACTTGTTGGTGTAAAAAATTCTTTTTTCTGACTCAAGAATATGAAGTACATTGATATTCCTTTGTTATATCTTATGTAAATCTTATGACTGTTAATTGTCTTTTCAATGAACTCTAATATGCAGAGGGTTGAACTGTATTGAATCATACAGGAAAACATGATTATTGCCTCAGCTTGTTCTTTTTTTTTTTTTTTTGCTTGCTTGCTTGTTTAAAGTGAAACAAATTGAAGAGCTATGACTCTCATTATGCTTCTTTGTAATTTGCATCCATAAGCAAATAGCAATTATGGAACAGAGCAGAATTATGGTTTACATTACTTGATCATCTTGTGGCTGGAACATTAAAATGATGGACACAGATTTCTAGTTTTAAAAAACTCTAGGCAAATATTAGTTACTTCTACTAACAGCTGTCTCCTGGAGTGCTTGGGCAAAACAGAGGCAGGTTATATGTAGAAATGCAGTCAACTGCTCTTTCCTCTACAGTTTGGAACAACGGTGCTCTCTCAGACACATCCAGGTGTGCAGGTACAAGGTGCTCTCCTACTTTTACTTCCCCCTCCATTTCACACAAGTGACCAAGCACTGGAACAAATAATGCACGGCCTGAATCAACAGTAAAGGAATAACAGCTAAATGCTGCACCGTGCCAGGAGCTCGGGATGTTATTTTATGTGAAGGAGAAACAATAGCTCTGTCCTTCTCTCAGGAGCTAAGGTACCAGAGTCTGATCATTGCTCTTCATAACAGACCAACACCATTTTTAAATATTATTAGCCAGCCCAATAAACACTCAGTCCTTGCACCTGATAAAAGCCAGATGAGTTCCATCAGTGCTCAAGGATGCACTCCCTAGGGAGCAGCTGCCACTCCCCAGGACACAGCCAGGGATGCAGCCTCCAGCCCAAGGTGCCTTCAAGGGGCAGGATTACCTGCACACAGGCAGGAGCATCACATCAGCATTGGTGATTTCTGTACAGCTGACACCCTTCACTGCAGTCTTACACCCTGCCTGGGTCTACACTAAAATCAGCTAGAGATGACCTTTGCTTTCCTGAAGACCTGTAGTTTTGCTTTCATCTTCTCTCTCTAATTAGGAAGTGCAGCTGAGGACTTTGACTTCCTTGGTTGTCTTTAAAAACATTTCCCCCCTCTACCTCACCCTTTAGTCATGCTCTTGTTTTGACACTTGACAGCAGCTGTTCTGTATCACTGGACATTATTGAGTCAGAGGGCAAAATATTCCTTATAAAAGAAAAAGGAAGAGAGGGAATAAGTGTGCAAATAGCAAGCCCAAACACAAACAGATTTATGGCAAATTCCAATATAATGTGTCAGCATTGCTAAACTCCCACTATTTTATTTGCATATTTGTAACAAGGAAATACAAACAAGAAATTAGACTAGAGGCTCCAGGCTGTTGCACAGTAATGGAGATATCTTAATATTACCTTATTTTGTATGTGTCTTACCCTGCACTTCCCATTTTTATTGCTTTGGTGGAAAAATTACAGAACACACAAAGAAAACCTTACCATCTTTGGCCTAAAGACACTGTGGAAATAATAATCAAAATTGCTTGCAAGCTAAAACTATGATTGGAAAATACATTAAAATAGACAAACAAGATTTTTTTTTCAGGTGGGAGATGCCATTAAATCATGGCATTATTTATATTCCCCTAGTGTATATTATTTTCTTAAAGTTTAGAAAGCATACACAAGCAAATACAATTACTGCATTTCAGACAGTTTCAAGTTGCTAGGTACTGCACTAAGCAGTGACAGGACTGTGCTCCTCTTAGTTTCACTCACAGCAATTGAGAAACAGGTACTTCCAGCTGGTAAAACTGGTCATGCAATCTAAGCTGCTTCACAGAAACCTAGACAAGCAAATATCACATGAATAGCCAGAAAACACAAACATTGCCACTGAGGGAGAACAAAAAACAAATACTTGTGGATTTAAATTATTTTTAAGTGCTTATTTTAATTTTATTTTTTTTTAATAAGTAAAAATAATTGGACATTTTAAAATTTAATTTTTCATTTAACAATGCAAAGCAGAAGGAACTGTTAAATACTACTTCCTTCTTTAAGGTAGAAAAAAGATTTTTATACCTTTTTTATATGCTCATCTCATTTACCATCTCTCTCTCTCTGGCTGATGTTTCTAACCTTGAAGAACCAAAAAGAAATTAACAGGCTGGACCTCCAGCACTTCATTACATCTGTTAATAGCCACTCTGATATGTAGAGGTAGACAATAAAGAAAAAAGCTTAAAATTCAAATATATATTAAAAAATATATTAAACTTCTTATCATCTTTCCTTCATAATCAGTAGTAACAGCAGAGGTAATTCAATATCATACATTCCCTGCTGCTGGGATTTACTTGAATCAATACAGTTACAGTGGCAGAAAAATACCAAATGGGACATCTATTGAATTCAATAACTAAGGAATTCTGGTTTATATTATATAATCAATCTTATGCACATGAAATAACTGATTTTTTATAATTGCAGCCTTCACATTAACTAATTTTTTGAAGAATAGAAATTATAGAGTTTAATATTAATAGCCTTTATATATATCCATTGGTGTCTATGGGCAGCTGCATAATATATTGCCAAAAAGCTTCAAAACAAAAAAAATTATTCTAGATGACTTCCATGAGCTCCTATGTCATCAATTTACAAACAGGTTTGTTGCATAATTAATACCATCAATTCACAGCTGCCCTGGGGATAGTAACTTAAATTATATTAATTATTGTTTTCATTACCACAGCTTCTGTAGTCCTTAGTTGTAGAGCCCATTTTTATTGTCTTGGTTACCTTATGAACACAAACAAACACTTCTGTTTAATCTCTCATATGCTCCATATGCATTCAGCATGCTGCCTATTTTGTAATTTAAATAGAGGTTCTGTTGTCAATGATTGCTTCTCAGGATTTCCTTCTGGAATACAGATTGCTAAAGTGAAATTCAATATGCTGGGTCACGTTACCACTTCTTGCACTGATTTGTTAATGTAAGTCATTCTATTAATAAAACAACACCCTGAGAAAACCTCATTCTTGAAACATCTAGTTCTTCCTTTAAAGATATTTATTTGTTTAAAGGACAGAAAAGGAAATGATGAGTAAATAATAGCAAAATAGCAAGTGTGTACATCATGAAATAGAAACATGTTGACTGAAGCACTGTTTTGGTCAGAGCACAAATTCACATGCCCACAATTCCTGAGTGATAAATATAGCTCTGACACTCAGAGAGAGCACAGCTAACACCATTCACCCAGCTAGGGAGAGGGGCCATCCAAAAGCACAGCCTGAGTTCTGTAATCGCTCCTTAAACTCCTTTTCTATGTCCAGACTAAAGTCAAACCACAAAGAGACATTGCCCCCTCCTCGAGACAGAGAAAAATCTAGAGAAAAATCTAGTCAGATGGAATGATCAGTGAATGAGATGTAAGAACCTTCAGCCTGTCTTCATATCCTGACTTGTTATAGCTATCACAGTAACCTAATATGGATTAGCTGTTTATTGTGTAATGAGCTCTGGCTTTTCTAAAACCTTTTACAAACAGCAGCAGTTGATCATCTGAACACCAGCTTTCTCTCTGTGGAACTTCAGAGGAAAAAGCTAAACCCATTCCAAAGGTCCAGAATGAAATTACAGTCAAGAAGAAGTTTGTGCCAAAGTTCCCAGGATAACTGTGGCCCAGAAGCTTCCCCAAGCTTTATGATGTGCCCATTTTATCACCTTCAGCAAATCATTTGTGCTTCTTTCATTACATCAACACACACTCAAATGCAGACAAGTATCTTTTGAAAATTAATGTGTGATGTGTGTAAAGCACTAGAAAGAGCAAATGACTAATAGTAAAAAAATTTAATCTATTATTCAAAATGCAAGAGCTCATTCAGATTAAGTGGTTTTTTTCAAACATCATTTTAATTAGCTCTTCAGCCCAGCAGACTTTATACAACTGTAATTGCTCTTTGATACTGCTCTACACATATGCAGCTAAGTTTGATGAAAAGTAAGTGAAAATAACATTTAATTTCCTCCTTTTGCTAAGGGCAAGTAAAATACCTCTTCTGTTATGCTTACTTGACTTAATTAAATGCAGTGTGACTAAATGGTCATAAAATATTAGACCCTAAGATGATCTGGGTCTTTAAATTATATTTCTAGTGTCACTGGCACCCTTAAACTGCTGATTTGCTTTCAGTCTCTGAAACTTCCTAAGAAGCCACATCTCCCAGGTTAAAACACTGTGTTGTAACATCCCAAGCTGCTCTAGTCCATCACCCATGTAAAAAACCACAGGTAGGTTGTCCCACACCCAGACTGCCCCTGGCTTCTCCCTCAGCAGGGAATCACCACTTCCTTCTGGCTGTCCTGTGTTCATTTTGCTGTTTGGATCAAGCAGAAATTAAGCTGAAATCTTGTTGCTGATTCTGCACTAGTGTGGCCAGGCTTGCTATCTGGCCTTCCACGGAAGGCAGTCAAGGACTGACAAAAGTAGACTGAAAAAGTTTGAAGGCAAAAGAAAACTTTTAAAAAATCAAAACAAAACAAAAAACTGGTGCTGCGTACATGCACATGGGTTGTTTATTAAATATTTTTATATTGACCATTGTCAGAAGACTTCTTGGGAAATGTGAGACTTCAGATCAAATCCAGTGCCTGCAGGTAAAGAAAAATATCTGCCTTAAAACTGGAGGCCTTGCAAGGTCATAGGACTTACGCCTTCATATGTAAAGCATTCATGCTAGCACATTAGCAGATACATTTAAAAACTGATATACATAATATATGCCTATGCAATGTCATGATACCTCTGCCCAGCAAAAAAGGCTGCACACTGGTCAGTCACATTACTATAGCAGAGAGGCAAAACAGATCCCTATTTTCCAGTTCATTTTTGAACAATTCTGACTTGATTACTCAGTGAGAAATTGAAAATTAGAATTTATTCTTTTTTCCTGTAAGTTTCTTGCAATTTCAGCCCTGTGAGAGAGTACCAAAGTTACCCTCACAGCAAACTTAAAGCATGTTCTCATTAATCTATATGACATAATTCCCCTCATTGTGTTTTCCCAAAAGCTGTGCCTATCAGTAAGAGGGTGCTGTTTGAAATCAAGCACTGGGAGGATAAATAAATTCCTCCTTACATCTGTCAGAGCTGAGATATCAGTCTTGTGGGATGATGCTAGGAAGGAACTTCAATTTTATAGTATCCCACATCAGCCATTTGCCTTTTGGTGTCACAAAATGTCTGAGTGGTTGAGGGCAGAGGGGTTTCAGCCAGAGCAGCTCCCTCCCTGCAGAGCTGGGGCTCTCGTGCCACCAATTCACATTCTGACATTCTGCCACCACACCCTGAGCACTGCCAGTCCTGCCTGCCTGGACCAAGCCCAGTGGTGCAGCCACCACAGGTGAGCATCTCTGCTGTTCTCCTTCCAAAAACACTGCAGAGCAAGTTTGGGAACACACCAGTGACGTTGTTGCAAGCAATGCATTTTGGAAGCAGGTGGTGCCCAGCATCACAGCTGTGCCTGCACATACCCCTGCATGTGTTGAAAACTGCACCCTCTTATTGATAGAATGACAGAATAGTCTGAGTTGGAAGGGACCCGTAAGGAAAAATGAGTCCAACTTGCTTTTTGTGTTGTGAGTGGCCAGGGATTGAACCCACAGCCTTGGCATATTTTAGCTTATGCTTTAACCAATTGAGCTAATCTCCTAGCAGACCATTATACCATTATTTTTGTACACTGGATTAACTATAGAGTGACTCCAGAAAAAGGATATATATGTTCTAATACTACATGTCATGCTATCATAGCTTGAAGGCTGTTGAAGAAAAACAAGGGATTTTAAAAGATGCTTCCAAAAGTACAAGGACAAGATAATAGCAGAAGCCTTGAAAGTGCAAGTGTGGAATAGGAGCCTTAGGGTTACAAGCACAAATCATTAATAATAAGTTGTAACTCACAACAGGAATGTAACCTTGTGTGCTGGTGGTATTAAGGATAACAGAGCAAGAAAAGAACATGTTTTATGTGGCATATATAAAACATGTCAAACACCATTAAATTTAGATGTGCTGGCTGATGAAGGAGGAACAAGTAAACTGTTAACAAAGACAGTAAAGTAGCTTCAAGTGGGCCCAAAGCACAGGGTAAGCCCCACCACCACCATCATCCACCTTCCTGCAAACAATAGAGATGCTGGCAGCTTCCATAATGATACATAGAAAATAAAAGAGGTAGAAAAGAGAAAGTTATCTAGGTTGCTTTCAACTGTGAGACCATTGAGCTGCAATAATAGGACCATTTGGACTTTAAGTGTATGTCTGTACCTGGACTACACCATTATATAAGCCCCATGCACACGAGAGTTTGTGTGCACTTGGGTGAACAGTCCAATGAGGAGGTGCTAAGAGAAAACAGATTGAAGAGAGGGTAAGTGTGAGAGGTAGTGCACAAAAGTCTTTCCCAAATGGATAAACTCAGGGGATTAGTGGTCCAGTTGAATACAAAATAAAGAATACCAAGTATCAGCCCAAGACCCCCAGGACACACTGGAATCAGCAATGAACAAGTTGAACCCCCCCTGTATCTGCTGTACCCAAAGACTGCAGGATTACACATACAGCTCACCAAGAAGCCAAAGGCACAGTAGTAAAGCCTTCTACTTCTGCACAAAGGGCTGTGCCTCCAGCTGGACATGAGTTAGTGCATGAGAATTTGAGAAAGCTGCTTCAGCAACCAAACACACCCTGTGCAAAGTTATCTGCTTTAACAACAACAGCCTCATTCTCTTAATATCTTGACTAGAAAAAGGGCTCATATAAATGTTGTTTTTGAGAAGTGCTTCCTTCAACTAGTTCCTGTCAGGGAAAAGGGAATTAATAACATTATAACTCTGTGATTAGACTGCTAATTTTCCAGTTAGTGTAACTAGAAATTTTTGCATCTCTATAGATGCTTCTCTAGCTTGCATGAGTTGCACAAGGTATCTGGTCTTACCTCTATTGAGGTTTGGTAGTGATTTGAATACAGCAGATGAGATTGAGCATTTCCCACCTGTGCAGGTTTCTGCTCCGTTTTAAAGCAGTGCTTTGCTCCTTTGCTTAGATGCAACCGAAGGACTGGAACAGCCCCACTTCAGCAGATGATTTATACAGAGTTACACTTCAAACTTCTCCAGGTTAACAGCTGTGTGTAAAATCCCTCATGGACCCTTATGAGGACATGCTGGATGTAGGGCTCTCAGTGCTTTGGGGCAAACCTGCTGTCAGCAAGAGCACTTCAGCAATATTTTGGCAAGCACAACATCATTTGTTTCACAACAGCATTTTCTCTGTGTTCCCCCAGGTATAACTCTACCCAAAACACTCCAACACAGTGTGAACACCCCAGTCACCCACATCTGACAGGAAGAAATGAACAACCATGGCCCTTTGTACCATGGTCACCTGTTAATTGTAGCATTTACTCTAAGAAACATTGTCCTCTAACCCAAAGGACTACAACTTCAGGTTCAAATTCATTCTCACTGCCAGCATTTTCAGCAAAGAAAACTCTTTCCAGGAGAGGACAGAAGACAGTATCCAATACTTCCCCCTCAGAGACTGCAGCTACCTCTGTAAGATTTACTGTTCCCATTCCCATGCCCCAGGTTAACAGACCCTGTCATTACCTCCTGCCCTGATACAACCAACCAGCTCCAGCTGCTCTCATCCAAACACCAAAATGCAGTGATATGCTCATACACAACCTGCAGCTACTACATGCATGTCTCCACTGACAGCTGTCTCCTCATTTTGATTTTCTGATTTCCTAAAAGTTTCCTTTTCCTCTAATATTCCTCTTTTATTACTGTTGTCTGTTCTCAGCTAAACAAAATCTGTTAAAAGTACATTTAATTTTTTGATGGCTTTTTCAGTTTAGTTTATTAAAATATTTTCATTTTTAAAAACTGTAGAAAGTAAGGGATCTTGAGAGTTAAAATGTTTTGGACAAGTTTTATTTAATTGGAAAGTAAATATTCATTTAAAAATAGTTGATCTGGCAGGAGGAAAGTAAAGGCTGATGTGATTTGCTTCTGGCAGCACAGATTCTTTTCTGTGTTTGGACTCTGCTATTACTATTATTTTAAAATAAAAATCACATCTTCAATAGGTATCTCCTTTCCCAAACTGCTACAGCTTGTATCTGGCCACTGGTACTGCTGAGGAACTATATTTTTGGAGCTGCAATCCAAAGAATATTAGTAAAGAGTTGTGTTAGATTTTCAAAAGGCCATACAGCTGCCACCCACATACCAACGACAGATAACAGCACATCTTCCATGTTTTGGTATTACCTCACTAAATTATTGTGACATACTCTCAAATGTTTTCCAAGATTCAAAAAGCCATCTGGCCTCTGGATTTAACAAGCTTTTTTATCAATCAGAAAAGGGTATATTGAAAAAAGAAAAGCAATGCTGTCATAGATTTCAACACAGGCAAATTAAAACCTTAGTCTTTACCTACTGCATATATGCCAGGATTGAGGGCTTCTAGTTAATCTGGCATAATTTTTTTTCTACTGTCATTTCAGCAGACAGCAGTGAAAGTCTTGTAATACCAGCTAGCCCATATTCCTCAGCTCCTTTCCACAAAGAAGAGAACAGAGTTCTCCTTGATGGTACATTAGGGATACACAGAGCACTTTGGAAATATCTGCTGCTAAATTTTCAGCTTTTAAACAAAGCACACATAAGGGAAGGCAGTTAATATTTTAATCTCCAAGAAATGGATTATTTCTTCTTGTATTATCAGCAATAGGCTTCCCTATCAGAAGCTGCACCCTTTACAGTCATCTGTGCCAGGCATTTAAGGAATAATCAATACAAGCTCATCTACAAGCATTCTTACCTGTCCCCTACTAATAAAACTCAGAGGGTTGATAATTCAGATGCCTCCTTCTGCAGACTGCTGCCTGTAGTATGTAGAGCACAGTTGGAAGATAAATAAAAAAATGAACATTAAAAAAGCAGCAACAAAATGTCTATGATAAAACTGAAGAAGAGGTCATATTTTCCCCTTCTCAGCAAGGACTTTCAGAGGTCCTTTTAATGAGCTATTTTCTGAGTAGGTCTGTGTGGGCCCAGAAGAATGCTGGCTACAAAGAGTAATTATTCTGGCACTCAGCTACTAGCAAACAATAAGGTAAGGCTGAATGGCTGTTGGCTTCTTCTGCACGTTCACAGGAGGGCACGATAATAAACTTAGAATCTTGTTTTCTTCTCTGTGTTAATCATTCTAAAGCAGCTGTCCTTAAACATTTAACTTGAGCTTTCCCGGATATCGAGAATACTGCATGTCTGAATAGTGCTAGGGTCATTTTCATTTGACTTTATCTATTGGGAAGAATAATTACACTTGGTCCAATTAAATAACTTTATTTTTACTTATTAAATAATTTTACACTATATATATACAAGCTTGACTTTGTCTCATTTTAAAAAAACGGTTACTTTTCCACTTTGGCATAATAATTCACTAAATACAGTCATGTGCCATTCCTCAGATATTTCAGAGTGTAGGAGAAAGAATGGAAGAACTGTAGGAGAACAGCAGACTGTACATTTTGCACCAAGAACAAGCATAATTTCTTTAGACAACAAATCTGGGGAGTGAGAAAACACTTCAAGACCAAGTATGCTACTAAAGTCAGGGTTCTAAAGAAGAGTCTTCCAAATTTAAGCAAAACCTTGTCAGTGTTACAAATACCTTGGTGTTTCAGTTGAAAATGAATAATGTGTAATAATGTGTAATAAATAACATTCCTTAAGTGTTATTTATTACACACTTGTTTAAGTGTTATTTAACACACTTTTTAACTAAAAGGATCAGAGGCTCAAAGGCTTGTAACAAAGGGAGGGGACCTAATTGAAATTAACAAAAATCTACATGCTGTCTACAGATACTTTCTTCAGAAGTTCCCAATATTAGAATACACATGACAATGCAATGGAAAACACTTTGGCAGGTAGTAAGAAACAATGTAGGTTCAGTACTTAATTCCTATGTATTTGTACTGTCATGTTGTATCTTCATTCTAGGAAATTGGAGGAAGGCATGAATGTAATAATCATAGCTTTAGATTGATTAAAGAAGCAATTGAATTAATTTACTGAAAGAGCTACAATATCAGAGATTTTAGAAATATTTTTGTCACCTTAAAATAGTTCAAAGCCTGTATTTCCTATAATACCCCAAAATAAACTCAGTACAATCAAGGTTGGTCCTGGCAGTAATTCCAGTATATTTCATAAGATTCTTAAACCACCCTCACCACCAGGGAGAACTGATTACCCTCAAGCTGTGCATTAGGTGACATTCCTGACATACATTACATAGGATGGATTCTGTCCCTTCTCCTATAAAGGACATTTAGCATTTCAATGAAGTTAAGAGTGTTCATAAGTCAAGGTTCTCTTGTGCTGTGTTTTCTATTAGCTAGACACATGCCCTCTTCTTCAAACTCTAGGGTTTAGAGCCCAAAATTTTGTAGCCAAAGAGACCTTTGCTCCTTTTGCCTTAGTGGGAGATGAATCTGCAATCTCCCAAAAGCAGAGCCGACAGGTTCAGGGAAAACATCCCTTACTTACTGCAGTGCTCTAAAATGTCTGGATTGAGGAGAATCTTACAAGATTTCAGAAGAAATGGTGATTTTTAATTTTTTTTAATAACTTTGGACCATTTTTTCTTAAAGTTACTTGGAATAAGTCAAATTTCACCCAAGAATTGAGTGAAAGTAAGTATGATTCTGAGTTTCTGAACTTGGCCTTTGCTTTGAAAAGGGAAGAAATATATCTTGGATGAAGACTGAAACTGAAATTCAAATTAAGTAAAATTGGAGGTTAATATAAAGTTTTAAAAAGTGAAAGCATTTCAGTTATCAGTTTGTTAGTTTGACATATCAGTCAGAGTTTTAATTTTCAAGAGCAGGGATCATTAAACCAGACATCAAATATATATTCTTCATTTAAATTCAACAGAAAAGACCCTATAACTCATGCATTACTTTTTCATCCAATGTTTTGACAAGTTAGAAGATTTACAGATAATAAACAGATTCGGACTTAATAAAAGTCCTTGTTCTGCATCAGCAAATGACTCTTGCAAGTATTCTTTATCCCAGAGATTATATGTCCTGTGAACAATATTAAGAAATGACAAGCATTTTTAATAAAGCTCTCCCATCTGCCTGCACAAGGCACAATCTGTGAAAGGTTCATAATCAATGTCTTCTGAACAGCTTAATTAGTTTACATTACACAGAAGAATAGCTAGTCTCAAATTAAAAAAAAAAAAAAATTAAAATCCCTGAAACTTTAGGTCATGTATCAAGACCATCCTAACAGCAATGTATTGGCAATCCAATAAAATTTTAATCGTGCACACTTTTTACTAAATCTTTGGATTATTTTAAAATATTCTAAACACAGTTTTTATGAAAAAAGGCACTGCTGTACTATTTATGCCACTGCTGTACTATTTTTCATAGTGTTGGACTTTATGTTCCTATTGGCTACAGCTCTTCCTTCAGGAAAAAAAAGTGATGAGGAGCCCAGTGCTGCCACAGCTATCCAGGTGAGGTTTTGATAAGAGCAGAGAACACAGGTCAAGGGGAGAACTCAGGCACCCAAGAAGAGCAAAAGGCAGATACACTCACAAGCCCAGTCCTCTTCCCTAAAACACCCCTTCTCTGACTCTTAAAGAAAGTGTAACAACTTACATGTTCTCCCAAAAATTGTACCCTCATACAGGATTTTTCTCCCAGCTCCAGTCTCTGACTTTGTATCTGCCCTGCCTATAAGGTCTTGTTTGTTAACTAGCCAGAAATCAGCATTAAGAAAATAATTTAAAAGTTAAGGAAATCAATGAAGTTGTTTTTTCAAGTAACTTAAAAGACCTCTTGTACCAAAAAAAATTACTTTTACTCTGCTTTCCAAGAAAGATTCTTTTAGAAAAGAATTTCTTTTAGAAAATTACAAAATATACTAGTAGATTATGAAATTCCACTAATTGAAATGGTTGCCTTTAATTTTGGTAGAAGTCAGATGCTGTGTTTTGTTGCATGTTGCCTCAACAGACTCTGTATTGCCACTGTGCATAGGAGATCCCATCTCCTTTGCAGTTCTGCAGTGGACCAGGAATCTTTCATTTAAGTATTTTCTCCCACACTAAAAAAGTCAGTTTGCTTGAACAAAACCTTTTTAACAGAACATACTTGGCTTCATTCATTTTGTCTGGATGGTGCCTTGAATCCAGGAGGGAATGACTGCTGGAAGCACCAGAATGGAGAGACAGAATTGCTTTCGAAAATGTCTCTCTGAATGACAAGAATAAACTCACCCCACGTTTCCTACAGTGCTGATGAATGACCCAGCTACCAGACTATTTTCAGATGTCTCTTTCTCAGATGTGTTTTTCAGCATAAGATCTGAAAGAGGTCTTCCACCATTAGCATCGGAAAACAGATTGCCAAAGGTTGAAACCTTCCTCCCGCTAAAGTCTTTTCCTAGTCAGAATTGTCAGACACAGTTATTGAATGTTAAAATGGTGTTGCAACCTTCCAGAGCTGGAGAAGCATTTGACTCAAAAATCCTGACACTAAGGCCTTGGAAGAAGGATTTGTGGAGCAAGACAGGAGCTTTAGGTAACTGTGAGGTGACAGGTTTTGTTTTGCAGCACTCACTGGAACCTGCCTTTTGCCTGCCAGCAGCCAAGAGCCACTGCAGCACCTGATGGTCACAAACAAGCCAGAAAGCTGCAGGTGAAGGATCTGCACATCTGACCTGCCATCAGCCTTTATTCTTCTTCCAAAACAATGCATATGAGAAATGCACACAGTCACAGATTTGAAGCAATGGGCAGACATTTTTGTTTGGCTCCTCACTAATGCTAAATAAACACAAGAGGTAAGGTTGTACTGACCCACAGCTGTTCTTGGCAAAATTCAACGGCCAAAAAGGTTTAAAGAGAGTGATTTGTGCTACAAAAACAAAATCAGGTCTGCTTAAGAACTCCTTGTCTACTACATAGGACACAAACTATTTCTTAGTCATTGCATTTTCACTCCAATTTACTAGAACCTCAAACATTTAATAGAGGATTCAGGATTAAGAGGCTTTGGCATGGTTTCTGTAGTGTGTGTCTTTGTGCGTGTGTGTGCTCAAACGAGAGACAGGAGAATGTTATGTGGGTGGAGGTGAAGTGTCAAGAATTTGGGATTTGCTTTTGCAAACAGCTAGATCAGCAGACTATGTACTTGTCCTATAACAATAGACTAGGCCTTGCTCACATGAAACTCTACAGTTTAAGGGATTTTTTAAATGAAAAAAATTAGACTTGAGCAAGATTTTACAGTGTTTTTGAGATTGCATCATAATAAAAATAAAATAGGCTTTCATGCATTTGCACCCGCTACTTAAAAATACACTTCATTCCATGAAGACTAATGAAAGAAGCAGTTCCATAAGTATTATGCTGTATCACTTCAGAAGACCAAATTCTAAACTATCAGCTTATTTCAACCCTAATTACCAATGGGGCACACTTCAGAAGTTGTTTTCTCATCCAAATTTAGTTCATCTCTCTTGGAACATGTGCATCTGATTGCAAGACTATTTTTAAAGGTTATTATCTGTCAGTGGAGTACAGATAGTGAATCAATCATCTAGGGACTGCTGGACATCCACAACTGCAAAATAAAAAAAATACTGTGGTGCAAATGGATTTATTTAAATAGCCTACCATTACTTCTTCCCTGGGTAGCATGAGAATGTTTCTCTGCTAACAGGGGATGACTTATTTGAATGTTAGTCAAGCATTTGTAGTCATGTGGCCTTTCATAACTGGTAAAACAAGACTGAAACATCCTGAAAAACTCTTTTGCAGTATTTCTTAGTCAGCAACATTGAATTCTACATCACTTCTAAGATATTTATCTTCTTTTTTGTTTCTTTTCTTTCTCTTTGCTGTTTGTCACCACTTTAAAACATCTGTTACACAAATACATACTTAGAAAGTATATTCTGGGAAAGAATTCTTATACACTGCATCCATCATTGCAACTGATCAGTTACATAAACCCTCTGGTAAAGCTTCACGTTTCTTCCCTGTTCACATTGACTGCACACTTTCCAGGAATTGTAAAAATGCACTCACTAAATTATCAAACACAACTTCTGAGAGCCTAATGAGAGCTAGTTCAATGCAAAAACTTTTTCATTCTAATTAATATTATAAAATGACAATAAAATTATTGAAAAATGAAATCTAAACTAAAATAAAATAGAAGCATGACATCTTTGAAGAATATGCAAAGAATGTCATTTATTCGTATAGCAGCAAAGGAAGGTGCACATAAAAGTCACCAAGAATTGGTTTGCTGTTAGATTTTGACATCAAATGTAAGAGATATTCAAACACACAAATTCTGTTCAGAATGCAGAGAAACATTTAAAGCTTCTTGAAATTTTCTCAGGAAAATTGAATCATTGGGTGGAGGGGAAGCCAAAAATCAGAATATTTAAGGGGAAAAAAGTTAAAATATTAGGTTAGTAAAAGGTAACAAAGAGGGATTCATTTAACAAATACATAGAAATTCCACCAAAAAAAATCCATATAAATAATTAATATTTAGGGCAATGTAGAAGCAGCTAAGGATTAGGTGTTGATCAGGACATGGGAATGGAAAGGACAATTTAGGTCCCCTAAATTCCTCTGGCCCAGTGACTGTTCAATTAGTTAAACAATATGAAAGACTTTCATTAGGAGAAACTCACTAATGATGAAGTACTGTAATTGCCCAGCAAATGGAGAGATGTGAGCTCAGCTCTAATGCTGGCCCCTCTCTGCCACTGTTCTCTGAGTGTCAGCTCTCAGACACAGCCTGAGACTGGACACTGCACCACTGGCACTCTGGCTGATCCACTGGGGCAGTTTTCACTGCCTCATTCTCCTAAGAAACTGATCCCTACTTTAGAGGCCTAAATTTGGAAGGAGCCACAGCTGAGAATGCCGAGAAGGGGAGCTGCTCCCTGGGGCTCCGTGTCAGGTCCTTACCGCTCCCAAGGGCCAGGGCTCGGACGCTTTTCTACAGGCGGCTTTTCCTGATGGCTTTTCCTGATGGCTCCCTGAGGCAGCTCCACCACTCTGGGGTCACAGCTTTCTTGGGTGATATCTACAGATAGATCCAAATTGTCCCTTCCTAAGCTCCAGAGCTCGGGACACCTGAGCCAGTCTGGGTCACCAGCCGCGCAAATACAGGCTAATTGTGTAACACGTCACCTAATTTAATAAGCAGAGCACAGCTCTGTGCTAGCCAAATGACTCATCCTCCACACCAAAGTGGCTCCCATCCAGATGGTCACAGCATGGTGGTGTCTCCTCTCCTTTAAACACGGCCCTCCAAGCTTTAGAGGGGATGTGCCTGTGTGCATGTACAGAAATGTGCTCCTTGTTGACGGAGTGACAAAACTTTCCTTTGTCCCCTCAAAAAGGAAAGAAGCCCAGAAGTTTCTCTCCTCGATTCGGTGAAAAAGCCACCTCATAGGCCTAGGGGACTTCACCTCAAACTTAAGGATAGCCAATTGGACAGGAGCCAAAAAATCCCACCTGGGCAATTTGCTAGAAAAAGAAGAGAACAAAGAGACTAATTGCTTTTGTGAGGTGTTTTACCAGGAGCAAGGACCTCCTGCACCTGGCTCAGTTTTTCCCTGTAAGAAGTTTGTTATTTTGCCTTTTATTAAACCTTTTTGTTTCCAACACTGCAACGGAAGCCATCCTGCTGATTTTATGCCTCCAAAGGTGGCTGAGCTATCTTGGGTGAGAAATAGACCTTCAAGAGCTTATGAGAGGGGGCTCAAGGAGGCTCCTATTGCTTGCACAGACAAAACACTGCACAGCACCTGCAGATGAGTCCTGCAAAGGCAACACGGGACTAAGAGCCACTGTGGTCCCACCTCTCACATCTCAGAGGTTCCAGCAAGCAACTCTCAGTTCTGACAAAAGATCCTTTTTGTCCAAATGTGTGCTGCTGAGCTGTTTGTGCCCTAGACAAAACCCCACACTTTCTGTACACTCCCACAGTACCTACATGGTGAAAATAAAAGTCTACAGCCAAATCAACTCCAGTGAGATCTAGAGTGCTGTCATCATACACCTGTGCAAGCAAATGCCTCACAGCTCAGGTTCCCAGCACCCATTCAGAGTCCATACCAGTCATATCACCCCGAAATCCCTGTACTTTGGAGGTTATTCAATTTGCAACACTGTGTTTTCCAGAGTACCTCTGCTAGATCAGCCTAGTATTTTGATACCAGTCATTCACATTCAGAAGTTAGCAACCTCTAATCATCTTTAAATTGTAATCAAATGATTGGCACATCTTAAAGATGCATCAAACATTACATAAGTAATAGTAAAATTCCATTTTTAACAGAAAAAGTATGCTGTTCCAGACATCAAATTTTGATGGAATTATCAAAAATGGATTTGTATTCTGAAAAAAAAAAAATCTTTGAATGACATTGAATCTTTCACTACTTGAATTGCTGGCAATGAAATTAACTGTATGACAGCCTCTCATTTGAAAATGTTACCTATAAGCATTTCATATCCAAACCAATAAGTACTATCTTTGTCACTAGGGGGAAAAAAAGCACAAAAATAACTACTGCCTTCTGAAGGAGATATTAAGGGCAACACTAACAAGTAAACTGAAGCAATATACAATAATACTCCTGCCAAGGAATGTCATGACAAAATCAATATGATATATATGTCAATACACACCAATGTTATTTTAACATCAAACCAGAGTCCTAGGTCAATGTTTTGCATGGCTGGTGATAAAAGTGACACTCATAATAGCAGTATTACTTATCAAGATGTGTTATGTCAGCTTCCTTCTATTCCTGTCAACACTGAAAACATATAGTGATAATGCAGTACATATGCTACCCACCTCTCTCTGCCAGCATCAACCTAACTTATGCCAAATCTTTCTAGAAACACTAATCAACATGCCCTGCTACAGAGAGCTGAGATATTGAGGCTGTCTAATTTAAGATGCTGATGAATCAGTAATAAACTTTCAAGCATTACAAGGAAACTAAGGTTCTGCCAATGTAGATACTATAAAAGACTGGCAGTGATTGCAGCTGAATATTCTAATAGCTTTTATATTATGAAAGTGCCTCATTTTTTTAGTACCACATATACCATCTAGCAATACAATAATGGCAGTATAACAGCAATGTCTGATTACCTATAGAAGACCTTGAAATCATTTTACAGGTTTTCTCCCAGTGAAGATTTTATTAAAGATCACTGCAAACACTTATGCAAGAGATACAGTGCATTTTCCACTGTCAATAAAGGAGACAAAAAACTTTCTAAGCATCATTTTAGCCTAACTGCTGTTTTCCAGCCTTCATAAAATAAAAACACCCCTTAGAAACACTCATATGCATGACAGCAGCTTTTCTAGGCCCAAGTGTCACCTTCAGGAAAGACTACTCCCTAAATCTCTAGCAATTTGGGACCAGTCCTAGCTCATTCCCACTTGCAGAGGCTCTGGTGAACACTGCCTGCAGTGGTGGCAGCAGGTGCTCAGGTCACAGCCACTGACCCTGACCAGTGTGCCCATGGCTCTCTGAGACCAAAGGGAGACAAGGTAGTGTTGTATCTGCCCAAACCAATTATGAGTGCTGAAAAGGGTAGAGGTGGGATGGAAATTCTGGGACCAGATGGGCCTCTGAGATTTCCACTCTTAGATTTTCATTGATTTCAGTGAAGAAATGTCACCAATTTTTTTCCAGAGTACTTTAATGAAAATGCTTATGTGAGGTCAGATGTGCTGCTCTTACTTTCTCTAAAGAGAAAAGAAAGCACAGGGTGGACTTGGGTTATATTCTGTCATGGAAACCTCATCTAATCCTGCACTAGATCCTCCCAAAACATGAGACAGAAGACCATAGCATTAACAAGGCTAGATATTATTACTGTGTTCAATTCAGAACTAAATGTAAAATATACATTATATCTTACTCCTTATATGAGCCTCCAGAATAACAATCTTTTTTTGTTATTATTCTTTTTGGCTTAAATATCCATCTCATTAAGCAAGACACATGACAGGGAGTAAAATATTTGAAGGATCACTTACAAAAATGCTAACAATATCATTACTTCAAAAATTTTATGCTTTAAAGGGTTTAAATGCTGTCAACTTGGAAGATATTTCCTGTTTTCTGTCCAAGTTTAGCAGCAGTATATCTTGTATGACTGAAGTGCACCATAAATATTATAGATGGTCAGAAGTCATGTATTAGTCAGATTTTACAAAGGCTCCCAAACAACTAAAAAACCCTTATTGTTTATATGAATAAATTACATCAGTGATCTTTGTAGTAAGCACCATCTGAGACAGAAGGTTTTACATTTACAGTGATTAGCATGAGGTTAATCTCCATCAGTCAACTGCAACTGTGATAAAATACACTAGAGCCCTTGAGCTTATGGTGTGCAAATCTACAAAAGCAATTACATTTCTTTGCCTGTTATGGAAATGAAGTTTTTTTATGACAGCCAGCCAAGTTCATTTCTAGTGATAGAGAAAACCAATATAAATGCAATAGTCTCAGGATCTGTCTGTTATCTCCAAAAAGAATCCATTGCATGCTTCAATGTACATAAATGTGTATAAATATCACTGCACCTTGTCAAACCCTAATTCTCTAAAGGCATTCTCAAAAACATACTTGATCCATGCAGTAAGTACTGCAATGAAAGACAATTTTAATTAAACCAGATAGCCTTAAAATTGACAAGGACATGACACTGAGGAAAGGGAAAGCTAATGAGCCCATATTCTTTAATACAGTCCCCACAACTTGTAGGCAAATGCTAAACTGTACCTCGAATGTGACAAAGTAGCAAATAGCTTTCTAACCACAAAATCACCATGATATTTGTTCCTTTGGGGTAGAGAATCTCTTAAGAAAAACAAAGCTTGGTTCATTAACACAGGTCTTGGTTAAACCAAAGATCACCTAGTGTTCAGCTTCAGACTTCCTCTCATCTATACTATCTGTGGATGCATAATTCCATACAAAGCACTACATACCATATTGCACCATTCCTGTAGAATACTCTGCTGCAGAACAGCACTCCAACATCATAGAAACCATTGCAGGTCTCTTCTTTTTTCTTTAAAGCTGTCTAGATATGTTGGTAATAGTAAGCAAAACAGAAAAAAATCTGACACTGCTGTGCCTATGAGAAAGCTTTACAATAATGCTGGAGCAAAGTTTATATAGAGCTAAAATTGTGCAGTAGTAAAGAATGAATCCTGCAGCTTCAGGAAAGCATAAAAAATCTGAACTATCTGTGGAGAAATTCATTAAAGGGGTAAAACTCATCTGAAGGTGTATTAAAGGACTGTGGGGTTCTTCTTCAGCTGATGTGAACTGCCAGCACTCCTTGTATCTCTCCGTGGCTTCACTGGTCCACATCTCAGAGCCAGTGGGGAAAAAAAATCAGAGCAGGAAGATATATTCAGCTGGGGATCAGGAAACATTTTCCAGTGCCATCTAGGACTCTGAAACAACCCCCCAGGACAGTAATACAAATTCTGGGCCAAACTTCAGCAATCAGGCTTTTAGTAGCACAGGAAAACAGGCAAGCCTCAAAAAGTATTTCCTAGATAAAATATATCTAATATTATCATGAATTTATAGTAATGACTATAATTTATTTGTTACAATGTTTTCCATTAGCATAGAACCCATTTCTAAATACCTTCCTAAATATTATTTAGCATCAAATTCATATCCTTCATAAGCTATTTATAAGTTGTTTGATTTTATAAGTTGTTTCAATTTCAAATATTCTTTCTATTACACTAGGAAAAGGCTGGCAATACAGAGATGGAAACACTACCAAACAAGTGTGGGTGTGTAATACAGGCAGTTGGTTTTCCTTTGCAAACCAGCTTTCTGAATAAAGTCTGCCTGAAGAAACTTAAACCCATGTATTCCCCAACCACCAGGCAAGAGGCCATTCTTGCAACAGGTAATGCTCATTCCCTCTTCTATTACACTACTTTATATTCAGAAAATATTCAGTATTTATGATTGCTTGTTGGCCACCAATAATAAAGGGACATTATTAATAGAGTATGAGATTCGGGGGCTGGGATGCATCTTTAGGTTGGTTTAAAGAAATTATTTAAAGACTGGGTCTCCAGGATGCTGGAGGCACCCACATTCCCCTGCCCCACTCCAGCAGGATGCCTTTTAAAAGGGGACAATTATTATTCTTTTCCCTTTCCCTTTGTATTTAACAGAAATGATCTCTCTTCTGTGAGGGGCTCAGATCAAATTCATAGGATGAAAGGACTTATCAAAATAACTTCTGCTTTCTGCATTTGTGATAGAGATATGGTTACAGACCAGCACCAAAATACTCAGAATATACTGTAAAATGGAGCCACTGAAGCTGAAATGGATGTGCTTGGGAAATTTTCATATATGAAAACCTTGAAAGCCCATTACTTGAATGGAACTAAAAATTCCTTTTCCAGAATTTTGACTGAGATATTTGAATTATGTCTGAACCTTATTCTGGGTGGGAAAAGCTTTTCATCTCTGGTCCTGGAAAAGGAGACTTCTTCCTTTTTCTGCACTGTAGTAAGCTAGTTGAAAATATGGTCAGTAAGAGCCATTTAATTTTTTTGTCTTCTGTCATCTCTAGCTCAAGAATTGTAGTATAAATCTGGAAAATAAATAGGAACAGAGCAGATTTGTTATAGACCAAATGGACTGAAAATAATCTACATGCCATAATATTGCACTGTCTCTTGGACTAATCTACATAATCTACAGAATATTGGAGTGCTCTGTCTCAGGGCTGATGTTTCCTTCTCTCTTAAGACTTACAGTACCTTTAGAACAGCGGGCCTGGCGGTGGGAAGGGAGACAAAGCTTAGGATGTCCTTCCAAGACACCCCTCTGGGGCTGTAAATGAAGCAAATGTGGCCATCTTTTTACAAATGCAGGGGAGGGGCCCACAACAAAGAGAAGGCAGCCAGCTCCATGGTCTCATGCATGTTTGGGGTCAAGTGCAGGTACAGAATCTTCTAAAGAACCTGGAATAACTCCACGTCAAGTGTCAGTAAAACCTACTCTTTTTTTTTTTTTTTTGGTAGTAAATTCTGATTAAAGCAGACTGAGGCTAACAGATTTATATATATACTTATTTCCACTTCATACTACTCAACTTCAGGCAATTCCTGTGCTAAGCCAGCTTGATTTGAAGAGGAGCAATCCAGTGAGCAATGTGACTGAGAAAAAGAGCAGCATCTCTTTTCCAGCTCACCTCCAGCCCAATTCCTTGTCTGCAAGTGATGTTCTTTGTCTCCTTAGTTCAACTGTACAGATTTTTGCTTTACTTTAGGCAATGTAGAATTTTCCCCTGGAGAATTAAGTTTTCTCTGGACAAAAAAGCCTAAGAAAAAATCATTGCAAAAAAATACTGCCAAAGACTTCTGATTTCAGTCCAATAAGTGCAAGCACAAGAGAAATTAGGTTAATCTGACACCAGGGGCAATGAGTCAGAGTATCTGGTTCAGTCAGACAAGTACTAAGTGGGTTTACCTGCTATGGGTACCATGGTCAGTACCTTTGATAAGTATCATGGATTTAATTTCTGTCTGTGTCACTACATGTCTATAGGCACAAATGTATCACTCCAATAATAATCCTCTCTCTTCCTACAAATGTCCTTCTTTATTTGTAGACAGAGTGTCCTTTGTAAAGTCACTCTTGTTTAAATGAGAAAACCTGTTTTGTCTGTAAAGATTTTATATTGCAAGGCATTTTTCCCTAGAACTGAATTTTTCTGCATTATGATTTTCTAACAGAAATAGAAAGCTAGATGAGAACAATCAACTGGTTCATCTGTTGCTATAATTTCAGTTAATTCTTGCAAGAATTTTTGCAGAGTTCCTGCATAATTTTACTGCTTTAATTCATACTCAACAGAGTGTTTACACTCTGAAATTAAGCAAAATTCAAGCAATGGAAGTGGGATATTTCCACATATTTCTGTCTTGCACTTTCATGACAAAGGCATAGAAAATTTCTCGGCAGTCTAAGTGAAGTTTCCATTGATTATTTGAGGGCAGATACACTGACTGCATCTGTGATGATCAGTGAATACAGAAGTTAAATAATTTCCACCTTCTTCTAACAAATGAATACTGGGTGAAAAGCATTTATTAAGTATATGTAAATCATCCCATTAGCAGATTTTTTTCCTCTACATTTCTTAATTCTATTTTCCCAAAATACAAAGGGATTGCCAAGGAAAATACAGATAATTACATTTATCCAACAGCCATTTTTTTTCTGTGGGTGTGATTGCCCTCTCTCAGGACATGTGATGTCCCTTCACAGTTTTTTCTTTCCTGACTAGTAACTACTAAATCGGACACTGTCCTGAATTTACAAACACAGCAAGGAGAGTAACCTTCCAGGACTATTCTGTTTGACAATTCAGTGAAGGAATCTACAAGCCTTGTGGATCAATCCCACTGCAGTGGTGATGTCTAAATGGCAACATTCCCTAAGAGGAAAGAGTTGTGGTTATTACAACTTGGAAACTGCTGTACTTAATTTCACATAAGTAGCAGTACAAATTGAATGCTCTTCTGACCATTTGATCCTTTATTGTTCAAGAGAGAAACACAAGCAGAGCCCTGCCCAATGTACCAGAAAGAACATATAGGGTGTAGTAGGATATTAAAAGAGGTTGTGGGAAAAAATAGCTTCAGAAAACATGAAGAAAAAAGAGTGTGTAAGATAATAAATGCCTGAAATACTTAACATGCTGAAAATATTTTTCCAGACTGGAATCCCTTCTGCTATCAATCAAAAACAGTGGTTCTTAATATAGCCTAACACTTTCCACAGGAGTAGGAATGCCAATGGCTGTTTCTTGGGACTGTGCCCGGATTTCAGTCTACATTTTCCCTGTATTTTCACTTGTGTATATCTTGAAATTCACATCTAAAGTTTTGGTGTGCCTGCTGATACCTCTGTTCCACATCAAATATAACTCTGAGCAATTAAATTGAATTAAATGAATTGACAGGAAAAAAAAATAGTATTGCAATAATATGAAAAGCCAAAGTTTCTGCAAACTTAAAGGGACATTTCCTATACAGACAGTTAAGGAAACATAGATTAGACTTAGAGTGAAGACAGGCATCTAAACTACATCAGAGAATAATGCCCAAGAAGTCCCTACTTCCTTCTCCTGACTGCAACAGGAGCCTGGACAAGCTCTTCAGATTCAAATGCAGTTGTCTAAATTCAGGAGAGATGAATCACAGCCTATTGATTAGCCCTGTTAGCTAAAATAAGAATTTCTAAATTACTGATTTTAGGGAATGAAAATCAGGTAATTGAAGCAAGGTCAGACACTGAATTAGTAGGAGAAAAAGGACTCTAACCTGGGATCTACCCACTCTCTCCTCTTCAATTACTTCTGAAGACTAGCAAGTAAAATATTGAAATCTTCTGTAGGTTTCAAACACTTAGAGCCTGCCTTCCACATCAAAGTTAATAGCATAGGTCTTGAATAAAATTTAAATAGTACTCTGATACTTTCTTTACAATATCTGCATTGAAATATCATGCTGGCACCTGAAATTGTAGTGGGAATGAATGCTGGAATGCCAGAACTATCAAGAAATAGGTCCAAAGTTCTTTTTTTGGTTTTTTTTTTTTGAGGAAAGCTTAGTGCTAGAATGCCAGAAAGCACAACTAGGAACTAAATATCATTTGCTGTTAGTTACTGAAACTGCATAACCAGGGTAAGGCAAATGCTAGAGGTTCTTGAAGCTTACTTAGGTGGCTCAGTCTAGGGCTGTTTATTTCTTTGAATAATTTTTTTCTCTCATATTTTCCTATTAGAAACCGGTTAAAATCAAAATACATTTTCCAGTGACCTAGTGGAATCAAACCCTATGGATTTGACATCAGAAGGGCAACATCAATTGCCAGGCAGCGTGTTGGTGCCAGTGTTCAGTGTTGCAGCACCAGATTCCTCAGCCATCAGGGAGATCAAATGTTTGGAACTGATTTAAGATGGCAAGCTCTCAATTAAAGGCACACCACCAAGGCACCTGCAAGCTGAGGCTCACTATCTCCCAGGTGCAGAGACCAGCTCTCCTCTTCCCTTGGCCCTGGGATCGTCTCTTATTCCTCAGCACACTGCACACCATGTGTTTGTGGTGATAACATTTACCTGCCACCTTGCTTTAGTTAAAGGAGCAAAGTGGTTTTTTTCACCTTGCCTTGCTTTTTTTGTCTGTTTTCTTTTCCTCCCTTTTGCTAGCTGCCAAACAGACACAAGATAGCATTAATCAAAATGTTCTGGGTGACCTTTGAAGAGACACTGTGCTGGGAGCCCTCTTCACAATCTAAATGAAGCACATCATCCAAGGAATGGGCTCTCTTGAGGTTACAAACAATTTCACCAAAAAAAAAAAAATTGTGGGCAAACCATGATGTCAGGCATTAAGGAAATAAACCCTGCTAAAGAGTATTCATTGTATAAAATCTCCTCTGCTATTTCCTTCTGTACTCCAAAAGCATCTCAGCTAGTGACAAAGGGTCTGGCTACCACTTGCCCAAAGAGTGTCTGAGGTAGGACAGCAAGTAAAATGCATTTTACCAGCTTATTATATGGTGAATGATTCATAAAGCATTTTTTTTTTCCCCAGGATAATGTATATTTCTTCTTCCACAGTGAATGACATCCCCAAAAGCAATATTCATCTGACCAAATGCAGAGGTGTCCAGAACAGAAATCTACATCTAAGCCATGTTGTCTCTACATACAAAAGAGAGGAAGTGGCACTTCTGAGGTGCAGTCCATTATACTCAAAGGTAAATGTTTAATATGGGTCAGATTAATCATAGTCTCTTTTTTTAGCTGATATTTTAAAAAATCAGATTTTCTTCTCACTCAGATGTACATTATAGACATCTCAAAGAGGGGATATGATTCCTGTCTAATCAACATTAGTTGGACCATTCATGCAAAAGATTCCCTGTAAATATGAGCTAGTGGGTACTTAGAACAAGACTATGACCACTATAATATTGTATAGAAAAACAGATCTGTATAAAGCTAAGTTTCTACTACAGTGTCATGGATTCTTGGGATAAGAACAAAATTGCCATGAGGCACCACATGAATTTATCATACAAACAAAAGTGTCAGTTCACATAACACACAATTATTATGAAACTTGCTGCATCAGGAAGTTCCAGATGCTAAAAAGGAAAACAGATCAAAACCCAAGAAAATACATCCACAGTGTACAGATCCACTTACTGACACTAAGCTCAGGGGGAACAGGAAGACACAGGAATATCTATCCTTTTCACTTGGCCTTTTTTATCATAAACATGAACCTCAAGCTGAGGACAGGACTCTGAGCTAGATGGACTGATCTCCAATTCAGTCATCCATTCCTGTTTTCTGACCTCATACTGCCAACACTGTTCTTACAGCAGTGAGCCAAGCAAGGAGCATTATAGTCCTATCTCACTCATACCATTTTTTTCCAGGATTACCAAATGCAGGTTAAGCCTCAGTTTTACACCAGGAAGCACCCAAACAAAAAATGCAAGCCATCACCTTATCTGCTTTCCCAATATTACTTCAAAACGTTTGTGCTTTGTCCAATCCTCCATTCCTGACACATTATTTCAGTCGAGATATTTACTGGTGAGGAGAGTTAGTGTTGGAGCCAAACACCTACTTGATATTATCCGTTCTGTCATCAACGTGAGTCACCAGCAGTGGTCTCATCTTCCATCCTTTCAAGCAAAGTTGAAAAATTGCTAAAAATAGCAGCAGAACTTGACTGCAGAGTGTTTTTCTGGGGAACTCAAATCTTAGCCTGTGACTAATTCTGCTAATTGAATTTTTACCTCCATCTTTTTTGGGGAGAACACAAACAGTAAGAGAAAAGGTTGCTTTTTGTAATGTTTCTTTTTACTGCATTGTCTCTTGTCCCTTATTTTTTATGACAATGAAACACCAAACTATGGCTCAAAACCCTCTTCTGAAACCCTGTTTACTGAAGAATCAGACACATGGGGATTTCCCAATAATATTTTGGAACTCAGTAGTGAGCTATCATTGCAACACAAAATAAGCTCTGGCATGTTTATGACAAAAAGTATTTTACATATGACATTCTTTTTCCCTCTATCCAAACATCTCATTTTCCTTCTACTTTTAAATTAGCCATCAGGCTAACTACTGTATTTCAGCAATCACTGCTGCTATGCATTACCAAATATGAACTCTTATGCCAGGCTGAAGGAGACAGATATCCCTTATATTAAATACATCTCCTTCGTGACTGAAAGAATTATGTTAGGGAAAAAAAACTGTCATATTATGCTAATTCAATTTCTTCTGAGCACTTTTAAATCCACTCTACAGAAAAAAAAATGAAAAATCCAAATAAACACAGGAATATTTTTTTTTTCACTAAGTAACTACCATTCCCTTCATCCCATTATGGTTCAGAGAAAAATTAATTACTGTTATTTTCCAGTACAATCAATGTACATCAGTTATTTCAAAACTGTGTAGAAATAGACATACACACACACACACACACACACACACTAGGACTATTAAATGCTGCTAAGACCAGGAAATAGATACAAGTGTTTTCAAGAAAATCCTTTTTAGAAAAAGGTTTGTGTGTGTTTCATGGGTTCCCCCCAAATTTTACCTATGTTTATTGCAGCCAAGCCTGTACAGAGAGCCCATAATAACAGGCAGGAACAGGGACTATATCAGGATGCAAGCCAGCTGTCTGAATAAACCTGCATTCTGTGGTGGTAAACTTTAAAAAAAATCTGTAGTGTCTGAGGCCTTGTTACTGTTTTTTTCAATCAAATCAAAATGGTATATAATCAAAGCTGGCTGCATTTGCAGAAAAGGAGCCACATGAAGCTGTGCACTGGCAATTAACAGTGCAAGTGCTGTTCCTGAAGGGACACACAGTCAGTGCTTACATTCATCTCAGCATTAGCAGCCAGACACACAGTGCTTACAACAATAATTTTCATGGAGTTATCAAATTTTTCAACTGCAAACTCCAGTCCCTATGGATAGTAAATCACAGAAGCAATCCAAACAAAATCAGTGGAGGCGTGCTGCTAATGAAGTGTGTGCACAGATCCGCACAAAGTCGTAGCCCTAAGTATTTATCAGAGAGAAACAGGTGCCAACCAGATGCCAAAAAAATAAATAATATGTCAGAAATTAATAGCAGTCAGTCTGTTGCTCCTGCAAGTGACAGGAGACAACCAAAATGAAAATAAAGGAACCCAAATAGAATCTTGTAAGAGCCCACAAACAACAAGGGCAACGCACAATCTAATTTATGTTATCTGATATTACTTCAGGCTTTCTAATGCTGAAAAAATACAAGGTTATCTGTAGACTCAAATAAAGAACCAACCATGGGACTGCAGAGCACTGCAAAGCTGTAAAAGGACAATTCTTGTTCTCATGCCCAAAGCTCCTGCCAGGCTGGAGCACAGCCTGCGAGCTGCCTCACATGCCTGGAGTGCAGCGAGCAGGAGCGCCACAAACCCTGTAAACACTTCAGAAAATACAGGAGAACAAGAGGTCAACCAAAGATGTGACACATTGCCTAGTGCTGTCGAGTGAGAAGACAACCATGTCACTGAAAGAGTAGCAGCAAAGGAGGATTGTCTGCAATGCTGGAGAGATATTAACCACAGAAATAGTAATAGCAAAATAAATCAAGAAAAGAGCTGAAGCATTCTCACTTTAAGATATGATGCAAAGTATCACTCCCAGCTTTCTGAGTAGAAATATATCTCTTCTACTTATACAGCAGTTGCAGGATATAAAATCTTCTGTATACCTATTTACATCTATTTCTATAGATCAGCACAAAAACAATTGGTTAAGAACAAGTGCAGTCGAGTGCTTTATATGAAGTGCTGGAGGGAAAGGAGGGAAATCTTGTTAACAGTTCAGCAGGGCTCAGGTATGGAAATCAATGGCAAAACATGTTTGTACAGAAGGAAAAGAGGTTTTTTTTTTCCCAACTATCAGCATCAACCCATATTGGTGTGTGGAAAACTGTGCTGATGAAGCCAGCAAGAAAAATGCAACAAGGTTTTAGTATCCTTACTGAAATCTTTTATCTTGTAATATGTGAAAATATACAATATGTGAAAAAACACAACTAACATTTTTCATGGAAGAGGCTTCTAAGTGTCTAGTGGGGAATTAACAGATGTTGGGAGAATCACTTTACAAATACAAAGGGTTGCTATAAACACATTAGCAGAGGGAGTTGCTGCTGTTGAGCCATAACTTAGAAGGTGTTTACAGGTATTCTCCCAAGTAATCTGTGAATTCTACACAGTTATTTACCAAAAGTGTGAGGAAACGTAATAGTAGGTACAAATGATGGAATTATTACATTGACAAATAAAATAAAGCTAGTCACACATCAATTATTAAAAGATAAGCTTGCTGAAAATTCAGCCAAACACATCCCCTATTTTTCATTCTCCATCACTATTCCAACATTTCTTGAACTTCTTTAATTCAGACATATCTATTTAATTTTCACTCCCACCATCTTGTAGGCTTTTTTTACTTCATTTTTCAAAAGTAATTATCTTTCTTCCCTTTTCTTTCATTTCTCCCATTTCAGGGAGAATTACTTTTATTACTTTTTTTCCACCTTCTTTTAATAATTTTTAGGACTCCCTGCCTCTCCTGTCTTATTACCAGCTTCCCTCTCAAGTCTTGTCTAATGTGTGTATTACAACCATGTCTATGGTGTGCAGTACTAAAAAGGTTTGTGGTGCATGCCACATTTTGCCACAGCAGCAGTGAATGCAAAGAGCCCCCTAGATTCACCCCACTTCTTACTTCACCAGTATTTTTCCCTGCAGCACTGATTTTACTGACATAAGCAGCAAAGAGTAAAATGCTTTTGTTAAGTCCCATTGCTTCAGGAAACAATAAAGTGCTGAAGCTCCCCACCAAAGCCAATTTAGCAACTCAAAATAGCACTTATGCTTCTCTCAGATTCAACTTTTCAACCCCTACTCCTCCTCCATTCAGTGCTCATCCCTGTTCCACACCTGTAAACTCACATGTGCCTAAATATGGGGATAAAGCATCCTTAGGTACCCAGGCTACCACTGCTGCTTATCCAGAGCTGTCACTGCCTTGGCTCAGCTCAACATCCACCTGATGCTCATCTCACACCCAAATCCAGACTGGGGTTTATTACTCAGGTGCCACAGACCACATCTCCTGACAGGCAGCAGCAGTGCCCAGGAAAATCCACATTACAAAAGCTAGCACCAGAGGTGTTCCTGACAGGGGAGTGTTGCTGCTCAGCTGGAGGAGGACAGCAGGGATGACACACCTCAATAACAGCCAAAAATGTGAAATTAGGAGGGATAACATAATAAAACAAATTTGAAAAGTAACTGGTTGGTGCAAATAAACTTCACTGAGATATAATTCATTGACCTGTGTCTATTTTAGAAGTCAAAAAATGTCTTTCAATTTCTTGTGTGGGTTAACGGTCCCAAACAGCTTGAGTATTTGCCATTCCACATAATACCTAGCCAGTCACTTCAGTGGAATTCTAAATAACTGACTTCAGCACACAGCTAATAGACATAAATGTACTTTCTGATTATTTTTCTGTCAGATATGTTCGTTCCTCTGAAATGAAAGTAACAGCACAGAAAACATTTTAAACTAATTATATCATTATGGTTTTAAAACTTCATTAAAACTGCTTTAAAACATGCCTCATTTTCTAGCACAAAAACATTTTAAATTATGGAAATAACTTTCTGTTCATGAAATCTACATATTTTTAATTACACACATTTAATTAGAGAACTATTTGTTGAATTCAAGAATATAACAGTTTGAGATGTTTATTTATGCATCAGATGGGAAGAAATAAGCTGGTCATAGTCTTCTGAAGATTGCTTCAAGATCATTTGAATTCATGCCTTTTCTACATATTGAATAGCAGCTTAAAGCAAACATCTTAACTAGAAAGACATTTACAAAGAACTCATATGAAGAATTTAGTGTATAAGTGTTCTGCAGATAAGTAGTCATTGGCAACTCCTAACCTTGAGCTAAAAGGCCCTGATGTAGATGATTCATGGGTGAAATTGCAACATACATCATAGAAAATCACAATATTAGTAATGCTAATGATGATGCAAATATCATTAATATTTATGCAATGATTTCAATTCTCCACTGGTTTCCAAAACAATCATTTGGAATTCAAATATTATCTGATTCCTTTTATGTTCACTAAGCCGCAGTACTAAAATCCCTCTCACAATTTCCTCCACTTCCCAGATAAAAAAAAAAGAATATTTGGCTGGGATACTTCCCAGAATGGCCTGATTCTCTCAGAGCAGGCACAGTCACACTCTGAACAAGTTCTGGTCTCTTCTTTTGAGAGGAAAAGCTGGTGCACTGAACTCAGAAACACCCAATAATGCTAAAAATACCTTTGCATTCTGCTGGTTTTACAAAACAGCTTATCAACTCCCTTCACACTTTATGCTGCAAATTCTGTCCCACACCTGCAAATACAAAAACATTGCTCTTCATTGTTTGGCATTTGTTCTACTGCAGGGCAGTGTTTCAGACATGCTACAGATCATCACTTTACATAAAATGTAGTCTATTTGCAAGACATAGACATGTAAGTTACAACAGATTTACTTGAAAATCATCATCTGCTCACTCACACATTGATTGAAAGTGGCTATCTGGTTTTATATAAACAAATTTATTTTATATATAATATATTTTATATCCATGACTAGCCCTCTAAATCATTTACACGTGATGAAAATTTGATAAATTCTTGGACTACACATGTAAGCTGCTGGATATCATTTAGAATTGTACCCTCTCACTGACATCAAAAAGAGGGTAGCTACAATATAAGACAATCACAGAGGAAAACAAACAACTATCAAACCAAATCACTGCCACCCTGAGACAGCTCAGTGAGATAACTACTGTAACTATTTATGTTTTATACAAAAGCCATTCTTTCAAATAGAATTCTATTCTTGGAACAAATTGTTCTTGCTTAAGAAATCTGAAAGAGGGCAACTATCTCCTGCATTAATGAAGGAACATCTAAACCTGTAAGATCTTGCATGAGAAATAGTTATCAAATAGAACAAAAGAACATTAATTAGAAAATTCTAATATACCATTTCATAGACAAATAATGTTTTACAGGAAATCTACTATACGCAGTAAATATAACAGTATATAAGTACTTGTGTTCTTAATAGAGTTTCCTATCAAGAAACTCCAACACAGGAACAGCATAGGAACAGCAAAGAGATTCCTTCAGAATACTGGGGTCAACATTTCAAATAAGATCTGAATTTTGAAGAATCTGTAATATTGCTACACCAGAGGATATTCTGAAAATCAGCATGTGTCAAAGCATATCCTACTTCTGGAAAGCCCAGTCTCCATCTCACACCCCTCCCAAGACATACACTGCCCAGAGCACCATGAAAATTATTTCCATACTTTTACATGACACTCACATCTGCAGTACTTGAGCACTTCATAGAGGCAGTGCTCCTGGAAGTCATGCAGTCTGACCATTAACACTTCTTAAAAATTACTAATATCTACAATTTAGCTGATTTTAAGAAAAGAAACTGGTTTAACCTGTTCCTAGTAATTTGGAGAGTGTTACCCACACACTTGCTGCCAGGGGATAATTTCTGAGAGCACTTTGCAGTATGCAGAACCATTTTCTGGACACATCCCTGTGATTGTCATTATGTGGAAGGGTGAAATTACAACTTTCCATTTCTTTGGACATCTCAACCATTTGACTTAGATTTTCTACATATGTCAAGAAGCACATTCTGAAAAAATCCAAAAAATATTCAATTGGAAACAGAAGGATGAAATATTAGGTTTTATTTTACTACATTTTACTTACAATACCACTGTGGGTAACTACTCTCTTTCAAATCCCATTGTATCCTGATGCAGCTGGTCATGGTGATTCCTAAGCAAAATCACCACTGGAGAACAAAGAAATAGCCTGTAATCCTGTTATTGACATTGTTTTTATCATAACACTTATGAATAAAACAAAGCAAATAAAACAAAGTGAAAATTCAATTTGCCCTGATAATCCTATTTCCCAAACTTTAAAGTGCTCTGGAGGCTCTGAAAACCCCAGGCAATCCATCACACGATGCAGCACTGTTTCACCACAAGTCATTGGCAAGGTTGGAGGTGCACAGCCCTGACTTCTTCTTCTAAGACTTAGAAACTGGGAAGGAGCTGAAAACCATTACATGAATCATTTATCATTATAATCCTTCAGCACATACACTTTATTTCTCAGAAAAAGACACTGTAAACTAGAATATATTGTTATAAAGAATAAAATTAAATTTAAAAAAGGAAGTCTTTCTTGTTAGATTTGGCTACTTCTCTCCCAAAAAAAAAAAAAAAAACCAAAACCAAACAAAAAACCCCAAGAAACTGACATTTTCTTTGGATTTTTTTTAAATATGTAAATATCAGAGTCAATTCACCTAAAGACTGTTAATAAGATTGCTATAAGGAAAGCTGATTTTTAACTGAGATCTGTTCCATCACATTAGTGAAAAAATGATCTATTAAAGAACAGTAGAGAGTAGAGAGAAAGACAAATCATGCCCTTTCCTCTGCTGGAATTTCAAATACAGATGCTTTGCATTTTGCTTTTGTTGTCTCAGACCGAAAGAACTGAGTT